>NC_069388.1:32642977-33267977 GCF_027475565.1 Acinonyx jubatus | reverse complement strand
CTCAGTTAGGAGCTATGATTTTATTATTAGTATCCTGCATGGGTTTTCATTTAAAGGAATACTGACAGAGAAACATAAATGAAAGTTTTGAGGTTGACAATTTATTAATAATGATCTTTATTTTAATTTTTTAAGTGTTTATTTAATTTTGAGAGGAAGAGAGGGAGAGACAGAGAGAGCACGCACATGCACGTAGGGGGAAGGGCAGAGAGAGAGGGAGACCCAGAATTGGAAGCAGGCTTCAAGCTCTGAGATATCAGCACAGAGCCTGACACAGGGCTCAAAGCCCATGAGATCATGACCTGATCATGACCTGAGCTGCAGTCTGATGCTCAACCAACCAAGCCACCCAGGCGTCCCAAAAAGGATCTTTATTTTAAATAAGCCTTAACTGATGGTCTTATAAATTGGTACAGTAGTTCTGGAAAACAGCACAGCAATTCATATCAAGAGCCATAAAGTTCTTATACCCTTTATTCTAGGAATTTTGGGGATGAGCATCCTTCTAGCCTGAACCAGAAAAATGCAGAAAATTCTCAGAGACTATCTGTCATTATTTTCTCTATTGTGTTTTTTCATGGGCACATTTATTTGTAAAGACACGTTAGCCAAAATAGTGTCTGATTTCCAAAGCACTTAACACTAAGTTAGTTTCTTACATCCTATTTTATCCTAGCTTTTAATCAGAGATTTAAATATACAGCATATTAGTTCGGATGTATTTAGTACTTATTCTATGTCAAACACTGCATTCTGTTTGCTTTATAAATAAGAAATCATTTAATACTAAAAAATACTGAGATAGAAATAATGACATCCATTTATATGAAAACTGATGGTTTAAATTTACTGCCCCAGATTAAAACTAATAAGAACCAGAAGTGGGATTTGACTTCAGGCAAGCTGGCCTGTGAATCTGGAAATACTGTTTATAAATACTGTGTAAGTTAATGTGTTTTATGAAATATTTCTTATATTTGTTTACTTTTAATTTATCGCCATGGCCAATGATGACCAAGAATGTATGAAGGATTTTAAAGAACAAGTAAAAAATATTGCCTTCAGTGATGCCTGACATTTGTTAGAAATCCTATCTATTTCTTCTGATAAAAAAAAAAAAAGAAACCTAAATAGAAACATGAAGTAGTGATGGGATACTAATTTGTTTATGCATTCCATTTTAAAGGCCATGTAAATAAAGCATAATTCCCTAACACTGTGACTCCGCTTGTACAAAGTTAGGAGCAGTCAAAACAATCTGTAGCTAGAGAAGAATTGAAATATGAAACTTTGTAATAAGCAAAACATATAATAATCTTCAGGTCTTTAGGATTACCAGTACTTTTTCCTTGGCAATTTAGATTTGGAACTCTACTAAAAAAAGCCTTTTCTCCTTGATAGAGGGAGTTCCAAGCTTGTTACAGGTGAGAATGCCCTGTTGACACAGACGCTTGTTATAGTTCTGTTACTGCCAGTACAACCTTTAAAAAAAAAGGTACAGGGATAAATGTATGAAGTTTATGTTTCTTTTTGTAACATTGACTTTTACTGCCTTCAGAGTACTGTGTTTGCTTTTGAGTGCCATAGGGAGTGTTTTAGAATTGCTTGGCTTGGTATGAGAAAAAACAGAGAACCCTTCTTTGGGAAGACTCATTAATGAATAAATTATTTTGCTGAGTATAGATTTAGTTTATAAAGTAGGTATCGACAAATATCCCTTGTTGTTAAAAATAAACCTTCTGTGTTTCAAACTGCAAGTTATCCCAGAGATGTAACATTTGAGCCACATTATTTAAATAGGCATTTGATTTTGTCCAGACTGTCCTTCAGTGGGAAAGGCAGAAGTGGTGAGAAATGAGGAAATGCTGTCTCTGCCAGCTTACCATGCTGGCCAGCGGGGTCCGTTAGCTTTCTCTTTGCCAGAACTGGGCTTACTCTCTTGTGGTGCCCACATCAACATTATTTATTGGTGAACATTTAAAGGGCAGGGATCTATCTGTTCTTTACTCCTAGTCTCATGCAAGTTTTTGTTGTATGCCCCTTTCCTTCATATCATGCATCTCTGTTTCTGGTCGTGATTACCTGATTAAATTCTATCCCTCTGCCACTAGACTGTGGCAGAACAGTCTATGTCAAACTCTGTTCTTCCTTATCTATGTGTCTTGAGCCATTATTACAGTCCCTGAAACAAAGAAGATGCCTAGTAAATATTGGATCAGTGACGAAGGGTTTTATTTATCTTTATTTTCACATGTACCTAGGAAAGCATTTGATATGTGGTTATCGTTTTGTAAGGGTTTGCTAAGACAAATTGAAACAATCCATTAAAGTACACAGAGTTCCTTGACAGAAATTACAAATTTTATAAATGTGCAAAAATTATAATGACCTTATAATTTCATATTCTTTGTTGTTTTTAAACCTATAATTGATTTGATATCTATAATTTATATTTAATATGTACTATTTTTAATTATGTGCTATTCTATTTAATATGTGCTAAGCACTTAATATACTTACCTTAACTTCAGAACAATTCAGTCAGGCTTTCATATACCCATTTCACAGAAAGGTTAAGTAATTTATCTAAGGTCACAAAGCTAGTAACTGGAGAATTTAGTATTTAACCCAGATTGCATGACTCTAAAATCTATCCTTTCAGCCACCATACAGTTCCAAGCAATGCACAAGCCAGAAAACTTTAGTGTAACACATCAAAGATAAGCACATTGTCTGTCAGTCATCAGAAAGTGGTAGGTAAATAAAAATGGATAAAAATAAGATATCTTTAAGTAAAAAAAAACCCAAAAAACAAAAAACAAACAAAAACAAAAAAACTAGTAAATGTGATTAAATAACTGGAATGATTTTAATTACATGGCTATGACAACAAGCTCAAGGCTGCTTATTCTTACAATGTAAGTTAGGTGTTTGGGGTAGTCTGAGTTTGACTTGTAACTTTTTTTGTTTGTGCCCCTTGTAGGTTTAAGTGGCCGCTTCTTTGTCACTACTCTCCCAGCATTTTTTCAGTAAGTTTAAATAATTTTCTGGTTAGACACTAGAAACTTTAGAAAAGATTCGAGAGCAGTAGACGTGTATCAAGAATTCTAAGTTGCCTTCCATAACCATTGCTCATTCAGCTTAAAATTTGAAGAGAGAAATACTGGTGTGTGTATTTAATGATAGCTGGAAGGAGAGAGGGATGCCCAGAGTACAGCAGGGGAAAGGCACCTAGTGTCAGGCAGGGAGTAGGACAGGGGTGGTCAAAGATGATTTCTCTGATGATATATAAGTTAGGAATTGGGCTAAGCAGACAGAGTGGAGAAAACCTTTCCAGGTACAGGAGATATGGAAAAGCCTGGAAGAAAATGAGATACCTTCTGAGGGCTGTAATTGGTTCTGGCCTATGGAGTGCATTTGGATCATCCTGGGTGATGAGGTTAGAGAGGCTCAGGTAGAGTTACAGGGAAGGGAAAGGAAGGGGGATAGATCCTGGAAATACTTAGGATGTGAGATCATTGGGACATGGTGACTAATTAGCTATAACAAAGGAAGAGCCTGTAATGGGTACCAATAAGCCATGTAGAATTTGTAAAAGCTATTGAGGAGCCATTAGAATAAGATGAAGTTTGGAAGATAGAGGCCAGAATGGAGAAGATAGTGTGAAGTGCCTCTGTTAATTCCAAATGGAGAAGTTTAGGTGCTGGTTTGATTTCCATATCTAAAGCTCAGAAGAAGGATCTAGACTGAAGACATGTATTTGGGATTCCTCAACATTGAGGTACATAAAAATGCAATGTATCTAGAGAGAACATATACTGTGGAAGGAGAAATAAGTTAAGGATAGAACCTGGTGTTGACCAATATTAGAACATCTGCAAAGGAAGACAGGGAGTGAGGAACTGAACAGGGGTGGTCAGAGTAATAGGAAGAAGCCAAGAGAGCTCATGTCATAAAAGCCAACAGGAAGGAAGGGATTTTCACAAGTGGGCAGTGCCAGTGAGCATAAGAGCAGTTTCTTTGGAGTCATGGAAGCAAAACCACCAATTACATGAGTAGTGAATAAGCAATACAGGAGGAAAAAATGGCAAGTGTAGACTCTTCCCCTAAGGAAGCTGACTATGGCGAGAAAATGAGAGGAAGGCCGAGGGGCCTGGAGAATACAAGGTGTTTTGTTAATTTTGACAGGAGGGATTTGAATGACATAAATTTGTAAGTGTGGATGCAGTTTTTTAAAGCTTGATAACAATTAATGTTTTGCTGTTTTAAGAGAAAAATTGAAATCATTGGTAGCAAAAATAATAAGAAACTTGGTAGATTAGACACTGCCAAGAACTTTGCTTGTGGTCCCAAATTGTGCAGTGATAAAATTCCCCATAGAATATATTGTGCTTGCTGTTTCGGAATTTCTCAGCTGTAACAGATTAATATAATGCACACCTTCTGATTTATGCTTACCTATAATTGTTTTCTTCATTTGAGCCAAGTTAAAATTCAAAGTAGAGTTCACATGTAAAATTAGTTGTTTTGGTTTTTATTACCTATAACACTTATCACTTTAATAGATTTATTTTCTATTTGTTTTTATAATTTATAGTGCAAAGGATGGAATATTCCGCCGTTACCGTGGCCCAGGAATCTATGAAGACCTGCAGAATTATATCTTAGAGAAGAAATGGCAATCAGTTGAGCCTCTGACTGGCTGGAAATCCCCGGCTTCTCTGACGTAACTTGTTATTATTATTTTTTTTTATGACAGGGTGTTTTTATAAAACAGAGGTATCAAGTTAACAGTCCATAGGCATTCAAGGTCTACATTTTTCTTCATATTCACTTCTGATTACCCAAACTACATACTGACCATGCTTGGCCTGTGTTGTGTTTCTGGTTTTATGACCCACATATGTTTCAGCCAGTTGTTAGTATACTAGGAATTAAGTATTCAGATTCAGGTGGATTACAAAAGCCTTTCCTCTAGCTTTTGCAGTAAGCCATATCAACTGTTTTGTCTTTACAAAATATGATATTGAATACCATTTACCATTCTTTCTTCTGAAGCTATCGTATCTATGTGGAAATAAAACCTATGGTGTCTTTGGCTGCCTAGCGTAACACTGCTGGGGGTAACTTTTGTTCATGATGGCAAACTGTATAATTCTTGGTGAAGTACATAATGCCAGACCATACTAACTTTTTTCCACAGTTGGTTTTAAATTTGAATGAATTGTGATAATTGCAGTTAATATTATGTTAGTTTACACAAGTATAGGGAATATTCCTGGTGAAATAGAATCAAATCATGCAATATTTCAGGAATAAATCATGAAATAGTATTTTATAAAATACCCAAGAAATACATAGCTTACTGTAAAAGCAGTTCATCTTTGGCATTTCATTCTATAAATATTTGAGTACTGATTTTATGCCAGATGCTATTCTAGGTGCTAGATATTTAACAGGGAGCAAGACAGAGTTGGTCCCTCTGCTCTCCTTATGAAACTTAAAGTAAGACATATTAAGAAAAACAACTAGGGATATAAAGAATCTTAGTCTGGATAAGAGCTATTAAAAACAAACCCTTACTAAGACAGGGATGAACTATGGGGGCATGGGCATCCATTGGATGAGAGGCGGAGTAGCAGGCAGATCTGAAGGATAGAATGACCTAGCTGGGTAAAGAGCAGGGGTAGGAATATTCTCAACAATGGGTATAGCATGGCCAAAGGCCCCAATTTGGAAAGAGCTCATCGTGCTGAGGAGCAGAAACAAGGTTGAGCACAGGGAAAAGGATTAGGAGTGGTACACACCGAGAAAGAGAGGCAGGAGCCAGATCATATGGGTCTGGGTCTCATTTTGGACCTTGGATGTTATCAGTGCATACAATTAGAAGATGGCTCTTAGGAGGAGAGGTTGGAAAGGGCACAAATGGATGAGGGGAGACAGTTAAAGGCTGTTGCAGTGTGCAGCCAAGGGATGGTTGTAGTGCCTATCAGCGTGTCAGCAGTGGGAATTGAGAGAATGGATGGATTTAAAATAAGTTTGAGATGCAGACTTCCTTCTAGAGCTCTCAGGTTGAATGTCTAGAGATGGGTCTCCATAGAGAATTGAGGAACAAAGTGTGTGGGTGGTATTTAAACCTTAGAAGGGAGGGGGTCACCTAGAGAGAGGTAAAAAGAAAAGTGCTTGGGACTGAGCCAGGAGACACCCCAAAATTAAGATGAGTAGAGAAGAAGTCAGCAAAAGGAAACTGAAAATGAGTACCAATGAGGCCGGCAGACAGTTAAGGGTGTACGATTTCCTAGAAGCTAAGCAAAGAGTGCTCAAGAAAGAGGGAGTAGTCACTTGTGTCCTGTGTTACCAAGGGTAAAAGATCGAGTCTGAGACATGGATGTTTGGTAAAGCAGTGCAAAGTCATCATGGTCTTGACAAGTAGTGATAATGTAGTAGTGAGGATGGAAGCCAGATGTGATGGTTAAAGGTATGGTGAGGAGAAGAAACAGTAAGCATAGCTACTCTTTGGAGACGTTTGTGAAGTCTAAGAATGTGCTTTTTAAAAGAAAAGAGAGGATAGAACATGTTTTCATGCAGAAGAAAATGATCCAGCAGAAAGGGAGAAATTACTAAGGTAGGAAAAGGAGTGGCAGAAAGAACCAAGTCATTAACAAGACTAAAGTGTCCAAGACTAAAGATCCAAGACGCAAATCGAGGAATTAGACTGTGGTAGGGCAGATCAACTTTCTCTGCTGTAACAGGAGGAGGTAGATCAGGTGTACACCAGGCTCAGATTTGATGGTGGGAAGATAAGAGAGGTCACACAATGGCTTCTGATTTCACAGGGACATACAAGGAGTATTTGTTAGCTAAAGCATGCATGGAAAGGGGAGGGTGTGGAAGGTCTGAAGAGAGGGAAAAGACATGAGCTATCATCTCAAGTGGAGCCTAAGACAATGCAGTATTGAGTGCTTCCTGAGGTTTGTGACTGGGAAGAGGGAGCAGTCAGTCAGTCATGTGGTTTTCTCCAGAGACACGCAGCTGCCCAGGGTTGGAGTTTTTGCCAGGTATGTATAATGGTGGGAGAAAGGGCCAGGGGGTTGAATGTATTTATAGCAGAGGAATTGAAATGAAGACTATGAAATCTAAGCTTTATGGGAATGGAAGTTAATCCAGGAGAGAGGACAACATATTGCAAAAAGTGGAGGGGCAGATCCTTATGACCTAAGCTTTGTTTTGGTTTGTTTCATCATAGTATATATCACCAGTGGTTCTCCTTCTCTTCATTTATTAATTTTTTTTTAGGATGTCTGGAATGGCTGGTCTATTTAGCATCTCTGGCAAGATATGGGTGAGTAATTAAATACACCTTTTGTGACTATCTTGGCAGAGAGGTTTTTAAGGAGTAAGAATGTAGCTTCTAAGCAATAGGAAAGTAAACACTTATAAGTACTTTTGTAATTCACTTTTCTCCTTACGGCACACAATTGCTCTCATGTGGAGTCCCCAGTAGAAACGTGTCTCTGTGTAGAAGGGCATAAATTGAACACGGACCTGTAACTACTGTGTCAAAGTCCTATTCTGTGTGTCAGGGATCAGCAAACTATATCTTGGGGACTGGCCACCTGTTTTGATAACTTTTATTAGAACACAGTAGTTTTCATTCATTGTCTGTTGTCTAGAACTACTTTCATGCTATGATGGTAGAGTTGAGTAGTTGTGACAGTGACCATGTGTCCCACAAGCCTAAGATATTTACTCTGTGACAATTTAAGAAGAACTTCGAGTGTCCCTTGTATATGTGATTTTATCATTTCCCTGAGTCATTTCAGTGAGTTAGAACTGTTATTTAGGTTAAAATTTGAACAATTATATAATCTTGAATGTGTTACGTAATCTTTTACTTCCATTTATGTGTAGGATGGGCTAAATTTTGCCCAATTTAACAAACTTGCTGTGGAATTAAATATATATCCTTAAAGTATTTCAGAAAAAATCTTTAGAAGTGTGTACTTATATTTGTCTTTTCAAACTATGATTCTAAGTCATGATGTCATATTTGGAACTTAACATTCAAGAAGTTCGTAAGACTCTTCTGTTTCTCATGCACATCAGTGTATGTTTAGGAAATTTAAGAACAACCTTTTGCATCCTAGTTTTTCAGTTATATTTTATTTTCTGCCTTGTGAGGTAGAATAGTAACTTCAGAATTTTTTTAAAACAGAAATTAAGTTTGTCACTTGGATTCAGTATTTCTTAGTTAATGTTTGTTTATTTTTTGGCATTTGTGTATATTAAATAATAACTTGGATTTTCCCTCTCACCAGATAGCATGAGTTTTATATGGTTTCCTTCTACTATTTTCTTAACACTGGTGAGAAGTTTATTCAGGATATGAGAATTATGAATTGCCAACTGGGAATTGAGAGTAAGGATTTTACCTTTTGCAGTATGTTGACACTGAAGGTTGTCAGAGTCATATATTCTGATAGCCATCTGAGAACGTTGTAGCCTTATAATGTCTAATTGAACAGGATACTCATAATAGATGGATTTCAGGAATCATGAGAGCAGGATCTTGGCATTGAACCTATAATAAGTGCAGGTCAAGAGATGAATTTGTTTAGTTGTTTAAGAAGAGCTTGGATGGAAGTTGGTCATCAATTTCACACATTGTAAAAGAGATGTATTTTCAAATACAGTATCTGGGAAGAAAAATGTAAAATAAGTTTATTTTCAAATACAGTATCTGGGAAGAAAAACAATTACTTTGACCTCATATAACTTGGCATTTGTGCTTTGATAAGCAAGAGTTTAGGTAAGGAGTTACAGTTTTTCATTTTATCATGCAAATAATTACAATATGTGGCATTGTTGTGTCAAGGCCAGGAGTGGGTATTTTATCTTCATACACACAGTGCTCCAGCCATGGGCAAGCATGGAAAGATTCTGTGTGGATGTGTCAGACTGCAAAAAAAAAAAAAAGAGGGGGGGGCATTTTGGAGAATAGAATATGATCTGTCTCTGAATAACCAATTGAGATGTTCTTCTTAGTGATTGAGATGTAGAGTATATATGATATTTATATACACATGTATATTTAGAATATATTTCCCAATATTTAAAAGGGGACAAAAGAAGATAGCTTTATAAAATAAACTGTTAAATTTGACACACAGTTACATTTTACACTCTACAGAATCACTTTTATCTAATATTAATACCATATTTTTTTTCTTTTTTGTCAGTATTTGCCTGCAATGTTTTCCACTTTCAACCTTTTTAATTGCTTTTTCTGTTTTGAATGAGTCTTGTAAAATGCATACAGCAACAAGTAATTCTTTTAAATGATAAATTTAGTCCATTTATGTTTATTAGCACCAGTAATGTATTTGCCCTGACTATAGATTTTGTGTGTGTGTGGGGGGGGGTGGCGGTGTGTGCGCATGCGTGCACGTTGGGGGTTAACGTGACTAAAAGAACATAAATGGTAAGTCTGTAGATTATTTTGATTTCTTCGTATGTGTATTCATTACCTTAAAAATCTGTGATAAAAATCATGTATCACCCTCTGTATCAGCATCTAGGTTTTTCAAGTCTCTTGGCAACTTTTGTAGTTTCTTCTTTTCTTAGAAACAAGTTTCCAGACTTGCATGAAATCTCTGGGAAGGGCTCTCACAACCTGTTTCCAGAATTGAGCCCTGGCCCTCTTATTCAAAGAGGGTATGATTTTCAGCCTGGTTCCCACCTCAGCCTTCAGGTGTAGTCTTGCCTTTTTACACCTAAAGAACCACTTACTGAGCCAGTCCTCCTAGCCGATTACCCAGCCTACTCAGCATATTTAGCCAGCACATCTCCCTTGCCCAAGAACCTTTCATCAGTTGAGTGTATAATTGTGGGGAACATAATCTGTTTATAACTCATGTCTAGACAATATGAAACTATAGTGCAATCATATTAACAGTGAACAAAAGAAACAGCATGTAGAGAGAGAGGGAGGGAGAGGGAGAGGGAATGGCAAGAACTAAATGAGTATAAAGTCTTTAAGGAAGAAGATCAAAACAGGGAAGAAGGAAAGACACAGAGTGGCTAATACCAGTGAGACAAGATTGTTGATGCCCACCCACAATCTCTTATCCTACTGAGATGTGGCTACATAGACAGATAGAAGTCAGTGTTTCTTCAGCAATAGTCTAACCATGCATGAGTGGCTGGTTATGTATAATACTTTTATGGGGGTGTTGCAAAGCGCCTGGATGGCTCAGTTGGTTAAGGCTCCAACTCTTGATATCAGCACAGGTCATAATCTCGCAGTTAGTGTGTTTGAGACTCACATCAGGCTCTGTGCTGACAGCGTGGAGCCTGCTTGGGATTTTCTCTCTCCCTCTGTATGTGCCCCTCCCCTGCTCACACTCACGTGCAAGTACTCTCTTTCATGCTTTCCCTCTCTCTCTCAAAATAAATTAAATAAGCATTAAAAAAAATACTTCTGTAGGGAAGATTTTATGTTGTTAAGTGGGGGAAAAGATAACAAAACAGTTTGTGTAAGGTTAAATTCATATGGAGTTTTTATGTGTATATAGGAAAATGCTTGGAAGGAGATTAATCAAATATCAACAGTAGCTATCTTTGATACTGAAATTATGGCTGATTTTTTAAAAATCTCTTATCTTGCTCTGTATTTGTCTTTTTTTCTGTAATGAAAAGATAAAATAAAAAGAAGAGCAGCATCTATAAGATCAGAGCCTACTTAATAATCCTTAAAGTCCTTGAGTTTCTGCTTTAGTAGTGAAGCCAGCCTGCTGGGTCTGACAATTTGGAAATAAGAACTTGTCCTTAGGATGTCAGAATTGCTTGGTGAGGAGACCCACACACAGCTGAGTTCCTATGAACTCAAGGGTTTTCTTGTGCTCTACATTTGGCTTTCTTAACTCTACACCAACCTCCCATATGTTCTTGCTTGAATAAACGCTTGAGTGAAGAAGTTCCTTGAATTGTATTATAAGCCAGATCCTGTGAGCTTCCTGCTGTCCTCTGGAATCTGAGGGATGCTTGGTAGATAACTTGTACAACAATGTGGGGAAAGTGGGGGGAGGGGTGGGTGGTTGATAATCTCAAATGTTCTGTCCAGTCACTAAAATTCAGATTGTCTTTCCAATCCAGTGATGATGGTATCCACCTATGTATTTTAATTTTTATATAAACTCCTAGAAGTCACCGCCACTTTAACTATAACACTTATCCTCACATGTAGTCTTGACATTTGCCTACCTCATTAGAGTCACTGAAGCCTGGAAGATGTACAACTCAAGGAATTTCTCAAAGAATGGATAGACATTTTCTAGATATGGAATTGGTACTGATTATATATTTTTGGTAGTTTTCAAAGAAATTTTATTGAACTTCTAAAAAGTCACTCAACTTAATGAAAAATATTAACAAATAAATATAAAAGATAGTACAAGGTGAGACTAATGTCATGAAAGCAATGTACAGGAGATTGAACTTGGGAAGCACTGTTGCTGAGTCTGGGGCCACAGTCAGGGTTAGGAATCCCGGAGCTGTTGTCTGTGACACATGTATGAAGAGACTTTCTAGTCTTTTGTCTTTTCATCTCTTTTCATAGTTAGCGACAGTGGTGCAGGTAGGTATTAGCTTTCTGTCTTCCAGAGAAACAACTCATTGTTCTCCACCTTGTGTGTGTATCTCTGAGCCCATTAGTTTCCCCTGCTATAAACTGTTGTCACTAGAACACTTTGAGTGCTTAGCATAGAACCTGGCACGTAGTCAGTACTTGGTAATTGTTTCTTGTTAGTTGTATTCATTAATCATTTGTCATCATGATTTTACTTTTTACCTCTGACTAGTCAATAAGGAATACTTTATCTTTTTATTCATTTATGTTTTAATCCAGGCTGATAACAGGATTAAAATAGGATTGTATGCCAGTTGTACAACGTGTACGTTTGTGAACTAGGTTTAGCATTTGCATGCATTTCAGTAATTATTTGATTTGGTGAATTTTTGCTGCTTGCTGAGCTAATGTAGTATGTAACTTACTTCAGTGTTATGGCTGTTATGCAAGGATGTAGGCAGTAAGGTATGCTGCGTCTTTGGGAGGACAGTCTATGATGGAGAAGATTTAACACTCTATGATTCCCTCGCAATGAGAATTAAAGGCCATGAGTATTTAGACTGGAAAATAATGAGAGTGTTTTTTTTTTTTCAAAGTGGGACTACTTTTTCCAAAATTTTAATTCTAGTGTAATTAACAAATAGTGCTATATTAGTTTCAAGTGTACAATATAGTGACACAGCCATTCTATATATTACTCAGTGCTCATCATGATAAGTGAACTCTTAATCCCCTTCACCTATTTCACCCATCCCCCACCCACCTCCCATCTGGTAACCATCAATTTGTTCTTTATGGTTAAGAACATGTTTTTTGGTTTGTGTCTTTTTTTCTTTGTTTTGTTTCTTAAATTCCACATGAGTGAAATCATATGAATTTGTCTTTGATAACTTATTTCACTTAGTATTTTACACTCTAGATCCATCCATGTTGTTGCAAATGGCAAGATTTCATTTTTTATGGCTAAGTAATATTCCATTGTACATATGTACCACATCTTTATCCACTCATCTGTTGATGAAACTCAGGTTGCTTCCATAATTTGGCTCTTATAAATAATGCTGCAAAAAACATAGGGGTACATGTATCTTTTCCAGTTGGTGTTTTCATATTCTTTGAGTAAATACCCAGTAGTGGAATTACTGGATCACATGATAGTTCTATTTTTAACTTTTTGAGGAACCTCCATACTGTTTTCCATGTTGGCTGCACCAGTTTGCATTCATACCAGCAGTGCCTGAGGGTTCTTTTTCTCCACATCCACACCAACACTTAACAAGAGTATATTTTAAAGCTCTCAAAACATTTCTGTGTTTTAGATAGTGGCATCTCATCTCTTACTGTTTTAAGGTTTTTTTTTTCCTTGTGAAGTTATCTAGAACCATATTATAGTGGGATGGTGTACACCCACAAAATACCTCTCTCAATGCCTACAAGAGGCTGCAAGATTGTGTCTTGTTGCAAGTGTGAGAGTAAAACATTGCAGGTGAAGTGAATCCTTGGCCATTACTAGAGAAAGTCTTTCTGAGCTGCTCCCATGTAGGGCAGATGTTTTGCGGATTCTGATCTGTGTTTGAAAGGGATATTGGGTTTGTCCCAAATGTCCTCAGAGTATATCCACATTGATGGGATCAAAATCCAAAAGGTTCTTGTGTAATTCAGGGCCAGCCCAGCTCTGAATGAGACTGTGCAACACTAGGCTGGATGGGTGCCCTTGGGCAGTATCTAACCTGACTTGCAGTGGTTCTGATCCCAGATCAGTTACAGATCTCTATAGAGGGAAGACTCTAGCTCTGATCCATGGATGCCTTGGCCTTACTCCATTCCTTAAATCCATCTGACCACAGGGTAGAATGTTCTTCTCATTTATTCTACTGTAATGGTGTCTTCATCAGTCCTCTCAAATCTGTATCTAGCCAAAAATTAGCTCTAATTCAGTTATTTATTACAATAGTGCAGTATAAGTCATCAGGCCCATTAGATGATATTTTTGTGCTTTTTTTTTTTTTTAACGTTTTATTTATTTTTGAGACAGGGAGAGACAGCGCATGAACAGGGGAGGGTCAGAGAGAGGGAGACACAGAATCTGAAACAGCCTCCAGGCTCTGAGCTGTCAGCACAGAGCCTGACGCGGGGCTCGAACTCACGGACCGCGAGATCATGACCTGAGCCAAAGTCGGCTGCTTAACCGACTGAGCCACCCAGGCGCCCCTATTTTTGTGCTTTTTAAAGAAACAGTAAGATGCTTCCTTATAATGAGATATAATATTGAACAAGGATCAATATTTTCCACAAATGAAAACTGTCACTTTGGCAATTAAAGAAACAGAAATATAGGAATCTAAAACTGAGATCAGTTTGAATCAGTTATTACTTGAAAATATATATATATCAAAATTTCAAGTACTCAATACCACAAACCCCAACACTCTTAAGGTGTTCTAAAACTATTTGTGGACTCAGACAAAGTAAACAGATAAGGATTTATGTCTGCAATTGTGAAAACACAACTTGGTTAATGAGGCTTTAATATTAATCAACTAAAAGACCACAAGATGGCAGGGTTTCTCTAAGAGGCTCAAATAAATCCTTTAAAGAGTAAGTGAGGCTCAAATAAATCCTTTAAATGGTAAGTTGATACAAGAAAATTGAAGCAGAGCTTGCTACAATAAGAAGATATTTTGAATGCACTAAGAAATGTCTGGCTTGGAATGCAATAATTCAAAGGCAAACAATTTACTTAATTCTAGAAAATAACTTAGAAAATTTCTTGAAGGTTACTTTAATCATTTATTTTGCAGAAAGGGCCTAAGGGCCTAAAGTCTAGAAGGACTAATAACTGGACATTATTCATTCCAGCCATATAGATGGATATTATTTATAAAGCAAGCTCCAGAATGCGTATTTCTATGGGTCAGCACAAAGCCAGACTGACTTTCCATATCTTTTAATTCTTCGGCACATTTCAGAGTTTAATCCTGATAGTGGCACTGAGTCATCAAGAAAAGCATAAACTATGAAAACACAGAATTTGTATGATACATTTTAGAACTTACACTGAACAGAATTTGAATAAAGCAAGCTTTTGCTATCCCAAATACCTCTTTTGCCTACTGGGCAGCGCAATGTTCGATTATTCTTTTTTTTTTTTTTTTTTTTAATTTTTTTAATTGTTTATTTATTTTTGAGAGAGAGACAGAGTGTGAGCAGGGGAGGGGCAGAGAGAGAGGGAGACACAGAATCTGAAGCAAACTCTAGGCTCTGAGCTGTCAGCACAGAGCCCGATGCGGGGCTTTAACTCCTGAACCGTGAAATCATGACCTGAGCTAAAGTCTGACACTTAACCAACTGAGCCACCCAGACACCCCAGATTATTTTTAATAAACAATTGCCTCGGCTGAAGATAAAATGATGACCAGTTCCATCAACAGAGCACAGATGATAGTTTTACAAATCACAAGTTGTTTGCATTTCCTATGAATAATTGAAGGATTTGCTAGTATCTTTTTTTTGTTCAATAAGTATTTATTGAACACTTTGCATGTATCAGTATGTAAATTACCCGCTGGGTCTTTAGATCTATCTCTTCTAATGAATGAGAAATTGGGAGAGAGGAGATCTCAGATTATTCTAGACCAATTAACTAGCTTTTTTGTTTGTTGGTTTATCATTCAGAATTAAGCCAGAATAAAATAAATTATTTAATTGTATTGGCATTTATAAATGGAAAAGCCAACAGGAGATACTTGAGTAATTTGGATTTTGAGAAATATTAAAATAGAAACTAGGACTCATTGTCACCCACCTCATCAGCTCTAGGCAAGTCATTCAGTTGTTACCTCTGCTTGCTTGTGGCATTTAGCTCGGGGCCATTTCATCTTGTGTCCAGTAAGTGCTTGGATTGTAGTGAATGACTGCTTTGGAGCTGGAAGGGCCTAACACAGATGATCACTAAGCCATCATGGTGAAGCATGGCTCCTACAAGCCCACATTTAAAAGGGCTTTGGCACCAAACTAGTAGGTTCATATTTGTATGACTTAGCATGTAAATAATTTCTAGCAAAAATGGTATCTCTTCACTGATTTTTTAAAGTATCTGACATCAAATAGGGTCTGAGGGAACAGTAAGAATGAAGGGATGTGAGCTCTACTCAAAAGACTGATGGAATCTCATTTGTTCATAATGAATTAACTGGAAAATTTTTTTCTGTGTAATATTATATTTTCAGTTTTATGGTGAATTACGAAAGTTGTTGAGGATGGGTGGGGTAGAGTAATGGTCTGATTAGAAAAAAGGAAGTATGGAGACATTTTAAATGGTTGATACTCTGTAAGTAGTAATTTAGTTTCACTTAAAAATTGACAAAGGCCCAAGAAGTTTAATTTTTTATGGATGCCATATGATGAGTAAAAATTGAGATACAGAATTATTAGGGGAGAATGACCAAAAAGAATCTATGAAATGATGAAAGGAGGGGCTAGAAAAACAATTCTGCCAGAGTTCTACCAGATCATGAACAAAGAAATAGAACTCAAAGAAGTATAACTTGAGAACAAAGGTCAAGATATGAAGAATCATATAGATGCAGACTGGATGACCTTTGTGGGAGCTCATACATGTAGAAATAATTTGCAGACTTGAGTTATAGCTAGGGAGGGAGATTCAAACATATTTGGTAATAAGTAAAGATTTTATTTTATATTTTTCTTCTGATTACAGCATCTTCACAACTATTTCACAGTGACCCTTGGAATTCCTGCTTGGTGTTCTTATGTCTTTTTCATCATGGCCACCTTGATTTTTGGCCTTCTCATGGGTCTGGTAAGAAATAATGCCATTTCCCCCGCTTTCTGTAAAGCCACATGGATTTTATGCAAAACTAGAAAGCAGCCAAGAAAGAAAAGATGCATAAACAAATATCATTTTGTGTATAATCTAAGAAGTTAAGTAGCATTTACTTGTTTGATATTACTGTCAGTGGTAATTTGAGATATAATGGAAAATTCATTTAATTGTTATCTCCTAATCCTATCCTGAAATATCCTGAAGATGTGTGCTGCCTAGAATATAGGCGGTAATGAAAGAATTGGAGACCTTATGTGAATTCATAGTCAGTTTCCAAGACAACCAAGTCAGCTGTGATTTCACACATTGCCTACTTGATTGGAACACTGTGGTGATAAGGCCAAACCTGTGAATTTGTTCCTTGAGTGAACAAGATGACTTTTTTCTTGTTCATATCCTCCAATTGAATCTCTAATCCTGACCAGCTACTTATACATAGACTCCAGTTATCCCAAGGTGGATTTTGTAAGATAAGGTAGACAAAAAACACAGTCATTTTTATGGGAAAAAATAAGATGCAAAGCACATTACTATGTCTTCTTTCGGTGTAAAAAGTGGTATCTAATAGGTATCTGTGCATTTTCTTCCTAGATGTTTTAGGTAAGAATTGAAATAATAAATTTATTTATTTAGCTGTATAGACAACTGTAAGGGTTTTGGCATGTTTTACTCTTTATATAATTTTTTAATCTTTCTTTTTACCCACACTTGATCAATTTGAGCTTTAAGCTCTAAGATAAGTTCTTTTTTTTTTTTTAAGTGTATTTATTTTGGAGAGAGTGCACATGTGCGCAAGCCAGGGAAGGGAGAGAGAATCTCAAGCAATCCCCAGTGTCAGCACAGAGCCTGACACAGGGCTTGAACTCATGAACTGTGAGATCATGACCTGAGCCAAAATCCAGAGTCAGATGCTTACTGAGTCTCCCAGGTGCCCCAAGATAAGTCTTTAAAACCATTGTGCTATATATTTATCGCACAGTTCCTAAACGCTATAAGATAGGAATAATTGATGATTATTAAGAATTTATGTAAAAAGGACAAACATTTAGGTAGGTCTGTCCTTACACTGTATAATGCATTTTAGCTCTTTAGCAAGTTCTTTTTATTTTATTTGTTTACCTTTTTTAAATTAGCAAGTTCTTTTTAAAAAATTAGCTTAAAGTGTTAGCAGTTGCTTTTATCCATATTGATATATAACTTGGGATGACAAAGTCAGACTCCCAAGAAGCCAAGGAGGCTTTTATTTGATTCGATTTGGCTTTGCTACAAACATGCTTATTTCAAATTATGGTACATTTGATTTGTGACTGCTGGTGTTAGCTTCACAGGTGGGGATGGAACTCAGATATGTCATTCATTAGCTTGCATTAATCCTAGTGCTAACTAACATGTCCCTGACTGACTGGCCTTAAAGTATTTGACTTTGTATAAAGCTGACTGGATATAAATATGCTTCTCCTCTCTATGGTCTAGTTCTGGATTGTTCTGGTGGTGTCTTTTAGGGCCACATGAGTGTGAGACTTTTGTAGGGGGAGCACCATGAGATACTGGGTGGTTCTCAAGTGGAGTTATGGAGAATGTAGGTTGAGCGTGAGCCTTTTGGAAGACCATTGGAAACTCTTCTCAGCATAAAGGCTTTTTGAAATTTATCTTTGAGGTCAACTTTAAATTCAAGAAATCAAGTCAGGCTTGTCTATGCCCTAACTTCATTTGGGAACTGAGATTCAAATAATCAGCACAGGAGGGTTATTAAGATTTGGCCTGAAGAAACAAGAGAGTTGATTCTAGACTATTCAAGTGATTAAATGATACAGAATATCATTCCTTTATAAGAAATTGGGAGAGTAACTATTTAACAAAATAGTAATAATTTCAAAGCAGTAATAAACTCAGAAATTTTCCGGTAATACATTTCCATAAAATACCAAACACATATCTCTGATTCCTTTTCTACAACTGTAATACATACCAAAAGAAGCACACAACAACCAGAATTGTTGCCTTCAGGGAGGTCTGCAGGTGTGCAGTTCTGTCTTGTATGTCACCTTTGCCATTAACTGAGGGCTGAAAGCGGAGCCCAGGTATGCAGTCACCTGAGGCTTGGTCCTGGTGACCCTGGAAGTTCTTCCCTGTATGAATTCTTATGGAGTTTAACTTCTACAGTGGCCAGGAGGGCAGGATGTTTTCCATAGAGAAGTCATTTCCTGATCAAGTCATTGTTTCCCACAAGCCTATTATGTTTTCTACTTTTTCCTAATTTTAGAAGATGAGAAGTCAAAACAAGGCTGCTGGTTTAGATTTTTGTTTGTTTTCGTGATTGAGCCTCACGATGGCTGAAATGTTAATACTAAATGTTATTTTGCACATGTCAGCAAAGGGCCCAGTTTTAGAAATCAAGTATATATTTTGCATTTTAAATCAATATGGGAAAGACCCTTAAGTGTATCATCTGTATATGAAATCACTCTGGCAGTGTCATTTTCTGTCATCAGTGACTCTGCTCTGAAGGATAAAAGACAGCAAAGCTCTAGGCAAACAGAAGAGCAGTGGAAAACACAGGCAGCAATCATATACCTCTACTCTCCCGTCTCCATTTCACTTGGTATATGTGGTCACTGTCTAAATTTTGGTACTTGGGTAGATTATTTTTCTGTGTGTTGCTCCCCAGTGTCTAGCACAGAGCCTCCCTCAGAGGAGGGTCTCTAATATCAAGAGGCCTAGATTTCACTCTCTGTGAGAGGTGGCAAATCTGTCTCCCCTCCTCATTTAGTTGCATGGCTATCTGTATCTACCTGGGTCACAGCTGGAACGTGAAAATATAACCCTGGAAGGGAAGAGGAAGAAAAGGGCACTACTCCCCTATAGACCCTGCTTTTATTTATTTATTTTTTTGATTTATTTTTTTTAACGTTTATTTATTTTTGAGACAGAGAGAGACAGAGCATGAACGGGGGAGGGGCAGAGAGAGAGGGAGACACAGAATCGGAAGCAGGCTCCAGGCTCTGAGCCATCAGCCCAGAGCCCGACGCGGGGCTCGAACTCACAGACCGTGAGATCGTGACCTGAGCTGAAGTTGGACACTTAACCGACTGAGCCACCCAGGTGCCCCTAGACCCTGCTTTTAAACAGTGCCATTCTTAGTGGCTTAGGAAGTGGACCATTCCAAGGGAATACTTCTCTAGATGAGAAAATAGATCTTAAACTGAGAGAATCTGGGAGAATAAGAGGGTTTTCCTTCCAGTTTCTGAATTAAGGCTATGTGATGGAATTGTGTACTATTAGATATAAAATAGACTTTCATGATAGGTTAACCCAAATCCATCCTTTTGAGAGAGTTCCAGTGAGAAAGCAGTTAAATGACTTGTTCAGGGTCACACAGTTAATGAGAGACAAGGTTGAGGTTAGTATGCCTTAAGTCTTTTTCTAGGCCCTCTATACCTAGCCCTCTAGCTGGCCCAGGGAGCTTGTTCCTCACCAACCCACAGAGCTTTATGCATCCCACTGTCCTACCACACTGGTCTCCCCAGCCTTGCATTCAGGGCTTCCTCTGGATATAGGAACCCTCATGGTCCAGTTTGGTGTAGCTTAGACGAACCAGGCAGCTGGTACTACCCATCTGCTCTGGACTATGCCCAGGGCCTTAAGTGATGCCTCCTTCAAGTGGTCATTCTTGATCCTGCCCAAACCCATAACTGGTTGTAATATCTGAATCTTTGAAATATCTGTCAAAGTGTTTTATTCATTTTTCTTATGAAATTCATGTTCCATATTGCTTTATGTTTAAACTGCCATTTTTTCTCCTTTTTTGAACTTGTCCCCACAGAAGTTAACACGATATCTTGAACCTAATGAACCAAATTTTGAGTAAAGTGGTAAATGAATATACAGATGGTGATAATCCTGAACACAAAGTAGAGTACTCATTTGATGTTTATGAAACTGAATCAAAAGAACTATGATATCAGGTTCTTTAAAATTTTAGAGTATCTTTAAAACACTAATGTATGAAGTAGTATTACTATCTTAAAGGCCAAGTCTGGGAGTCAGCTAGGTACAAGAAGGACACTGTCCTTCTAAATGGGCAGCTTCTTCCTGGTTGTATCTTTATGTTGTGTGATGCTGCATGGGAAGGTGTGAAGAATGGCTGCAGCTTATTCTGGGTCCAGGTAACTGCACCCCACACCCATAGCTTCATCACCGTGGCCCATGCCGGACTAGGCATGGAACAGGGACTGGGATGAACCTGCCCCTAAAGAGCTTGTAGTTTATCAAGGGAGAGGGATGTTTCTAGCAAGTAGAAAATGGTTCATTCATATTTCATTAAGGTCGGAGATGAAGCCAAGTCAGTCACTGTCTAAAATAGGGTTTAGTTCATATCACTGATAACTTTTCTTGAAATTTATTTCTGTAGAAATTTCTTATGGCACTCTTAAGAATTCTAGACCCTGAAATAAATAGCCTTTTACTCAGGCATTGGTGAGAGGCAGCCATATACAGACTAGTTTTGTTTGTCCAGAGGGGTGTTTTTAAAAAGGCCGCTTTAGACTTGACTGATAGTATCCATTTTCTTATACCCGTTTGATTTACCAGTTTTTGGTGGGATCTCTATAGACATTTGACTTTGTGACCCCTGTTATAAATCAATATTTTCCTACATTGTCACATTTGAAAAATTGGAAAGTCTTAATTATGCCCTTGTCCTTTTTGAGGACTTTTGACCAACCGCTAATTATTTGTCTGTAAATATCTGATTATAGATCCAAGACCTAAATTTGAGGCTCTTTGGTAATAAATGTCATATCTATTCACTGTAAAATCACTTTTTCCCTTCAGGTCTTGGTGATAATATCAGAATGTTTCTATGTACCACTTCCAAGGCATTTATCTGAGCGCACTGGTAAGTATGATAAACTCATGTGATAGAGTAGTTTTGGAATTCTGTGGCATGCCCTTTTGTGTTCAGATAGATACTGGAGTTTTCCCCCCTGACTCGCGAGGTGACCAAACCATCACTACTACCAAATTCTTTGAAATATGTTTTCTAGGTCAGATTTGAACAAAAATGATTTTTTTCTTCCCTTAAATTAGGTAATACTTCATTTTGGTCATTGTTTTTCCCCTTGAGTATATGCCCTTCATTAATTAGTTGACACCTTTTCCTTCATTCAAACTGGAATGAGGGAAGAGAACTCACATTTATTGAGTCTCAACCGTGTATCAGTAACTATTCTAAATCCTATAAAAACAGTCTTCCCAAATCCTTGCACTGCTCCACACTGTTTGTGGGACTAAACAGCCCTGGGTTTTCACGTTTTTATTCCTAGTTTTGAGACTTTGCTTGAAGTCTTCTTTGAGACTTTATAATTGTTTAATTTTATGTGGAAGTTTAACTAAATAAGCTTATATTTCTTTTCAGTTCTCGAAGTTCTCAAGACTTGGAGATTTCCGTAGATTATTAGAAAATATATTATGTTCCTTAGAATTGTTAAAAATACCATAAACCCAGTTTAAAGTAACTTAGGAAAAAAAGGAAATTTTATTAACTCACATAACTGAAAAATCTAGGGATCTTCTGGTTGCAAGCTCAGCCCAAGAAATGTTAGGTTTCTGTTTCTATGTGGCTGATTCAGTGGCTGTCAACAGCCCTAACTCACATTTTATCAGTTTATCAATTCCTGTAGAAAGAGAGAAGGCTTTTCTTCTTGACTCTGGCCAAAAAACTCCTGGGAAGTCCTGTGATTGGCTTGGCTTAAGTCACATTTCTTAACTAATCACCATGACTAGTGAGTGGGTCACTGAGTAAGCCAGAAGGAACCTTTACCCTCCCTGGCTCTGTGCTCTATCAGTCAACACAGTTAGTGAACTTTCCAGAGAGGAATGGAGAAGCCCTGGATGGAGGTAGGACACCGCCAGCCAGAGATCTGTGCAGTGTGATAACATAGCTTCAGATTGGAGAAAATGGTCACGGGCCCCACCCTTTCATTTCACAGCTAAACACACTCAATTGACTGCTGAATGACCAGTTTATTCAGAGGATGTTCCCCTCTCTTCCCTCCACAGAGCAGACTCGGAGGTCAGAGGAGACTCACAAAGCTGAACAGTTGCAGGATGCAGAGGAGGAAAAAGATGATTCAAATGAGGAAGAAAACAAGGACAGCCTTGTAGATGATGAAGAAGAGAAAGAAGACCTTGGTGATGAGGACGAAGCGGAGGAGGACGAGGAGGAGGACAGTGCTGCCGCTCGCGTGGATGAGGAGAGGAACGACGCCCAGGACCAGGGGCCCCTGAGAGAGGTCCAGGAGGATGGAGAACCTGAGCCTGAAGAAGACACGCCTGTGCAGCCCAGCCCAGCTGACACAGAGGTGGTGGAAGACACATTGAGGCAGCGCAAAAGTCAGCATGCCGATAAGGGCCCATAGGTCTAGTGACGGTGTTTCCAAGAATTCAGACCAAAGGACTGTGTCAGCTTCCCTCTGGTCTGCAGTGTAAATCAAATCCATACTTTTTCCTGAATGAGCAAGCTTCTCTTAAAAAATGATCTCTAGTCATGTAGTCTTATGGCATTAAGCCTCATGTATATTAATGAGAGTCTTTCAGGCATGACAATCAGGAAACAGAAAGACAAACACGGTGTTAGATCTGTTTGAGCACTTAGTATGGGCACAAATTCATTTGCTTGGGGCTAGAGAGTTTTGACCTGAGAAAGCACCCCGCAGGCGCCATAAAATGAAAGCAAAACAACATGAGCCTCCTCACAAGCAGCAGACGTCTTGTGGAAGTCTTTTGTGTGAAGTATTCATTTTTGTCAAATGTAAGAAACATCAGCCACCGCGGTGGAGAGACACTTTTTTAGAGGTAGAAATTGAGAGGGCCCTGGATTATTATGGTAGAAAAGAGCTTGGACATCATCCCAACTCTCTGAATCTCTTTTGCTGTGATTTATTTTTTACCTTTAGTATCTCCAACCTTCCCACCACGGGCCTGCAGGCGCCCCACACGCTTCACAATACTTCCTCAGTGATAGGCCACAGACAGCGGCCGGTTGACATCAGCCGCTTTCCTTCTTGACTTAAGGGTTTACATAATCCGGAACGAAAGCCCGTGACTGCCAAGCATCTTGAATGAAATGTTGTAACCTTTGGAGATTCAAAAGGAAGTAGGGGTTTTATAGGAGTGATTTTTGTTTTTGTTTTTTGCCAAAATGTAGTAATTACTTTTTTTCAAAAAGTTCCTTTAGCAATATTCTTTTGAAGCCAGAAGTGCCCTAAGTGTTGCCAGTACAAGGTAGTCTTGTGAAGAGAACTTGAATACTTTGTTGTTTTGCTTCCATCTCAAGGGGTTCCTTGGCTCTTGAACCACTTTATTATTAACTGCAAAACCATTTCTGGTTTTCGTTCAGTGATGTGCTTTTGGTGAAAGAATTAATGAAAGTGAATATCTGGAAATGAAAGATTTGGTTTCGTTTCCTTCTTCCTTAATCTTGTAGAGAATTTTATTCCTGTAAATCTCTCAATACTCAGTCCACTAAAAGTACCCAGGGGGCCTGATTTCTTTTAAAGAATCCATCCATCTACTTCTGTCTTACCTGATTTATGTCTTAGAATAAATTCATAAAATTAGATTCCAAGCTTATGAAAGATGTCTAAAGTTGATCCTACACCCCTTGGGTCCAGACAGAAAAACAAGTAGTATAGGTTTATGAAATTCGAAAAGTTTCTGTCATCTTTATAAAGAAATATGCAGTATACTCCTGTCTGGCTGTTTAGATAACCCTTACCTCATATTAACTTTGAACAGGGGCTCATTGGAGGAGGGGGAGGTCTGAAACTCTCTACCCTCGGGCGGATGAATGGGTCTGTTGCAAGCCTCACACAAAGGGAGTTTTTATTCTGACAGAAGCTAGTTTTTAGAGATGGTTATTTTTCATCTTTCCAACTCAGTTACCTGACAGGCTCATCCCCTAGTACGGTGAGGTTCATTAACAGTCGCCAATAGTTTTTTGCTTCAGACAGCTACAGAATCTTGAGTTTGAAGCCATCACAGAACTGAGGGACTGGGGAAACCTTGACTTTGGCTCATTTCCTGCCCCTCCTGCCATGTAAGTCTCTGATACATCCTCACCCCAAGCACCATGGTTCTGATGGTGGCAGTTATGTCTCCCTAATATTGGGAAGCTTTTCTAGATCATTCTCTTCTCTTCTGTCACTGGATTTCTTTCTCTGAAACAAAGTTTTCAAAGATCACTAAGTTCAAGTTCAGAGGTGTGGAATAAAAAAGGTTTCATTATTTGACTTTTTTGTTTAAACCTCCCCCCTTTGCCCATTCCCCTATATTAAAACTTTTTTTTTTAAGTGTAGTGTTTGACCAGAAGGGAAGGAATGAAGAAATAAAATCCACTTTGGCTTTTTATAAATGTAAGGCCAATTTCCAGTTGGACCCCAAATAGTATCTAATTATAATAAGAAAAATATATGTTCTTTGTCAACAATACTTGTAAAAAATTGGAGGAAGAGGAGAAAACAGTTTGGCGAAGAAGGTCCATTAAAAGTTGGAGCATCTGTGGCTACAGGTACCATTTTTTTTTTAAACATCCCAGCAAAAGATGGGGTTTTTACTCAATGGACTGATAAGTACACATCTAATTTAATCTCTTCCCACTTGAGGCCTTTAGGTTTGTTTTCAGTACTTACTGGATATAAAACTAAAGGGAAAAAGTCAACCTAAAATAATTTATGATTAGATTAACACCTCAATAGGATTTTGTGGATTTTTCGTGTGGATAATATATTTAATCCAGGAGCCAAATCATGGAAACACAATTTTGATTTTAAAAATTAAAAAATAATCATGCTTCCTTATGTTGCAATATCAGTTACTTACAGAATAGTGTTTTATGTAACTCAAATCAGGAAAATTAAATAAAAGTGACTCTAGATTTTGGAATAGAAGTGAAATACTTTACATGGGAGCAGTTGGAGCAGGGTGTCTTTTCGCTGATTAGAAGGAAAATTTGAAACTTCTACCTTTTTCTTAGTTTCTTTTATCATTCATCTCTTGCTAGATCTGCTAAAGCACCCCAACTTGCTTAGAGCTCTCTCATTGAAGCAATGAGTAGACAATCCCACTTCTTTCCTTCCCTTTGAAGTGTAAGCACTGAATGGGGTGAAAGGCAGGACTCCTCTACTTCACAGGTCCCTGCACTGCATGGGTGCATACTTACCACCTGAACTGATGCATATGAGCCCTGTTAGCCACAGGACTCCTTAACTACAAAAAGAAATCCAAAATAATGACAGTAATAAAAAGTAAACAAGCTTTAGAGAATGCCAAATTTTGACTTTTTTATGGCCCCAATCCTTGCTGATAGCTATGGCATTGCTACATGATTTGAGTTTATATAAGCCTGCAGAGTCCACAGTGCATAACACCTTTGGGGAAGCATGATAAAAAATGTCTTCTGAAGTGAGCACTTAGCATATGACTTTTTATGACCAAGTATTTAAGACTGGAGCCTGTATGCTGCTTTACAGGATGGCAAGCATTAAAGAGTCCAAAAAAAAAAAAAAGTAGAAACAATAGGGTACACCTAAGATTTCAGTATAAAATGTTAAATTGGCATGAAGTGAGAGAAAGAAGGGAAAGATTGGTGCTTTCGCTAATGTGTATCAACTTATCTCTGTCCAGCTCAGTGTTGAAGTGTTATCTGCCAGTATTATAAATGTATAATTGACCCATCCCATCAAATATAACAACATTTTGAAAAGTATTCATGTAAATCTTTTGTGCCAACAGAAAACTTCCTCCTTGTTCAGTATCTTTACCTCAGTCCTACATTTTGATCCTCTTCAGATTAGTTTGTCTTGAAAAACCAAACACGGAGTCATCAACTCTGATGAACCTTGATGGGGCAGCTTTTTGAGTAGCTTTTCTGAACCAGGAGATTTGGTTGAAAGGCCTTTGGTAGTTTCAGACCAGGACATGGCCTTCAGATGGCCTCTTCTCGGTCAAGTTTCACGTGAACTGTGCCATTGTTTCTGTGTGTCTCAGACCATTTTAACATGTTTCCGATGTAGTGTGATTGTATTTGTTCCTAGTTAGTTTCTTTGTGCAAATGCAGTTTTTACACTAAAAATACTGTTTATTTGTATTGTAATACATTCTAAATTTGTTATTTATATTTTTTGTAATAGTTGTAATTATTTAGCTCAGAGATATTTAATTATTTTTCTCTTCATCCATGTGTTCTTTGCTTCCTCAGATAGCATCTGCAGTAACTGGAAACAGTAATAGGAAATCAAGATATAAGCCTCAAGCATTATATTGCTTGAATTACAAATCACCTTATCACAAAATTGTATAGAATCTTTGATCATATACCTTTTTATTTTACTGTAAACTTCTATTTGCAGCCAAACCTAATGATAGTGATAAGTAAAATCAAAATAGTGTATGGCTTTTCATAGAACTATTTTCACAAAAGTCATTCACCTAGGGAGTGAAAAATACTGCTTTGTTAAAAAATAATTTTCATCTGTCCATTCTGCATCCAATCTGTTTCCGCCCCCTGCCCCTTTCTTTCTGTCCTCTTTTTGACTTGGTGAAATGCAAACCATGCGCCTTTTAGCTACTTTGGAAAGTGCACAAACCAAGGACAAGTGCAAAGATCCAAGACTTCCTCTTTGTTATAGCCATTGTGTTGCCTATAGAAACTCATTTTACTCATTTATCAGGTCTCCCTTGGCCCAGCCCTGAGGTGTGGAGGTGGCCAGGGCTGGTGAATATGGCAAAGGATGCTGCTAGTCCTTCAAGACACTGTGGACTGACCTGGTCTACTGGGGCATTCAGAAAGCTCTGGTCTACACCTAATCCTTCTTATCATGGTAGCATTGGAAAAGCACAAAGGAGATGAGGTGACTTTTAAATGCCCTTAGGGACTGAACTATGGATATTGGATTTTTCATTTTTGAAAAAAATTTTTAATGTTTATTTATTTTTGAGAGAGAGAGAGAGAGAGCGAGTAGGGGAGGGGCAGAGACAGAGGGAGACACAGAATCTGAAGCAGGCTCCAGGCTCCAAGCCATCAGCACAGAGACCGAAGTGGGGCTTGAACCCACAAACCGTGAGATAATGACCTGAGCTGAAGTTGGACACTTACCGACTGAGCCACCCATGCTCCCCTGGATTTTTCACTTTTGAAAGATGGTAACGGATGTGCAGCTAGAAGAAAATGATTAAACTTCCATACTGCCAAGTCATTCCTTCAGAGAAACTGCCTCAGAAGGCTCTTTTGTCTATGTAGAGAAAAATACCCATTATGCAGTGTTGCAGCCTACATGAACTTGGTCATACATCCTTGGTGGGAGAAAAGCCTGCAGCTTCTGAAGGCAAAAACACCAAATCTGGAACATATTCCACAGTATTTGGAATTCTATCTTAGAACATGTGAATTTCTCAAGATTGGTGACTGTATTAGGTCAGTCTAGACTGTGTTTACAGACTCCCAAATCTCAGAGGCTTTAAGAACAAGAATTTTATTTCTGCTTCACTTAGGTTAGATCGGCCAACCCAGATAATAGTTGCTCCGCTTCATGTAGGTTTTTCTGGGACCCAAGAGAGGTCAGGAGAGGCTTTGCTGTCTAACATGTGGCTTCTAAGGTGGTTATGGTCATTTTCATCCAACCAGTCTAAAGGGGAAAGAGCACAGAGGAGTGTTTCTGGGAGATCTTAAAGCCAGGCTGCCAGGAGGCACATACGCATTACTTTTCTCATTCCTGTGAGAAGACTTAGTCACGGGGTCACACCTAATCGAAAGGGAGGCTAGGATGTGTCGCTTTGCCACGTGCTTAAAAAATGGAGATTAGAGAGCTGGCCTCTCTGCCACAGTGATGTCATTTTCCTACCTTTGCCACCTGAGCGTCTCACAAAGAGCAAGCCCATGTGAAATGTTAGTCACATGAACGCACTGGTGGCAGGAGAGGGAAGAATGCTTGTCTTCTTTCTGGACTTTGTTATATATTTGATCTTCAAGATTCCAGACTTTTCAAACTGTGAATGGTGTGTTCTTAGAGAGTTTATATTTTATTTGGGAAGATGGATATTAGTAAGCAGGAAAAGAATTACAATGTGAGTTTGTGAAAAAGGAACCCAATCTAGGTGAGAGTTTAGGTGGTACATGTGACCAGGAGGGCATGATCAGGGTTGCTGATGCAGAGATAGATTTGGGACCCCTCCAACATACACTC
This sequence comes from Acinonyx jubatus, assembly GCF_027475565.1. Classification (NCBI taxonomy): domain Eukaryota; kingdom Metazoa; phylum Chordata; class Mammalia; order Carnivora; family Felidae; genus Acinonyx; species Acinonyx jubatus. The sequence continues at coordinate 33,239,263 of NC_069388.1, read as the reverse complement.
ATAATCTTTACACTGCACATGTGGCAAAATAGGACTAGCATTTATCTCAATGAGAGGTTCTTGGCTGAGCCATTGGGGTAGATTCTGGGCCTCCTTTTCCCTTTGTATAAGGGAGTGATAGAGAAACAGCTTGTTATTCATCTTTTCATGAGCTGTTTCTTCAACTTTGATATCTTTGATATCTCATCAGTAATTTATAAACTCCATAAATCTCCCTAAATGGAATTCTAGTTGATAGACATCTGGTTAAACGTGTTAACCTAAAAATGACACTATAGAAAGATTGATACTATCAGAATTCTTTGTGTTCTGTTGTTACTGGTGGGGCATATAATTTCTAAAATTACTTATTATAATTAGTTACTTTGGTAGAGCACATAGGATAGACCAAAAGCACATTTGTATCCCAAAGGGACAACCTGCAGGATTCACAAAATTACACAGCTGCCACTCCATGGGATTGTCTTCAAATTCTAGCTCTCTGTGCAATAAATTTTAAGCATGAGTCTCAATCTAATAGTATTAGAAGCCAGCAGGTTATGAGTTGGCCATTAGCTTTTAATTATTTTACTAACAGCAATTTTGTATAGAGTATTCTAAGACTTTTCATATCCTTGACTACTCCATAGTATGGCATCAAGTCACCCGGCCCTCCTTCAGAGCCTTTACTCTATTGATACTAAAAAAGGTAAGAATTACCTCCTAACAGAGAAAGTTGTCCCATTAAATTGCATAGAATAGGATGATTTCTTTTTTCTTCTTTTTAACACTTATGAATAGTATTGGTATTTGTTTTAAAATGACAGTTCTGCTCTCATGCTGTAGCAGAAAGATAGGCCCCCTGTTCCATGAGTACAATACAATCCTAGTGACAGGTTAAAGTAATGACCTTGAGAAACAGGCCCATCAGTACTCTAGAGCTGGGAGAACTGCTTCATTTATAATATGCAAACAGAATGGTGATTTAGGGGCAAACCCGTCAAGAGAGATCTTAGTGTACATTGTTCCGGAAAGGGTTAAATTGTTGGCCTTTAACAGGCTAATGATGTGACTCCCCAAGGGGTTTAATCTAGCATTTCCAAGACTTTTTTGACAAGCAATGTTGTGGAACAGAAATTTGAAAATCCTCCCACTTTAAAAACTCAAAGTGTTGGCAAAATATAACTCCTCTTTTTAAAGGCAGAGCTAACTGCAAAAGAAAGAATTCACAGGGACCGAAAACCATGAGGTAAATAAACGTGATGTGGTTCTGGGGCTGCCTCAGTGGGTGGTGGTTGTGGTGATGGTGGTGGTGATGGTGGTGGTGGTGGAGGTAGAGATCTGTGCCCTAGGTAACCACAGAGCACGTATTTTACTGGCCACATAGGTATAGATAAAAGGTCTTGACTATAGCAAGGTCAGAAGTTGGAACTGAAATTGCAGAAACTTCCTAGCTGCATCCTCAGTGAAACAAAAAAATCTGCTCACTTGCACATGGAAACTACCATAAAGCTTCCTGTCTCAGCCTGGTCTGTGTGTTCAAAACTAGCTTCCCAGAGAAAGCGTGCATAGCCATGGGCCTAACCTTTACATATAGAAGTTTGAATTTACACTAGTTTCATTGTCTCAACAGGCCCCAAACCAAGAAATTATTTTTTTTACGTTTTTATTTTATTTTTTGAGACAGAGAGAGAGCATGAATGGGGAGGGTCAGAGAGAGAGGGAGACGCAGAATCTGAAACAGGCTCCAGGCTCTGAGCTGTCAGCAGAGAGCCCGATGCGGGGCTCGAACTCACGGACTGTGAGATCATGACCTGAGCCGAAGTCAAACACCCAACCAACTGAGCCTCCCAGGCGCCCCCAAACCAAGAAATTATAATAAAAAGGCTAATGGGGAGAGGGGACATACTAGCAGAAGGAACCACAAAACTAAGTGCTCTTGGAAACACCCTCAACCTGGCATTAAGATTTCCATAGATAAAGCCCCACTTAAGATAAACTCGCAATCCAAAATTACAAAGTGCACAAGGAAACCGTTAATCAGCAGAATTAGATTTGTCCTAGTCCTTGAAATAATATCAGATAAAAACTTTAAACTTTTAAAAATGATTAAAAACATAGAAGGAACATAAAACACAAAAGAATAATGTCCTTTTTTTCTTCAGAACACCATATTTTAGGTTTGTTTGTGCTGCATATATCATCAGTATTTCAATCCTTTTCACTAGTGTATAGTATCTCATTCTATGTGGTGTTTGCCCATGCAGAGTGTTTCCAGTTTTTGGATGGCCCTTTGAATCTTCTGATTATGAGGCATTCCCAGAACTACTTTATAATAAGCTTTGGTAGAAATACTGGAATGAATGTTAGAAATATATTCCTCAGGATTTTCCAAGATTTGTTCTTATATCACCAGAAAGCAGTGTGCATCACCCTTGCAGGGAACAGATGCTTGAGAAAATAGATGCTGGTGCAGGTCTTCCTGGGTTGAATCCCAGGTCCACCATTTGCCTGTGGTATGAACCTGAGCAAGTTACCTAACTTCTCTGTGCCTCATCTTTACAGTGGGGTAGTAAGGGATTTCCACATCTATTAATGAAGTTCTAGACAATTTTAACCAACCCTCCTAATTAAGGCAACTAGAAAACATACTCTAAAATATACATTTATATGTGTATGTTAAAATATTAATATAAATTTTAGACACACACACACACACACACACACACACACACACACACACACACAGTGCTTGAAGGCATCAGAGTTTACAAGACAGTGAAGGATTACCAAGCCAGGATCTAGGGGAGATGGAAAGGTCAGGAATGCCATGCTGGTGTGTTCTGAGCTGCTTTCCTGGGGGCATTTGGTGTTTCTAGGAGCAGGGATAGAGAGTGTGCCATGGGGCTGAGTGTTACTTTTGACAACTTTGTCTGGTTGAGGGAACAGGGATTGGCTGAGGATGGGAGGGCCTATGAAGCTCCTTGTTTGGGTTGGGTCTCTTAAAGAACTCACACTAGGAATAAGGATGAACCAGAATTAGGCCCCACAGCTCAGCTACGATCTGCCCAGCAATGGAAAACAGGATGAGGTGACCCTGAAAGCAAGTGCAAATTCTAGGAAGAATGAATTTGGTAATGATTGAGTTCTTCTTAAGTTAACTGGTGGGTTCTCTTGCCTCTTTTACTTTGCTACAATGTAGGATACCAGGGTCTAAATAAATCCTGAGGCTTATCTAGCCTTGTCTTTGTGGGTCATTGTGTGCAAACCCCCCCCCCATAATCTAGCAATCCAAAATAAACATTGATTTCTTTATATTATTTTCATTATCTGCCTCTTTTTGTCCCCAAGGCAATCCCTTCCCCAAGCCAGCATTACTCCCTCCTTTTATATTTTATATATCCCTGAAAATTTCTCTATGGTATCCCCAAAATATGGTATTAATTGCTGTCTTTCCCCCTTCCATTTTCCTCTTGCCTACTACCTCTCCATTTTTACCCTTTCTGGAGAAAGACCTTTCCTCCACCAATCCTTTCTAATACAGATAACCCATCTTGGCTTACAAGTTTCTTTCACTGCACAATTAGACCACAGAGCTCTAGGAAAGTGGAAAATACCAAAATGACATTGCCAGAAATCTCCTTGATTGGGAGAAGAGGTGGGAGGGAGGCCATGAATGCCCAAGCCTATGTGCATATTAAACTTTCCATCTATTGCCCCTAACTTCTCTAGTTTATTCTGGGCAGATCAAAATCCCTGTCAGATATCTGTGACAGGAGGAACTGTCAGCTTCAGCTGCCTCTCCCAAAATTAATCATTGTCCTTTCCCAAACGTTGGAGGCAGAGAATGGGAAAGCTCTCTAATGGCCAACATGTCAGATTTAGTATTTAATCCCTCCCCTCTGCCCCCGAGAATCTCCCCTCCTCTCCTCCAGTTCCCATTCCTCCTATAATGAAAGATTATTCATCTAATAGACACCTTGAGATAGAGGCTGCCACAAGAAGTTCCTCTTCTCCACAACAGAAGCAAATATTGACTATGCCCAGTACTCTAAGTTTGGCCAGGCCAAAAGGCTGAGAGTGATCCCTACTTAATGGACTTACCCATGCTGAGTTCTTTCAAATCTCCTTTCGTCATAGGATACCTACCTGCACTGGAGGAATTTGGTGCCCAATCTGCAAGAAGATCTGTCTCTCATGGTCCCTGATTGGGCTTTGGATCCTATTTATGATCACCTGGGAAAAATTCAATAGGATGGAGTATCCTTGCTATAACTTCTAGTTTCCTAAATCTGCTCAATGCCTCTGGTGCCAGCCCCATTAGATGATCCTGAAGGTCATTAAAATTCATTCTTTATTCTCCTCAAACTGAGGTCTGCTTCACCAGTAGTGAGAATTCGTGAGGCTCTCTCTTTGGGATTAAAACCCAGCAAACCATGGCTCGCTCACCTAGTTGCTCCAACCAGTAGATTTGCCAAGCTTCATTCCATCCCTCCTGGCAGACAGTCTGCTTTAGGAATTCTTCCAGCCACTTACTTCTTATGGGCACATCCTCTCAAAACCATTCATAACATTAATGGCAGCTGTTTTAGCTTTGACTTCATAAATCACCCCTGGTGTAGGATGTTAGATGCTAGCATCTCTTTTTTTTTGTGTGTCTGTGCATCTTTGTATCATTTTGGTGGATGATCAAATCACAACTCATAGCTTTTTATTTGGCCCTTTCTTAGCATGGTATTTCCCATAAATGTCTCCAGTTTCTGGGAGCTATTGTTCTGTTCCAATGGTTCCAAACACTGCTTGAAGTTGACTTCCACAGCAGTAGCCAGATCCTTCTGGAATGAATCTATTCACCACCAGTGGAGCAGGGCAGCTTTTGACTGCTCCAAGCAGGATTGAAATAGGTCTTCTTTCTCTGTTGACAAAGGAATATAATTTCTTAAGAAGTTAGATAGCCATTGAAGTTGTCTTAAAGCTAATGTCCAGTTCATAATTTCACAAGGGAAGTTTTCTTTTTTAAAGACAATGTCGATTTAGTTCATTATATGTGCTTCATAAATCTGATTTCCAAGTTGAAGCTATTTTTCCTTCTTCCCCTCCCAATTGGAGTTCTCATTTCGGCAAAGCATGAACCACATTGCTCTGGCTCTCTGGAGTTATTTCGAAAGCCACTCTCCAGTTCCCACTTCTTTATTTCATTGTTCCAAGAGTCTGGCCTTCATACCAAAATGCACCATTGACTCAGGTGATCATTTAAATCAAGGTGCACTTGGATCACAAAATCCAAAGACTTGGAAATTCACTCCCAAAATGTAACCTGTCTACATTTAGTGACTCTAAATGGTTCAGTTTTCTAGCCAACACAACTCAGCCCAGAAGCTGGAAACATGAATAATCCTATCTCTGGAAAAATACTAAGGAGAGTCCAGTTCATTATTCATAATAGCATTTTTAAAAAGCCCACCCCATCTCTTTGTTTTGACTATCCTTTAATTCCCACCCCTCTGCTCATTCTTCATTCTCTGCCCTACAAACTTTTCCCTGGACTCTTTTTATATAAGCTCTCATTTTTCCCCCCTGTTTCCCTTTTCCTTCCATGTCTCCTTTTTTTTTTCTTATTTTCACAAATCTCATTTTTTTCTGCTCCAAATCTTTTTATCTTCTATTTTCCTTTGGCCCCTCTCTTCACCTGGGTGCTTTGAATTTGTATAATAAAGTTTAGGGGGAAGGAGGAAGGCAAAGGAAGAAATAGGATATGGCTAAGCTGTTCCTCACTGGGTGGTGGTGGTTATCAAATACTCATAAATTAATATGTTGTCTCTATCACATTACAATGAAATAATAAATTATAGCTGATATAATTTGTTGCCTCTATGGACCATATTCTTACCCACCACCTCCCCCCACCCTGCTCCCCCTTTTTGCTCTCTGGGTTTGACACTTTGAGTCTTTTTCTAAAACTAGAAATAAAACAATTGTTCTTTCTTTCTTCTGCAACATTTACTTATAGCAATTTTCACATTTGAGTGAAAGATGTTCTAATGAGTTCCCAAGTTAGCAGAATTAATTCAGTTCAGTTCTTTTCATTTGCTCAGGGTAAATTGGGGTGTAGAAAAAGAAAACCCTCACATTTGCTCCTCCAGCACAGGAAGAATTTTGCCTCTACCTCTCTGCTTCTCTCCCTGTTTCTGTCTTAAGCTCCCAGCAAAGAATGTGCAACTACTAATGTTTGTGTGTTTGTTTTTCTGTATGCAATTTAATTTTATATGTAAAAACCTCTCCAGAGGGCTACATTCTTCACAGCATGACACCACTGTCAACTCAGGGAAACAGGCTCTCCATCAAAGGAAGCATCATTAATTAGTTTTCTTTCAGAAAAATAATGCCAACAGGAAATTAGAATTTATTGTAAAAGTTTGCAAAAAGTTCTCTAGTTTAGGTAAAATTCAACAGACTTCTATTATTGACCTAACTCGGCGAGCACAGAAAGATGGGGATTTCTCATAAAAACTTCTAAACTACACATCACAGCCTCATATGAAAAAAAGAAAACAATTAGACTGAGCGACTGGATATGTTTCCATTTACAGTAACAGCCATGAAATACTAACGAACCCTTCTCAAATCTGATTCCTGAACCAACTCAGTATTCCCCAATACACACTTAACTAGAAGATTTTGAGATACTTTTCCTATGTGTGTGATAATTTCAAAATCCTCAAAATCATTCTTATAATTTACCTTTAGATTTGAAAACATTAAAAGTTAGTACTTTGAGATTTTCTGTTATAAAGCCTAATTGGAAGTTATTATTTCACAGTTTTCCTGGAAGTTTAATACCTAGTACAGCAGATACTGTCTTTGAAATACGTTTTGTGAGAATTCTGAGTGTAACTCGAGAGGTTTTACTTAAATGGTTGTACCTCCCATGTGTTCTATAGAATTGCTTCATTAAGCAAGTCTCTATTAAATATATCTATATCAGTTTTGTACTGCTGCTGTATGTAACAAATTACTAAAAATTTAGTGGCTTAACATAAGTTTATTGTCTTACAGTTCTGGAAGTCAGAAGTTCAAAATGGGTCTCAAGGGGCTAAAATCAAGGTGTCAGTGGGGATGATTCTTTCTGGAGGCTCCTGGAAAGAAGCCATTTCCCTCACTCTTCCAGCTTCTAGAAGCCACCGGCATTCTTTGTTTCCTGGCCACATCATTCCAATCTCTGCTTTTGTCATCACATCACCACCTTCTTCTCTATTGGCCTTATGAACTCTCTCTTGTAAAAACTCATGATTACATATAGGCCCACACAGATTGTCTAGAATAACCTTCCAATTTTAATGTCCTTAATTTAAACACATCTGTAAAATCCCTTTGCCATGGTAACATATTCACAGGTTCCAGGGACAAGGATGTGAACATCTTACAGGGGATGAGAGGAGTCATTCAGCCTACCATAGCATCCTATATGGCACACTCCATTCAGGACACTGGAGATGCAACTGTGGAATAGAGAGATGAGCATATGACTTCAAGGAGTTTACATTCTAGTGGGGACACCAATACTAATAAATAGACAAATGGGAAATGACTTAAATTTCAGATTCTCCTAAGTGCTGTGAAGAAAATAAAGCAGGATAAGGGGTGGGGTTAAGGAAGGAGGATGCAATTTTAAATAGTGTTCAAGGAAGTCCATTCTGAAAAGGCAACATTTAAATAATTTCTTGAATAAGGAGAAGGAGCCAACTCTAGAAAAATCTAGAAGATAACTGTTTCTTGGAAAATAAGAGCAATCACAAAGGCTCTGGAACTAGAATAAGTATAACTTCAAGTAAAAGTAAACAGAGGGTGAATGGTTGTTGACGAAGCATTCAGTGTGTGTGTGGCGGGAGGCGGCAAATCCTGTAACATGTTGAAGGCCACTTGGCAACAAGTATGGATCTTATTCCAAGTGTGGTGAAAAGTCATTGGAAGGTTGAAAGCAGAGGAGTGACATGATTTGACTTGTTTTCAAGTTCATCTTCAGGTCATCAGCTCCAGTGAGAGAAAATGGTAGCCTAGACCATAGTGATTGAAACACAAGTATTGATTAGTGATGGGAATTGGGATATAATTTAATAAGAAGCCACTAGGACTTTGCCACTAGATTGGATGTGGAAGGCGAAAGGGAAAGAGAAGAATTAATAATGTTTCCTAGGTTTTTGGCCTGAGCACCTGAGTGAATGATTCATGAAAGATGGAATTATTGGATTAAGCTACAATTATGGACTGAATGTTAGTGTCCCCCGCCCCAAACTCATATGCTGAAGCCCTAGCCCCTAGTGTGAATGTATTTGGAGATAGGTCTTGTAAGGAAGTTATAAGGTTAGGTTAATTCATAAGGGCTGGGTCCTAATATGATAGAGCCAGTGTCCTTAGAAGAAGAGGAAAATATACCAGAGTGCTCCCGCTTTCCTCTCTCTGCCATGTGAGGACACAGTAAAGAGTCGGCTTTGCAGGCCAGGAAAGCTCTCCCTGGAACCAAAGCAGCTAGCACCTTGATCTTGAAATCCCTAGCTTCCACAAATATGAGAAAATAAATTTCTGCTGTTTAAGCCACCGATCTTTGATATTTTTTTATAACACCCCAAGCTAACTAAGACTCCTCCCAATCATTAACAGTGAAGACAATCCCATCTCTTAATCCCAGAGTGCTTCCTACTGGCTTATATGTTAGTGGCAAATCTAAAGATATGAAGTGAATGCCTCTTATATTCATGAACTTGTAGAAAAATTCAGAGACCTTATTTTAGTAATTGCTTATGCTTTAAGGTGTTGATCAACTGTTTGCATTATCAGTAAGGCTTCTGGTCAACAGTAGGATATTAGTTGTCAAGTTTTTAGGGAGTCAAATGTTATCCTCAGATTTTTAACTGTGCAGAGGGTTCAGCTCCCCTAATGCCGTTGTTGCTCAATGGTCAACTGTATTGTCATTTTATAAGACTTTTTGAAGTAGATCAATAGTGAAGGAGTGGCTCATTTTAGGAAAGCTGATACCCAAAAATGTATACAGACAAACACCTTAATGGGAGATGCTCATTCAAAATTACTTACTACTCATTTTCTTGAAGTAGTAATCCATAGTGGTGCATTTGACCAAGGGTCTGATTTCTAAAATTTCAGACCAAGCTCAATATTTCTGAAGAGCGATATTTCATCAACATACAGACATCCCCCACCTTGCTCCCTTCTAGAAGTCCACCTTTTTGGAAGTCTGCTTTAAGCCACTTGGCTTTTACAAAAGACCTACATTAATACCTGTTTTCTCTAACCAAAAGAAATTCGAAGAGGATTGTTGGTTTTACCAAAAAAAAAATGTGAAAATGTGAAAAGAGCAAATAGCTTCTAATGTTTGTTTTGCAGCAAGCCCTTACGGAGGCAGAGCACTCTCCAAGCACTGAGTGGCCCCACCAAACTCCTTCCATGGACCTACACTCAGCATCTCAGCATCAAGCCTTTATAGCTTTGAACCGTGTCTGTGAGCATCTGTGTTTGATTGATTTTGTGCATCCCTCAGCCAAGTATGTCCTAATGTCTCAGAAAAGCTCAAGAGAAGCTATTTTTTGGTTCTGAAAACAGTAAAAAATTCTTGCATATAAAATGGTAATTGCTTCTTTGCTTTATGCCATTTTGGCTTTCAAAGTGTTCATAGGAACACTCTACTTTTGGATAGTGGAGGAAACCTGTACCCCTGAAAATGCACCTTCAAACAGTATAGTGGAGTTAAACACGTGTTAGATATTCGGTCTCTCTTTGCCAAAGAAATTTTGTTCAGGGGCAGAAGATGAATTGCCAAAAAGTTGCAATTTTTTTAAAAAATTTTTTTAACGTTTATTTATTTTTGAGACAGAGAGGGACAGAGCATGAACAGGGGAGGGGCAGAGAGAGAGGGAGACACAGAATCCGAAACAGGCTCCAAGCTGTCAGCCCAGAGCCCGACGCGGGGCTCCAACTCACGAACTGTGAGATCATGACCTGAGCTGAAGTTGGACGCTTAACTGACCGAACCACCCAGGTGCCCCCCCCTTTTTTTTAATGTTTATTTATTTTTGAGACAGAAAAGTTGCAATTTGAACTGAATATAACTGCATATGTGATGACTTAGAGGAATTTTTGTTAGATTTTTATGTAAGATAATGGTATTGTGGCTATGACTTTTTAAAAAGAAACTTTATCTTTTAGAGATAGACGAAATGGTATGATGTCTAGAATTTGCTTCAAAATAATCCCACGGCAAGCTGTGGGGAGAGAATGGAAGAGATAAGATTGGCCATGCATTGGCAACTGTGAAAGTTGGGTAGTGGTTAAGTGGAGAAAATGTCATTATACTGTTCTCTTTGCTCTCAAATCTGTTTGAAATTTTCCACAAGAGAAAGTTAAAAGGTGGCCATCCCATTGTTAATGGCAGTCTGGGTAGGGACTCAGGTCTCAGAGTCTCAGCTCAGTGCCCTGTCCTCATTACCAGCCTTTCCCAAACCTGTGGTATCTTTCCTAAAAAATATATACACATGTTAAAAGACAATTTCACCCGGGGGTAAAATGACTGACATAGAGATATAAAAATGAGTATATGTTAAAGATTTTATTTAACTCATAATCAGTGAAAGAACCAGACAGAAAAGGTTGACACATTTCTAGATCAGGAGCAGTAAGACAAATGTGCAAATGGAAGCAATACTGATGTTTCTATAAGACAGGAAGGGAAGTCTGTTGGTCGTCTACAGCATGGGACTAAATCTGTTTGTTTCTAGACGAGAGTGATATTGCATTTCCATCAGATGTCTATGACTTACAGAGTCATACAATAGCTCAAAGACAATGAGGGACTAAAATCAGATAACCTGGAAGGTTGTCATCTAAACACTTATAATTTTCACTGAAACACATGTTTGTTCCTATGTGTATTTCTGTCAGGGATTATCTATTAGGGATAAACAGAACCCACTTTGGGAAATGACTTTAGAAGCAGCTGCCTTTCTGTGTGTCAATCACAGAAAATGGGAAAAGACACACACAAGATAGATTGTGTCTCATTAGTTGAACTTGAATTCCAGGTACTGCCCATTTTATATGTATCCAAACATTTTGAAAACTTAGGTATAATCTATGGGCAGGAATTATTTAACATTATCAGATATTGATTTTTGGAGCGGTAGGGAGTGACTCCAGGTTGGAAAAAATAATAAAAAATACATTTCATTTCTATTGAGAAACATTGGCCAAAAATAAATAACCTGCCGATATGGCCGTAATTTTAAATCTGCTGTTTTATATTTCCTGCGCTTTTTGAACTTGAGAAATTGTTTCCTGCACATTGAACATGATGCCATCTCCTTTCTGGAAAATGTTGATTGTCTGTCAATACTGAAATCTCATTAACAGACACTTTCCTGCTACTGAGAGCTGAAAAGGCAGAATAATGTGTATGATCCATATCCACATGACTTCTCGGAAATCCCATTAAGATAAAGAGCTGAGAATTATGGAGCTGGCCTGGTTCCCACTGTTGTCTCACTGAACTGTAGGGATGGGTGTGGATAGTAAGAGGAGAAAAAGGTAGACACAGGTCTGCTGAGGACTTGTGAGAAAATACCACAGGCTAATTTATCATCATTGTCTTCAGAAGTGACATAAGTGCTCATTGGGGACAACTTTGAAAGCCACTTCATAGAGAAAATATGAGATGGATTTTTCCAATTGTCATTCTGCTGTAAATTCACCATATTCTTTTCAACAATTCCTACCTCTTTTATTTTTAAAGTTTTTAAAATGTTTTTTGAGGAGAAGGAGAGGCAGAGAGAGAGGGAGTCAGAGAATCCCAAGCAGGCTCCACAGTCAGTGTGGAGCCCGAATGCAGGGCTTGATGTCAAACCCTGGGGTCACGACTTGAGCCAAATCAAGAGTCATACACTTAACCAACTGAGCCACCCAGGTGCCCCAACAATTCTTACCTTTTTTTGTGATGTTTCTCTCAAATAAAGAGTAAAAATAGGATTCTTAACTACATATATATTTAACTTTCAAGAGATAGTCCTTCTGTCAGTAAAGCATGGCTCAGGAAAAAGAGAGAGCTATAAAGTTTCATTATAATATTATCTCATTCTAGCTCAGGAAGAAAGTCAGCCACAAAAAAAAAAAACCCTGTGATTTGTCTTTTTGCTCAAGGGACTGAACACCTTGGACACCTGAGAAATTGCTTTTACTTACTATGATGAGCTGACTGGTAGATTTCACTCAGGTGCTGCAAAGAAGTTGAAAGTGGCCTTTGTTTTCCTGATTATGGAGGCTGTTGGCATGAGGTAAGTTTCCAATAACCCAGAGAACCCTGGGAGCATCTGTTATTTATTGTTGAGGAGAGAGCTGAGATAGTAAAGGTCTCCTTCAACAGATTGAAAGAATCTCTGAGTTTGAGAACTGCTAGAAGGGTTCATTAAAAAACAAGAGCCATTACTCAGGACACAATACCATTAGAACTACCCTGCCTCAGTTATCAGGGTTAATGGGGGTGCTGGGGTTCAGGGTTAGAATATATGTCTTTTATCTATCTTCCTGTACAGAACAAAACATTTCTTCTGTTGGGATTTCTAAAAGCTGAGTGCCCTGGCTTGCTGGTTGTTTAGATATTTTATCTGTTTCCATCCTAAGAAGAGGCCCTCCAGATTTGTGGCACAAAGCTTTTAAAAAGTAGTTTAAAAGGGCACTAGAGAGGAATCAATAATTCTACGCTTGTGGCATCAGAAGCTACAGTTGGGCACTATGATGTTCTCATAGTTTCTGAATTCCCTTATTGATAGTATTTGATTATATTGGAAAATTTCAGTTGATAAGGTCTAAAACAGAATCCTCTAATCCAGATTTTTCTATTAATGTTGAGGGTCAAAATCACAACACACACACACACACACACACACGCACACATAATTTTGCCCCTCCTAACAAATTTGTAGAAAAGAAAATAACAACAAACAACATTTTATTGAGTGTTTCTGGGATTGCTCTCAGTAAAACTAATTGCAATGACTTCTAATATCTCGAATTCTGTAGATTATGTATTAAGTTACTTTTAGGGGCGCCTAGGTGGCTCAGTTGGTTGAGCATCTGACTTTGGCTCAGGTCATGATCTCGTTGTTCATGAGTTCGAGCCCTGCGTTGGGCTCTGTGCTGACAGCTCAGAGCCTGGAGCCTGCTTCAAATTCTGTGTGTGTGTCTCTCTCTCTGCTCCTCCCCCGCTCATGCTCTGTCTCTCTCTCTCCTTCAAAAATAAAAAAAAATTTAAAAAAGTTTTTTAAAGTTACTTTTAATTCTCAGTTAACTATAAATTATAGCTAATCTTGCATGTATATAAGGTAAAGTACAATTTCATATATTTGTATATATACAAAATATTGTGTATATATATAATTATATATATATATACATATATATAATATATGTGTGTATATATTTGCATATATAAAAGTTATACATCTTATTTGTACCTTATTGCATCCTTTCCTGGGCATTCTGATGAACTGAGGTCTGGTCAGTAAAGAGCTGTGTTTTGATTCTAACAAAAGATACTCTGCGTATAAAGAACTTAACTAAGATAAAGAGTTATGTTCTCTTGTGTGAAGGAAATCGGGAGGCAGGTGGTTTGGAGTTGGTATGGTGGCTGTGTGGGCCTCAGGACCCAGGCTCCTGGTGTCTTTCCATCCTGCTACCTTTAGCTCTGGTCTTCATCCTTGGGTCACCTCATTGTCTCAAGATGACTGTTGGAGCATTCTAAGCAGAAAGAGGAGAAAAGGCGGGAACAGCAAATAGTGGACCCAGCAGCTGAGTTATCCTCCATAGAGGAGTATTTAAAAGGGAGGGCCATGGGGAAGGTGAAAGTCAGTAGGTTTTTCTTTTAACACATAAAGCACATACCAGTTGGGCAGCATAGTGTATTGATATGAAATTTAACCATTGTTTCTTTTTCCTAGGACATGACCATGTAAATCTTGATAAGAAAGACACAAACACTTGAAAGTTCCCTGTGGCACCTATATTTAACATTTATTTAAAAAATACTTCTTGGGGCGCCTGGGTGGCTCAGTCGGTTAAGCATCCGACTTCAGCTCAGGTCACGATCTCACGGTCCGTGAGTTCGAGCCCCGCGTCGGGCTCTGGGCTGATGGCTCAGAGCCTGGAGCCTGCTTCCAATTCTGTGTCTCCTTCTCTCTCTGCCCCTCCCCCATTCATGCTCTGTCTCTCTCTGTCTCAAAAATAAATAAAAACGTTAAAAAAATTTTTTAAAAATACTTCTTGATGATATACTAATACTGGAATTACACAGTGGAGGATGTTGCTGAACCACTCTACACAATAATTGTGTAGTACCTCTGGTTTTGCACGACTGAGAAAAGGAGGTCTCATTTATTTTGTCCATCCTCCTTCACACTTGGACCCAGTATTTCTAGAGAAGTGACCGCCACAAAGAAATTGCCTTTCATAAGTAATAATGTTTTCCAATTTTGCCTAGCCTAAGACTTGTAAAACTTTTGATAAAGTTTATCATAATATATTAAAATAATATAATATTAGGCATGCTAGTATAGCACATGATATATATAAAACGTATCAGGTAGCCAATATAATATTATGTTAAGCAAATATATTTACAGTGAAAAGCAAAGATACTATACTATTGTAGCTTATAAAAACAGGTAAATGCAGGACTTCCATTAGAGTTTGAAAAGCAGAGAATTAATTCTCACATAACTTAACCTATGTTGGCCTGAAACCTCACACTGAACTGTTCATTTCCACTGGCCCCAAAGCAGGTAAAAGAAACGCCATTCCTGCCAAGCTATTCCCTCACTGGTAATAATAAGTTAGTTAAACGTTCTTTCTTTCTATGTTATCCTTTGTGGATGGGCGACTACCTTGCCACAAGGGATATTGTGACAGTAGTGAGTTGAATATCATATTGAGTCGAAGTACCAAAACATAAAAAAGCATTTTATAACTCTTTTTAAAAAATGGACCATCATTATTTTTTTAAAACATATATTACCCTTACCACTATCAACAAAACCAAGGAGGAAGGATGAAAATTCATTCGGTCTGCTCCTTCCTCCAAGTCCATTTGCTTTTAATAAATTTGCATGGTTCCCACACACATTTCCCATAAAAATATTCTCTTATTTTAGCAATTTCCAAGAGATTTTGGCCCCAACAATTTTCCAGTTTTCAAATATACTAACAGGAGTTTTTCATTTGACATGTACATGAATATGTCACTCGGCCTTTGGTGATTGGGAATGATTTATAAGAAGTGTGCGTAATTAATATTCATCTGTAACATCCTAGGAGTCATAGAGTTGAATATGTGCAGCAAGATGGCATGCATCTCTGTCTCCCCCTTTAAGGTGCCTACACATGAGATTATGCCAGGATGCATGTCCAAGTGCAGCAATTGCCTCTCAACATCAGCTTTTAGGTAGAGTTTTCTTTCCTGGCTAGTTTCCAATGATCTCCTTGAAGAAATTACATCTTGTTTTCAATATCCAGGGCTTTTCCTCTTAGAATGAGACTACAGCTTAAGCAAAACTGCACTGATGAAGGGCATTTCAGTTCTGATTCTTAATCTCTAAAATCAAAGAGTGTGAGAAGCACCTGGGTGGCGCAGTTGGTTAAGCCGCCAACTCTTGATCTCAGCTCAGGTCATGATCTCACAGTTTGTGAGATAAAGCTCCACATACAGCTCTGTGCTGATGGTGGGGAACCTGTTTGGGATTCTGTCTCTCCCTCTCTCTGTGTCCCTCCCCCACTTGTGTGCTTTCTCTCTCTCTCTCTGTCTTTCAAAAAGTAAAAATAAACATTAAAAAATTTAAAAAATAAAATAAAATCAGAGACCATGACATCTCATTATTAGCCAGTTGGCTCTCCCTCACTGGCCACACATGCAACTGTGTTTTAAGAACATTTTAAGAACAGTGCTCTCTGGAGATTGCCGGCTTACCTTTTCTCCACACTGGTTACCGAAAACATAATTTCTAACACATACTATCTATCTTGTTTCATCATTAACCTTGGGAATATCTTTATAGCTACATAGGAAAAATTGTGGCATAAAGTTAGTTTTTGGTTAATCAAAAGAACAAGTTCTAGATTCTAGTGGTTATATACATAGTACGACATATTCTGCCTTATAGAATATTATTAAGTGAGTGGGGAAAGATGAGATATTTAGTAAGTGACAGTGAGACTATTGGGTAGTTATTTGAAAAATAAATTCATATATATATGTATGTATATATCAGTGAGATTGGGATGCAGTAAGTGACCAAAAACAACAAAGGTATAATTTGTGACCACATTATGTTCCCAGTATGTGCGGCCTGGGACTCTTCACTACCTTCAGTCCATGAGCCAGGTTGACCAGGCAACCACCGTTAGCACATAGCTGGCTGCTGTGATGAGGAAGAGGTAAGAAGGGATTAATGGTGATTCAGTGTTCCAAACCCAGATTGAAAATCATCACTTCCATGAACAATTCATTGACTGGAACCAATGGCATGGCCCAGAACTAGCAGGGCCTCATCCACAATGGAATCAAAACATGCACTATCACCATGTGCCTTGAAGGCAGGAACTGGATATATTTGTTAAATCAGATATTTGGCCCACTGTGCCTCCTTCAAGTAAAATGAACTCATTTCCTCCCCATTAAAAAAGAACAGAAAATATCACTTAATAATGGCATTCAGCTCAGAGTCCAGGCTCTCCAGCCTGTGATAGGTGGGAGTTCTGACATCAGAGTTGAGGTGTAGGAATCTGCATTGGGTTGGAATGTGGCTTCTCTTTATCTGGAGACTTATGACCTAAAAAAAAAATGTTTCCTAACTTCTATAGAAGAATTCTTCAATTGTGGACCAGCATGATCAAATATTTGAAATGTAAATTCTCAGACCCCACCCCAGACCTGCTAAATCAGAAATGCTAGAGGTGAGCCTAGTTGCTTATGCTTAATCCCCAGGTGATCCTGATAAAAGGTTGCTAAGCACTGTCCTATATGGTGCACAGCTATAAAACAGGAATAGAATAACCACAATAAAGGCGAAAGAATGGGAGACTTCAGTGGGCATTTGTCTATGGCAATTCTGAAGTCCTCTCTTGCTTTTTAATAAAACACAATTTGGTTCTGAAGATTCACAATTAAAACATACATACAATTTCAATTGTTTGGACAATTTTAGAAGCCAAAATGTATGTTTATGTCCCCCAAATGCAACTGAACATTTTAAACAGAATTATGTGGGTAAAAGTCTTGCATTATGTTCTGATTACAATTTGTAAAAGGGCAGAAACACATGCAGATGTTTTGAAAAGTGTGCTGAGGGTCTTCAGGGATGTGACCTTGTTAGTGAGTACAAAGTAATTATATGTTAACCACGTTTTAAATTGATCATTAGAAAATGATGTGTCTTTTGTTTTGTTTTGAGACAGAGAGAGAGTGCGCGCGCGCAAACACAAGTGGAGAAGGAGCAGAGAAAGAGGGAGAGGAAGACAATCCCAAGCAGGCTGTATGCTGTCAGTGTGGACCCCTACATGGGGGGCTCGAACCAACGAACAGGGAGATCATGACCTGAGCCAAAAGCAAGAGTGGGACGCTTAACTGACTGAGCCACCCAGGCACCACCATCAGGAAATGATGTTTTAAGTAAGCATTTTATATCCTGACATGTAGTTTAGACTTTCACATAGATGTTCTACTTTATTTTGTCTCTGTTTTTAGGACATTGGTTGAGGATTGAATGTTGGCATTTAATGTATTATAATTTTCCCCATTTATAGAATGAAGTAGGTTTCCAATTTTTATTTTCATGTAGAATTTCTGATTTTCAAGAATGGATTCCTAAATAGTTAAGGGGAAGTATTTCTTTACTTTCTTCCCCTGTGCTGTTCTGTCTCTCTTTTGACCTCACTGGGAATATGTTGGTTTTAAAATGTGACTACCAGTTCTTAGACACACAATTCATTAAGAGTTGGGGTTTCTGTCTCCTTCCCTTTGATCTGGGTGGACTTGAGACTGCTTTGACCAAAAGACGACTTCTGATGCCAGCTGATAAAAAGCCATGTAGCTTATGCATTGTTTGCTAGAACATTCACTCTTGGAGTGCTAAGCCATTGTCATGTAAGAAGTTCAAGCACCCTAGGCTATCATCATGTTGAGGAAGTTCTAGCAACCTGAAGAAGCTTAATGTAGTAGATGTTCTAGATGACAGTCTCAGCTGATCCTAGCCTTTGAAACATCCCAGCCACGGTGCTAGATATGTGCGTGATTAGCCTTTTGATGATTCTAGCCTCTATCCATTCATGTCATACCATCTGAGGCCCCACATCACAGAACAGAGTAAAGCCATCCTTGCTTTGTCCAAATTCCTTACACTCAGAATACATGAGCATAACAAAATGGATCTTGCTTTATGTCATAATTTGGAATAGTTTGTCATGCAGCATTGGCTATTTGGAACAGTATATCTTGGGTATATTAGCCACATGTTTTTATTCTTTTCCCCAAGCTGTCTTGTTCCTTTAAAAGGATTTATTGAGCATGATATTCTTATTTGGGTCTTGCTTTGAAATGGCTTCACTTACTCAGTTGTGTTAACAAGGAGTGTGAGAACTGTGTCCTAGATTTGATCCTTGCACAAAACCAAATTTGAAATGGCCTTTATCACTCATACATCTTTTAAATTTTATATTTTGTTGACAGGGTTTGGGAACCACTAGCCTCTTCAAACTTTTCAAATCCCAACATCTCTGAGCTCTTTCTTTGAAGAATCTTTTGTGTTTCTCCATTGGAGAACCCGGCCAAGACTTTGTGAGCTGATTTATTTTTCTTGTAATAATTCACCCAATGAAGTCAATAGCAGCCAACTCATGACGCATATTTTGCTTCCCAATTCCTTCCCTTAATGGTACATGTTCATTAAGTACATAGTCTATCTCCAAGTTATTGCAAATGACATGAATAATAATGGTTTTGCCACTGCATGACATGCATTTTTACCTTTTTTTTCCCCTCAACAGTTACCCTATCACATATCCCCTAACCAAATACTTAACATTTTTCCTTTTTTTGTTACTCTTTTTCTAATACTATGGTTTAAGTTTGTCAGAGTGTGTTGGATTCTACTGCAACAATAAAAATTCAAAATTTCCGGGTCTTAAAACAACAGAAGTTCATTCTTGCTCACACTACATAGCCATTTTGGTCTGGCTAGAGGTTATGTTCTATGATACTCACATTTGGAAACTCAGTCTGATGAAACAGCCACTACTTGGAATATTAGTAGTTATTGTGGCAGAGGAAAAGGTAGCCCCAGATGGTCTCAGTTGGCAATTAAATTCTCAGTTGACAAACTATACTTCCACCTGTGATTCCCTGGCCAGAACAGATCTTATGGCCCAACTGTACCACAAGCAATTCAGGACATGCAATCCCAAGATGGGCTTAGGAGACAAAGAGACCTATTTGCCAAAGAGTAGTAATGACAGCTTCATTGCACAAAGATCAGTTCCAGGTGGAAGAAAATACAGGAAAATGCTTTTATGAACCTTAGAGAGCTTTCTAAATAAGACAAAAGAGCCCACATCTAATGAAAAATTTGATTACATTATAAAATTTAAATTTTTGTGCAATAAAAGATTCATAATTAAAGAAAAAAAAACACAGACTCCAGCTTTTTGAAAATACTGTGCATTAGGTTTACTAAAAAAAGTCTTTCACAAAACACCTACAAATGTGAAAAAAATATTGAAAGCATATTTTACAATGTGTTGCTGAAATGGCAAAAAGGTAACGTATATTCTCAAGATGCCAAATAAGTAAATGAATAAACATATAAAAAAAAACACAAATAAAAAACTTAAAGCTAAGCAAAAGCCCAACAGACTGGTAAATGACACTGAACCTGAGGGTTGTCCAAAGGACATCTGTGAAACCCTGTCGACTGAGAGTCTGCGTGTGTGGGGTGAGGAGACAAAGCCATGGAGATTCCTGTATGAAGAAAGGAACTAAACAGGCCACCCCCTCAGTGAAGATAGTGGTGACGGGCATGAGCATGGGCGACATCCCTTCCTGCAAGGAGAGACCCAGAGGAAAATGATCTGTTTACACATCCTAGACCTGGGAAATTAGGAAAAAAAAACTGAAATTAATAATTCATGACTATCAGTTAGTAGTCAAGTGAGTTGTCACCCACATTCATACTGAGTGATCTAAAACATGTCAATACAATTATCCTGCTGAAGATAATTTATAGCCATTTTAAATATAACACATATTTCTAAATGCATTAAAATGTTCATAAAATAGTAAGGAATAAACTGACTAAAAATTGGGTGAGAGCAAGAGCCCAGAGAAGAAAGCACAGAGACTTGTCCCCCAAGGGTATGTGTTGATCCCAGTATTGGATCTCTATTTTAAGGGCCTCATGGACATTGGGAAACAGAGGACAAACCATACAGCTTTAAATGTGGATGGGGTAGTGGAGAAATGCAAGTAAACTCTTCACACCCCTCATCTCCATTTTCAGAACACCCGTAGGTGACTGCTTACAAAGTCAGCCCTACTGCACAGCATGAAAGAGGGAACCTTTCCAGAAGTTTGTAATGATTGCATACCCTTTCATCCCAGCTTAAAGCCAGGACCTCAAAGGGCAACACATTTAGTGGGTGAACCAGAAAAAAAAAATCCACCTAGCTCAAGGCAACTTGCCTGTCTAGGACTTGGCTCTAATTAGAACAAGGTGGGAAAAATAAAGACGGATAATAAGAGAAGGAGGAGAAGGAGGAAGAAGAGGAGGAAGAGAAAGAGGAGAGGGAGAATGGGAAGGAGAGGAAGGGGGGAGGGGAGGAGGAGGAGAATGGAGACAATGACAAAGGAAACTAAGTAAAAGGTGACACAGAGAAAGAGAAGAGAGGAAGGGTGTGGAGAGAGAGTAAAGAAAAAAAAGAAAAGGAATGGAGAATATCTAATCACATGCTATCACACAGCTTTGAGGCTGACATTAGCATTTTTCCTGTGTGAAAAAAGTCAAGAGCTTAGTAAAAATGTACCTCTATATGTATACTTACAAAGGATCTGTCTCCAAATTTTATAAAGAAATTCTGTAACTCGGTCACAATAACAAATCTAATATAAGAAATTGCCAAAGACACAAGCAAGCATTTCATAAAGTGGGAAAATAAAAGGTCAATAAATGAGCTCATAAAATATTATCAAACTCATTAATAAGCAGGAGAATGCAAAGTACCACCACCATGAAATAGTTTTTACCGTTGTGAGAAGTACTCTCTCCAGCTGCCCTGATAGGTTGGCGTCTTGCTGGCATTGGTGCCTAGGACACTGTAAACACAGCCCCTCCTAGTGCCTAGAGAAAGAGGAGAGACTGAGATTCCACCAACCCTACACCTCATTGAAGATGAAAAGCCTCTAAAAGGGATAAAAACAGGAAATAAGATATTTTCCAAGCAATAGTGTAAATGACACCTTAAGGCAAATGAGAGTGAAGACCAAGGTAAGGATATGGAGTTCTCTACCAGTTCAGGCTCGAACTGTCCTTGAGATGAAGACAGAACAGTTCCCCATGGGTCGGAAAGTAAGTGTTGTGGAGATGGCGAGGCATTATTCTGCTGAACATTTTATTGGGGCATTAGGAAGGGCTGGAAGTGAATTAAGATTTCATTGAGTCTAGTATAGTATAAGAAAAAAAATCTCTATTCTTTGGCCACTGTGAAGGAGAGTGCTCAAATCCAGCAGGTGCCATCAAGCTGCAATTTACAGTTCTGATCCCAGACTGGGGGCTGAAGAGGGAGGTGTCATGTGGGCAAGTGCAGCCTGTAGAAGCTTGAATAAGGCTTGAACTTGTTTGGTCACCTTCCACTCTCAGCATCTCACTTCACAGAGGCCTAGAGAGGAGTGCGTGTCTCCAAAAGAATGTGAGGTATTTAAACAATGCAATTATCACAAATTAAGAAAAGCTTTCTAAGCTCCAACTGCTTCTTTCCCCCAAGAGATTAATTAAGCAACATGAGGACTATATTTTAATTTATTCATGAAGATGGTTCTCCAAAATGAGCTGTTGGCCTGCCATTGTGCAGGATGAGAGTAGATTTTTTTTCAACCCTAAAAAAAAAATCTTCCTTTACTCTCCATCTTGCCAAAGTGGTGGTTATCAAACAATATTATTCCTAAGAATCACTTGGAAGGCTTGTTAAGGAACAATAGCTATAGAATTTCTGATTCAGCAGGACTGGAATGGGGCCTGAGAATTTGCATTTCTTTTCTTATGTTTGTGTATTTATTTATTGAGAGACAGGGAGAGAGAGAGTGCAAGCAGGGGAGGGGCAGAGAGAGAGAGAGGGAGAGAGAGAATGCCAAGCAGGCTCCATACTGTCAGCACAGAGCCAAATGTGGGACTCCATCCCACCAACCATGAGATCATGACCTGAGCCAAAACCGAGAGTCGGAAGCTGACTGAGCTGACTGAGCCATGCAGGCACCCTGAGAATTTGCATTTCTAACTAGTTCCCAGGGGGAGGCTAACACTGTTGGTCCTGCTGGTTCAGGGCTACACTTTGAGAAGGACCGGGCCTTCTCTTCCTTAGTTTCACCAGAACTTGGCCTGCTTAAGTTTCACTCTAGAATATTAAGTTGCCTATGCGCCAAAATTACATTAGTTGCAAGGTGCTTACAGTTTTACTCTTTAATTTATTTATTGTTTAATTTACATCCAAGTTAGCATATGGTGCAACAATGATTTCAGGAGTATATTCCTTAATACCCCTTACCCATTTAGACCATCCTCCTTCCCACAACCCCTCCAGCAACCCTCTGTTTGTTCTCTATGTTTTTTTTCAATATATGAAGTTTATTGTCAAATTGGTTTCCATACAACACCCAGTGCTTACCCCAAAAGGTGCCCTCCTCAATACCCATCACCACCCTCCCCTCCCTCCCACCCCCCATCAACCCTCAGTTTGTTCTCAGTTTTTAAGAGTCTCTTATGCTTTGGCTCTCTCCCACTCTAACCTCCTTTTTTTTTCCCTTCTCCTCCCCCGTGGGTTTCTGTTAAGTTTTTCAGGATCCACATAAGAGTGAAACCATATGGTATCTGTCTTTCTCTGTATGGCTTATTTCACTTAGCATCACACTCTCCAGTTCCATCCATGTTGCTACAAAAGGCCATATTTCATTCTTTCTCATTGCCACGTAGTACTCCATTGTGTACATAAACCACAATTTCTTTATCCATTTGTCAGTTGATGGACATTTAGGCTCTTTCCATAATTTGGCTATTGTTGAGAGTGCTGCTATAAACATTGGGGTACAAGTGCCCCTATGCATCAGTACTCCTGTATCCCTTCGGTAAATTCCTAGCAGTGCTATTGCTGGGTCATAGGGTAGGTCTATTTTTAATTTTTTGAGGAAACTCCATACTGTTTTCCAGAGTGGCTGCATCAATTTGCATTCCCACCAACAGTGCAAGAGGGTTCCTGTTTCTCCACATCCTCTCCAGCATCTATAGTCTCCTGATTTGTTCATTTTGGCCACTCTGACTGGCGTGAGGTGATATCTGAGTGTGGTTTTGATTTGTATTTCCCTGATGAGGAGCGACATTGAGCATCTTTTCATGTGCCTGTTGGCCACCCAGATGTCTTCTTTAGAGAAGTGTCTATTCATGTTTTCTGCCCATTTCTTCACTGGATTATTTGTTTCTCGGGTGTGGAGTTTGGTGAGCTCTTTATAGATTTTGGATACTAGCCCTTTGTCCAATATGTCATTTGCAAATATCTTTTCCCATTCCGTTGGTTGACTTTTAGTTTTGTTGGTTGTTTCCTTTGCTGTGCAGAAGCTTTTTATCTTCATAAGGTGTTCTCTATGTTTAAGGGTGTTTTATGTTTTGTTCCCCTCCCTGTTTTTATATTATTTTTGCTTCCTTTCCCTTATGTTCATCTGTTTTGTATCTTAAATTCCTCATGTGAGTGAAGTCATATGATATTTGTCTTTCTCTGACTAATTTCGCTTAGCATAGTACCCTCTAGTTTGATCCGCATAGTTGTAAATGGCAAGATGCAATCTTTTTGATTGCTGAGTATACTCCATTGTATATATATATACAACATCTTTATCCATTCATCCATCAATGGACACTTGGGCTCTTTCCATCCTTTGGTTATTGTTGATAGTGCTGCTATAAACATCGGGGTGCATGTGCCCTTTCAAAACAGCACACTTGTATCCCTTTGATAAATACCTGGTGGTGTAATTGTTGGGTCATAGGGTAGTTCTGTTTTTAATTTTTTGAGGAACCTCCATACTGTATTCCAGAAGGCTGCACCAATTTGCATTCCCACAAGCAGTGCAAAAGAGATCCTCTTTCTCCACATCCTCACCAACATCTGTTGTGGCCTGAGTTGTTCATTTTAGCCATCCTGGAAGCTGTGAGGTGGTATCTCATTGTTGTTTTGATTTTTATTTCCCTAATGATGAGTGATGTTGAGCATTTTTTCATGTGTTGGTTGTCCATCTGGATGTCTTCTTTGGAGAAGTGTCTATTCATGTCTTTTGCCCATTTCTTCACTAGATTATTTGTTTTTTGGTTGTTGAGTTTGATAAGTTCTTTATAGATTTTGGATACTAGCCCTTTATCTGATATGTCGTTTGCAAATATCTTCTCCCATTCCATCGGTTGCCTTTTAGTTTTGCTGATTGTTTCCTTCGCTGTGCAGACGCTTTTTATTTTGATGAGGTCTGAATAGTTTATTTTTGCTTTTGTTTCCCTTGCCTCTGGAGACATGTTGAGTAGGAAGTTGCTGCGGCCAAGGTCAAAGGGGTATTTGTCTGCTTTCTCCTCGAGGATTTTGATGGCTTCCTGTCTTACGTTTAGGTCTTTCATCCATTTTGAGTTTATTTTTGTGTATGGTGTAAGAAATTGGTCCAGATTCATTTTTCTGCATGTTTCTGTCCAGTTTTCCCAGCACCATTTGCTGAAGAGACTGTCTTTATTCCATTGGATATTCTTTCCTGCTTTGTCAAAGATTAGTTGGCTGTACATTTGTGGGTCCATTTCAAATTTCTCTATTCTGTTCCATTGATCTGAGTGTCTGTTTTTGTGCCAGTACCATACTGTCTTGATGATTACAGCTTTGTGAGATGTCTTGAAGTCTGGGAGTGTGATGCCTCCAGCTTTGGTTTTCTTTTTCAAGATTGCTTTGGCTACTCAGGGTCTTTTCTGGTTCCAAACACATTTTAGATTTGTTTGTTCTACTCTGTGAAGAATGCTGGTGTTATTTTTATAGGGATTGCATTGAATATGTAGATTGCTTTGGGTAGTATTGACATTTTAGCAATGTTTATTCAAATCCAGGAGCATGGAATATTTTTCCATTTTTTTGTGTCTTCTTCTATTTCTTTCATAAGTTTTCTATAGATTTCATTGTATAGATTTTTCACCTCTTTGGTTATATTTATTCCTAGGTATTTTATGGTTTTTGGTGCAGTTATAAATGGGATCAATTCCCTGATTTTTCTTTCTGTTGCTTCATTATTGCTGTATAGGAATGCAACCAATGTCTGTGCATTGATTTTGTATCCTGCAACTTTGCTAATTCATGGATTAGTTCTAGCAGTTTTTTTGTGGAATCTTTTGGGTTTTCTGAGCATCATGTCATCTGCAAAGACTGAAAATTTGACTTCCTCCTGGCTCATTTGGATGCCTTTTATTCCTTTGTGTTGTCTGATTGCTGAGGCTAAGACTTCCAATACTATGTTGAATAACAGTGGTGAGAGTTGACATCTCTGTTGTGTTTCTGGCCTTAGGGGGAAAGTTTTTCCCATTGAGGATGATATTAGCAGTGGGTCTTTCATATGCGGCTTTTACGATCTTGAGGTATGATCCTTCTATCCCTACTTTCTTGAGGGTTTTTATCAATAAAGGATGCTGTATTTTGTCAAATGCTTTCTCTGCATCTTTTGAGAGGATCACGTGGTTCTTGTCCTTTCTTTTATTGATGTGATGTATTGTGGGGGGCCGGGCCCCGGTGCCAGGCTGAGACCAGGTCGAGCAATGTTCCCCGTTGACTCAAGCCAACCCGGTGGTTCCCCCTCCCATTCATGTGGGAGGCCGGGCCCGGCGCCAGGCTGAGACCGGGTCGAGCAACGTTCCCTGTTGACTCAAGCGAACCCGGTGGTTCCCCCTCCCATTCCCCCACTTTCAAGGGCATACGAAAGACTTGTCAAGGCTGAGAAAGTTAATTCCTGAAGACTGTGGTCTGCAGGTGTTGGCAGTAATGCTACCTCCCTTTTTCTACCCTGAGTCAGATAGTAACAAACATGGGAATTGTGTTTTGCTAGCAATCTTATCAACAAGGTCTTGTGACCCGTCTAGAAAATGCACAAGAAACACAGAACTAAATGTTTTGGTGGGCAGCAATTATGTGAAACCTGTTTATTCTTAGAATGACCTAACCCATAAGAGTCTGGTTATAAAAGATTGCGTACAGCAACAATAAAGCCGTGACTTGGGCCATCAGCCCAGGGGGCCCTCCTGTTCCCAAACTTTCTCTTCTCTCTTTTTTTCTTGCATTCCCCTACCCTCAGGACCCTGACCTCGGTGTTTGTCGCGCCGGTCGCGACAATGTATCACATTAATTGTTTTGCAGATATTGAATCAGCCCTGCATCCCAGGTATAAATCCCACTTGGTTGTGGTGAATAATTCTTTTAATGTATTGTTGGATCCACTTGGTTAGTACCTTGTTGAGGATTTTTGCAAACATGCTCATCAGGGAAATTGGTCTATAGTTCTCCTTTTTAGTGGAGTCTTTGGTTTTGGAACCAAGGTAATACTGGCT
Source organism: Acinonyx jubatus (assembly GCF_027475565.1). Lineage (NCBI taxonomy): Eukaryota > Metazoa > Chordata > Mammalia > Carnivora > Felidae > Acinonyx > Acinonyx jubatus. The sequence continues at coordinate 33,212,363 of NC_069388.1, read as the reverse complement.
TCATAGAAAGAGTTTGGTAGTTTTCCTTCCATTTCTATTTTTTGGAACAACTTCAAGAAAACAGGTGTTAACTCTTCCTTAAATGTTTGGTAGAATTCCCCTGGAAAACCATCCAGCCCTCGACTCTTGTTTTTTGGTAGATTTTTGATTATTAATTCTATTTCCTTACAGGTTATGGGTCTGTTCAAATTTTCTATTTCTTCCTGTTTCAGTTTGGGTAGTTTATATGTTTCTAGGAATTTGTCCATTTCTTCCAGATTGCCCATTTTATTGGTATATAATTGCTCATAGTATTCTCATATTATTGTTTGTATTTCTGCTGTGTTGGTTGTGATCTCTCTCTTTCATTCTTGATTTTATTTATTTGGGTCCTTACCTTTTTCTTTTTGATCAAACTGGCTAGGGGTTTATCAATTTTGTTAATTCTTTCAAAGGACCAGCTCCTGGATTCATTGATGTGTTCTACTGTTTTTTTGGTTTCGATAGCATTGATTTCTGCTCTAATCTTTATTATTTCCTATCTTCTGCTTGTCTGGGGTTTTATTTGCTGTTCTTTTTCCTGCTCTTTGTGATATAAGGTTAGTTTGTGTATCTGAGAACTTTCTTCCTTTTTTAGGAAGGCCTGGATTGCTATATACTTTCCTCTTATGACCGCCTTTGCTGCATCCCACATATTTTGGGCTGTGGTGTTATCATTTTCATTGGCTTTCATGTACTTTTTAATTTCCTCTTTAATTTCTTGGTTAGCCTATTCATTCTTTAGTAGGATGTTCTTTAGTCTCCAAGTATTTGTTATCTTTCCAAATTTTTTCTTGTGGTTGATTTCGAGTTTCATAGCGTTGTGGTCTGAAAATATGCACAGTATGATCACGATCTTTTTGTACTTGTTGAGGGCTGATTTGTGTCCCAGTATGTGATCTATTCTGGAGAATGTTCCATGTGCACTGGAGAAGAATGTGTATTCTGCTGCTTTAGGATGAAATGTTATGAATATATCTGTTAAGTACCTCCAGTCCAGTGTGTCATTCAACACCATTGTTTCCTTGTTGATTTTCTGTTTAGATGATCTGTCCATTGTTGCAAGTGGGGTGTTGAAATCCCCTACTATTATGGTATTATTATCAATGAGTTTCTTTATGTTTGTGGTTAATTAATTTATATATTTGGGTGCTTTCATGTTTAGAGCATAAATGTTTACAATTGTTAGGTCTTCTTGGTGGATAGACCCCTTAATTATGATATAATGCCCTTCTTCATCTCTTGTTACAGTCTTTATTTTAAAATCTAGATTGTCTGATATAAATATGGCTACTCTGGCTTTCTTTTGTGACTATTAACATGATAGATGGTTCTCCATGCCATTATTTTCAATCTGAAGGTGACTTCAGATCTAAAATGGGTCTCTTGTAAACAGCACATAGAGGCATCTTGTTTTCTTATCCATTCTGTTACCCTGTGTCTTTTTATTGGAGTGTTCAGCCCGTTGATATTTAGAGTGGGTACTGAAAGTTATGAATATATTGCCATTATGTCACCTGTAGAATTGGAGTTTCTGGTAGTGTTTTTTGGTGCTTTCTAGTCTTTGATGCTTTTGGATTTTGGGGGTTTTGGGGTTTTTTTTTTTTGGTTTTTGCTTTTGTTTTTGTTTTTTCATCTTTTCTCCCCTCAGAGAGTCCCTCTTAAAATTTCTTGCAGGACTCGTTTGGTGGTCACAAACTCCTTTAATTTTTGTTTGTCTGGGAAACTCTATCTCTCCTTCCATTTTAAATAACAGCTTTGCTGGATAAAGAATTCTGGGCAGCATATTTTTCTGATTCAGCACATTGAATATGTCCTGCCATTCCTTTCTGGCCTGCCAAGTTTCTGTGGCTAAGTCTACTTCATACCTGATTTATCTTCCCTTGTAGGTTAAGGACTTCTTTTCCCTTGCTGCATTCATGATTCTTTCCTTGCCTGAGTATTTTGTGATTTTTGACTATGGTATGCCTTCTTAATGGTCAGTTTTAGTTGAATCTAATGGGAATCATTTGTGCTGCCTGGATTTTGATGTTTGTGTGTTTCCCCAGATTAGGAAAGTTTTCTACTATGATTTGGTCACATAAATTGTCTACCATTTTTTCTCTCTCTTCATCTGGGACCCCTATGATTCTGATGTTGTTCCTTTTTAATGAGTCACTGAGTGCTCTAATTTTTATTTCATCTCTTTGCCTTAGTCTCCCTCTTCTTTTCTGCTTCATTATTCTCCATAAGTTTGTCCTCTATATTGCTGATTTGCTGCTGTGCCTTATCCATCCTTGCTACTGTGGCATACATTCGAGATTGCAGCTCAGTTATAGCAATTTTTATTTCATCCTGACTAGCTTTTACTTCTTTCATCTGTGCAGAAAGGGATTTTAATCTATTTTCAATCCCAGCTAGTATTCTTTTTATAGTGATTCTAAATTCAAGTTCAGACATCTGCTTATATATGTGTTGATTACATCCCTGGCTGTCATTTCCTCCTGTTCTTTCTTTTGAGGTGAATTCTTTCATTTCATCATTTTGGAGGAATAAAAGGAATTAATAAGGTAAAAAAATTAAAAACAACACAAAGAAATCAAATAAAAGGTACCAGATCCTAGGTGTGTTTCGGTCTGGTTGTTGAAAGAAGCTTGATAGATTAGAGAAAAAAGGGAAAGATAAGAAAGGAAATAAAAGATAAAAGAAAAAAGGGAAAAAAGGAAAATGTTTGAAAATTTGAAAAAATAGAATAAAATGAAATGATGAAAGTAAAATATAATTTTAAAAAATTTACAAAAAAGTAAAAAATGTAGTAGAACAAAATTAAGGAAAAATCTTTTTAATAAAAATGGAAGATAATAGATTTTTCACTTTCTGTATTCAAGAATAAGAAAAGAAAAAGAAAAAAAAATTGAATAAAAGGACCAGTGAACAGAATGAAGTACGATTGAAATTACATCTGTTTTCCCATAGATGTCAAGCTATGAAGCACTTTATAGTCCATAAACTAAGCAGGTGGAGAGACTTTGTCAAGAGCATTGTAGGCCCAGTTGGATGGGGTTTAGTGCAATGGTTCCATTCTCCACTAGATGGTGCTGCTTAGCTTACTGGGGTGGATTGCTGGGACACTTGTAGGCAAGTATGCGCATACTCCGGAGGGGTGAAAATGGCATTACCCAGCTACCAAGCAGTGTTTCAGTGTTTATGGAAAATCACAGCACACATCTGGTGCCAGGTATCACCCTTGACATCCTTGTTCCAACACCAGCGAATGTGATTGTTCCCTGGGGTGTGCTGGAACCTATGATTGTGGGGTGGCCACACAGCCTCTACCAAATGTCCTCCCAGCAGGGGAACTGCCTCTCCCCGTATGGCCCAAGGACCACTTGGACCTCATTCTCTCCTCCTGTGGATTCACCCTTCCCACCAGAGCACCACCAGGTATGAGCTGTGGACTTTCAGACTTTGCACTCCCCCTGTTTATAGAGTTTTAATGGAATTTAAACCTCTACTTTCCCTTTTCTCCCTTTTTTTGTTCAGTCCTTGTAGCTGTTTCCACTTTTCCACTTTCTCTCCATCTGCTTTGGGTTGGGGGGTGCTTTTCCCATACTCTCCCCCACCCCCCCACCCTGTCTCTGTTCTCTTTCTGCAAGCAAAAACAGTTCCCTGCCCTCTGCGGCTTCTCTTTCCCCCAGTTCACCTCCCCCACTGCATACCTGCCGAATTCTATGGTTCAGGTTGTGCAGATTGTTGTGTTAATCCTCAAATCAGTTTCCTAGGTGTGCAAGATGGTTTAGTGTTGATCTGGCTGCATTTCAGGGATGAGAGATGCAAAAAAAAAAAAAAAAAAGCAAGGTGCTTACAGTTTTAACAATTATTAAAATTGTAATGAAAATGTATTTTAATCTGCAAAATTTGAATTAATTCTTAGCAGAATTAAGATTCCTTAGTCAACTTTCTCAGTAACTTCAGTAACTATAAAATTGAGTTATGTTTTGTAGGACTCTCTTATCATATTAACAGATGTTTACATTCCAATAGCAATTTAAAAAATTTTTAATGTTTATTTTTGAGAGAGAGAGACAGAGCATAAGAGGTGAGGGATAGAGAGAGAGAGGGAAACACAGAATCTGATACAGGATCCAGGCTCTGAGCTGTCAGCACAGAGTCCAACGCAAGGTTCCAATTTAGGAATAGCAAGATCATGACCTAGGCCAAAGACAGATGATTAACCAACTGAGCCACCCAGGCATCCCGTTCCAATAACAATTTTAATGTCATTTTACCTATTGCCACACTGATGCAAAAAGTACTTTGGGAATGAACCTATGTTCAATTCAATGCCCAATCCTGACAGCTTAAAGCTTTTAATTAAATTAAGGGGTAGGAAAGTGAGGCCACACGGTGGTTTAGCAACCAACTCATACTGTGGGCAACTGAAGGCTGCAACAGAGAATACACACCAAGGAGGGGTATTTATGGGTATTTATGTACCAGCTCCCTTGAGTCTTTGATTGAAGACTTGGTGGAGGGCTGTCCCTTAGAGCATTGACTCCATAGCACTGTGGTATGACAAGTGGATAGAAAAGTAGGGTCCAAGTTGAAGAGAACATTCTTGTGCAGAGACAGGCAGTTGGAATGCAGCTGCTGAATGGCTGGTGAGCAGCTTAAATTGGAGACTCCTGGACTGAAACCCAGGTCTGACTGATGTCAAAGCCATTTTTTTTCTAATTCAAATCTTCCCCCAAGTATTCCATGATTGAGTGAAATTTTAGATGGAGACCACAAGGTCTTTGGAATGGCACCTCTCTACATATTCCCCAGAGTGAGACAAGACTCTTTAAAATTAGCTGTAGGGGTGCCTGGTGGCTCAGTTTATTGAGCATCCAGCTTTTGATTTTAGCTCGGTTGTAATCTCAAGGGTGATATCAACGTTCATGGGATGAAGTCCCCTGTTGGGCTCTGTGCTGACAGTGTGGAGCCTGTTTGGGATTCTCTCTCTCCCTCTCTCTCTCTCTCTGTCCCTCCCCCACTCACACATGCATATCCTTCCTCTCAAAAGAAATAAATAAACATTAAAGAATCAGCTGTTAAATGTGGGCTTACTGTTCCTTGCTAAAGCCAAATTTTTGTAATCAGCTGAAATCGTATTACATAGAGACCCTATTTTTACAGATCCTCCATTCTATAAGCTCTTTGTCACATGATATGTTCATGGTCCAAATGTGGAAGAAAACTGAGCCGGCAGCCCATTCTAGGTTCCAAGCCAAGTGCAAACATACATATCGTGTGAAAGAAGCAGCCTTAGTTAGAACTGAGCCAAGAGGGGTCATGCAAGTACTTCTCTATATCCTTCAGTTTTGATATAACAGCTAATCCCCTTCTGCTCCTCCCCAGGCCCTCCTCATGGCTTAGATGTGGCTGTTCTTTGGCAAACAGCTGTTACATGAAATTGCAAAATCTAAGCACATATTTGCTCACTTAATGTAAGCAACAGAGAAATAAATCTGAACTTTGGAAAAAGTCTATTAATAATTAACAGATAGTGAAATTATCAAGATATAGAATGCTATGCAGGAAAAAAAATCCCAAATCTTGGGTTTGGAATAAACTGTGAAAATGTTTACCCGGTTAGTTTGTATCAGTGATTATGAACAACATGCTAAATCAGTGCTTCAGAAGTCTGTATATGACTATTACAGGTCTGGGGCAAATGATCAGGAAACATTGGCTGATAATGTTGCAGCATTTTCCAGGTAAGAAAATTTATTTTTAAATCATGTTTTGTGTAATTACATGAAGACATTCTACCAAAATAAGACCTCAGGTTTTAATGTTGTTGATGTGAAATTATCCGTCTAGATAGATGCTTAGTAGAGAGGGAACAATTCTTGGGGCTGTGAGAAATTTTGGGCTATCAAACTGTTTAAAAATATCCCAAGCCTGGGAATCTCAAACCATTGACTGAAAAAGCCAACCCTAATTGTCCTCACATGGAATTATGTGGATAATTAATTTGACTATGTATAAAAATAGTGATGCATTCTAAAGACTCTACTTTCTTTTTCTCTGAGTTGGACAGTGAGGGTCTATGAGCATGGTGTAGGAAGCTGTTAGCACTAGGTTCAAGATAGCCATCTTATCTGGTTGAACCAGATCGGATTGTTGCCTCAAATGTTCCCATCCTGCTGGCTTTCCCTTATCATTCATTTTGATTATTGTTGTCTCAACTTTCACTTTAGATTTCAATTTGTCTATATAACATTAATCTTTCAACGTTGCTGCTTCATCCATCATCCAAAGTGCTTCACCTACCTCTGTTTCCAAATTAGTTTTCCCTTGCCTTTCATATTTCAAAGCACAAGATGGTAGGTGTCACGGTTTATGTTTTCTGTTTGTAATAAAAACAATAAACAAAATAACTTTAAAGGAGTGTTTTTCTCTCAGCAGTTACAAAATGGTTTATTTGCTGGAGTAGGGGAGGAGAACCCTCCATACACTATACTCTCTCAAACTCATCCATCTTACATTATAGCCTTTAGTAAAGCTAGTGAATATTGTGGGTGTTCATTGATGGTGATAAATTAAAGAAAAAGGGTAGAAAATATCCAGAAGAAAGAATCTGCTTTCCTGCTTGGCTTTTTCTGTCTAGAGCAAAATCTCTCAAAAATCACTTTTCTATGTGTAAATTAGGAAAAATGAGATGATTATAACCAAGGTGGTCCCTGGCAAACAGCACCGATGTACTCTCAGGAGTCTGAGAATGGGGTGAAGGATGGGGCCTCCCCCAAACTTCTCTAAGCCTTGACTTTGTCTCAGTTCTTCCCTGGAACCCACATGAGCTCCACCAATGCTGGAAGAGCCACAGAAAGGGAAAATTTGGCTAAGAGTGGAGGGGCTTAAAATTCTGTATGATCTTTTTCAATCATTTAACATTCTGGGCCTCTCCAAACTTTTCTGTTCCTGGAAGATGTCCCTTCCTGGGCCCAATAGCAGCTCCGTTCACCGGGTAATATGGCTTACTTCCTTGTAATCTCCTGAAAACAACACTTTAACCTAAAAAGGTTATTTTAACCAAGGAAATTTCAGGCCCTTGACAGGTGTATGGAGTTGGTGTCTCCTTGCATTTCTTATGTCATAATGCTCAGGTGACCATCTATTTCCTCAAACCCCCTTTAACACCCTTCCGCTCATGCTACTTAATTAATGGACTCATGCTTATTAGGAATCTCTATAGGCTAGGTTCTATACTACATGCTGAGGATAGAGCAACGAGCCAGACAAAGCTTCTGTTCACAGGTGCTTACATTCCAATGGATGCACATTGACCTTTGACTTCCATAATGCTGGTGGCTTGAATTGATGCAAAATGTACCCCGAACAACTGGCCTAGTAGAGGCCTTAAAGAGAGAGCAAAGGGGTGCAGCACATACAGGCACCTCTGCAACCCTAGAAATTCTGGAAGCTTTGTCAGACATGGAAGGCATTGTTGAGTTCCAAGTTGTGGACTGGAAGCGTGCCTCATGCTTGTGTGGGTTTCATGGTACTCCAGTAAGTATTCCCACCCTGTTCATGTACTCAGTAACTTCAGGACAGAGCACAGATAATGAGAAAGAGTTTGCAATGCTATCCTTTCCATGCACCTTGATCTTTCCTTTTTGTTCAGCTTGAAAGGGAAAAAACATGGATTAATCAACTTTCTCTGGAGGTTGGCTGATGCTATTTTATGATCAACCACTTGAAGAGTTTTTATATTGCAACAAACGTTAGCGGCCATTGCTTATCTAACACCTCAATTCCTCTTTTCTTGTGTAACTTTCTGGGTGACCCTTCATTCCTCACCTTGTATCATTGAGCTGATCACATGGAACTAAGAATAGATTTTCTGCCAGAGTTGTGGTGGCTTTGGGTTGATGGGATGAAAGAAATCAATCTGAACTCTCTCATTCTGATTCAAATGAAGACTGCAAAACAACCAAACCTCAGATAACCTGTTGTGACACAGTGTCAGGGCATTTTAAAGACATTTATGAAATGTGTACACTTTCCCTCCCACAAGCACAACAAAAGGTCACTCACAGTGACAGCTGTTATCTCTCTGTGCTCAGCTCTGACAATCACATTTTGGAGTTTTGGGGATATGGCTCACTTATGTGACCTAGCAGTTGCTTGTAAACGTTTCTGGGGTAAGACTTGCGACTCTAATGTTATCATGGCTAAAAACTGATAAAATAAAATAAAATAAAATACAAAAAGACACATGAAGTCAAATAGATGGAACCATACTGAAGAACAAAGTTACCTATTGTAAACATTTCGAGAACAGTAGGTGTTAGCTTGCAACATTTTGCATGATTGGAATCATCATGACCTGATTGGAGTTAAACACACACACACACACACACATACACACACACACACACAGTATGTTGTTTCTCTTACACATTAACTCAGTGTATCCTTCTCAACCATGGTCTGCACTTTGTGGCTTCTGGTGAAATCATCACTAGTGGAAACTTAATTCTATAATTTGGGTGTCTAGAAGTCCTGATGAAGTTAGAAAATGAAGCTCCTTTCTTTTCTGTTGTGTCACTTATTGACACTGAAAATGGGGTGATTTTCTTTTACATAACAGGTGATAAAGTGATGTCATTATTCCTTTATTGCAGTGCCTCACAGGTTGATAGTGATCCAATTAAATGTTTTAAAGATGTCACAATATTAAGAATGAAGGGTAAAAAATAAGATTACAAGGGCGCCAGGGTGGCTCAGTCGGATAAGCGTCGGACTCTCAATTTCGGCTTGGGTCATGATCTCAATGTTCGAGAGTTTGAGCCCCAAGTTGGGCTCTGCGCTGACTGTGAAGAGCCTGCTTGGGATCCTCTCTCTTTGCCCCTCCCCTGCTCTCCTTCTCTCTCTGTCTCTCTAAAAAAAAAAAAAAACTTAAAAATGTTTTAAAAATAAGATTACAAAAATTGTGTTTTGTATACGTATTTACATACATTTTATTTGCTTTAAATAGTTTAAACAATTAATGTGAAGAAATTGGACTGCAGTATGATCATCTTACAGACTTATGAAACATTAATTCACTGTGTTCAGTTGATGGGATTCAGTAACAGCACTTGGCTTTACAGCTGGGTGATAAGTGTCTTCCTTCAAATACAGTATCCCATCTTGGGGAGTGTATACATCACCAGATTTTTTTTGTAAATTAAATGTGAGGCTTTTGTTGGATGTGAAGGGTGGGTCAAAAGTTCTGTGAAAAGATCCCCACCTTTACCCCCTACTTCCTTTACTCGGTCATCTTATTTTCCATCCTTCGAAAGAGGTTTATTATTTGATTAGTTCAATTGTTTTGTCCATCTTCATATCCTTTTTCCAAAGTGGAGGTCTCATAAGAACACAGTCCAAGGTTACATTCAGCTACTATTTGATGTAAGACTGTGAAAAAAAAAATCACTTCTATTGGGGGTGGAGTCAGGTGGGACTCGGAAAGCTATTGGAACTACTTGACAAGGTTAGTTGTAGTTGTTCTTTGGAAAATATCAAAAAATGGAAAACTTTTTAGAGAACACACACTTCCCACTCCATCGATCTTATATAATTTTGCCTGAAACTTGCATTTTGTGCATTGGTTGGTGAGTCTCCGTAATGTCACCGTCAGAACAGAAAATAATGTGTGTGGGAAAGCCAAGAACACAGTTATTAAAGGGACTGCGCCACCATGTGGACAAGCATAAATAAAGCTACTGTCTGGAGATAGAAGGGTTGAGCCTTGCCTTCTACATAGGAATTAACATTTAACAATGTCCTTTCACACACACACACACACACACACACACACACACACACACACGATGCCCAGCAGCTCTGTGTGTGCTCTTCATAAAAGCTTTCATTGTTTCCTCAGCTCTAAGTAAATATTAATGCCTTCCAAGGCCAACAGCTGCTATTAAAATCGTTTTCTCTCATTCTCATAATACACTTAGAGATGATTGGTAATAAAAACTCTCTTCAAGGCTTCTGCCTTTCCCCCTTCAAAATGGAGATCAAAGAAGCATGCTGTGAGGGTCAGTCCAAAAGAAAAGACTTCCAGCAGCAAAGCATGTGGTGTGACAGAAAATAATGACAATTATGATGTTCAAAGGAATTGCAGAGAAATCACACAGTAAAACTTCTTTATTATGCTTTTCAAGGGCTGGATGTTTTTACTTTATTATGTGGGGAAGGGTTAGATTACAGACCCAAAGCAACATGAAGGCAGAATTTCTTCTTCCACTACAGGAAGTAGGCTCCAGTTAAGACCTTGGAGGTTCAATTTATTTTGGTTACTACATTTCTAAATCACACTTCAGTATATTAACTAAAAATCTTGTTCTCTCTGGAAGCAAAATAAAATCTAGGTAATAAAAGGTGAGGGCTGGTTAGGTATGTATGTATGTGTTACACACATGTTTGTTTCTTAGTGCTCATTAGAAAGACGGCTGTATTTTCTTCAGTTCTAATGAGTTACTAATGAGAAAAATAATCCTGAACAAATAGGACATATAAATTTCGCTGAGAGGAAAGACAACTTGTTCTCCTGTAAATTTTACTAGTAAAGTTTTTGGTTCTTGGTTTATTGATAGTTTTCATTACAACACAAAAGAATTGCAGGAAAAGTCATTTAAGATCGTGTTCAGGAGTCAAAAATTCTTCAAGCCAAAAGTCCAGTTTCTACCAAATACCCTTTTAGAAGAAAATGCACAATTAAACTAAAAAGAATTATCTTCCCTCATCACCATACTTCAGTGGATACTGACTTCCGTTTAAGAATTTTGAAGAAACCACATTATAATTTTATTTTTTTAAGTTTTTTTATGTTTACTTAATTTGGAGAGAGAGAGAGAAAGAGAGACAGTGCGAGTGGGGAAGGGGCAGATAGAGAAGGAGACACAGAATCCAAAGCAGGCTCCAGGCTCTGAGCTGTCAGCACAGAGCCTGACCTGGGTCTCAAACTCACCAACCATGAGATCATGACCTGAGCCGGCATCAGATGCTTAACAGACTAAGGCACCCAGGCACTGCACCACATTAAAATTTTAAAAGTAATTACCTGAAGTTACTGTTATTTGAAAAGGAAAACAAAAAACAAAAAGGACAAACTGTACATAATATATCTTTTTTTTTTATTTTTTAATTTTTTTTGAGAGAGAGCAAGTGCACAAGTTGGGGAGAGAGGCAGCAGGGGAGGGAGAGAGAGAGGGAGAGAGAGAGAGAGAGTGTGTGTGTGTGTGTGTGTGTGTGTGAATCCTAAGCAGGTTCCACTCTCAGTGAGGAGCCTGACTCAGGGCTCAATCCCACAACCTTGGGATCATGACCGGAGCCAAAATCAAAAGTCAGATCCTCAACCAACTGAGCCACCCAGGTACCCCTCTTCTTAAATTATAATCTAATCCATGTTTTTGTATACCATCTTCAAAATGACCTGGAGGAAGTGAAATGAAAGCTATGTTCACACAAAAACATTTACATAAATGTTTACAGCAGCTTTATTTAAAATTGCTTCAAACTGGAAATGTTCCAAATATTTCTTAGCTGGGGAATGGGCAAACAGACTGTGGTACTTCTGTACAGCAGAACATTGTTCATCAACCAAAAGGAACAAATTATAGATGCACATGGCAACATGGATGAATCTCAAATGCATTGTGCTAAGTGAAAGAAGGCAGACTCAAGAGGCTACATACTTTATGATTCCATTTATATGTTCTTGCGAAGTAAAACTATATGGACAGAAAAAATACCGGTGGTTGTGAGAGGGTTGGTGGGAGACAGTTTCACTGCTAAGGGAAATGGGGAAATTTTTAAAGATGGTGAACTGTTCTTGATTGTCTTGGCACTTATACGACTGCATGCATTTGACAAAGCTCCCCAAACTGGACACTCACGTGGGTGAATCCTACATACATTAACTACACCTCACTAAGAAGGATAGCTTGTGAAATTCATTATTGTCTTATTGCTAACATGCTATCTTAACAAGCATTGAAATTGCCCCTTTTCCTTCAATTTTGTTATTTGCTGGGTGGGAAAAATACAAGAATATTTTCTCTTTTTAAAGTAAAATGTAATGTCAAAGCCTTGGTTATGCTTTTAAAATTCTGAAACTCTTTTTTAAAAATTCTAGATGGAAGCTGTATCCGCGGATGCTCCGGAATGTTGCTGAAATAGACCTGTCGACTTCTGTTTTGGGACAGAGGGTCAGCATGCCAATATGCGTTGGGGCTACTGCCATGCAGTGCATGGCTCACGTGGATGGGGAGCTTGCAACTGTGCGAGGTAGGAAGAAAGTCCTCACTCAAAAGGACAGAAGAGCACTAACATTTAGTGACTCTTTTCTGTGTATGCATCAAGCAAACACTTCCCTATATATGTTTATACTCACAAAAGCTAAGCTCATTGACTCTGCCATTAATATACCTGTTTTTGCACCTTTTGCTCCTCTATTTTCTAGCTGTATGACTCTGGGCAAGATACTTGTGCCTCAGTTTTATCAGCTGCAAGATAGGGATAAAAATAGTACCCACCTCCTCAAGTTACTGTCAGGATTAAATGAGTTTGCACAAACAAAGCACTTAAAATAGTGCCTTGCACACAGTGGTGGTTCAATAGCTTTTAGTTATATTATGTGTATTAATACCCATATTTCAGAAAATGGAGGTCTGAGAAATTGACTTGGCTCACCCATGGTCATACGGCAACATAGTGGCAGAGATGGGATTCAACCTCATGGCTACCTTATTTCAAAGCCCTTCCTGCTTCCCCAAACCATGTGAGTCTCACAGGGAAACAGCAAATGCAGTGACCTGGTTGGTTGCATTTTCTGCCATGGCTTTGGACCATGATTCTGTTTTACGAATGGGTTAGATTCCCAATAGAGCATTTCTAACTGCCTTAGGAGAGAGAGATGAGAAATTCAAATATGATGTAAAGAAATTCCTTCTTAGGGCTAATTTATTAACTTTCAGTCCCCTAGCAACCATGAACATTTGAAAAGGTATGTACAGTGATAAATCTACCCACCCCCCCAACTTCAAAACCTCCTATAAAACTCCTATCTGACTTCTTTTGATACTAAGCAGGGCAGGAAATTCAGGCCCAAGGAGCGGGAACTAAATACTATTTTAAAGCATTTCAGTTCTAAGTATTACCGATCTTATGGATTTACTTCCCTTCTTGAAATGTCTACCATAGAATTCTGCTAGGGACATCAGCATGACAGAGTGAGATTTTGCTGGACAGACTTAGGTTACAGTCTAGAACTTTTTTTTTTTTTTAAATTCTAGGACCACACACAGAGAAGTGACCTTAGGACCCAGCCATTTGTCTATGAGAAACCTGAAATATGGGCAGGGAGAAGGAGAAGGGAGGAGGAGAAGAAAACCAGTATCTGTCTATTTACAGTTGGAATAAGAAAGGCCTTTCCTTTCTTATGGCTTTCAAAGGCCATAGACAATAACCATTAAAACAAAAGCCAACAAATCAACACAAAAACCCAGAAACTTCTATGCTGTCAAAGTTCTACAAAAATTGATAAAACAAGTGACAAACAAAACAAATTGAAATTATGAGGCTGCAAAGCGTTAATGACCTTTCTGTGTGAAAAGCCCCTATACTTGAATAATGAAATAACATCTAACCCCAAATAGATGAAGAGATATAAGTGGAAAAGGACAAATAGGAGATTCATAAATGGACACATAAAAATGGCCAATAAACATATGAAAAGTATTCAATTTCCCCAATTATCAAATGCATATAAATTATAACTATATGTTTTATTTTCTGAATATCAAATTACCATTTTCAGGTTATACAGTGTGATGTGGTTGTTTTCAAATATTGATAAGAAGAGTGTAAGGTGGAATCATATTTCTAGAAAATTGTTTGACAATTGTTTATCAAAATTTTAAAGTATGAATTCCATGTGATGCTGTAAGTCTTCTTCTAGGCATTGCAAGGAAATAATTATGACTTTGAAGAATAACATCTCTGCATGGATTCTCCTGCCTTTGTTATTTTTAATAGGAGAAAAGTTAGAAAAAAGAAAAACCCAAATGTCCCCATATTTGGAGATTGGTTGTAAAACAAAATAGGGTGCATTAAAAATGGAATCAATTTTTTTAGTGATATGAGAGAAAGAGTGTGGTGGTGTAGAAAAATGTTGTGGCATGTTTTTTAAAAAGCAGTTACAAACAATAGTCAGAAAGATAAATATATGATTTCGCTCATATGTGGAATTTTAGAAACAAAACAGATAAACAAATATTAAAGAATCCATCCTCAGAGCAGCCCAAAGAATAGTACTATATTAAGCCCATTTTACACCTGGGAAACTGAGGCATGCAGCAGATGAATAACTTGCCCAGAATCACACAACTCATAAATGGTAGAAACAGGATTCAGACCTAGACAGCCTGGCTGAAGAGTCGTGGCTCCTTACCTCCCTGTACTGCTTTTAATTTCCAGAAAATCCCATAAAATGTCATGAGAAGAAGCCCATTTATCTGTCAGTTACAATTCCCTAAAAATAACTGATTTATCACGTTATGCACATGCAAAGCAGCCCCCCCCCCCCCCCCCCCGCCCAGGGGAGTGAGATACATGATAAACATTGGGACAGGGTGGAACAGTAAGAACGAAGAGGATGTCGTGACACTGAGGACACAGAGGAACTGGCAATGACATGTTACACACAATGCCCTTGAGAATCTAAGACCCTGGATCAGGTTGCTGTGAGGGCAGTGATATCACAGTTTAGATCTAGATTTGTAGTAGAAATCTCCTATAAGGATTTTGACATTCCTAAGGTTTTTCCTATGGTCCAACTACCATCTATGGATTGATGATTTATTTAATATTTAAATTAACCCTGGGGGTGCCTAGGTAGCTCAGTCTGTTAAGTGTCCACCTATGGCTCAGGTCATGATCTCATGGTTGGTAAGTTTGAGCCCAGTGTAGGGCTCTGCGCTGACAGCTCGGAGCCTGGAGCCTGTTTCGGATTCTGTGTCTTCCTCTCTCTCTCTCTGCCCCTCCCCTGCTTGTGCTCTCTCTTTCTCAGAAATACGCAAATAAACTTTAAAAAAGTGTAAAAAATTAAAAATAAAAATGTATCCTTAAATGAACCCTGAAAGACGATGGTGATCCCCCCATAACCAAGAGTACTCCTTGGTTGGTATGTTTGGGTTGTGAGATGGATAGGTTACTTGGAAGGAAAGAAAGTATATGTACCTGGAGCAGATGCTGTTGGTGTTCAGGTTATATCCCCTTGTTACTTATCGTTTCTATAAGAACTTGCAACTTTTTGCCTGTATTTTCTCTGGCAACAGGAGCTGATAGATGGGTGGGTTGGGGGTTACCTTCCCATTAACACACCCTTCCTTGACTGCCTTCCCTTCCTTCTTTCACTTTCCTGTTCTTCAACTCACCTTGTGATTATTCCCAAATAAAAGACTTGCACTCATATCTTTGCCTCATTGTTGGCTCCTGGAAGAATGCAAATCAAGGTGAGGACCATTCAAATCCCCAGGGAATGATCAGGCTTGAATAATTAGAATGGGCATCCAGAAAGTTCTCAAAGCTGCCACAGTACCACAATCTTGCCTTCTCAATTGGCTCTCTAGACTTCACAGCACCTTGCTTAAAGGGTCTATTGGGCTTTCTTTTCACCACTGTGGAGCACATCCCCAGTATAACTGGGCCTGAAAATGGAGCTCTATTTTCTTATACAGCTTTGTGGTTGTAGAGTGACCAATGGAGCTACTCTTTCTTCGTTTTCAAAATGGCAGTGAATATAAGGTTACCAAATAAAATGCAGGGAACCAGTTGCATTTGAATTTCAGATAAACAGCAAGTCATTTGTAACTGGGTCATCCTATATGTTTATTTGCTGTATCTGACAACCTTAGTTGAATAAGAGCTCTTACTTCTAGGGGTCCTTTGAAAATTACCTGAGAATAATGCTAGGAAAAGCTTCCCAAAATGGGTGCACTTTTTATTTGCCCCCCAGAGTCCCAAAAATGTCTTCCACATATTAAAAAACTTACTTTCAGAAAAGTATACTCCCGGGGTGCCTGGGTGGCTCAGTCAGTTAAGCGTCCAACTCTTGATTTGGGCTCAGGTCATGATCTCAGGATTTTTGAGTTTGAGCCCCACATCGGACTCTGTGCTGACAGCATGGAGCCTGGTTGGGATTCTGTCTCCCTCTCTCTCTGTGCCTCCCAAGCTTGCTCTCTCTCTCTCAAAATAAATAAAAATTAAAAAAAAAACTTAAATAAAAGTATACTCCAATTACACTTTAGTGGGAATGAAAGTTGCTCTTTTTACTTTGCTAAAGATATTTTTAATTTAAGCTTTATGCAGGGACCTCAAAAATGACTTTAAGGGTCAGATTGGTAACATAAATACCCAGAGAGGGATGAAGTTAGGAAAACAACAATGCAGGCTTGATGGTGGAGACTGTAGCAAACCTGAGATTGCAGGTTCCATAGAGGGGGGCAGCCACATTTTAGTGCTAGCTAACTACTGCCCCAAGGGATTGAGGATGTTGGGCTGCCAAATCTCCAAAAACTTTAAGAGAAGCCAAAACCCTTGATTTTTATGTGTAATCTCCTGGTTTTTAAATGTTGGCAAATAAATCAAAAATTCTCTAAAACACTGTTTGGGGCAGTAATGTGTGGGCCAAAGCAAATACTTTTGCGGGCTACAACTGTCCCCTGGGCTGTCAGTCTGGGACATCTGATTTATGTGGAATTCACCACTAACTAGTTTCACTTCTGTAGCAGGCCATTTTCACTCTCTAGGAGGATTACGTTTCCTCACTGATAAAGTCAGCTGCTTAAGCAAGATCAGCGGTTTGCTTATCATGTCCCAAAGAGGTTGGGATTGTTCCCAAGAGTCTTGGGGAAGTGAGGTGTGTCACCAACCACGGAGCTACTTGTGTTGCATGTTGGGGTTCAAAAAGACAGTTAAAAAAAAGAGTTCTGCTGTCAAGGCAAGAATGCAGACAAAATCTCTACAATGAGAAAACTCAAAAACCCAAACCAGAAAATTCCTAACAGGAAGATGATTTTACCATTTTTTTTTCAGGTTAGAAATGAATGGTTCTGTCCTTCTTTAAGATTCCATGAACTAGAGAAGCCATTCAAGGTAGAGAACTGTCCTTCTGAAATCCCACCCTTATCCTCTACCTCCTTCCTCCTGTGCCAGCCCTGGAGAGTGTAGACGGTGGAGTGAGCATTTATATGTGATTGCTTTTCATTTCTCATAGCTGCATTCTTGGGATAGAGGAAAGCAAGTAGACATATATATTTCCGGCTCTTGCTGAAAACACAAATAGATGTTTAATAAATGCCACAGAAATTAACTGTTGTGAAAAATGATGATAGCCAACATTTATTTGGCAATTCATGTATGCCAGGCAATTTGCATTTATTAACTTATCTATGTCTTACCCATCTTAAAACATGAGTGTAAAACTCTAAAGATCTTCTTTTTTTTAATGTTTATTTATTTATTTTGAGAGAGAGAAAAAGAGCACGAGCAGGGGAGGGGCAGAGAGACAGGGCAGAACCCAAGTAGGCTCCACACCATCAGCACAGAGACTGATTTGGGACTCAAACTCACCGACCACAAGATCATGACCAGAGCTGAAATTAAGAGTCAGACGCTTAACTGACTGAGCCATCCAGGAGTCCCAAAACTCTAAGGATCTTTTTCCAATTCCTGTGGTTGTGGAAACTGAGGCTTGCAGAGGTTAAATACGTTGTTCAGGGATATTAATCACTTTCTCAATGCTGTGTATAAGATCCTGATCAGTGACTGATATTTCCAAGTATCATTAACTACAGCAAGAAGCCTAAGGCAAACTCTATGTTATAGTCTCAGAATATTAACTGCAATTATGTTTTGCAAATATGTTAATTATGCAAATATTAACTGCATTCTATGTTTTTATAGTTTTATCCCTTTGATTTTGAGAGGATGGACTAAGCCACTGAATATGAAACTTATTAGGAAATATGAGCCTTGAGCAAAACTCAGGAGCATAAATAAAGGGGCTTGAATTTTAAGCAAAAATTAAAACTCCTAAAAATCTTTTAAGATGGAAGGAAACTAACCAAGAAACACTGAGTGGAGAGCAGTTTGTCATGCATTGTGTTATGAATAAGGGATTTATTGCAGTAGATGATTTAGTTAACATTTTAATAATTGACAATTGTTATAATATTTAAGGAGCCATATAAACACCTCTACTCATAAACAGCGCATCCATCTGAAACCCTATTAGATTGATTTTTGATTTACGTTTCATTCCTCTTATGAGCTTCAGGGATGATTACAGAATCTTTTCTACAAATACTTAAAGTAGTGAAGGAAATATCAATGATAAATATAAATGCTAGTGTAATATAAAACAGGTAGTCTCATTAGGTGAAATTTCCATCTTGCGAGAGAAGTAAAACATCTCTGACTTCTCACAGAGCAAATTAACAAAATGCTTACTATGCCACAGAGGCTTTTAGGACATTATCATAGAAATCTCTCTGGTTTTATGCACAGTGGCTGTAATGAAATTTTATTTCAGCCTCCATGGAACTACATTAGCTCCTTTGCTTCATTTAAACATGAGAAATCAAGAGGAAGGAGGAGATTGAGTTACTAATTCATCCCTTTGCTTCTGACTGTTATATGTCCACGCGCCACATGAGGGAGTGCCAGGACCTCAAATAGAGAGAAATTAAACCCACCTAAGGCGTTCTAGGAATGCTCAGCATATTAGCAAATTCTTAGTAAAGTGTCAAAAAAAAAAAAAAAAAAAAGAAAAGAAAAAGAAAAAAAGATTTTAAAAGAAATTCCTGCCCCTGGATGCAATTAGAGGCCACCACACAGGATTTGATAGGCCATAAAACCATTAAATCTAAACACTTTCTTTTTGAGCCTAAAAGGCTAGAACATTCCAAAGTGAAGTTTTGGGACTTGGCTATGACTTGACCACCTATTACGACGCAGGTGGAAGAGATGGCAGAGTAGCACAAAGAGCCATACAGACCCCAAAGAACTGAATTAGGGCATAGGTGAGAGCTTTAGCTGTTGAATTTTCTGGATTTTCCGAGATTAAGTGATCGATTTGGACATTGAGTGAAAGACCATTCAGCAAGAAAAATTGTCATTTCCTTTGCTCCAGACCCAAATGATATATTTTTGAAAGCTTTATTGATTTATATATTTATGTGTTGTACTAGGTGACCGAGCAGATATACATTTCAGCATACCTATGAGGAAAATATCCCATTATTCTTAATTTTACCTAAATACAGGAAAGCATGAGATTTCTTTATGAAGCTTTTTTTTTCCCCTGAAGTGAGTGAGTGCCTTTTATGCACCAGATACTGGACTTTACAGCCCCATCATTAATCCTCACAATAGACCTGTGATGTAATTATCATTTATCATTCCCCTCATTTGACAGTGGAGAAGAAGGACGCCCTTGACCAAATTCTAGGGCTGGCCCATGATCAAGATGGGGCTTAAACAGCAATCTGCCCTCTAGAGTCTGATCCAGTTATTTGTCTTAATCCATTAACAAAACTAAGGAGGAATAAGAAGAAAGGACAGTTCACTAAAACTTTGTCCAAATTATATCATTAAACGTTTGGAAGAGAATACCTCTTTTCCTCATTGTAGTAAAAATCAACCAATTCTCACCTTTATTTTCAACCTATTTCAGCTCAATTTTATGTTTTGGACACTCTTTTCCCACAATCAAAATTCAGTGGACATGCTCATTCCGCACACACAACTCACACACAACACATAAGCATAGACACACACACACATATACATATATATACATTCACACATATTAAAAGATTATGGACCTTTTTTATATATATACATAGGTATACAAAATATATAAAATGTATATATGTGCATAGATATATCAAAATTTTATATCTAAAAATTTTCCAAGAAATGGTAGATTCGGGATTGAAACCACTTTGCAGTAGGACAAACTTCAGTCAAAAACAGCTAGTAAAAAATTAGCCTCTCACTACATTAAAGACCAACATCAAGTGGTATGATTTTTAGTATCTCGCACCAGAATTTAAGCTATCGGGCAGCTTTCTTGAGAGCATGAGATTGCTTCTTCTCAAATTATAAGTGTGACTGATGACATTAAAGCATGATAATCCAGAAGTCAGAGGCTCATGTGTGTGTTTCAACACCGAGGTTGTTATACTGAGGGAGGTTAATTGAGGTCAAGTGCAGGCTTGATCTGCCTTGAAACCATCATAAAAGGCATCTCACTATGGTGTGGTCTCCATGTGATCTGCCAGTTATATGCCAGGACCTGACAACTTAAGAAAAAGACAGAATAATAACCTGGGGATCATTACAGTAAAGTTAATGTTTTAGTCTAATGCAGAGTTCTACCCCAGAGACACAGTGGAAGCAAGAAAGGGAGGGCACAGATGTCATTGGGACTAGTTATTTCTTGAAAATCTTTCGACGCAGACAAAAAGAGCTCTCAAAGTTAGTGACAGTGTGATCACTCAAGGTTAAACTGCTCCGGATTTAGACAATGGACCATCTTGAAAGCACTGGAAAGATGAAATCTGGTTTTCTGGCCTTTCTTGGCAGTGTTGAAATTGCTTAAGTTCCCTAAATCATAAATTAAGATTTGTTTGACCACTTCTAAGTATTTCACACATAATTATAGTGGAAGTTTCAAAACATTATTTTTCTAAGTAATCTCAAATTGTAATTTTAGACGTGCAGACAATAAATAATTTTTACTCCATCTTTAACAACTCTGTAAATGGCAGTTCCTGTGTGAAGAAAGGTGGGCACACCCAGTGGGTGTTAGGGTGCACATTTATGCAAACACCTTAGTGTGTCAGACCCTGAGTTTTGAGCCACACAACTGCTTGGTACTTTGTCATTGCATATTTTCCCCATTGCACAATGACTTCCTGTGCAGAGGACAGAATGCGTTTTCTCAACATTTTCAGCACAGCTGTCTTGGTGACTAAGTTTTGCAGGAGCTTTTTAATCAAATGCACCTAAAAATAACTTTAGTCACTTTAATCATGTTATCCTTTTTTCCTTTAAAAACACAATTTTGGAAACATAACTCACCTTTCCCATAAAAGAGAACTATTTTCAAAGAAATAACTTGGACCCAAAGTAGCACATTGCTTAACCATTCTGCTCTAATCTGGAAATATGATTGACCCACATGAATTAATGTTTCAAATAATAGACATTTACTGCCATTGGTAACTAATAGTTTACAATTTCCTCTGTGGTGGTGGTGGTGGTGGTAGCTGTGGATGAACATCATCCTCAAATGTATTATAATTCCCCTCCCTGTCAAGCCTAGCATGATAAGCTTTAGTTTTACTTGGTGATTCAGCATCTTATCTATATGTGTAAGATTGTTGGACAATACATTAAACATTTGGAAGCTATTTTATAATTGGTGAACTATCTCATCTTTCAGTAACTTCCCTCTCTCTTATCTTCTACAATTTTATTTTTATTTCGTTGTTAATATTTGTTTCTAACCCCAAATCTAGGAAGCTGGGCAAGTCCTAGATAAGCAAGGTTTTAAGATACGTCTGATGATGGGGCACCTGGTGGCTCAGCTGGTTGAGTATGCACTCTTGATTCTGGCTCAGGTCATGATCCCAGGGTCATGGGATGGAGTCCCTAGTTGGACTTCATGCTGAGCATGGAGCCTGCTTAAGATTCTCTCTCTCTCTCCCTCCCTCCCCCTGCACCTCTCCTCTGCTTGAGTGCTCTCCCTCACGTGCTCTCTCTCTCTCTCTCTCGGTATATGTGCATATATATATATAGATATATGTACATATACGTATGTATATATATACGTGTATATATGTATATATATACATATATATGTGTGTATATATGTATATATATGAGTCTCTTGGCACATTATGTATATATATATGTATATATTATGTATATATATATGAGTCTCTTGGCACATTTAACCATTACCATATATATATATGGTGTGTGTGTGTATATATATATATATATATATATATATATATGGTATATATGGTATATGGTATATGATATATGATATATATGGTATATATATGGTATATATATGGTGTGTGTCTATATATATATATATATATATATATATATATATATGGTTTGTGTCCCTTCAACTAGTAAGGGATGAATGCATAAGAAATAAGAAAATGTGGCAGATTTACCTGTGCCCTCCTCAAAGGGACAACAATGCAGAAGACAGACAGATTCATTGGCAAGATGTTTCTGGCAACTGGCAAGCTGGGAGCCAGACACTACCCACCCTACCACCACTGGTCAGTTTGCTGTAAGTCCTAGCTTTACTTATGCCATCAGTTATATCCAACTAACTTGAATGAGTCCCTGAGAAAGAAAATATCCACCTCATTGTTCTAAAAGTATAGTCCACAAAACAAAAGCATTAGCATCACTCAGGAGCTTGTTAGAAATGTTAGATTTCACATCCCATGCCAGAACTACTAAACCAGAATCTGAATTTTATCAACATCATCACATGATTTCTATGTATATCTGAGCTTGAGAAGCACCAGACAGAGCCTAGAATGAAAGTCTTTGGTGGCTCCCAGCCAATGATGTAGTTTAAATCCTCAAAGATGAAACAGTGTTGGATGTAGCATGAATATCATTCCCACCTGAAGACCCTATAAGATCTTCTGAAAGCCTGTTGATATCAGGGTGACTTGAAACCAAGGAGAGGAATGTGTACAAAGTGGTTTTGGATTAAAGAATTTGGACATGTAGGCTTAGTGTCCCCTAAAATTTAAGTCCACAGAAATGAACATTTTTATTAAGGCTTGCTTGATGGAAAGCAAAACACTGCCAAGATGTACAAGCGCAATTGCATTTCTTAGCCATACAGGGGATTCTGCCAGTTCATGCCACTTTGCAAAGCTACTTACTTGTTCTAGCCCAATTAAATCATTGTACATTGGAGCTTAGGGTTTGTATCAACTCCAGAAGTGGTTGCATTGATATCTAAGATGAGTTGATGTAAATAAACCTCAGTGGTTGATTATAGGTTCCATAGTGTAGGAAATTGAGTTAGATCTATTGAATGGCAGTTTGGGGAGGCAGAACTACATTTGACTAAGGTCAAATCTTATACCAGATTATTGAAGACCCTTGTAGCATTTCCCCAGACTAGGGCATGTGATTTGACTCTAATAAGAAATTTGTTGTGGGTGGGTTCTAGGATAACTTTTATTCTGTTAACCAGAACGCACAAATGTTTTTCACTGGCCCATAGCCAGTGTGGGAGGGACGGGATTGTGGGTGATAGTGAACAATGATATTAAATGCATTTATTTCCATATTATTATACTTATGGTTTTATTGCAAATAAAGCAAATAAAAAAAATATAGTGAGAATTTCTTCCGGTATTGCTGTTGTTGTCTTACTAAGGAAGTGCTGACAGCCTCTCAGATCTACTCAGCAGACTCTCCTCAGAAATCTGTAGACAGATAAGGGATAGAGGTGGGGAGTGGGGAAAGTCATGTTTTTGTTGCATCTCTCGTATTATTTTCTGTTGTCTTGTCCCTGGATTTTCAAAGGAATGTACACCCTGGGAATGTAGGAATTATCTGCTTTGATATTCTCTTCTTATATCAGCCCTATCATGGAGTTCCTTGGCCTGGAAAAGATTCCTCTCTCCTTTGAGAGCTTTCTTGTTTAAGGGAGTGAGCATTTGACACTCTCTTTGCAAAGAGGAATGGGTGTCTTGATCATCAAAACCAATGCTGGGAAAAGCTGGGTGTAGAGAAGATGATGAGTAATGATAAGAAATCCAGGTCCTTGTCAAAATTCTGAGTTTATAAGGCTACCTAGGACTTCTTTTCCCATATAGTGTTAGGCATTCTCTCACTTAACCCTTTAAAATTGCATGGCTTCAGAGTTTACACAGAAAATGTTCACAAACCTTGCCTCAGTGTTGACTGTCTAGCAGTGTTATGAAGCAGACAAGATAGCAGCTGTGGTTACAGATATTTTGCAGATGAAGTGTGCCTCATGGATGGCCAGCCTGGGACAGTAGCCCAGGCTTTCTGACTCTCAATCCATTATAGCTTGTTGTTTTTTCAAGAAATACATATTATTACCTAGGTCATTTCCAGGGCTTTATCTTCAATGCTTTATAATTTTTTAAATGTTTATTTTGAGAGAGAGAGAGAAAGAGAGAGACAGAGCATGAGTGGGGAAGAGGCAGAGAGAGACAGAGACAGAGACAGAGACAAAGAAACAGAGAGACAGAGGAGACCCAAAACTTGAAGTGGGCTCCAGGTTCCATGTTGTCAGCACAGAGCCTGACATGGGGCTCGAACCCACAAACTGGGGGATCATGACCTGATCCATAGTTGGACACTTAACCGACTGAGCTTCTCAAGTGCCCCTATCTTTGATGCTTTAATGTCTACAACCTTACTAATGTCTCTTTTAGTGATATGTGTGTGTGTATCTCACATGCATTTTTTTTAATTTTTTTTAATGTTTATTTATTTTTGAGACAGAGAGAGACAGAGCGTGAACGGGGGAGGGTCAGAAAGAGGGAGACACAGAATCTGAAACAGGCACCAGGCTCTGAGCTGTCAGCACAGAGCCCGACGCGGGGCTCGAACTCACAGACCGCGAGATCATGACCTGAGCCGAAGTTGGCCGCTTAACAGACTGAGCCACCCAGGCACCCCTCATATGCATTTTTTATAACAATGGCATAATGTATTACTGCTGTCTCTAAATAAAGAAGAAGAAAAAATTAAAATATGAATACATCTAGAGCATTAAAGGTTTAGGTTTTTATTCTTGAAAATATATCTTAGGGATGATAAAAGAGGGAGTGAGTGAAAGTAAGGAAACAGAGTCGTGGGATGTCATATGGGATCAGTGTTTACTTGATTGTGTATCCTCCTGGATATTGTATCTCTAGGATATGCTGGCTATAATGAAAGCCAAGATTTTTAGACTTGGATCAACATTAGGGACTTTCATCTTGGGCAAGGGCCAGGCCTTGTCTTTACCACCTCAGATGTGATCTCCATTTTGCTAGGAGTTATGAAAATGCAACATATGCTGGAGTCTTCTGTTGCTACACCGCAAGCTGGACACACAGCTCCATGCAAATGAACCACTGTCCCTTGTAAAATGAAATCTAACAGTTGCTGCTTTTGAGAGCAGGTCAGAGTTTCATTGCAGAAAATTAATATGGAGTGAAAACGGGCTTCAAAAACATTTATGCATTGGACTAGGATAACTCTAATTAGAATTGTATAACAAAGTCTGACTATGCCAAGTGATTTATAAAATTAAAAAGCTTGTAGTTTTTGTCCCCAAAGAGCAATGTGGGCTAGAAGGGTATTTTCTTTATTTATCAGGCAAAAATGACATTTGAAACATTTAGCAACCAGTACAACGAAAGACTTTAACCAATTAGAAGAGATGCTCAGATGCTGGTTTCTAGTGCTCTAACAGCATTCTGGATGCCCAGCAGCCCTGCCAGGCATTAACATTTGAATTTCTGGGTTGTAGGGGTGGGGGTCCAGGGATTCCTTGAGGAGAGAAGAGAATGATGCCACATTGAAGGGACTCAAGAAGGAGGGTCATTTCCTTCAGAGCCATGGTTATTTGCCAGTTAGAATGGAAGTGTTTCAATATTTTAACAGGCAAAGTTGTGATTGTCTCTCTGAATGGTCCTTGCAAAATCCCAGGGTGCTCTATCTCATTCAACATAAAACTGTGTTGAAAACCATAGATGTAATTCATCCATAATTGTCTTTTTTTTTATCACAGCATATGATCACAGGTGAATGGGGATCACAGTGGGCAGTAATATATGTTCCAAGGAGCATGAAGCCTTCTAAGTTTTGCTCCTGTTCTCTCCTGGGAGTAATATATAGTCTCAACTCGTAGTATGTCAGCACAGGCTCTGAAATTCTCTCTGCATCCAGCATTTTCTCCTAAAGTAAAATCACCAAATATTTATTAAATGCCTACAGCTGGAAACATTGGTAACTTAGAAGTTTAAAGGTCCTGATTCTCAAAATTTCAGCCCCATATGATTTAATCATTGAAAAATAAACATTGAGCACCAATAGCTTCAGGAACCATTAGTATCAAAGCAGTAGACTCAGGAAATAGATGGCATGAACTAGCTTTGCTTTTCTCTGGACATACCCACCCAAGGGGACTAGACAAAAGGTTTGTGAAGGTCAACACCTCTTGCAAGTTTGATAGCTTAACGATTTTAATGGTCTTTGTGGAGTGTCTGTAGATATTTCTTATGAATTCAAGATCTTTTTGAGGATTCTTGATCTTTATTGACAGAGGAGCTGCTCACCAACATGATGCCTTTGTATACACTACAAAAAGGTGTCCTATCATTTGATGGTCCTCTTAGCTGAACCCCTTTGTGTAGCTACACTCTGTACTGTAGTATGTGGCAGGCCCTACACCCTGGTTTCCATTTCCATGCCTTCCCAGAGCTGTTGGCATGGTAGCATCCTTCAGGGATATGGCAAACCTACTCCCTTTGGGGATGATGGCTCTGAAGAATTGGGAGAACGCATTTAACTATGCTTGATACCAGAGAGTCTTTTGGGCATCTAAGAATTCTATCTAGAAAGATCATTGCCCTGCAGAAGTAGTCAGACATGCTGGGTCCTCATCCCACTCAGCTCTCCATTTCTGTGCCATCTTAGAGCACATCCTCTTCAGGGCATATTTTCTCTGTGATAAATTGATGGTTAGGGGATTCTGACCCAGTCAGCGTTCCCTGGTGTTCCTTCCAAACAGCAGTAGATGACCTGGAGCTATTTTCCATATTTATAAATCTTAATGAAAATCAGACAATGGTCTAGATGCGCATATGTGTTATTACTTAATAAGATGTGGGTTGTGACAATATTTTGCAAGTCATGAGCCTCTTGAGAGCAATTCTCAAGGCACACTTGGAGGGAACAAATTAGCTGCCCACAGACAAGATAATCTCCAGTTTAGGTCTTCTTTATCTGAACTCTCACCTGAACCACAGGAACGCAGCACCTACCATAGGAAAAGTAACATTTGTGCAGAACAAAATCCATTTTATTACCGTGTGGACTTAGAATTTTACTACCAAATGATAATGCTACTACTTAAATTTCAAAGTGTGGTACAGGGGACTGGCAGCATCAGCACCTTTGGGAACTGGTTGGAAAGGCAAATTCTCAGGCCCCATCTCAGACCTACTGAACTAGAAATTCTGGGGGAATGTTTGCACACTATGTTTTCACAAACACTGAAGGGAGATTTGAAAATGCACGGAAGCATTTTAGCTTCTCAAAGTCGTATCTTAAACAGCACATCACTTGATCTCAACATCACCCAAGGAGTGTCACTTGGACAACTACTTTTACTGCCATTTGATATATGTCAGGCACACAGATAAGTTGAATGACCCAGGGTCATATGATTAGTTTACATATGGTTAGAGACATATTGTCTCTTGCCATGTTTGGTATTTGGCATACAAACATTGTATCAGTTTCTCCTCCACTAAAGATGACCCCAATTCTACTGCCTTTTACCCTTTTTTCGGTGAAAAGCTTATCCCCCATGTTCTTCCCAGTTCTCTAAGACTATTGGTTAGGTGAATCTATCTAATTTATTACTTATTTTTCACTTTCACTGTGCTCATTTCTTGATATCTTGCTCAAAAGGTTGTGAGGGAGCTGCTATGTACTTGGGATGTCCAGCATACATATTTTATAATATTAAAAAGTACAACATAAACGGGAGAATGCACCCTTAACAAAATGTTTGAAGATAAAAGTTAAAAAGTTAAAAACGAAGAAAATAATTAAACTCTCCAACCTCTCATTAACAATTAGTTTGTTTAGGTTTATAAACCAATAATCACACTGGTACAAATGTGGAATTATATGTGTCATTTTGTAGACTTTTCAAAAATATATCTTGAAATTCTTTCTGTATCCACAAATAATATTATTCTTTTATAACTGTAATAGAAACAGAATATATACATAGAAAGAGAGGCAAAGGTAGGGGGATTTATTTGTGGACCCTGGCAAGTCTAAAACCTAAAGGGTAAGCTGTCAGGTTGGAGACCTAGAGAAGAATTCATGTTGCAGTTTGGGTCTGAAGGCAGTCTGCTAACAGAATCCTCAGGGAAAGCCTTCAATTGATTGGATGATCCCTATTCACCTTATGGAGAGTAATCTACCTTACTTAAAATCTACCTATTTGAACGTTAGTCTCCTTAAAACATACCTTCACACCAACAACCAGATGTATTTGAGCAAATTCTGGAAACCATCACTTAGCCAAGTTGACACACAAAATTAAACACCACAAACATATTGCCTTTAATGGGTGTGTACCTTTCATTTTATATATGTCCTGCAGTGTATCCAATCCCCTAAGGTTGGAGATTCAGGTTGTTCCAAATTTTTTCATCCCTACCCATAGTACATCTTTGGCTATTTGACTCATTTTTCTCTTCAAGATCAATTCGGAGTGTAGAAAGGAAAGCATATTTCTAATTATTTAAAGAACTGACTTCTTATTGCCAAATTGCTCTTGTAGATGTTTCTACCCCCTTGAGCCACAGCCTGAAGGCTTTGGAGTGAGGAAGCATGCTGGGCTTGCCTTTATCTTCTTTCTTCCTCAGCCTGCAGGTCACTGGGAACCGGGATGATGCTGAGTTCCTGGTCCACTTCCTCAATTGAAGAAGTGGCAGAGGCCAGTCCTGAGGCACTCTGCTGGCTGCAACTGTACATCTACAAGGACCGTGAGGTCACCAAGCAGCTAGTGCAGCGGGCAGAACAAAGGGGCTACAAGGCCATATTTCTGACAGTGGACACTCCTTACCTCGGGAACCGCTTTGACGATGTGCGTAATAGGTTCAAGCTGCCACCTCAACTCAGGTAACCATGGGTCTCTGATCACCTCGGCTCCTGAACTGATCTTCTAATTCTCTTCATTTTTGTCATGTACCAGCTCCAAAGGTTTTTTCCCATGTCTATTAAGATAAAAAGAAAGATTTTCCCGTGTCTATTAAGACTAAATAGCTAAAAGAATGGAGACAAAAGAAACCACATGTTTGATTCCCTATCTCCTCCTCTATTCAGCAATGTTCCTCTTTCATTGTGGTTCATCAATGGGTCAAGATTCATTCATTCATTCACTCACTCACTCATCTAGGCAAAACCAATTTATCTAGTAATCTAAAATTAAACTGTGATGGTTTTATCAGGTCATTTAGCCTGTCTGTTAGCAAGGAATTGTCCTTTTCCCTATAATATTTTAAGACTAGATTTATATTGTGTCAAAGCTAGGAACTCCTGGAGTTTATTGAGAAAGAACCCTCATCTCTTTAACCTGGAGGCCTTTTTTCCCCTTTGTTTTTTTCCTTACCCTAGTTCCTGCCAAAATCTGCTCTTAGGTTTTTCATATCAATATGTGACTGATAGCTTTTAGGGATAAAGCTATCTGAAAAGGAATCAAAATATTCATTTTAATGGAGGACATTTTGATGATGGGATTTCAAGGCATCCATCCATCAGAGTATGTGAAAAGATAAAGGATTCCTTCCCAGGATCCTAGACCTCATTTTACAATGGGCCATTGCTTACTCTGTCTGTATATGAAGTGAACACTTCTAAAAGATCCAAATCCAAAAGATTCTAAATCAAATCAGCATTCCATATAAGGACAAGAACATTGTTAAAAGGTAGGAATTCCATATATGGTATAGAGTAACATGTATCTCAACCACCACGTAAGTCCATGTATAGTCTTATCTGAGTGTCACAGAACTATTATGTAGCTCTGCTGTGTCTATATCTATTTGAGTATAAACTACCATGCATAAAATTTTGCCATCATTGAATGATATGTAAATTAACTGTGTGGTGCTATCTCTGTGTTACTTCTAGGCAGATTTAGGATATTGTCTGTGTATGTGGTACCTTCAATAACCCAATGACAGAAAGAGAAAGTACTCTCCTTGACAGAGCTGTCAATAAACCTGTTCCGTGTATCCCAGACACTGGGTTACCCAAACACTCTGTCTTTCTAAGAGAACAGAAACAAAAACAAAAGTCCTGACATATTCCCACTTCTTGCCAAATCCATCAGAAGTAGATGGCTTCAAATTTCCCTAATATGAAATCTGTATTCACCTTACTTCTCTATTTTGATTACCTTATTTATTAGACTTTCTAAAATAATTAGTTTCCCGCTATTCAGGCTTCTGACAGGAAACATTCTATGTTATTTTCCCTTTGGCCATTTGAAAGAGAATTTGGTATTCCTTTTTCTCCTCCCCTCACAACGACTACTACTGACAACAACAATAATAAATAATACATTAGGGTGTTATACACCCTACTGTATACACTTGTTAATTAATTCTGGCTGATATCGCTTGCTTCTTCGGTGCCAGGGCCATTCTGTCAGGAGCAGGAGGGTTGATTTGCTTTCTCCCCCTTGTCCTTTGCTCCTGGGCTCCTGCCCAGATGACTAGAAGGACCAAGAGACAAAGGCCCTTTTCAGCTGTCCATGTGCTCAGGAGTGGCCCAGCTTGTCACATCTCCCATCTGAAGATGATCAAATAATGAGCAACACATCCAGGTTACAGGGAACACAGGAAACACCCCACAGCCTGGTGCCCTGGACCCCTGGAGTGCACACTGGCCTTGTTTGTTCTCCTGGGCTTCGGGGCAGGCCAGCGCTCTCTGGTCCGCTCCTCAGCAGCTCACATTCAGCAGTCGAAGGCAGAGCGCACTAATGGGAGGCCCAGGCTTCCGCCTGAGGCCACATACAACCAAAAAGCTCATCTGTTACAGCCTGATATGAAATCAGGTTTTTTTCCGCAACTGACCTGACTCATAGAAGGTGAAGCCGGGCTTTTCAGAAGTGAGGTTTGGCAGGCGGGGGAGGCAGGAAATCCAGAGAAGAATGAGTCTGTAAAGCAGTGGCTCCTTCCAGCCCTAGCTACTTCCTCTGCTGGGGAGGAGAGGGGAAGGGTAAACAGGGTGGGGGAGGATCCCAACTCTTGGCATCTGAGACCAGCCAGAGTTCAGGAGTTTGGTAGTCTCTGCTTGGTCTATATGCAAAACACATGTATGTGTGTATTATGAATGGCATGGAGCTTCCTGAAACTGAGGGAGAATAAGGGGAAGTCTCATCTGCTCTTGGAAGAAACAAAGAATGGGGCCAGTTCACTAGATTGATTGCTCAGGCTTTGAGGCAGGGGCCTTTTCCTCTCTCTACCCCCTGGAGATGGTTCATTTACCCTGAGTAAAGATTTGGCTCTTTAGTGCAGCACCAAGGCAGTTGAAAGAAAAGAAAAGAAATTTCCAGCCATTGACTAAGATCAAGGTAAATCATGACACCTATTCTTTTGGTGATTTGATTATAGCCCTATAGCCCTAAAAGGACTTATTAATCACACCAGCCAGAACATATCACAGGGAAGAAGATCAGATTGCCACTATCTTCCCAGGTCTGTCCTGATAAAAGTGGCCTGCAGGGCTTCCCAGGAGCAGGACCCCCTTATCTCTTTTCCCTTATCACCTGGCACCCTCACCTCCATTCACTCTTCCCAGCTGTATGGGCTTGCCTACTGTTCTTTCAACATGCCAGGCTTGCTGGTTGGTGCCTTACAGCCTCAGAAATGACTCCTCTCTCCACCTTATATGTCTTTCCTCAAATCCATGCACAACTAACTTCCTCACTTCTTTTACACTTTGACATCATGGATGGATCTACATGTCTTTCTAGTGGAAAACCCAAATAAAAACAAACAGTAGAAATCAGAATGGAGATACAGTACGTTTGGGAATCCTGGGTGGGATTAAGGGGAGAGAAAGATTTGCAAAGGAGAACTTGATACAGGGCCAACAGCCTCTAAATTCTTTGGTTAGGAAAATATTCAAAATGTAACTGTGTTAAACAAAATAATAACCTCCCAAAGACATTCATGTCCTAATCCCTGGAACCTGTGAATATGTTAAGTTACATGGCAAAATGGATTTTGCGCTTGTGATTAAGTTAAGGACCTTGAGATGGGAAGATTATCCTAGATTATTCCAGTAGGCTTAATGTAATTAAAAGTGTCCTTAGGGAAGCAGGAGTGTCAAAAGTCAGAGGAGATATGATGATAGAAGCAGAAATTGGAAGGGTATCATCAGAAGTCAGGGCATGTAGGTGTTTACAAGCTGGAAAAGGAAAGGAAAAGATTTTTCTCTAGGGCCTCTGGAAGGAAAACAGCCTTATCAACACCTTGAGTTTAGTCCAGTGAGATACATGTTGGACTTCTGACCTCCATAAATGTAGTATAATAAGTCTGTGTTATTTTAAAATCCTCGTCTGTGTCATTTTAAAGGTTTGCAGTCATTTGCTATAGCGGCAACAAGAAACAAATACAATAACAATGCTCTGATGATTTCCTCTACCAGGTACCTTCTCAGCGAGGCCAAGTCTGATTATGATATCTAAACTTTCAGTTAAACCTCTACCAGCTCACATCCCTCTTATTCTGCTTTACCTTTTTTTAAAATTTTACATAGCTCTTATGTTCTAACATACTCCATAAATTACTTACCGATTACGTTTGTTGTTTGTTTTCTGTCTCCCCTTGCTAGAATGTCAACCCTATGTGGCCAGGTATTTTTGGTTGTCTTACCTACCAGTATCTCCTAAACATCTAAAACATATAGCAGGTGCTCAGTAAGTAATGTTGAATCCATCAATGAAAATGTACTAGATTACATGAGATTTACCCAATGAAACATGGCTACTAAGACATTGAACAAGAATTTGAGCTCAAACTTAAAATCCATGCCCTGAACATTTCTTCTAACTGCCCAGAACAATGAGGAAGAAATTAGCAGGGTTATGTTCTCAATATAAATGTTTTCCTAACCAGCATTAAAAGCTAGTGGCCTATGCACAAATTTCTATATGTATTATGAATCTCTCTCCCTTTCATATTGTGTAGATATCATGGGCTCTACTGGTTATTGTTTTATATTTTGTTTCCCACCATGGAGACACAAAGCTTTGTCTTTAATGTCACACCATCAGTACTTACAGTAAATAATATTCTCAGGCATTCAAGGCACAATGAGTTTCTTACAAAGCCAGTTCTTTCCTTTGCTTTTGGGTCATTTAAACAGGGTGGAATTTGGAGAATTAGGTTCCAAGTAATTGTGTTATTACTTTGACGTTGCTCCTCTCCTTCCTTGAGAAATGGAACACTTTGGTTATCAGCAGCCACTTTAAGTGTTTCTTGTGTATATGTCATAATTCAAATAAAAATAGTATTCACGGAGGTTTCCTTCAGAAGCACTGGTAAAACACTCCATCGTGGGTCTCTGTCAAGATATCTGAAAACTTTTTCTTGGCTTCTGGCTTTGAACAACGTTTTAGAGTAACAACAAGGCTTCATTGTGCACTGAAATTTCTGTAAGGCAACATTCATTCAAGTGTTGATCTGCATTTCACCATCCAAGAATAACAACAGTTATTTATATAATTTTATCCATGTTTCTGTTTTTTCCTATCCATTTCACCCTTCCACCCAGCCTCTGCTGAAACACTGTAGCTTGTTTGGGATGGGGGTGGGGTGCTATGCAGAGTATATATACATACAGATGTTTTTCTTCTTTTCCCCCCTGGTCTTGCTGTGGAACAGACAGACCTAACCTTTTTCTTATTAACAATATTATTTAAAAGTTCGGAATTTGATATCACTTAATACCATTTCTAAGTAATATTCTGGAATAGGTCTTCATAATAAGGGTATGTTTATAGACCAAAAGCTTAGCTTAATTCAAATGAAGATGAGCACAGAATACCAAAGGATGTGATAAAATGTACAACCCTAAATGGTTTGATAAAAAGAAATGCCTAGCTAGGTATTTCAGCTAAAATCCAAACCAAATCTCAACAAATAGATGGGTACCAGTAAGACTCTCATGAAGTTGAAATTTTCTATGATCCTTAATGGTCAACTGAGTCAATGGTCTATAGGACAAGCTGTTCAATCCTTATTGAGAAAATGTCGCCAATGGCTTGAATAGAGTTAGGTGGGGTATGAATGTTCATGTCCTTATGAGAATGTATGCCACTTGAGCCACACAAGGAGCTATTTTAGCTGAAAGTATACTAAAAACATTAAGCCTAGTTTGTATTAAAAGAAGTCTTATGATTCTTTTGAAAAAATTAAAAATAGTGTGCCTATGTACTTTTAGGTTTATATAAAAATTGTTAGAGTCATTGCTCCAAAATCCTTTATATGTTCAATGGCAGAACTAGCAGAAAGAAAGAAAGTGTTATGACTAAGCCAGAGAATAATATACAGCTGTATTTTATCCAAATTGGAGATTGACTAGCAAGGTAATTTATAATGTGCAGAAAAACAAGGTGAATCCGGGTCACTGTCATCATTCAAAGATACCCTTTAGGAGAGATGAAGTTTGCAATTGGATTTGGGTCTGTAGGCAGCTAAGTCACAGGGGGTGATGCCATTGTATATCCAGATGGTCATCTACCCAGTTAGTGATCAAAGGTACAGGCAGAAAAAACTTTGTCTCTGGTTTAGGGAACTGCCAAACTGTAGTCAGGATATCAGGATATTAAGCCAAGAGAAAAGACTTCAGGTATAGAATGAGCCAGTAGCAGAGTCTTACAAGTATGTCAGAGAAATCCTGGTCTAAATTGGTTCAATAAAATTAGACACAGGGAGAGGCAGCAACTCAGTGAGGTTGTGTGTCAATTTGGGTTCCCCTAGGAGGAGACTGTGAGCCAGTGATTTAAATGCAAATAGTTTCTTTGGAAGATGAAGTGAATACTGAGTGGGGAAGTGGTGTCAGGGAAAGGAGGCAATGAACAAAGGGCCTGTTACCAAGACAACTCCAACTGCAGGCAACTGAAGCTCAATCCTGATTGGAAATTCTGGGATATGTAGAACCTATCTCACGCTTAGCCTGCTTAGGGGTGAAGGAGCTGGGGTATTTATATGCCAACATTCCTGACACTTCAGATCTCCTGTGTGTGTGGTTACTAGGGCTTCAGGAGCAGGAGAAAGTCACATGTATTAGATTCTCCAGAGAAGCAAAATCAGTAGGACGGACACACACACACACACACACACACACACACACACATTATGAGGGATCCACTCACATTATTATGGAGTCTGAAAAGTCCCACAATCTGCTGTCTATGAGCTGGAGGCTCATAGACTGGTATACTTCCAGTCCAAACCAGAAGACCTGAGAACCAGGGGAGCCAATGGTGTAAGTCCCAATGTGAATCTAAAGGCCCAAGAATCAGGGGATGATAGTGTAAGTTCTGGTCCAAATCTGAAGGCTTGACAACCAGATGTTTCAACGTCCAAGGGTAGGAGATGATGGATGTTCCAGCTCAAGCACAGAGAACACATTTGTCCTTCTTCCACTTTTTTGTTGTATTCAGGACCTGAACAGATTGGATGATGCCCACCCACATCGATGAGATGAGAGTTATCATCTTTGCTCAGTCTACTGATTTAAGTGCTAATCTCACCCAGAAACATCCACACAGACACACCCAGAAATAACATTTTACCAGCTATCTAGGTATCCTTTAGCCCAATCAAATTGGCACATAAATTAGTGGTCGTACCACAGGCAAAGAAATGAAGATCTTGGTAATTGGAAAGCTCATGCCCTGCCAGGATTGTGTGAAAGATTGCTAAGTTTGAGTCGGTAGGCAGACAGCCTCAGAGGAAACAACTAAATGGAGGGGGAAAAGGCAAGAGCTGAGAACCCACATGCTGGGAAACACTTCCCACCATTCCCTGTGTCCACCATCACCACCAACAACATAATAGGAGGGCAGGAGAAAGAGTCTATAATGTTTGTCACACTTAGTCTGGAATCTTACCTCAAAACATGGGAAATATGCATGCAAGCAACCTATAGATGGTTGAAGAACATCTAATTGATTTGAAAGGCTGACATTTCATTTTTCATTGAATGAGTCTTTGTAAAATTATCTCTAACTCTGGGAAATTCTCATTTTATGTATCTTTATTTCAGAATGAAAAATTTTGAAACCAATGATTTAGCATTTTCTCCAAAGGAAAATTTTGGAGACAACAGTGGACTTGCTACATACGTATCTAAAGCAATAGACCCATCCATCAGCTGGGAGGATATTAAATGGCTGAGGGGGCTGACATCACTGCCAATCGTTGCAAAAGGCATTTTGAGAGGTTTGTGTTTTTCTCATACTGTTCTCATGATTCTTTGTAGATATGATCATGATATTTTTAAGAGAAAATAACCAGGAAAAATTAATGTGGATATCTAAGGAGACATTCCATCTCTCAATTCTCCATATTGATGTTTGTGAGTAAATATTTCCTCATTCTTAGGTAATACACTGAAGACCTTGTCTCTCATGAAGTAAGAAGTTAACTTTTTTTAAAGTGTTGGGTTTCTGTTGCCTTATCTTGGAGCCATCACTAAATCATGGAGCTTGACAAGGTCTAGGCAAAACGTCTTGAGTTCATTGTTTTGGCTAAAAGCTACAACAAGCTGCTTCTAGACCAAGAAGAAACCCAAGGATATTATGACAGCCAGACCTCTTTCAAGAGCCTTTTCTATTTTTCTCTGTTCCTTGCAAGTACCAATGACTAGGACTGATTTTTGAGTGTGGTGAATCCCACATGAAGAATGATTGACTACAACATTAAAATCCTCAAATATCAAGCCATGATTATTAAGAAAACTGCTTCTCCAGTATCCACATGTATTCAAATCCCACAGGGAAGTACCAATGACTTGGATAATTTGGAATATAAGTATAAATGTATTCTCCCACAGAAATGTTTTCCTGCCTTTGAAAACATTTTTTTTTTAGTTAATTATATAGAAAACTGCCAAAACCTTATTATTTAAATGTGAATGTTTAAGTAAGTGGCTCTGAGATGAGATATTCTATTAACTTATCTCAGGGTCAACAACAACTTTTTTTTTTCAACAACTTCTAATCAAAACATTTTCATCAGATTTACTTGAATATGTGAGTCACATGGCCCCTATTTATAAAGCTGTAGACCTGCCCTTGGCTTTATCTATTTAATCTTAAGTGTGCAGAAATAAAGTTAATAAAAGTAAAAGAATGGGTCCAGCAAAGCTTTTAAATAGTGGAAATACATTTGAATCCAGACCTATCTTCATTTGTGCTTTTCAAAAATATTGTTACATTCTTTCCTGTTGATCATTGTACTAGTTCAAAATTTCTGTGGATTCCACTTCAAAGAATAGTTCCTAGTGTTATAGACATCTTTAAACAACAGTTTCACTTACTTAACTGGCATACGTGTTGTCATCCATGATTGTTAGCACTACTTCCTATACCTACATTCAACTGTAGATACTATAGAATATTAACCCAAAGGTTCTGCCCCATTCATTCATGCATCTATTCAGTTACTCACTCACGAAGGCATTCATTTTGTAAATATGCATCATGATTATTGTGTGCTGAAGTTAAAAATGATAGTAATTTGAGGTCTTTGGCCAAGAGGAGAGCCCATTCTTGTAGGAGACAGACATAAAAACAAGAATTTTGGGGCAATAAGATGTTACAAGTGCTGAGATAGAAATCTATGTGGTATTAGGGTGGGGTTTCAAATAGGGCATGGACACTTATAAAAGCAGGTTAGGGAGTTTCATTTTAGAATGACAGATAATGTTTGAGTTTTGCCACAATATCAAAAGACTCAGACTGAAATAATAGCAAAATAAAGCAGTTCTGAGTAACAATTTATAAAACATATTTGAGAACCACTGAGATTCTTAATCAGGGAAGCAACCTCATCAGATTAGTATCTTAGAAAAATCCAGCATTGTTTCATGGACCTGATGGATGGAGGTGGCAAAATTGTGGTGAGGGAGACGCTTAAGAAACTTCTTGCCTGGGCAAGAGATGATTGTGGCTGACCTCAGGAAACTGAGAAGGTGGAATTGAATTAGAAAATTAATGTAGTTCCAAGTATTTAATTCATTCTCATCACAAGTGTGGCCCAGGGCAAAGGGCTTAAAACACAAAGAAGAATGAAGTCTTAGTATAGTCCCATATTTGTCTAATAGAGAACATATATAAGAGTGAGGTTATTTACATTTTAAACAAGCTTTTCAATTTAGGATTCCCAATATATATCATTTTCTCCAACTCTGTCCTCTAGGATATGATGTGTGTCTATTTAATTAGACTTTACTATCATGTGTTATGTTGAAAAATACTCTGGCTTCTAGAACTTCCTTCTGTGGTCATCTTACCTAGGACCACCACCCTCACCGTCACTTCTCTTTTATTCTCATCCATGTGAATCATATCATTTCTTTCCACATATTTCATAATGTTTTACACATAGTAGATAGCCCAAATGTTTATTGGCTAAAATCCTCAGTGAAAACTATGAGTCTATATAATTAGAGAGACCTCAAAAAGGAAGAGAAAGAGAGATGGAGCATTTGGCATTTGAAAGGAAATAGCTTATTTACAAATGTACAGTTTACATTGTCTAGTTTCTCTGTGACTATTTGTTTCATTTATTTAACAAACAAGAATTGTCTCCATGACAACAACTGCATCAAGTAGTGCAAAAGCTCAATCTTGATAGGGGCGGGTGAAGGGGGCAGTTCTGGGAAATCCAATTCTGTTTCACAGATCTTCTTCCAGAAGTCACATGGATAGACTGAGCATCACCCATCCTCTTTCGTTTTCTTTTGATGAAAAAGGTATAGATGATGTTTGCGGGAGCATGAATTCACATATGCTGGAAAGATCTCAGTGAAAATTCCCCCCCTTACCACCATTTTAAGAATTGCATCTTAATGAACGCAAATTGAAGTGCAAGATGTAATCTCTTGCTGTGGTTAAACTCTGCCCTTGGAAAACTTCAACACAAACTCTAAACATGTATTTGAGACAGGATTTGGTCTTCACCAAAACTCATGCTAATAAACAAATGGCTTTATGAGCAAAGGCATAATGCTTTTCAGAGTAGTTTTAAAATTAAAAAAAAAAAATTAAACTCTTCTGTGATATTTCCATAGTGGCTTTTTTGTTTCTCAAAACTGTAACTAGCTCTTTTCCTATACACATTTTTTTACAACACTCTCAAAGCTATTCAGAGTTTCTAGATTGTGCTCAAAACTGCTGCCATGCAACTAGGATTTAGTTACTAAATTCCTATGAGATAGCAGAGTCCTGAGTCAAAAACTCCATGGGCTTGAGGGTAAATCTTGAGTACTTAATTAAATATAAAAATAATATATCAAGAAGATAGCAAACAGTGCTATTCCCCATTGACTATTGCATTTGTCAATCAATTAATGTATTAACTGGCAAATTAACATACGTGGAATGCCATAGCAGTAAACGTTAAGGATTAATGAAAATACCAAAAATTCATGAACTTTTTGCAAAGCCAGAACATTTTCACCCTCCTATTAAGGCAACATTGTTTTTCTCTCTGGATTAAAATAAAATGTGAAACTTTGGACAAGGCTTCATAAGCAGTTAATGAAAGGGGTTCATATCTGGTCATAAATTATTCTTACTTTGCTTCTCCAGATACTCAGGATCTTATCTTCTGAGTAAACCATTCTATCATTTCCCCCTACATTCCCAGCACTGCCTAGAAGAACCTGGAAAACCACTTGAAATGATAGGAGATAACAAACTGTTACTTAAGCAGTGCTTACTTCAAATGAAAGCCTCTTTATAATCATAATCCTGACCAGGATGAAAATTTATTGTTATAAACAAAACTCAATCAGACTTGCCAAAGGCATCCAGCAAACGAATTTTCCTCCACTTACTCATCTGAGTTTATACTTCCTGCACCATCAGATGAAATTAATAGTAACAGTTAATATTTATCTGAGTGCTCAACATGTGTCAGGCACTTTCTAAACACTCATTCAACTACTTTAATTCACAAGCCAATCTTATGTGAATTACTATCCCTATTTTATGACTTAGGAACCCTGATGCACAGAGAGGTTAAGAAGCTTGCCATTTATGTAGCAGGCAAGTAGCAGATCCAAATTCAAATTCAGGTGGTCTAACTACTAACCCTAAGAAGTTAATCATTTTTTTTTCATATTGTATAGGATCGGTTTGCTGATAATATTCAGTTTCTGAGAACATAGGTTGTAACTACATGTATTTTGATTTTTTTTTTTTTACTTTTGATGTTTGGTATCATGCACACAATTAGATAACCAAAGCAAACCTCCCCAATTCCACATACACTTTACATTGTATTAAGGCCATATTTTTAAAGAACCATTTACCCAAACAGAGTTTAAATGATAATATATTGGGTTTCTGGTTCCAAATAATGGACTGAGTAGATATGTACCCTCTCATCAAACCCATTAAGCCACTGAAAATAAAGTAGAGACATATAAAACTGCATAAGTCTTATGACAGCAGAGGAATGAAAGATAAGGGACACACACAACAGAGAAACTTCAAGAGATTTATGAGAGACACAAAATGTAAGGGAACGTGTTTATAGGAGGAAATACAAAGAAAACTCCCCCTCATGCTAGGCCCAGAGGAAGCCCTGGAGGAGACAGGAGATTCTGTAATGATTGTCTGAGAGGCACCCAGGGTCTAGTCTGCAAGTGTGACAGAGATGGAAGATGAGAAGTGGAGAAGAAAGCCAGGAGATTCATGAGAGTTCTGCTTGTGAAGCTCTTACAGAAGCCAGCCATCCTGTCCTCCCTCATCGCTTGTGCAACAATGGGCCACTTGACGTGGTAGCTCCATCCTTTCTAAAGAAATGAATGAATGGCTGGAACAACCTATGGGTGGAAAACATTGACAATATGACATGATGCTCTTCTCGGCTCTGACACTTAAGGAACTCACAGTCCAGTAGCCCCTAGTTAACAGTCAAGTTCCGCTGTGCGCTCACATGACGTGTTCATTGTTATGAGTGGAGATTGGGTGGGCAAGTAAGTTCTCTGATCTTTTCTTATAAGGGCACCAATACCCTCATGAAAGCCCACTCTCATGAATTCATCTAACTTTAATCACTTTCTAAAAGCACCATCTCTAGATACTATCACATTGGAGGTTAAGGTTTCAACATACAGACTTTGGAGGGATTCAAACATTCAGTCCATGAACCATGAGTTTAACATTTTCATGTACATATAGTTTTAGAAGAGAAATAATACTAGCATCATTTATTTAAATGGATATACTTAAAAACTAGCACTCAATAAAACACAGGTTCGAAAATGATGGTTTAGCATACGGTTTAAAAAAGGTCAGAATTACAGATTCTCTTATGAATCTTTTTTCATTATTCTTGGTCAGGTCTGCCCTTGATCTCCATTGCTGGATTTATGAATGTATACAATGTTTGGTATCTATTTGGTTACATTTCCTAAATATGCTTTTCACTACAATCTTAGGCCAACTATTTCTGAGTGTTAAATTTGAGTATCAGTGTCATTTGCCTGATTCTGTTAACAAATGTGTTTTTATTGTGAGCATGCTGAAAACAATAGTTTGAAATATAAAATATAAAAAGTGTACTGGGAATCGATTTGAGAGAATGTTAATCTATTTTAAAACTATATTTTCAGAAGTTGATATATTTTGAAGCATGATTAGAGACATAGCATATAATTTTAATTTTTGTACATTTTCATATACTTCAATGGGTGAAATACATTTAATTATAGAACAATACAACTTAAGATAATTATTGAAGATATAACTTTGTATTAAAGAATGTTTTTGGAATAGATTTGTTCCTTTCCTGTTACACTTAAGGTGCTTTCCACTGATGTATTCTTCTATGCTATGCAAATTGCAAAGAGGTAATTCTGCTAAACACTAAATGGTATTATCTCATTAATAATAATAAAAATGCTTAGTAGGAGTACTTCCTTGTGAGACTAAATAAATTTTAACTGCATATCAATTTGCTATCTACTGAAAATTTTATGCCATCATTAAACTGTTGTCAATGCTAACACTTTGGTCAAGGAAACTATCATTACTATTCTAGACCTAACCCTTGGTGTATTCCTATCCTAAAGATTCTGAGCAAGGTATGAGGTCAGCCTCCCTTTGACTGGGACCTTTCAATTTCTAAACCCATGTCTTCTGTTAAATTGCCTTTTCATATACAATGGCTGTCTTTCTCTTTCTAGGTGATGATGCCAGGGAGGCAGTTAAACATGGTTTGGATGGGATCTTGGTGTCAAATCACGGGGCTCGACAACTTGATGGGGTGCCAGCCACCGTGAGTTTCAGCAAATGCTGAGATTTCCCTTTGGAGTTTTCATTTCTATCACAGTTTGGGGTATCTCTGTATTTACCTCTACCCTGTGTATTGTGTGTGTGTGAATACTCAAGGTAAAATATGTGTGAATATATGAGATCTTTGATTTTAAGTGTAGTGGCATAGAACTACCTAAATTTGATCATTAATTAGTCCAGTACAGTTATTTGTAAACTTTTAAAAGTCATCATTAAAAAATAAGTCATTTGTGGGCAGGGATTATCCTTGTATTCATAGGTACACTGAGAGATATAATGTAAATTAGAGTATAAGAGAAATGGTTATGTCTTGAGAGTTAAGAGGAGCTAACAGATCCATTGTAATTATAAAAGACTTGGGTGGAGTTTGAGATCATTGGTATAAGAGGTCAGGAGAAAGGAAAGACTGAAATTTCCTGTGACTGTGGGAGTTGAACAGCTACAAAGAGAGGTTGGGTGGGTAGGAAAAGGAATAGAAATTCTACAGCCCAGGTGAGAGGAGGTCAGCTGCAAATGGGCTACTTTGCTTGAGCTGTGCATGACCTTGGCTGCATATTAAAATCACCTGGGGAACTTCAAAGACTCCTGATGCACAAGCTGCATAATACATCAATTTATCAGAATATCTGGGGACAGGGGCATAGGCACCAGTATTTTTTAAAGCTACCCGCGAGATTCCAGTATGCATCTCTGATTTTTTTAATACACTGTACAAACTGTGCCAGGCAAATCAGAATCCAGAATGTAGACATAAAGTAAACCAGGGAGCCTGGGGTGGTTCAGTTGTTAAGCATCTGACTTTGGCTCAGGTCATGATCTCACGGATTCCTGAGTTTGAACCCCACTTCAGAAGAACACGAACCCTGTTTGGGTGAACACGAGCCCCGCTTTGGGTGAGCCCCACTTCTCTCTCTCCCTCTATCTCTCTCTGTCCCTCATGGGATTCTCTCTCCCTCTTTCTCTGCCCATTACTCACTTGTGCCCTCTTTCTCAAATAAATAAATAAATAAATAAATAAATAAATAAAGTAAACCAAATTGGCTTGAAAGCTGTGGGACTGAGTTAAAAGTGTGAAGGAGAGCAGTTAGCCCCAAGAGAGCCAAAAGCATTAGACCCCTGTTATCAGAATCACTCAGTCATGGTTAGCATATGGATGGCTTTAATTAGGATGACCAGTGAATTTACTCAAACAACTGGAAGTACAGCAGGAGAAATAATTTAGTTAAGTAGTAATGGATTACTCTTCACTGAACTATCAGGTAGAT
The DNA here is from genome assembly GCF_027475565.1 of Acinonyx jubatus. Lineage (NCBI taxonomy): Eukaryota > Metazoa > Chordata > Mammalia > Carnivora > Felidae > Acinonyx > Acinonyx jubatus. Next base: position 33,168,623 of record NC_069388.1, on the reverse strand, counting down.
TTAGATAAGTCCATAGACTAGTTGTGTGGGTCTTGGGACAGACTAAATGATGACAGGGGAATACTGGATGTCGTCCATGTTTGTACTCCAGTTTTCCTAAAGCATCAATGGTAGGAATGAACTCATCTTTGCACACTGTAGGATCACAGAGTCAAGAATCAAATCACAAAACTGGAAGTTTTCAGTCCTTTCTAATTCAGCTTTACTTATAGAGACCAGTCTTCTTAAATGTTGCCTGCAGGGAAAGGGAGGTGGAGAATGAAGACCCCCTCTGGGTAGGGAGGAGAAGCTGGTCACAGCTCAAGGCTCTTTTGCAGATTTATGCCTCTCTTGTGTATGAAGACATAGTCTTAGTGTGCAGGCCAAATTAAGTTTGTTTTCTAAAAATAAAATCTAAATCTACTGAAATCAAATCTAACTAGATTTTAAGGGGAAAATATCTAAATGGTGTGGTTTATTTCCCTCTGGCTGAGGGGATATGGAAACTTATCTAAAAGGGCTTTTTGAGCTGTGGTCTCTGAGACTTTTAAAAAAAACAATGACACTCCCCTTCACATGCTGTGTGCAAGAGAGGAGATGCTTGCTTGACTTTTGCCTCATACTTTAGAGCAAATTTAAGGCCCATGGTGGTGAGAGAAATGTGAGATTAGATTCAGCTTACACTGAAGATGTTTTTCCCTCAGTGTGTAGGTTTTGAGATGAAGAGCAAATAGTTACAAATTAAGTTTAGGCCAATGTCCTTACACTCAAGGTAATAATGTGGCCAACATCACTCTTGAAGAGGGGCACCTGGCTGGCTCAGTTGATAGACAACGTGACTCTTGATCTTGTGGTCGTTAATTCAAGCCATACATTGGCTGTAGAGCTCACTCAAAAAAAAAAAAAAAAAGAAAAGAAAAGAAAGAAAAAAAAGATTGCTCTTCCTCTTGAAGTAATTAGAGATCAAAATGACAGCATCAAATCAATTTTCAAAACCCATTGTACTGGAATATCTCAAACTGGGGTCCAAGAACAGATTCTCTGGAGTCTTTGAATTCTAGAAGCATTTTTTTCAATTTTTCATTTTTGTTTTGATGCCAACTGGACCTAAACTACCTTAAGCTTAAAAATATTCTTGGGTCGCCTATGTGGCTCAGTTGGTTGAGAGTCCAACACTTGATTTCAGCTCAGGTCTTGATCTCACAGCTGGGAGATCAAGCCCTGAGTTGGGCTCCATATATATATATATATATATATATATATATGGCACTCTTTTCTTGTGAAAATGTTCATCTACAAAAAATTTTCATAAAATAATATTTGGGTTGTTAAGTCAAGTCTTTCCAAAATTGAGTCCTTGAGCACGTTCTATGAGATCCAAGATATTTTTTTTTTAAAAAGGGATCCATGTAATTCTACCTTTGAGATATGCTGATGTATCAGTTAGCCTTTGCCGTGTAACAAACCACTTGGAAAGTTACTGGCCAAAATTCCTTCATGTTCCTTCATGTCACAATTTTGTGAGTTGGAAATTTGGGCTGAGATTGGCTAGGAGGTTTTTCTGGTCTCGGCTGGGCTCACTCATATGCACGTGGTCAGCTGCTGGGTTGACTAGGACAGGCTGGGGTGGGGTGGCCTCAGTAGGGACAGCTCTGCATTGTCTCACATTAGGTAGGTTGGTTCTCACAAGATGGCAGGTTTCCTAGGGGGTAATTACAGACATGTAAGGCCTCTTCAGACTGAAGCTTAGAATAGGCACATTGTAGCTTCTCTCTATTCTATTCTCTCTATATTCCATCGAAATGTCACATTGCAAGGAAATGAAGTTAGGGAGGAAAATAATTGCAGGCATTCTTGCGATAGTAAATAGTTAAGCCTATAGGAACCAGTGATTTCCTAAACACACTTAGTAGAAACCCCACCCAGGGCTTCCTGGTATGATGTATGATGAGTAGAGTGGGGTAAAGGGTCAGAGGAATATTTCCAGACAGTAATGTGAACTCTGGCTCTTTTGCTTTTAACTAAATCAGCTCTGATTTTATATGCTTTGTCTGTGTTCAATTGCTTTGGTTTGAGACCTTTAAAGGGTTCCATGCCCCAAATGTCAGCCATCAGGAGTATATTGATGGATGCTGTGGGAAGATAGAAAGGTGAGAGCTCCCTGTGAGTAGAAGTTTTGTGGGACAGGGAACATCCTGGAAAAGTGTGACGTCGGCAAGAATGGGAAAAAGTTTCATTGTGAGTCACAACCCTGTGGGATTCTTTTTGGCTCCCTTAGACCATCTGCATATTGGTTTGAATAAATCAGGTCCTCAATAAAGTGTTTAGTAAGCCAGTGAATGGATGGATGAGTTAGCAAGTATATTGGGATTTTACCACATTTTCCCTTAGATTAATCCCACCAGAGGTGAGCCCACAATTAGTTGTCTAAAGAACCACTAATGAAAGAAAAGCCAAAATGAATGGTCTCTGAGATGTGTAATAAGCTGAAAAAAGGAAACATAACAGTCATAAAATAGTGGATTTGTCTACTGTATTTATTTATTTGATCTCCTCTGATCAGAATTATTCTCTGAAATATATACCCAGCAGAACTGTAGCCACTGAAAGAAAAAAGGGGGAAGACAGAAAAACTCAGCAGTGGATAGAACATCCTTGTCCACAGACACACAAAACACCAATCTGGGTTCCGTTATACAGCCCAGAATTCACATTTTAAGTATCCTTATTAGTTTCCTTTTAGGCCAGGTTGGGCATTGGAAATAACGTAAACAGACTTGATTTGCGTGACTTTGAAAATGTGTATTGAACCCAAGCTAGCTAATATTTTTCTTTGGTTTTGGTTTCAAATGGGGAAATACACTTAATTATAGCTTGCATCATCTCTTGGAAATTGTAGCATTTATATGTTGATGTAACTTGCCTGACTGTAAAAGGAGGACTATGTATAGGTAAAGGGGCATATGTAAATGGATCCAAAGCATGTTTGGCAAGGCAGAAAAGCCAAAAGGAAAAGGGGAAAATCACATTACCTGCCAAACACTTAGGGGCTGCATGCCAAAAGTTGCCTTCACTTCCTCCAAATGTGTAGCCGGGTTTGGTCTTCAGCCCTTTACATAAAACTCTATTTAAGTTTAGCCTCTAAAATTTCGGGGGAAAGTGGGAAAGGCTTTGAGTGATTTCAGTACAATTATGTCTAGGAAAACTGCGCTCGAACACATGGTAGCTTCTTCAGCATACATTTTAGATGTGGATTGGGCTTAATTTTATACTTAAATATTTTGGAATAAATGTGGGTTATTTCTACAGATTTTGGCCTACAGGTCACCTTGTGAATTGTTTGCATTCTCAAGTGCAAAGATTTACATAAAAATAGACAACTGTATCAGCTATTAGCTACTAACTATATTGGCTATTAGCCAACTGTATTAGCTATTACCACATAATACTATGAGACAACAGATTCCAGACTCAGCGACTTAAATCTGCAGTCATTTATTCCCATGAACTTTGTGTCAACTGGAAGGGGGCGGGGGCAGGCTGCTGATCTGGACTTGGTACTGGTTAGGTGGCTGTGCTCCAAATTTCATGTCCAGCTGGGCTTAGCTGGGCTAGCTTTGCTTCCTGAATTCCTGAATATCTATTCTGGGGCCCCAGGAAAGGGAAAGCATTGCCCAGGAGGTTCTCCTCTCATGGCAAGTGGCACATGTTCCAGAGAAAGTTGAAATGTATGAGGTCGTTTAAGGTCTATGTCCAGGAATGGCACTCTGCCACCTCTGCTCACATGTTATTGGCCAAAGTAAGTTGCAAGGCCAAGGCCAATGTCAAGGAGCAGGCAAGTGCACTCTGTTTCCTTTAGAAGGAAACACTGCAAAGTTACCTTGGAAATGGAGTGGTTTCAGAGTGATGTGAAGGATCAGGAACAATATTGCCATCTACCAGATCAACCTCTATGAGTCTCTTGTGTTCTTTGGTGCTGATATAAGTCCATCATCAATTGCCAATCCAGATGAGGACCTTCAAGGTGCATGTGGTCTTGGTCCTTTTAAAGCAAAGAAGGGCACTGGGTGGCTCAGTTGGTTAAGTGTCCGACTTCGGCTCAGGTCATGATCTCACGGTTCATGAGTTCGAGCCCCGTGTTGGGCTCTGTGCTGACAGCTCGGAGCCTGGAGCCTGCTTGGGATTCTGTCTCCCTCTCTCTGTGCCCCTCCCCCACTTGCACTCTATCTCTCTTTCTCTCTCAAAAATAAATAAGCATTAGAAAATAATAATAAAATAAATTAATAAACAAACAAATAAAAAATAAAGCAAGAAAAATATTTTCATGGAGATTTCCCTAATAGATGGCTAGATGCAAAATATATTGGATGAGGAAATCAGAGACTAGGTTTTTCATTAGTAGCCCTGCTTGCATTTTTATGTACCACTGCTTCCACGGACAATTAAGTATTAATTTTAACAATTGTTTTTCAACAGGTAAATAATATACAGAATAATTTACATGAGCAAGATATTTCATTTGTTTTTATACATTTTATAAAGCATAGCTATAAAAGGTCATTACATGTATTAAAATTATGCTTATATTTTATTAAATCATGGTCTTTAAATTTGAAAAAAATTGAAAAAAGTTCAATTTTGAAATAAAAATAAGCCACTCAACTGAAAATTTAGTTGGTTTTTACTTACTAACATTTGCACCCTACTCTTTCAGGAGGGAAAAATTTTAGTGTTGATTCCAAACCTGCTTAGCTTCTTTAACGCTAAATCCTGTCAGATGGTCAATGGCTGTGGAGACTGAGTTCGGTAACAACTTAACATGCATACCATCACATTATTGACCACTTCTCCCTACAGATTGATGCCTTGCCAGAAATCGTGGAGGCTGTGGAAGGGAAGGTGGAAGTCTTCCTGGATGGGGGTGTTCGGAAAGGCACCGATGTCCTGAAAGCTCTAGCCCTGGGAGCCAAGGCTGTGTTTGTGGGGAGGCCAATCATTTGGGGCTTGGCGTCCCAGGTAATTGGAGGATGAAGAAATAAATATATAAAACAGAACTACAGTGACATAAATGCATGAATTAAGTCAGACTGACTTACCCCAAAGATCTGTATCTTTTTACTTGCTTAGGGAGAGAAAGGTGTTCAAGACATCCTTGAGATCCTAAAGGAAGAATTCCGATTGGCCATGGCTCTGAGTGGTAAGACTGGCCATTCTCCTTTTCAACTTTCTTTTCTTCTTATGGGCTTTAAGCCAGGCTCCTTGGTGGACAGAAGTAAACTTGAGGGGGAAGAAGATGGAATCATTTGGGCTGTAATTAAATTTGAAGTTGGCTCCATGTTTACATCTCTAGTGCAGAATCCTCTGAACAGAGGAAGTGCTCAGTGTACACAGCCAGCAACAGTCGCTAAGCCTCTATCTTTGACAGTCTCACCAGGGATATGTTGGCGAATGTGAGTACCTGAAGGGTGAAGCCTACACTATACTCTTCCTTATCTCATAACACGTGAACAAAAAATCTAACTGGCTAGTCAACACCTTCACTGGGATGTCTAAGTGGCATCTCAAACTCTACCCGTCCCAAATGAAACCACAAACTTTTCCTATTGAAACTACTCCACCTGCAGACTCTCCAATCTCAGTTTATGTTAATACCATTGTTCAAAAACCTTGAGTTATTTTTGACTCCTCATTTCCCTCACACCCTCACATCCACAGGACCTCTATCTGCAAAATGTTGTCAGAACCTAACCTCACTTGCTATTACAAGAGTTCCTCTGTGTTTCTTTCTAATCAGTCCCTCTCTCCCCTTGATATTGCAGGTCGGTCTGTCTGTCTGTGCTTGCCTACCTCACCCTCCCACCCTGATCAGAGCAGTCAGAGTGATCTCTTTACACATTAATTCAGATCATGCCACTGTTCTGATAAGGACCCTCCAATGGCTCTTGGTTTATTTACTCAGTGTAAATGCCAAAGTCCTTACAATGGTCTACAAGACCTTTATGTAGCTTGACCTGTGTCACCCCTCTGACCTCAACTCCTGCTGTCACCCTTGCTTATTCTGCCCAGGCCACATTTACCTCCTGCTGTTCCCTATGTCAGACATGTTTCAGCCTTAAGGCCTTTGCAGTGACCATTCCATCTTTCCAGATGCTGTTCCCAGGTGTCTACGTGGCTAACTGCCTCACGTCCTTCAAGTCATAACTTAGATCACCTTTTCTCAACATCCTGACCACCCTATGTAAAATGGCAGTCCATCCTCCACCCACCTGCTCAGCTTCCAGTTTCCTTTCCCTGTTACTATTTCATTCTTCTCCCACAGCACCTATCACCTTCTAGAAACCATCTATCGTTTCATTTACTTTTTAAATTATTTGCATCATGTATTATCTTTAGCTCTGTAGAATACAAGAAGCATGAGGCAGGGATCTTTGTTGTATTCAATTCAGCATCCCCAGTGTTTAGAGCAGCTCCTGGCACTTAAATAATATTTGCTGAAGAAATAAGTAAAAAAATAAAAAAAAATCACCTTATTACTAGTGGCTGTTTTGAATCTGACTCAGAATGGACCTTGAGATGCAAAGAATGACATTGAGTCCAATGATCAACTTCCAAAGGTAAATGAGAGTTTCCTTTTCTGTGATCCATGTCACCCAGATTGTCCTCATGGATAGAATTCCTGAGATCAATGGTCTACTCCTACTGTGCTGAGCCTGTGTGGACACAGCCTCAGTGAGCAACATGCCATTCTGTGAATCCTCACTCTGCATTTTAATTTGCTGCAGACATATCCTAAAAGAGAGCTTTCAGCCACCGACTCTCTATTAAATGTGGCAGAAAGAATATACTCTTTGTGTTAATAAAAATATGTGCCAGTCATTTTGTGTTAAGGACTGTTTAGGTAATAAAAATGGTCTCGTGCCACATAAGATTTGGCAAGCCTACCTTGAATCATAAACCTTACATTTGTCAAATTTTACATTCCTTGGGAAAACGATTACCTGCCTGATTATTATTGCATTCATGTCATATTAAATGTATGCATTATTTTCTCAGGGTGCCAGAACGTGAAAGTCATCGACAAGACATTGGTGAGGAAAAATCCTTTGGCCGTTTCCAAGATCTGACAGTGCACAATATTTTCCCATCTGTATTATTTTTTTTTTCTGGCATGTATTACTTGACAAAGAGACACTGTGCAGAGGGTGACCACAGTCTGCAATCCCCACTTCAATACAAAGGGTGTCGTTCTTCTCCAACAAAATAGCAATCCCTTTGAGCTCATTGCTTTTGACTTTTCAATGGGTGTCCTAGGAACCTTTTAGAAAGAAATGGACTTGCATCCTGGAAATATATTAACTGTTAAAAAGAAAACATTGAAAATGTGCTTAGACAACGTCATCCCCTGGCAGGCTAAAGTGCTGAAAAACAAAAGATATCCTTTGGTAAAATTGGAGGTAGCTACCACTGAGGTAAAAAGATAATGATCTCACTGTTTATTAATTTGCATTGTGTTTAGATATCCTTAAGCCGGGTTCTTAAGTTGTAAGCTCAGGTTCAAAAGGTTGGACCATGCCAGGAGAAACAGGAGATTTAGATTCCCAACACGGAGGAGGTAGCCCTTGATAGAATTGGGTTGAGCTGGTGGGAATATGTGACTTTCTGGATACTTTTTAACACCCTGACTTATGCTACTTCTTTGAACGTAGATTTCTGTTCACATCTTCAGTGCCTGCAGGTATCTGAATATTTTATGACATATATATATATATATATATACACACACACACACACACACACACACACACACATATATATATATATCTATCTTCTTAATCAGAAAAAAATAAAGCATTTTGAAAAGTGTGTATCTGGTCTATTCATAACAAGATGAAATTCAACCATTTAATCTCTGAACCCTAGTAACTGCCCTGTTCCCCCACTAATTCTCTTATACCTTCTAGCTCTTCTTTATTCTTTTGCTTCTTTTCCACTTAGAGTCATAAGCGGGGCCAGTTGCATAATTTATGAGGATTATGCCAGATGAAAATGTGATGCCCTTGCTCAAAAAGCAGGAAAATGTCCTTTCTTTCCTTCCACAATTTTTCTCTTAACCTGTCGTGGTATCCTTTATTTGCTATTTAATGTCCTGTTTCCTTGGGTATGAGGTTACTTACAGAGCAAGTGTAGACCCTCACAGGTGCCTGAACACTGCTCTGTGATATGCTCTGACTCTCCGATGCCTGTTCCCAAGACCCAGCCAGAGGTGGACAGTGGCACTGTCACTGACAGGTGGGTGAGCCAGCTGCCAAGGACTCATTTAGGGGAGGTGGGCAGATGGCAGGAGATGGGACATTGTGTGATTCTAGGCTCCAAGCCCCTAACACGTTTCGTTGTCCCAATGACTTTTACTTATAAGACACAAACTCAAAGGTAAAATTATTAAGAATTTGAATCCAACAACCACAGAGCATTAAACCCCAGTGTGAGGCCCCCTTCTGAGTGTAGAGGTACTGTGCAGCTGTACTGGCCTTGCGCTCTAGAAGCCCTGGTCATGTGACTTTTAAATTTGTTCCTGAAACCTGGCATTGGCAGATTAGTGGTAAACTTGGTAGCCAAAATAACTTTGAAATTTAATTTTTTGCCATCTCCCTGGTTGTTCAACCCCTGTGAAATAGTAAATGAAACAATGGATAGAATCACTAACTAAAACTACGATTTTTATGTTATGTTTTATCACTTTGTTTTATTATTCTCGAATCTCTCTCTCTCCTTCCCTCTTTTCTCCCTTTAAATGCTGGGCCATTCCCAAATACTATGATGGAATGTCATAGCTCTTTGTTTCTAAAATTATTGATTTAGTCTGATAAAAAAGAATCATTTAATCTGATAGAAAGGAATAATTACCCCTCAATATTTTCTCCAAATGCAGAGAAGGAATATCATTGTCATATCATGTAACTGTTTAATGCCTGTACAATTAATGTTACTTAATAGTCATATAATAAGCACCTCTTTGATTCCCACAACTGGTTTTGAAATGCCTCTGCTGTCGGCAAAGAATGTCTACTTTGACTACATCATAGTATGTGGCCGAGAGGTGAAAATAAAAGGTTGATAACTTTCCCAGCAAATGGAGATCCACACATGGCATTCTAAGAAAATTTTATGCAACTTATGTGAGACTGGGGATTCGTGGTCTTAATTTTTGAATTTCTGGACACTTTTATGACCTCCTCAGCCATGCTACCTACTTGAATGTAGACTTTCAATTTTCCTACGGAGGTATAATATCACTGAAGCCTTTATGGTATATATTATTTCCATTACCAGAAAGATACAAAGTCATTTTTACTTTCCTTTGAGAGTGTCTCCAGTCCAGGTGTAATAATACTAACACTAAAGCTATCTGATGGCTGAGACAGAAATGGAGCATGTTGGTTGCATGTCTCCTGCTGAGAATTTGTTTCATGAACTTGATAGAAGTTCTCTGAAGAAGCCACATGACATTTCTGTTCTGAGTTTTCTGAAATATGTTGGGAAGGGGTCAAAGGGAATGGATAGTTGAATATAGGCCAACCCTGCTTTCCTTGAATGTCACTAATTTAATGTGTATGGTGCTCTAGAGTAGTATTTCTCAAACTGTACAGTGTACCACAGTCACCCAGAGGACTGATTAAAACAGAGTGCTAAGGGGGCGCCTGGGTGGCTTGGTCGGTTAAGCGTCCGACTTCGGCTCAGGTCATGATCTCATGGTCCGTGAGTTCGAGCCCCGCATCGGGCTCCGTGCTGACAGCTCAGAGCCTGGAGCCTGCTTCGGATTCTGTGTCTCCCTCTCTCTCTGCCCCTCCCCTGTTCATGCTCTGTCTCTCTCTGTCTCAAAAATAAATAAACATTAAAAAAAAAAAAACAGAGTGCTAGGCCTCATGCCTATAGATTCTGATGCAGCAGGTCTGGGGAGGGGCTGGAAATCTGCATTTCTAACATACTTCCAGGTGAGGCTGATACGGCTCTTCTGGGCAGCACACCTTGAGAACCGCCCATCTAGTCGAGAAGGAAGCATCAAATCAGATTTGCCAGGCACATCATGTAATGAGCCAGTTGTTGGATGTGGACCACGCCCCACCTATAAAGGGCAACTTCTCCTTAGCCAATCGATTATTTTTGTTGAATCTTATTCCTTATTGAGGTAGAAAGTGCTTCCAGTGAGGTGTGTAGAGGGTTGAAACCTAAGTGCATAGGTGAATGTATTTTACATATACACCCTTACCACCACCACTACCACCCAGATCAAGATACTGAATGTTTCCATCATCCCCAAAAGTACCTGCTCTGCTAGAAGTAGACTTATGCTAACTTCCAACACCACAAATTAGTGTGGGCTGTTCTTAAACTTTGCATAAGTGAAACCTTACAGTGTATGCTTTTTGTTTTGGTTTCTTTTGCACCATGTATGTGAAGTCCATTCGTGTTGTTGAGTATATCAGCTGTTAGTTCTATTTATTGCCCTGTAGTACATCCAGTGTAGAAACTACCATGATTTGTCTCTCCATTCTCCTAGGGCTACTTGGTTGGGTTATTTGCAGTTTTTCTGCTGAAAGCCGATTCCAGCTGAATATAAGCACAGTATTATTTTCTGGTTTTTCAAGAAAGGAGCTAGACATCTATGTTGTTACATAAACATTTTAAATGTTGGTGACTATTTAACATTTTGAACATTGAGCAGGTCATGTTAAACATGGTTGCGGCCCATGTCTGGCCCACGAGTCACAGGATCTCAACGCCTGTAACATCTTGTCCTCACAAATGTTTCCCTCATGGCTAAAATGCCTCTTATGCCCCTGTACAGAGTCATGCCTGAGACATGTAGCGCTGATGGGTGCCTGCCAGCAGAATTTCCCAGAATCTCTTTTGTTTAAGCTTACATAGATTCTGCTCCCTGGAAGATTGTGGGTGTGAAATAAACTTCCTTCTCTCCACCAGGCTTGGGGAGCCCAGGTTCATGGTCCTATAGGAATGAATTGAATGGTATTGATGCTTCTTAGCGTGCAGTTTGCAAAGTGCATCTGTGTCATTGCTGTGTTATTCATTCATTTATTTATCTTGCCAAAACATTAGCATTTGTGAAACAGCTTTAGAGGGTTGTGGTGGATTAGTACAGCATGAAAGGAAGTTGTGGCTTGTTCTCGAACAGGGAGAAAAGACTTTTCATTGTAAAATTCATAATCTATTTACTGTCTGATGGACTGTATTACATGTCAGTTGCATAGCAACAAAACAAAGTTTGTCTGTTTAGGAAAATCTGAAGGTTTCTTGTAACATAAAGATAGAGGATGCTTTCTGAACTTACATTTGCTTCAACACGCACTCTGTCACATGCCAATAATAGAACAACATCATGATGAGAGTTTATTTTAGGTAATATAAATGTTAACCCAAATGATGGAAGGCTATTATTATATGTTTATGTGATGGGAAATCTTATCTATTTTAAAAGATGCAATTTCCTGTCTTTATCCAAATCTAACTTGAGCAATAGCTGTCTTCTTTTCTCCCTAATGTGGTTGCCCATAGTTGGTTGGGGGGAATAAGAAATGTTTATTTTTATCCAGTTTATCTTTGTTTCTCCACTGATTTTTTTTTCTGAATATCATTTTAGATAATGAGCATAGGTTCAGCTGAAGATTTTCCAGGATCTTCTACAAATCAAGAATTGTGTTTCCCTGAATAATGTCAAAACAAGGGCTGAATTCAAGCAAACAGTGAATTTGATTTTGTTTGTTCATTTGATTCAGCATCACTGGGGAAGAGATTCTGACTTGGTTTCTCAGCTGTTATTCTCTGGTTAGATCATCCATCTTGAAAGCTGATTTGTTTTCCATTACAGTCAAACTCCTCAGTCTGTTTCTAAGAGTGGGATCTTCTCATTGATCGAGTTGTTTATGGTAATATGCTTCTGGTTATATGCTAGAGCCTCATTACTAACCTCATGAAATGGTCAGGGCCAACCTGCCCAAAAGCACTGGATTAGGATCCTGAAGATCTGAGTGACCTAGCAGAATGAAAGCTGTGAAATGAAGACATAGCATGATGAACTATGTGAGAACAGATCATGGATTATAAATTGGCATTGAAAGTCTTATTAATAATAATTATTAACAGGAGACATAAGGTAACAAATTCTGATATGTATTTTGTTTTTATATTATTTATTTTGGAAAATTAACATTTTTTTGGTGAAAAATCTTTAAGGATTTCAAACAATTCAACAGAGTAGAAGTAAGAATCATATATTTTACCATGTAGAGATAATTGTTACTTATGTTAGGTGAGTACTATTTCAGATATTGCTGTACCCATATAATAAATAGCAGTTGGATAGATAGAAATGGCTTCTATAGAATAGGACAACACAATACATTTTACATTTAAGTAAAATATTCAGTCTAGTTGTACCTGAATTTAGTAGAAGAGAAAGTGAAATTGAAAAGAATTCTTAAAATTAAGGTAAATGCTTCTTTCAAAAAATAAATGCAGCATAAAAGTGCCTGTTCATCATATTTTTTAAATTTTGAAAAACTTAACAGGTTGGAGTAATTTTTTGTTCTGGCATACACATGTTTCATTTGTAGACAGTATCAGTCAACTTGTTGCTATAAAAAATGAAGAAATTATCCTCTTATACCTACTATCCTCTTTTTCTCTCCCTTGTCTCTCAACTTTCTTAATATATTATTAGTCTTATACCATCAAAATAGAAAACATCTTCCTATGTAACAATAATTTCCAAAATTGTTGAATTGAGTACAGGTGCAGCTGGAAAAAAAAATAACATATTTATCAATAGGTTACCAGTTTCACAGCTGGTAGTGCCCAGGAAGAAAAGGCATTGAATGAACGGCAGCCAGACTCATGCTGCAGGGTGAATGAAACTCCTTTGGCATGAAGCCTGTGGAGAAGGTATTCAGGAGCCTGGAAAACAACCTTTAATTTTCTTTTAATGTATCAGTTTTCATTGAAATGGGTTTAATACTTACTACAGTATTCAGAGCTTCCACATTCCTTGGTTCTTGACTTTGATTCACGTGTTCTTGGTTTCCTGCATTTTTTTTGGAAATTGTATTTTCAAAAATAGCTATATTCCTTGAGTTTGTGTGTGCTTAAAACTCTGCTGCATGCTTTTACATTTGAATGAAAGATGAATATATTTTGGGATCACACTTGCTTTTTGTAGACATTTTGGATTGCCACCTGGCATTGAATCTGATGTGGAGAAATGGACATGGGCTGGCTTTCTTCCCCTTGCTGTTTACTGTGTCCTCCTCCCAAAACAAAACAAAACAGAACAGAACAGAGCCTGGTGTCTGAAAAACTATTTCCTTATCTATGAATGTTAATAGTTTCAAGTGAGGTAATGTGACATATCACATGATTCAGTTTAAAAAGAGAACTATGCCAGGACACCTGAGTGCCTCAGTCAGTTGAGCATCTGACTCTTCATTTTGGCTCAGGTGATGATCCCAGGGTTGTGGAATCAAGCCTTGCATCAGGCTCCACACTGCTTAATGTGGAGCCTGCTTAGGATTCTCTCTCTTCCTCTCCCTCTGCTCCTCTCCCATTCTCTCTCTCTCTCTCTCTCTGTCTTTAAAACAAAACAAAACAAAATAGAACTATGCCTAGAATGCTGTTTTATTTTTAATTTAAATGTGAAAAAGCCAACTCAACCAATATCAACTATTAACATATTTTTACAGCACAGCCCTCTATTTTTATGTTAGCTTGACCAATAATGGTATAACAATAGTAATATCAGTGGTTATTATAAATTTTTGGACATTTGTTCCATTAAAACAAAGTTATTTAAAGATTTTTATTATCCAGTCCAGGGCTACTCCATGAATGTTCACTGAGGATGAAAAAGTTTTATATATGTGTTGTCTAATATAATAGCCATTAGCTACATATGGCTGGCTATTGGACACTTGAAATATACCCAATATTAAATGCTTCAACTTTCTTTAATTTTGATTAATTTAAATTTAAGTATTCGCATGTGGCCTATTGGTTCCATACTGGATTGAATACATCTAGACATTCAGAACAACCTGAAGCATCAAAGAAACTTTATCTAATAGACTCAGGACCAAACTTGCTACCTTGTTACCCTGGGCAAGTGATATAAGGACTTTTCAATGCAGCTTTCCCAATTAAATAATAAACTGTTAAAGTAGCTCTTACCTATATGGCAGGGGCATCAATTGTAATAATAAATGTAATATTGTTTTAAATTATTTTAAAGGAAAATACTCTTTTGATCTGAAGCAGCTTTGTGTTTTGTTTTTCTTATTAATCTTTCAGTTGTGGTTTATGGGAAGATCCTAAGAATTTTGCTTTAAAGTCTTGAATTTATGGCCCAACCCAGCCAATAGCGAGCATATCTTGAGAAAATAATCTTGAATGTTAACTTTCATACTGTAGGTGGAATAGTAATATTACTAGTCAATAAGATGTAATAATGAATAGTGACTCCCTTTTAAGCTGTAAGGAATGATATATATATATATGTAAGCTATTATAAAAATAACAGTAATAAGAATATATGCCTTGTAGTGTAATGACTGATGTCTTGGGAATATGAAAGGAATGAACAAAGTTTGTTAGACATAGTGAAGTATGTCCTGTAGAGTAGACAAAATCCAGTATCCTAAATAGCCAATTGGCATTAATAAGGAGTCTTTCTCTAAGCAAATTTGGCATCTTCTTGATCCAGGAGCACAAATTTCTTTGCCATATGAACAAGTAGCATTGCCAAAGTCAAGAACACACTTTGGTTCTGATTTTCCTTTATTGTTGTTGATACCAGATTATCTGGTTTTAATATTAATGAGCAAACCTCTCAGATTTTTGGAAAATTTCTGAATAATAGTAGACAATAGGTTTAACACATTCAAGAATATGGTTTTGGTTTCAATGTTAATTAACATTATAGCAATGCTTCTTATTTTAAACATTAATAAGCAATGACTTAAATTTTTGAGAATTTCTAAATAACAATAATTTAATATGTGTTATAATGTGAACATTCCTGTTTTAAGTAGTGATTTTTTATTTTTCTATTTTTTATTTATTATTTTTTTAATGTTTATTTATTTTGAGAGAGACAGCACAAGCGACGGAGGCACAGAGAGAGGGAGACACAGAATCCGAAGCAGCCTCCAGGCTGAGCTGTTGGCACAGAGCCCGATTCAGGGCTCAAACCCATGGACTGTGAGATCATGACCTGAGCTGAAGTCAGATGCTGAACCAACTGAGCCACCCAGGCGCCCTAAAGAGTAATTTTTTAAATGCACTAAAAAAGCAGTCAGGAAGAAACTCTTTTAAGATATTCTTCAATAGTCTAACTGAGTAAGGTTAACATTCACTATTTCCAGCACTCCAACCACACACACACACACACACACACACACACACACACACAAAGGCAACAACCTTCTAAACCAAGAAAATATTAGAAGATTCAGGCATTAGTAAACTGTTAATCTGCAAAAGAGAAGAAAAGTTTTAATTTATGTGATTATTAAATATCCGTGATTATGGCAAGGCAGTGTATATGAAAACCAGAATCCATAACTTTGAAAATGCAATCATTGGATCAACTGGTGGTTTTGTCTGCACAACTGCATAAACAATTTGCCTACTTTCCACTAAATTGACCAGATGCTTTGTTGTCATGTAAACACAATCTAAATGAAATCCACAGATTTCCCCCCCCAAAACCTTATTTTAGCTAAATGTTTCTTGGCTAATCTTATTCCAGGTCTGTTAACAATTTATCCAGCATGATTTGATTGGCTTTTACTTCTTTTGCCACCTCTTGTCCATCCTTTATTGATGCAAGTGTAAGTAAATAAACATAGAAAGAAAGGTCTTTGGAAAGCCTGACACTCCTTGTTGGCTCTTTCACAGGAAGGGCATGGTTAAAAGGGCATGGGAGGTTCATGCCCAAACTGCCTCTACATTTGAGATGCCTACTCTAAGGAGCTTCTCTCTGCCTCTAAATATCCTCTCTGTTAGCACCCCTACTTACAAAATGCTTCAAAGACTTCAGGTAAGTAAAAACGTAGCAACACATATTTTTTAAAGTTAATTAATAATGATATATGATGAATTAATTAAGATGATGTAGTCTCTAGTAATTTTCATAAATGTTCACATTCTTGTTGCTTATCCAAACCTTCCTGATGATGAAGGTTCACGAGGTCCTGGGATATTTTTTATCTTGCCCAATAGAGGGGAATGAGAGATGATAGAGCTGCAACAACAAGAGAAGACTCGCATCATGCAAGAATCAAATTCTCCATATCAATTTCAATTTATGTTATGGGCTGCTGACCCTTCTGAGTTTTTTAACTCTCATTCAGAAATAAAGCATACATCATGTTTTCTCAGTGGTCCAATCCAGTATAAGAGACAACATTGTTTCTAGTATAGACTCATTTACATTTTTGCTTCCACCAAACTAAGAATTAAGAATGAAACTGAGAAATATGGGACCCTGTTAGAAAATGCTCATAATCATACCTTGTCTGCTATTGAAGCAGTTCAGTAAAATGAATAATTATGCTTGTTACTGGCTATCACATGATAACATATCAGTTACCAAAACAATATGTTATTAAAAAAAAAACTTTTAACTAGCTTTATGTGAAAGGTGTGAAGCATTAGGAGAGTGGAATTTTGTGGACATAATCTTTAATTTCCTAGAAGACCCTAGATGCCATCAGATATTTCTCTGAACATTGAGGTCATGCCATGATGAATACTGGAGTAAGGGATGCCATCCAGATCTCTGGGCTTGTGACAGAGACCTCCTTCTGTTATGGCACACTGCTTTCTGCACTGCTCTTTGGTGCTTTGAATATTCATCTCAGAGAGGTCAGAGTTCTATTATCACTAACTGTAATACTTATTAACCCTTTAGTATGACAGAAATGCAGTGTCAAGAACAATAGACAGTATCTCTCAAATGTGTTCTTTCTACTCACGTAGCATTGCTTCCAGATCTTGCCACACTGAGTGCATTCAGGGGAAAGCAAACAATATGGTAAAGATGTCTGGACATCAAGTCATGCTTATGGAAGGTACCACAGTCTTGGGGTTGACATGATAATCTTTACTTTCTTACATGCTATTAAGTAAATACATGGGTAAACTTATGCCACATTGTCCTAAGTACAAAACAAACACCAATAAGGAAAAATCATGAGGAAATAGTGCTAGAAGCTAAATTTTCATGTCCATGAGAGCAGAGAATCTCTCTGTCTTGTTTTTGGTAGAATATTATCAGCACACTATTTGGAATTGTATTTGATAAATGTGTGTTAAATTAATCATTGAAAATTTGTTGGGGATATTATAGAGATTTTTTTTTAGAACCAACTCTGACATTCTGTGTTTGGCATCAGATATAGCAAATACTTAGTGAAATTTTATTTAGAAGTTTAAAACTGAAGTATGTAATGGAAAATTCTAAGAATACTGATTTTACATGTATTTTATGATCATGAATAGCTATTGTGAAGTTGTGTTTGATTTTCAAAATAGAAATTAAACAGGAGATATTATACAATTAAGAAGTATAATTTTCTCAAGGATATATTTCATAATTTCAAATTTTTTATCACATTTTATAATAAATAACTACCAAACTGAGTTTGATAAATTGTTGAAATGTTGCAAAGTCATAGAACTTTAGAGTTGCTTGGAATATGTCAGATCATGTGGCCAAATATTAGATGTATTTAGTAGGCAAGCCCTATGATCCACTCTGAATAATGACTCTATAGCCAAATAAGTTAGGTGATGCAGGTGTGCCATATCTCAATCATGCAATAGTTGGACCTTAAAACAGGGTGAGTAATTAATATTTATTTAGTCCTTCTGAGAAAATGAATTTTTGCTTAATCATCCTAAAAATGTCCCATTGAGATTTTATAACTCATGACACTATTGGAAAAAACAAAACACAACTTGAATTAGGTCAAGCAAAAGTAGGGGTTTTTAAAATCTCACTAAATCATAGGAAGTGTTAAACACCAAGCCACAGGAAAAACATGAGTACAGTTCAGCCTTGAAAAACTTGGGTCCAGGAATTTGAAAGCAACAAGGACTCCTCTTGCTTTTTTTTTTCATTTTGGTTCTCTCAGAATGTTGGCTTTATTGCTTTCTCACTACAGATAGGCAACTTCCAGATGATGGGTCATATGGCTACCTGTTGCTCACTAGATTCACATCTCTTGGCTCTGCTATCAAGAAGAATTCATGCTCTTGTTCCAGCTCCAATTCAAGATTATCTGAGAGCAGAATGCTAATTGGGTCACTTGTGCATTCCTTGACCAAACAAACATGGTTAGAGAAAAGGTCCGGTAGGAACATAAAGCCACACTGAACCTCAAATGCTACAATACAGAGAAGAGGGAAGAAAAGAATTCCTACTGTTTCCAGAGTAAGGAAGTTTAATTGGGAACAAAACAATAAGTGTTCCTTTTAGAAACAAATGCTTTCATAGTATAAGTTTATCCCATGCAATATTTGTTACATACTTATCTCAAAAGATTGTTTTTTTTATCTGATATTCGATTTCAACTTGGCACTTTGTTTTCTTTGTGTGTGTGTGTGTGTGTGTGTGTGTGTGCGCATGCACTAAAGTTGTGCACATCTTTACAAATTAACAATGTTTTATAGTCATATTTCAATTAAAAAATAGAAACAGGAAACATATGAGTTATTTGACCTTAATCTTATGACATCTGAAGGGTACACAATCAATTGGCAACTGGGAAATTTGATGCAGGCCAGAGATTGCCTCGAATCCCACTGTGAGCAGTGTGTTACTTTGTTTGCTTGACCATGCGTCAATGATCCAGAACCATACTGTCAGTTTAAGACCACAGAATGTTTGATGGAAATTTAACATGTTATTTCAGAGCTAGTGTGTCCAGTCTTGCAAATTTAACTTCTTGATTGCTTTATTGTTGAAGTTCATAAATTAATCATATAAACTTAAAGTTGAGTCTTGTGGTTTAATAAGACACATCTGCCTATTAATGTATTTCAAGTCTTATGTTAAAGACGTCTAGTTACTTTTGTGAAACCAGGTATTTTCCATAAACACTTTGTGTATGTCTATAATTAATATAATAAATGGGGCACTTGGGTGGCTCAGCAGATTAAACGTTGAATTCTTGATCTCGGCTCAGGTCATGATCTCATGGTTTGTGAGATGAATCCCTATGTCAGGCTCTAAGCTAAGAGCATGAAGTCTGCTTGGGATTCCATCTCTTCCTCTCTCTCTGCCCCTCCCACTCTAGTGTGCTCTCTAAATAAATAAATAAATAAATAAATAAATAAACATTTTGAAAAATATATAATAAAGAACTAAAATTCTGTGGAATGCTAAAAATCCAGCCGTTTCATTTTTAGTGTAGAAAGTTGACCCAGAAGGATTACAACTAATCCAAAGTCAGTCAACTAACAGTAGCCCAGAGCTAGAGATAACTGATAAAGTTAAAAAAAATTTTTTTAATGTTTATTTATTTTTGAGAGAGAGAGAGCGAGTGGAAGAGGGGCAGAGAGAGAGAGGGAGACACAGAATCTGAAGCAGACTCCAGGCTGTGAGCTGTCAGCACAGAGCCCAATGCGGGGCTGGAACTCACAAACTGTGAGATCGTGACCTGAGCCGAAGTCAGACGCTCAAACAGCTGAGCCACCCAGGCACCCCATTGATAAAGTTTTAATAACAAAATAAATCAAAGTGTAATGGCAAGAAATTTAAGAACTTGTTTAATGCAAATCTCTGCCAGAATACTCCTCATCAGTTGAAATAATATTTGTAGACTTCAGGTAATTGTTATTTCAAATAATTAATAAACTTTGAAGTGGCACAATTTTATTTTCCACATCACAATGCTGAAGGAAGTGCATGAAGCAAGAGAGATAACAGTGATTCTTCAAGATCGCCAAATAGTAAAAGGAATTCACCACAGAGGAGATAGAAGTCAGCTGGCATCGTGGAGCACAAACCAATGTGTTGAAGTTGTCATTCTATTAAGGTGTCCTTTTCTAACATCTGTGGACACTGACCCCATGAAAGTAGTCCAAGGGCCATTTATATGCTGTTAATTATCTTGATCCTGCTATCAGGAGCTAAGCATACTTCAGTACAGAGAACCAACAGTTGGCTGTCTAGTATACACCAAGTAGTCTGTCAGAAGAAAGGAAAATAATCTGATCTTCTCTTTTTCTTTTTTTCCCTAAGTTGATTTATTTATTTTGAGAGAGAGATGAAAGAGAGAGAGAGAGAGAGAGAGAGAGAGAGAGAGAGAGAGAGAGAGAATGAGCAGGGGAGGGGCAGTAGGAAAAGGAGAGAGAGAATCCCACGCTGTCAGCATAGAGCCTGATGCAGGACTTGATCTCATGAACTGCAAGATCATGATCTGACCTGAAATCAAGAGTCGGATGCTCAACCAACTGAGCCACCCAGGTGCCCCTAATCTGTTTTTCTTTAGATAGTACTGGCCCTACATGCAGGAAGAGCACATAGTTGTTTATGTGATATGCCTTAGAAATCATTAAAATCATCAAGGGGAAGACAGAAAGAGGATGACATCTCCCAAAGCAACTTCAGGGGGATGCAGGATGAGTAAGTATAGCCGCCAAATAAAGTGGCATTAAATCTCCTAATAGGAAAGCAACTCCTTATCCAGAGAACAGAAGTGAAGACTGAAGATAAGTAGAGAGAATCAGAAGACTCTATGCTTCACAGGGTGATCATATGCTTCAGTTTGTCCACAACAGTCCCAATTTTATACTCATTCTCCCAGTGTAAATACTCCATTCACTCCCAGAACCTCCCAGTTTGGATTATAAATTACATGGGTCCATGGGTGGAACAATATAAACTATATTATGATATACCTCAACTGATCTGAGGTTCTCTCGTACTGTTGAAAATCCTAGCTGTGTACCTGAACAGATGAAGTATTGATGGGAAAAATGCAGTGTTTCTGGAGAATCCAGAGGGATGAAAGAAAGGCTAGAACCCAAGGAAGTCATTTTTAATAGGTAAACGGTCCTTTAAGAATGAAGAAAAATAAATAAACAAAAACCTTTGCTTGCTTGTGACCAAAATCAAAACACGGAATCACTTGTACACAAGATTTTATAGGCCACTATCGAATCGGGTTATATTCTGCCCTGATGACATAAGAATAATGAGTAACTAGTTGGAATCCTTTTTGACATTGTAATTTGATGTGCTTTGAAAAAAAAGAGTTTCATAGAGAAAGATAAACATCTAATTCTCCTCTCTGCTACTTCAAGGTCAGAATCCTCAAAATGGGGAATGGATGAAGGGAGAGGCTTTCCTGCCTGCTCTAACTCATCTGGCCTCCCAAATGTCTCTGGGCAAGTGTGACCATCTATCATTCCTGTCTACCATCTAGTTTTTCCTGCAGAAGTTCATTGCCTTTGATTCCCTCCAACAGCTCCTCATCAAGTCTTACTCTGGTAAGGGCTGGAGCCAGGGAGAATACAGTTGAGCATTTGCCTCTGGCTCCTGTTCTGGCCCTGGCAAGGCTAGACTCCAGGATGAAGGCAGAAATAGGAATCCAGCCATAAGTATCTGTTCCAGTCACATTCTCGCCAGACTGGGATCTGGTCCTTATTCGAACACCTGAGATCCTGCTCTTCAGCTCTATGGTGTGGTGGTTTAGACAATTATTTCCACTGTCAGGTGTGGGTAAGATGGCTGAATACACAAAAATACAGAACCATGATTATAGAAGATTTTGGTCTGCAATTGTTATTTAAAATTCAGAAATAGAGAACATTCCCAAGAAGATTCTTCCAAGTACAGCACTTGGAGTAACACTTATTAAAAATGATCCTCGTGTTCTAGAATAACTCAGCTAATGCATATATGTAGGTAACATTTCTATAGAGACAAGGACAGACCAAATGTTGGGTATTGAATACAACACACTGATAACCAAAGTAAAAAAAAAGAATATTGTACGTTGACATGTATATCTATAAAAACATGTTTTATTTATATTTATTAACCACTGGGGGATGATTCATCGATGGACTATTTGCTGCCATAGTCCCTTGTATCCATTTACAACTCACCTTCAACTTAGGTTTTATTTGAGTGAGAGAATCCAGAAGATTAAACAACAACAACAGATTCTGAAGTGTGAAGTGCTGATTGGTGGGAAATCTGGATTACAGGAAGACCAGCTCCATTCCAGGCTCTGTGACAGGCACAATTTTCACGTTTTTATATCTCAACGTCAAGGACCTATTTAAAATTTTCATTCACAAGTATTTTCCAGCATCTCTCTCCAACACCTGCCCAGGTTGGCTAACAAAGCAGCAGAAACAGATCAAAGCTATGGTTATTTTCCCTGTTCTTCACACAATACATGTCTCAGGTATCTGTCTGGTATTTAATATAAAAAGGAAACCTGCCACCATCATAACTGTTGATATATATGCTACCAGTACGTTGAGCTACTAACACGTTTGCCTGTTATGTCAAGGCACCCGAAAGTTTCAAGCTTGGCAAAGTAATGTTTTTCTTTTTCTTCTTCTATAATCCTAGGGTAAACGTTAAGCAGACAGCATTTCTGCTTTGAGCATTAAAGAAGAAAAAAAAGACTGAATTTGAAAAGCCTACTAGTACACTTTGGGGATTTTGGAAAGTGTCGTTTGGCTGGGAGCTGAGTGGAGAAGCTGCCATTTGGTAGATGGGATAGGAGGGAAGCCGCATGGCCTCATTCATAACTTCACAGCTACTGCAAATATCAGCTGATGAATATTTATGTTATCCCTGGCTGAGACCCGAAAGACAAACAGGGGAAAAAAAAACGAAAGTTAGGAAAAGGTCGTCTGAACTCTGTGGGATTTTTTACCAACACTTTCCATGCGCGAGCGGTAGCCCTGAATGAAGTCATTCTGTCCAGGGGCCCTGCACAGGAAAACAGAGTCTGTTCATTAGTGCCCCGCACTTTGTTTGAACCTTGTACATTCATAGGGTCTTGAAAGGGAAACCCTTTTCCTTAAATCAAACATGCAGGATATACAGCTACCTTATTATTAGGTATTCTTTTTTTTTTGCAAATCACTCCTCATCATATGGTAACTCTGATGGTTCAAAGAGAGAGCAAATCAGTGAAGGGGAGCCTTTAAATATATAGTTCAATATATATAATATATCTCAATATATATATTATATATATATATTATATACATATATATATATATATATATATAATATAATATCTCTATTATCAGTTTCTGTTCAGGAAAGGAAGCTTGAAGATTTGGCTAAAAGGAAATTTGGCTGCCTTGAGGATTGTCTGCCAATGACAGACAAATCCTGTGATTTTCTTTTCTTTTCTTTTTTCTTTTCTTTTCTTCTATTCTTTTCTCTTTTTTTTACTTTCTTGTCTTTTCTTTTCCCTTCTTCTTCTTCTTCTTCTTCTTCTTCTTCTTCTTCTTCATCTAAATTCAAGTTAGTTAATGTACAGTTTAGTCTTGGCTTCAGGAGTAGAACCCAGTGATTTATCTCTTACATATGACACCCAGTGCTCATCCCAAAAGTGCCCTCCTTAATTCCCATCACCCATTTAACCCATCCCCCAACCCACCTCCCCTCCAGCAACCCTCAATACAGAGAACATCCGGTGATTTTCTAACACTCACAGAAAGGCAGGTTTCTTCAGAAGGGATACCCAGAAGTGTTTCACTGAGATGAGGAGGAGATGTAAGTGATTTATAAAGCAAGTGCTCCCAGGAGACATGGGGATGTGAGAGAGGGGGAATAAGACATAAAGGGAAAGATACCTGGATCCTGCAAGGAACTCTAGAACCTAATTATGCCTGAATATTTGTACCAATGTTAGGCAAGGGACCTGGGCTTTCAAACTCCTCCACTAGTCAGATATGGGCTAAGTACTGCCCACTAGTGGTATGGGGGCTGTACTTGGTGACCAACGATCTCAGTTTGCCTGAGACTTTCTTGCCTTTGGCAATGAAATTTCCACATCTTGAGAAATGGTCTCAAGCAAACTGGGTTGGTTGGTCCCACTTGAAGGATACAAATTCCCAGGCATTTCTGGCTCTCTGAACAGCGAAGTTGCTCTAGAAGTCCAAGGTCAGCCTTCTGAAGAAAGTCACAAGTTCATGCCACAGGAAGCAAGGCCCACAGCAGCTTGTGGATTGGCATACAGACAGGGAACATGGAACTCGAGGGCCTCTGGGTGGAGCTCAGCTGTGTCCCCTACAACTGTCACTTCCTATAACCAGTTCTCAAAGCAACAACTATGTATTGATAGTGATTATTTTAGATGGGAGATTGAAGGCAGGAACTTCAGGTAAGGTATTCAGTTCATCCTCCACATAAAGTTCTTTGTTGTGTGAGACATAAGAGCTATGGCATATAGGTTCAGCCCTATGGAAGACTCACAAGCAGATTCATTGAAGAGAGTATTAACGCTTGAAGGAATTAGGTACCAACCCACAAGTTAGAAATTCACAGAGTGTACGTGAACAAAATACCTATAGATATTATAGGGGGAGGGTATATAAGCAGCTGCGGCCAGCAGTGACTTCCTTTCAACATGCTGCTTCCCATGATGCTGTGGTGTCTAACTGTGAAGGTATATCACATATATGTGGTGAAGACAGGAGTTGAATATTCTCTAGCACTGCCCAAGATTGATGGAATCCTATATCTCTTCTGATTTAACCTTTAAGAGTTAACAATAACTGCCCAAAGTAAATACTGAAAAATCTGCAAACTGTACCATTTTCTTGCATTCTTTCCTTAGGTTGTAAGCATAAAAATGAGAGTATTTTTTTCTTGTGTTCCTCCTGGTTTATAAAAATAAAAGAGTGAGTGAGAAGGTCAGTTTACTAACTAGAGTAGGTATATTTGGTAAATGGCGTGAGTGTTTTTGACTTCGTGAGTTGGCAGTAACAACTGCTTCACGTTTCACACTTGGTTCTTGTGTTATTTTTCTCAGCTTTTCAAAACCCTTGTGGAGCAGACCCACCCAGAGGATTTATTATAGGAGTGCTTCCTTCTTCCTGAAGCAATCCATTATCCACATAAAAGGATGTCTCAGACAACCTACTTTGTGTCACTGTTTAGGAGACACAGGGAATCTGAGAAATGGTTGCCAGATAAATAGGTATAAAACTATCTGGCAGAGGGGCAGCTGGGTGGCTCGGTCAACTGAATGAACGACTCTTGATTTCAGCTCAGGTCATGATCTCAGGGTCATGGGATTGAGCCCCGCATTGAGCCCCTTGTCAGGCTCTGCACTGAGTGTGGAGTCTGCTTAAGATCTTCTCTCTCTCTTTCCCTCTGCCCCTCTTCCCCACTCATGTGAGCTCCTTCTCTGTCTCTTAAAAACAAAAGAACTATCTGGCAGAATATTATAGGGGCATGCAAAAAAAAAATGGGCATCCAACATTGCTTTGTTCTTTGAGAAAACAATGGAGGGTTTGGCTTCTTGGTAATTCTCAAACCTTTTCTAAATATCAGCCAGGTTACTGGTTACTGTTTGGTCATGAGTTTAAACTATCAGGGCACTTCTTCAAAAATTGTACCTTAGCCTATTGCCAACTTAGCACCACAATTAAACATCAAAATGGTCTTTGCATAAAGAGGGGAGAAATGAGATCTGATTAAAGGAGAAGGGGACATAACAATAGCAACAACAAAATGTTATACATGAAAAAAATAGGGGTGTGCTATTTCTGAATGATTTAGTGTGAATATTTTGAAAGGGCAAAGACTGATGGCTGAGGATGGACAAATTCACTAAAATTGAGAGCCATAGAACTATGACTAAGCTTTTGAAGCAATAGAGAAGTGAATTTATAGCATGTTAAAGGAATAATATTTATTGAAACTCTATCCTAAAAATGGTACAGATAAAAAAAAAGGCTGGATTTGTGACATTTTAGCCATCATTTCATTATAGGTCTTGAGATTTGAGGGAGAGCTTACCTAAGCATTTAAGTCATTGGTTAAGTAATTTTATGTGTATCTTCAGACCTTATATGACTGGTGAGAGCAGTTACCCAACTGCATAACCCAAATGAGGATTCTGGGTCATGGTACAATATGGGAACTAGGTAAAGATTTGTTGAATGAATGAATGGATTTTTCTATGAACAATTAACTTTTTATGCCAAGAAATAGTAAGATTAAATGTGCAAAACACATCTGTTGCTGGAAATTCATGAAAAGTAAAAATTAGTGTCAATTTCTAAAATAACATTGATCAGAAATCAGTCTGATCACACTGTACCTCCAAGTGCATACCGTCTCAGAGCTAGGAAAGGTATGGAGACTGTTCAGCGCACTTTGCTTTTCACTCAACTGACAACATTCTATGAGAGGTTAGTTGTCTAGCATAAGTCAGTCTTATGGCAAAATATTTTCCCCAATTAAAAACAAATTAATTATATTATTTGGGGATAGAATTTTCTCCAAGTTACTTTTGCTCCCTCTGTTCCCACTTAGTGTCAATGGATTACTTCAATTAGATACCTACAGATCAGTTAAACAGAGATTTGAATATTTTTTTTTTACTGAGTCTTCATATTTTATAAAATTTTTCTTCCCACATGGGAAAGCTTTAATTACATGACTATATAAAGCTACACAACTTCTAGGTTTTTAGGGTTTGCTCATATTTTCTTCTTTTACTCCCATGTACCCCATCAACCTGGTCAGGAGGCATCAAATGA
Source organism: Acinonyx jubatus (assembly GCF_027475565.1). Lineage (NCBI taxonomy): Eukaryota > Metazoa > Chordata > Mammalia > Carnivora > Felidae > Acinonyx > Acinonyx jubatus. The sequence continues at coordinate 33,141,821 of NC_069388.1, read as the reverse complement.
CTTACTGCCCATGCCCTCGTAATTTTTTTCCTTACAAACCCTACCCCTGCCCCCTGGTTTGGAGCCTCCTTTGAAGAATTTGCCTTTCCTCTGTATTCCTGGAGACACCAATCACAACTCAGATCCTACTGTGCATAATTTCCAACTTTATTATCTGTATCCTCCCTAAAATGTTCCTTTGTCTTTCTGTTCACAACTATTTCCTTAAGTTTGTTTTTAGCAACATAGCATATGTAACAGACATGCAAGAAATAGTTGTTAAATGAATTAATTGTAGCTAGCCCAAGAATCATATTAGTGGACAAAGGATCTAAAGAGAAGTAGTGATCAAACCACTGATGAAATGAATGTTATTTTGGCAAAATAGTCTTCAGTGCTGTGAGAGTTTTCAGATTTTTTTCTTTTCCCCTCCCCCTTTCATTGACCTTTACTCCTGGCATCATAAATTCAATACAGTAACTGTTCTGTCATAGGTGGTAAGCTTTGAATTCTTCCATTTGTAGCTAAGAAGTCACTTGGGTAGTAGCAACAAATGTATGGCTCCAGGAAGACAGATAAAAGTGTAATTTGGAGCTTGAAAAGAAAGGCATTGCATTCAGAGCTGTGTATTCATTTATTTGTATAATGTAAGCTACCAGAAAGAATTTCTGAAGGCATTTCACACAGATAAATATTCAGGCTCAAAATGTACTCAAGGATTCCACTAAATGACAATACAATCCACTCTCTATAATGAATTTTGATCATTAAAATGTGGATGATGTAACTGTTCACATTATACCAAAAACTGACCAATTCAGATACTATTATTTTTAAATGTAGGATATCTTAGGAGCCAGGATTAGTTTTTATTTAAACAATTGCTTTCTTTTACAAATAAATTGATTTGCTTAAACAAATAATGTGCGAGGGTAGAAAATACTTTTAATACAATCCTTTTTCATCATAAGTTTTATATTGAATTACAGGTTAATTACTTTTTTTTAAAGTTTATTTATTTATTTTGAGAGGGAGTGGAGGGGCAGAGAGAGAGAGGGAAAGAGAAAATCCCAAGCAAGCTCCACACTGTCAGCACAGATCCTGATGTGGGGCTTGATTCTACAAGCGGTGAGATTATGACCTAAGCAGAAATCAAGAGTCTAATGCTTGGGGCGCCTGGGTGGCTCAGTCAGTTAAGTGTCCAACTTCTGCTTAGGTCACAATCTCACGGCTGCTGGCTTCAGGTCAATCATTGGCTCTGTGCTGACAGCCCTGAGCTTGGAGCTTGTTTTGGATTCTCTCTCTTTCTCTCGCTCTCTTTCTCTTTCTCTCTCTCTCAAAAATAAAAATAAACATTAAAATTGTTTTTTAAAAAAGATTCTGATGCTTAACCAATAGCCACCCAGGTGTTCCTATAAGTTAATTACTTTTTATATTTTTTATCAAGTTATAATTTACATAAAATCTATTCTTTCAATTCTACATTCCAAGAGCTTTGGCACATGCATACAGTCTTAGAATCACAACCTCAGTTAAGATATAAAACAGTTTACTCATCCCCCAAATCTTCCATATGTCCCCTTGCAGTCACCTTTTCCTCCCACCCCAGCAACTAATGACACATTTTCTGTCCCAAAAGTTTGTCCTTTTACAAGATGTCTTAGTTGAGATCATACAGTATATAGCCTTTTCAGATCATCTTCTTTCATTCACTTCTTTTAGTGGACATAAGTTTCAACTCCTTTGGATAAATACCAAAGAACATGATGATTGTATCATGTGATAAGAAAATATGCTTAGTTTTTTAAGACACTGTCAAATTATCCTCTAGAGTGGCTGTACCATTTTGCTTCACTACCATCAGTGAATGAGAGTTCCTTTTGCTCCACTTCCATGCCAGCATTTGGTGTTGTCAGTGTTCCAAAATTTGGCATTCTAATAGGTGTGTTGTAGTATCTCTCATTGTTGTTATCTCTGATAACATATGGTGTGGAAATCTTTTCTTTGTTTTTATTTTTTGGACCATATTTTCATATGCCTTTTGTCATATATATGTCTTCTTTGGTGGGGTGTCTGTTAAGGTCTTTGGCACACTTTTAATCTTCTTCTTCTTTCCTCCTCCTCCTCCTCCTCCTCCCCCCTTCTTCTCTTTCTCCTCCTTCTCCTTCTTCCCCTTATTCCCTTCTTCTTCTCCTTCTCTTCCTCCTCCTCCTTCTCCTCCTTCTCCTCGTCTTTCTCCTTCTTCTTCTTCTTCTTCTTCTTCTTCTTCTTCTTCTTCTTCTGTTTATCTTCTTACTGTTGAACTCTAAGAGTTCTTTGAATATTTTGGATAATAGTCCTTTATCAGATGTATCATCTGAAAATATTTTTCCCATTCTGTGACTTGTCTTCTCATTCTGTGGATATTGTCTTTTGCAGAGCAGATGTTTTTAATTTTACTGAAGTTCAGCTTATTAATTACTTCTTTCATGGATTGTGTCTTTGGTATTTTTCTAAGAAACCATCACCATTCCGAAAGTCATATAGATTTTTTGCTCTATTATATTTTTAAGAATTTTATAATTCTTTTTATATTTAGGTCTGTGATTCATTATGAGTTAATTTTTGTGAATGGTGTAAGATATGTATCTATATTCACTTTTTTAAAATGTGGAAGTCCAGATGTTCTAGAACAATTTGTTGAAGAGACTACTTTGCTCCACTGTATTGCCTTTACTCATTTGTCAAAGATCAGTTGCCTAGAGGCAACTGGGTGGCTCAGTGGTTGAGCATATAACTTTGGCTCAGATCATGATCTCAAGGTTCATGACTTCAAGCCTTGCATCAGGCTCCACACTAACAATGCGGAACCTATTTGGGATTCTCTCTTCTCTCGCTCTGCCACCTCCCCCACTCATGCTTTCTCTCCCTCTCTCTCAAAATAAATAAACTTAAAAAGATCAGTTGCCTAAATTTATGTGAGTCTATTTCTAGGTTCTCCATTCTGTTGCATTGATCTATTTGTTCATTCTTTCACCAAAACCACATCATCTTGATTATGGTTATTTAACAGTAAGACCTGATGTCTGGTAGTGTTAGTCCTCCAACTTTGCTTTTCTCCCTCAATATCGCGTTGGATATTTGGGGTCTTTTGCCTCTCCATATAAACTTTAGAATCAATTTGCCAATATCCACGAAATTAATTTGCTTGTATTTTGATTGAGATTTCATTGAATCTATAGATAGAATTTTAAAGAACTGACATCTTGACAATGTTGAGTTTTCCTATCCATGGACATGGAGTATGTCCCTATTTATTCAGTTCTTTGATTTTGTTCACCAGAATTTTATAATTTTCCTCATCTAGACTTGTGTATATTTAGTAGATTTCTATCAAAGCACTTCAGTTTTAAGGTGCTAATGTGAGTGATATTCCATTTTTACTCTGAAATTGCATTTCTTTATTGCTGGTTTATAGGAAAGCAATTGACTTTTATATATTAACCTTGTATCCTACAATCTTGATAAAATTGCTAAATAGTTCCAGAAAAATATTTTTTATTCTTTTAGATTTTCTACATATGCAATAATGTCATCTTTTAACAATAACAGTTTTGTTTATTCCTTCCCAATCAGTATACCTTATATTTCCTTTTCTCGTCTTATTGCATTAGCTAAAATTTCCAGCATGATGTTAAAAATTAGTGAGTAGTGAAAAGTAGTGATGTTGAATCATCCTTGACTTGTTCCTATCTTTGTGAGAAAGCTTCTAGTTTCTCAACATTAAGTATGACGTTAGTTGTAGGTTTTTGTGAATATTCTTTATCACGTTGAGGAAGTTTTCCTCTATTCCTAGTTTCCTGAGAGTTTTTATCATGAAAGGATGTTGGATTTTGTCAAGTTTTTTTTCCCGTATCTATTGATATGATGGTGTGATTTCATTTATTTATTTATTTATTTATTTATTTATTTATTTTTCTAATCAGTTGATAGGATGGATGGATTACAATCATGGTAATATTTTCAAATATTTTTGGTCTTGGTCCACTTGTGTAATTCTTTTTATACATTGTTGTATTTTATTTGATATGTTGTTAAGTAATTTTATTTCTATATTTATGAAAGATATGGGTCTGTGGTTTTCTTGTAATGTTTTTGTCTAGTTTTGGTATTAGGGTCTCATAAAATGAAGTAGGAAGTATTCCCTCTGCCTTTCTTCTAAGAAAGAGATTGTAGAGAGTTGGTGTAATTTCATCCTTAATTGTAGAATTCACCAGTGAAACTTTATGGACCTGATGCTTTCTGTTTTGGAAAAATTTTGATTATTGATTTAATTTCTTTAATAGATATAACCTATTGGTATTGTCTATTTCTCCTTGTGTGGGTTTTGATAAAATTGTGTCTTTCAAGAAATTGGTCATTTTCATCTAGATTATCAAATTTGTGTTCATAGAGTTGTTCATAATATGTTTTTATTACCCTTTTAATGTCCATAAGATCTATATGCACTTTCCATTTCATTTCTGGTTTCCCTTGATTTCTCTTGCTGAGTAGCGTGCTGTCATAGTTTGTTTACTCACTTACCTACTGAGTAATGTTTATGTATGTTCCATGTTTTGCTGATTATAAATAAATCACTATAAACATTTGTACATAGTTTTTTTAAACATAAATTTTTATTTCACTTTGATAAATACCTAGGTGTAGAATTGCTGTTCCATATGGCAAGTACATATTTAGTTATATAAAGAAATTGCCAAACTATTGTCCAAAATGGCTGTGCAATTTTTTTATTCTCACCAGAGATATAAAAGATTTCTTATCACTTTGCATCCTTTGGTATTTTCACTTATTTTTAAATTTTAGACATTTTAATAGGTGTGTAGTGGTATCTCACTGTGGTTTTCATTTTTCTTTTTTTTTTCAATATATGAAATGTATTGTCAAAATGGTTTCCATACAACACCCAGTGCTCATCCCAAAAGGTGCCCTCCTCAATATCCATTCATTTTTCTTTTGAATACTGATGTTAAGCATTTTGTCTACTCAAGTATTGTGATCAGTTTTAAGTTCAGTTGTTTGCTTTCTAATTACTGTGTTCAAATTGTATTTATTCTAGGTACAGGCTCTTATCAGACATGTGACTTGCAAATATTTTGTCTCAGTCTATGATTTGTCTTTTCAATCTCTTAACAGTGTCTGTCAAAGAATAGACATTTTTATTTTTTGATAGTGTCCATTTTATATTTTTTCCCTTAGTGATTGTGTTTGTGGTTTCATATCTGAGATTTCTCTGCCCAATCCAAGGTCACAAAAATTCTCTCCTATGTTTCTTTTCTGGAAATTTTACAGTTGTAAGGTTCTTTTTCAGAATTATGGTCCATTTATTTAGTTAAATTTTATATAAGGTACAAAATGTGTGTTGAGTTTGCATATATTTTGTGTAATTGTTCCAGCACAATTTATTGAAAAGACTATCACTTTTCTATTGAATTGCTTTTGCACCTTTATAGCAAATAATAGACTGAATGCATGAGTCTATTTCTGGTTTCTTTATTATGTTCCTTTGATCTATATGTCTATTCATTCTCTAATACCACAGCAGGCTAACTATTTTTTAAACCTTGAAAATGTGAAAGTGATTTTTTTTTTTTTAAATAAGTAGATGCCTTGAGAGTCTTTTGCATCCTTGGTGAATTCAACTAAACGTTCTGAGCTCAGATTCTTTATTAATGGAATGAGGAATTGGATTAGTGGAAATCTAAATCTAAATCTTCCCCCCCCCCGCTTTCATTTCTTTTTCTTTTCTTTTTTCCCTTCCCCTCCAACCTTCTCCTTCCTTCTCACCCTCTTCCTCTCCCCTGTCTCTTTTCTCCTTCTCTCTCCCCTACATTCCTTCACCATGTGGACAGTAGATGGTGCTGTGCTGCAACACATCTATTTGCCGGGTTCTTAAAATTTTTAAAGATCCTATTATGTCATCTGTTAAGTCCACGCCTTATGCTTACACTTTGAGAAATGATTGTTAAATCGTTAATGGAACAATGATGTTCACACCTCTGCCCCTTAAAGAAGCAAAACCCCAGGCATTGGATCAGGTCACCTACATGAGGTATACTGCTTCATTGGAAAAGTTGTCAAGAGATAAAAACTTTTGATTAAGAAGGACATTTTTTAAAAAGCAGTGGTGGGTAGTGGCCCTGAAAACCCACAGTGTGGCTCAGGCTTGTGTGACATTCGAGATAGTATTTATTTATCCAAGAGCAAAAATATGGATGACTGCTAAGAACATAGGATAGGAAGACCCTTTGCTCAAAATAAAATCCCAAGGTTAATTTGTCTGTGAATCACTGAGCCAGCTGGCTGTCCTGGCCCAGCTATGACTTTTGTGGTGACAGCTGTTTCTACCAAGATTCGATGGGTGGGAGGGAGGGCCAACCTGGTGGTTGCAAGATGGGATGGAAGTGGGAGATGGATTGAAAGAATGGACTATGGTTTCTTTAAAAAGGAAACCCATGGGTCTCAGATATTCTCAATTGAACTCCTATTTCCTTTAGCTGTACATCATGCTTTCACTTCCTGGACGAGAAGAGGTGGGTGTGCATGGTCAGTTGTTACTTCATGTCCCCTTAGGTTATGATCTAATGGTGGGTGTTTAATTTTCCCAAAGTTTAGCAAACTGTGAAGGTTTCCAGAAAGGGCACTCTATTTGCTTCCAAATAACTCAGCCTTTACTCTTTTGGCCCCAACACCCCAAGGGGCTATGGACTCTTTTATGTTTCCTATAGCCTGGTTTTCCAAAAGCAAAATAAAAGGCCCTTCTTGGGCTTGATGGCATCGTCCTGGGGTTTCTGTGTATAAACAGTAATAAGGTCCACTTTATGGTGCTTTATGGTTTCACAAAGCAACTTTACAAACATGTGTAATTATCCCTTTCCTTAGAAAATGGAGGTTCACATTAGGGCATTGGAGGTCCAAGCCAGAGAAGGCCAGTGAGAAAGGCATGCAGAAGTTGCTGATGGCCTCTAACCTTACTTAGATCTCCACTTGGGTGTTGCAGTTTTGCAAATCCAAAACTGAGCTTCTGATCCAGTCCACTCACTTTCCTGTTTTCTCTATCTCAGTAAATGGCAATGTCATCCTTCCAGTTCTTAGCGTCCAAACTTTGGAGTTGTCCTTGACTCCCCTCCTTTTTACTCTATACCTGATCTACAAGAAAAACCTGTTGGCTCTACCTTAAATATATATTCAGAATTTGGGGCACTGAGTGGCTCAGTCAGTTGAACGTCAGACTCTTGATTTCAGCTCAGGTCATGATCCTAGGGTCGTGGGATCAAGTCCCTTCTCTCTCTCTCCTTCTGCTTCTCTCTCTCTCCCTCTATCATCTCTATCTCTATCTCTATCTCTATCTCTATCTCTATCTATCTATATCATCTATATCGATATATTCATATTCTGACCACTTCTCACCACCTCAATACACCCTGGTCTGACCCATCATTCCCTCTTGCTTGAATCAGGACAAAGTTTTCTAACAGATTTCCCTGTTTCAACCTTTGTCCCCATTTCAATCTGATCTCAATATAGTCACTTGTCACTATATATGCACAATATAGCCATTGTCACTCCTTTGCCCAGAACCTTCCGATGGCTCTCCATTGTACACTGAAGAAGGGCAAACAACTTACAAAAACCCTGTGTGATGTAGTACCTCGTAACTTTGGGATCTGGTTTTGTGTCACTAATCCTGTCACTCATAGTCTCCTACTGTTTCTCAAACTTGCCAAAAATGCTCCTGCCTTGGGATCTCTTTACTTTCTCTTTCTCCTTGCCCAGATACCATCCTCACTCTCATTTCCTTCACATCTTCATTCAATGTCACCTTCTTATTGTGGCCTTCCCTGGCAGTTCCGTTTAAAATTATACTCCTCTCTAACCACTTCCTATTCCTTTCCTGGTTTAATTTCTCCCTTCAGCACTTAATCTGTACTAAAACAAATTTTTTTTAAATATTTATTTATTTTTGAGAGAGAAAGATTGTGAATTGGGAAAGGACAGAGAGAGAGGGAGACACAGAATCTGAAGCAGGCTCCAGGCTCTGAGCTGTCAGCACAGAGCCCATTGCTGGGCTCAAACTCACCACCCATGGTATCATGACCTGAGCCAAAGTTGGACACTCAACTGACTGAACCACCCAGATACCCACTTAATCTGTGCTTATTAATTCTGCTCACCATCACCCTCTATCTCCTAGAGTATAAACTCGAGGTCAGGGATTCTTGTCCATTTTATTCCCTATGTATACCCAAAGCCTAGAATAGTGCTTGACGCATAGGAGGCGCTCAATAACTATGACTGACTGATTGACTGACATTCCCCAACACACTTCCATGGTATGAGGCCTTGGCAGAATCGGCAAAAAAGAACTACAGCTAGATTTCCTGGCTTGAAGAACTGGAGCATGGAATTAAATGCCCTGCAATCATTTTATGAATAATCCAGTTTTGTGTTCCTACTCCTGGAGATTCAGATCCATATATATTTTTTAAATGTTTACTTGTTTTTGAGAGAAGGAGAGAGGGGTGGAGGGGCAGAGAAAGAGAGGAAGACAGAGGATCCACAGCAGGCTCTGTGCTGACAGCAGAGAGCCTGATGCGGGGCTTGAACTCACAAACCATGAGATCATGACCTGAGCCTACATCATACACTTAACTGACTGACCCACCCAGGAGCCCCTGAGAATCCATATTTTTATGTGTTCCCCAAGTGATTTTAACTTGTAAACAGATATGGAGACCCACGGGCCTCGAGAACAGTTTGCCATTAATTCAGCAAATATTTATTGAACATACTCTGTATCCTGGAAATTATACCAAGGAATGACCTCAGCCCAATGCCTGGTAAGATAAACAGATATATAAAGTTATACTTGTAATGTGGTATAATTAATGCTTTCCTGAGGCATCTACTATTTGCAGGGGTTGCAGAAGACAAAAGAAGAACAGACCTGGAGTGATTAGGGAAGAATTCCCAGAGAAAGTGACTCCTGGTAAAGAGGGATGACAATGTATATGAAGGACAGAGTACACTGTGGACAGTGAGGACAGTCTTGGCCTCTGACTTCAGGGGTTCCTAATACCTATTTAGAAGAACTCAGAGTCCACAGTTTTTCTTATACCCACTAAAGAGGGAAAAGTTAGTCAATCTTCCATTTTTCCAAGAGGTACCTACATTTCTTTTCAAGGTCTTCCCTTCTAGGTGTCTAGAGTTTTAATTGTCCATGAGATCATAACAATATATTTCTTTCTTGTTTATCTAGTTTCCTTTTTAAAAGGTATGTAGTAAAGTCTTTCTTTTAAAAAAAAATTTAACGTTTATTTTTGAGAGGCAGAGAGTGAGTGGGGGAGGGGCAGAGAGCAAGGGAGACACAGAATCCAAAGCAAGCTCCAGGCTCTGAGCTGTCAGCACAGAGCCCAAGGCAGGGCTCAAACCCACAAACCACGGGATAATGACCTGAGCTGAAGTCGGATGCTTAACCGACTGAGCCACCCAGGCACCTCAGTAAAGTCTTTCTTAATATGGAGTAACTAATGATTTTGATACACTTCTCTGGGATCTTTGTATTTCAACAAAAAGAGGCAGCTTTTAATAATAAAATGACAACCAGACAGACATTAATGAGAAGCCAGCAGGGAGATGTTCTTTTAGGACTGAACCTCCAACTTTCCTCAAGTCACATTATATAAGGAAGACCTTAGGGTTGGTGCTAGAGTTGGTTTCTGGTGGTTCTATGCCAATTTATCTCATCTTGATATTGGGAGTGATAATGAGTTCTATCTTTTCCAAACTTTGATATATGCTTGGGACCAATGCTTTTATTTTGTACTGCAATTACCTAAATTTGTAATATCTTATTTGTACAGAGTACTCTGTTTTTCCTCTTTAGATTTGTTAAGGTAAATAATTCTGGTGCTGTAGGAAAAACCCCCAGATTGCAGTACCTGAACACAATAAAGTTTTATTTTTCACCCATATCATAGTCCAAAAGAGTTGGGGTAGACTGGTTGTTTAGACAGTCATTCGTGTACCCAAGTTTTTTCATGATGGACCTCTGCAAAGTCAAATCATGACTTCAAAAATTGCCCTGACACCTTCTAGCCAGCAGATAAGTAGAAAAGAGAGTGAGATAGGTGCTCAGATTTAAGATGCCTTAAATCAAGTGTTGGAGCACATTTTCTGTAAAGAGATAGATAATACATATTTTAGGCTCTGCTGACCACATACTGCCTCTTACAACTACTCAATTCTGCTGTTACAGGGTGAAAGCAACCATAGACCACCTGTAAATGAATAGAGGTGGCTATGTACAAGAACAAAAACAAAAACAAAAACAAAACAAAACCCTTTATTTACAAAGACTTGGTGAGCCAAATCTGGCCTATGGGCTATAGTTTGCTGATCCCTGCATTAAACCAAAAGAAATATCTTCAGTTCATATTTCATTGGCAAGAACCCATCACATGTCCTGACCTGATGGAGGGTGTCAGGGGGATGTAGTTTGTGTGCTTAAGAAGAGGAAACTATTTGGTTAGCATCTAGCTAGTCTCTAAAATGTCACATATCAGGGCTAGAAGGTTCACTGATGTTTTTGAAACATGAACATGCTATGATCCAGTCTACTCTTGGTCAATGTCAAGAATACTCCTCTAAAAAAACATCATCTCACATGTTTTCTAAGTGGGGATAGCTTGAGATGGTTCTGAGAGTTTCACATGGGAAACTTTCCTTCTAGGCAATACGTATGCTCCCCACTAAAATGAAGTAAACCCCCTGCCCATTGGTAATAAGTGGTCATTATTGGATGCCAAGGATAAGGTTAAAGATAAGGACAGCTCTGTGTTAACTCAACTTTCAATATCAACTGGGAGCTGAAGATCTTCTGTCAATTGTCCCTCCACCCCACCCCACCCCCACCCTTCTTTCCTTTCAAAGTCCCCAAAGACAGTGAAAATCTTGTCCTGCAAGTGCGTATTCAAAGACCTAATTATACCAGCAGCAGTTCTGTTAGTGGTAAAGTATTTATTTCTTTGTCTCTCCAAAGGCCTCCCCTTTAATCTACAGTGGAATAAAAAACAAAGTGTTCCTTCATCCGTTCTGTGAATTAAGAAGAGCAAACATTTGGCTAAAAATAAATTTAGTGATGGCTTCCTATATAGGAACTACAAATAATCTCACAATCCCAGCCCTTAAACCCTCATACTCTATATTTATATGATAGATTTAATGCACTAATGGCTCCAAATTCTCTCCTCTCCTTGCATCTGGCTAACCTTGTGACTTGTTTTGGCCAACGGAAGTGGAGACCTGTAATGCTCCACTTTTTCTCAAAACTCTACTACTTTTATCTGCAAAAGTCTGGGCTAGCCAGGTAGAGGATGGGAGATAACATGAAGCACAGAACAGTTGTCCTAACGGAGGCCTTCCCAGGAAAGCCAGCCTACCAGTGCCTCCAGATTCATAAAAGAGCAACGTCCTGCCAAAGAGTACTTGCCAAAAGTAATAAAGCCAGAGATTGATTGAGCAGGACTCAAAGGTATGTCTTCAGATTTCTACCACACCTTGCAAAAATAGAGGCAAGTCCTGTGATCTCAGAATTTCCTGTACATATCTTCTGTATGGCCCTTATCACATTGAAATACAGTCATCTCTAGACCTGAAGGCCATATTATTAGTTGGTGAACTTGTGCACATTACTTAACACCATGGTCTTAGTTCCCTACCCCCCCCCCCAAATGCTGCTAATGGCATCACTCAGTTATCCAGAAAAATCACCTCTAATTTACCTTATGTGAGGTTCCCTATCTCTAATAATTTGCAAAAGCCCACTCATTTTACATCAATAATATCTCACATTAATCCCATTGGTATCAGCCAATTTAAGTTTCCGTGACCTCTCCGACATCTAGTGCACTAACCTAAATGTTGATCTGTTTCCTGGAGACTTCTCAAATCCATTCTGCATCTGAATTCTGTAAGGCTCTTTCTAAAACTCAGGTCAGTCAAGCACTGTCTGGCTTAAGACCCTCTTTTTCTGCACTGCCTCTCCATGTACAGATGCCTGAAAATGACCGCAGACACTTCCATGACTTGCCCTTTAGGGAGACCCCACATCCACATCTGCCTGAGATAGTCCCTCTAAGCCTCTTGTCCTAGCGCTCAGTCCAATTTGGCATTTGTACCACCCTTCAGACTGAACCAGCTTGGATGGTATACTACATGATCACTCTCTCTACTTTTTGTTTGTTTGTTTACTGGCCTTTATCATTGTTTGCAAGGACTGAGCTATTTCTCTGAAGAACTAAAGCATAACATTCTCCCCAATGCCTGAGCTTCTCTCTTTGTAAGATTTAAGTGAAAATGAAGTGTGTGTTTTCACATAGGAAGAGGGGCATGAGCAGTGTTACCTAGTATGCAGGAAACAATTTTAAACTTTTGCCCCTCTGAAGGAGACAAGGGGCATAACTTATTTCTTGTGTAAACTTTGCGATCATCCTGATATTTGCCACTTTGACTCCACATTGCTCCTATTGTTATTAGATGTAAGGAAGAGCCTTGTGATTCTTGGCCAGAGGGAGGGTGTTGATATGCTCACTTCTTTTGGGGTTGAAAAAGAAGGCAAATTGATAGGTGTGGTGGGAGAGGATGATTGGTCCCAGGTCCCTCTTGGGTGGCAGGCTCTGCAAATTCACCTGAGAGATTTGTATTAGCAGGAGTTTCCCACACCTGGAGAGACAAATCTTCTGGAAAATCTGTTGTAAGTCACAGAGCATGAAGAGCATCCAAGGAGAAGAGTTCCAGAGACCTGGGTTGTTAGAACCCTGAGTATCTCTTCCCAAGTGTGCCCGTTGATATCCATGTGCTTGTAGTATTATTAACCCCTGCTAACTTCCTGAATTTCTTCCTCAATATTATGGATTAAGGAAGGCTAATCACAGTTTATCATTACACAAGATAAAAAGGCATTCTCAGTTCCAAATAACTGAGTTGTATACATCCTGGAGTAGCATATATCTGTCTATCTCAACCATGGGGTAAAGAAACGCTAGGCAAAGGTATGAGTCCCCAAGGACAGACTACCTTTGCAGAGGAGGTGGGCGTCCCCACCTGTAGATAAGCTGGAGACATTTAAAAATTATTACTCCCGGACATATATGAAAAATGACCCAGAGGAGTCAGAATCATATCTGGTATTGGAGTTCACCTGGATTAGAAAATTAAGCTTGAATGTAAGAAAACTGAAACTAAGTTGCTTGGTCATTATCTGGTAAGAAATCCCTGCTTTTCTCTACTCCTGCCATATTTTCTTTTCCTATTTACTTATTTACTAAATGAAAGGGAAAGGACTCAAGACAATCAGAAAACAGATATATGGGGAAGGAAATTTACCAAAGGAACAGATGTTTTTCTAATTTTGTAAAAGTAAAAAGTTGAAACTTGACTTTCAAAGGTAGAGATATACATCGATTACCGCCCTGTATGGGTTATGGGCACTTGGGGATTTCTTGTCCATTTAATATTTTTTGAAGTTTAATATCTCAACAGTGAAAGGAAACAGAAGCAGCTAATTCTGAACCTAAGAGTTCTTTCCTGACCTCTTGGTACCTAGGCACAATAGGGTGAGTTCAGGATTGAGTAAAGTCTTAACTCCCTGTTTCCTGTCTTTTGTTAATTTTAATCTGACACTTAAACATGATTCAATGTGGACTTTTGTGTAGGAATGCCTTTGATGTATTTTTTCCACTCCCAAGAAATGCTAGCTAAGACAGAAAAATAGAATAAAGTTATAACTATACATAATATGTATCTTAAGAAGTGATGCGTGTTTGTTTTTTTTTTTTAACTTGAGAGCCAGACTATGATATTGCAATGCCCCTCTGCCCTTCTCTTAGAGGGACTCTGAACTTCAGTCTTAGGAAGAGAAGGTACTCCCAGTTCTTTAAAGTGTACACATCTCCATGAGAAACCCACACTGCACAGGCAATGATGTGGCTCCTGGGCCACATGCTGTCTTTGGGGATGGAGGCTAAAACTGGAGTACTTGCATTTGGAAAAGTGAGAGCTGTCATGGTTCCAGGGAATGGTGTGGGAAGCCCTACTAAATGCACATATCTGACTGGATAGGTATGTTTGGGGGTGAGGTGGGGGAAGGGCTCCCCGAGTGGCTCAGTGACATGCTTTATTGGCTTAGTAAATGCTTCCCTTGAGGTAGCTGACCCAGTTACCTGGTCAATCATTTCAGTGGATCATCAGTTGACTATGACTAATGGGTCATTAGATTTGGAATCTTTTGCTTAATGTGGTCTGCTCAGCTGCCTTTATGGGGAAAAGCTCCTATTTCCACTTGAATGAGTGGGACCATGTCTGGGAGGGGGGGATGATACATATGTCTTAGTTAGGGAGAATGATGGAAAAGCAAATAACAGGCAAGAGTGAGTAATAGTGATTAAAAAAGTTAAGCAACACTGTTAACATTGTGCCCTTATGACCACATGTTTAATAGAGTGTGATACATACTTGTGATGCAGAAGCATATAAAGTCAGGATTACTGTATGGAAAATATATTGGCTACAATATATCAGTTACATTTTAAGACATGTAAGTACATATGTATCCATATTACATGTGTATTCATACCAGGCAACTATCTGCTTTAAAGGGCTCTATTGTATTATTCTGTTGGTGTTTTATTTAGTGGTATTATTTTAACAGATATATTCATTTCACTTTCAAATTGCCGTACAACTATTATGTTGAGTTGTTTAATAGAAAACATTCTCTATATTCTATCAACACACAGTCAGCCTATGCTATTTGGTAGTTTATGCACATATTAAATGAAAATATTTGTTATAGTGTTAAAGCATGAAAGGCATTCATGGCTTTACTGAAGATATATTGTTTGAGCAAATTTCACTAGTTGCAATGCTCACCAGCTGGTAAAAAGGGGGGGTGATGGTTGGAGATGGAATGGTAGGCTCTCCATCCCACCTAGAAGGAACAGCATATGGAAGGTTCTCAAGTGCAAAAAAGCTAGTGTAAAAAAGCAAAGCATATTTATGGGAACTACAAGTTCTGATAAGAGAACAGGGTACTCGGGTGAGGGGGTTGGGACTGGAAGATGAAGCCCCTCACGTGGGTAAGGCAGAATGAACTGATAAATCACATTATGCTAAAGGAGGTAAGGACTAATGACTCTTCAGCAGAAAAGAGCTAATAATTTCAGTATTTCAGATCACACTTTGAAATAGTGTAAGGTAGTATCAGAATAATAAGTTAAGATGTTGTTACAATAGATGAGAGAGGCAAGGACCCAGACTCCACTCCCTCCCCCCAAACATTCTAACATTTTGATCAGCCACATTATGTTTGTTTTGTTGGTAGGTTGGTTGGTTGTTTTTAGAGAGGGGGGCTTCCCCTGCTTTTCTGCATCTTTTCATTGCTCCCAATCTTTTCCCTTTCTTCACCTTCATTCCTTCACTCATGTATCCCTCCTTCTGCATTTTCCTTCCTCCCTCTTTCTTTATGACCCTGTTTCCCTGCAGTTTAGCACTCTAGGAAACACCTGTTGCGTGTCTAACATACTGTGATCCCTCATGTAGAGTCAGAGTGATTCTGGGAGGTGCTCTGATTTTCAAGACATTTCTGGACAAACACTGACACATTCCTAGTCTTCTATTCTTATTTTAAAATCAGTTGTTGAAGCACCATGACATCATCCTAAGCAAGGTAAAATACAACTGCTGTTTTCTGCTTTATAATTATTACATGCCATTCCGTTTTTCCTGATCCCTCTCAGGACTGGAAATCCTTTGCTTCCATTGACAAGGCATTTACAGGTCACCTCCCACGATGGGTTATTTCCGCAGATGGCTAATTTGGTCCATTTGTCTTGACTTTTGCTAATTTCCTCTCTAGGGGGTGAGATTTTTCTGACAATATTAATTTTTT
Source organism: Acinonyx jubatus (assembly GCF_027475565.1). NCBI lineage: Eukaryota > Metazoa > Chordata > Mammalia > Carnivora > Felidae > Acinonyx > Acinonyx jubatus. The sequence continues at coordinate 33,125,854 of NC_069388.1, read as the reverse complement.
TAATATTGTGGGGAAAGATAGAGGAAGGGGCTAGAAGGGTATTCTTATGTAACTTCCAACACTCTAAATTTATCACAGTGCCCTCAGAACTCCCAACTCATTCAGGAAGTGATTTTATCCAAGGGTTTGGATAAATTTAATCTGATTAAGACAATTTACATTAAAGTGTAAAATTATTAATAACCAACCCATCTAAGCTTGCTGCTCTTTTGTTTTTTTTAATATTTATTTATTTACTTAAAGTGAAAGAATGGGGAGGGGAGCGGCAGAGAGAGAGAGGGAGAGAGAATCCCAAGCAGTCTCCAGACTGTCAGCCTAGAGCCAATGCAGGGCTCGATCTCACAGACCACGAGATCATGACCTGAGCTGAAATTAAGAGTCAGGCGTCCAACCAACTGAGCCACCCAGGTGCCCCTTGCTGTAGTTTTCGAAGTAGGAGATTATTAAGCAGAAAAAATCTCAAATTGAATAAATTCTGGGTATTAAGTAGAAGAAGAGAACATAAAGCAGATTAAGAATAATATGTTTGATCAATTAATAACACTGCAGCATGAACATAAAATCATTATTCACCCTATGACAAGTTGGGAATAATTCAGAGCTGATCTAAAACAATGACCTCATGATTCTGTTGCAGTGCAATGGTTGGCCATCTCATACCTATTGATGGAGTAAGGATAAAGGTGAGCTGAGAAAACTTAGAAGGCTTTTATCATATTAACCTCTTTCAAATGTGACAATAACAAAAAGAAAAATGAAACCAACTGTAAAAAGTATAATATCCAAGAATACAAGTTCGTGGTATAAAACTGAACATCCCAAATCCACCTAAAGCAATTTATGACAACACAACATTTAATTGTACAGTGTGTTGTAATGTGATGATGGAAGTGCTCCTCTGTACCTTCAGGACCCACATCCCATTCATTTCTCAGAGGTAATTAGTGTTAATTTCTCATGTATCTTTCCAAAACTGTTCTTAGTACACTGCATTAGTTAAGGTTCTTTTGGTTTCAGGCCACAAAAATAAACTCCAGCTGACTTAAGCCACAAAGAAGAATTTACTGGAAGGTTGCTGGGGTATTTTGCGGAATTGAAGCAGGCTTAAATCCCTAAGTCTTTGGAAATGGTAGGTTAAGGGAAAGTTAGGAGACATCCCAGCACCGTAAGTCAGACGATTGCTGTTGATGTGACTTGGCTACGAAGTTTCCTAGCCTCTGGTATTTCTGTTTTAAATTTCAAATATGATTGGCAAAGCTGGATTGGGCCAGTGAGCTTCAGTGTAGCTAGATGTGTGGGGGTAGAGGGGTTAGTAGATGAGGCAGATGTCATAGTGTAGGAAGCTGGGGAAATTTTCTGGACAGGCTAAATGGTAGCTTGCAGGAGAGCAACCCCATGAAATAATTATTGCATGTAAGTATGTTTACATTTATCCACATACAAAACACACATCCGCAGTGCATATATTTGATTCTAAGACAAGTATCTTTCACATTTTAATTATCTATGAAATCAGGGATGAATTTTATAATTGATGCTATCTTAGCATTAGTGGAAAGTTTTAGATACACCATTTTGTATTTCTCTGTGGCATATAAAATAGTGAAATCTCTCCCATTTGGCATTCCAGTAACTTCTTTACGGTGGAAAAAATACTGTTTGTTCTGGAGCCAGGTGTCACTTATAGGCATATTAGAATTGCATATCTGGCATTATTTTTAGGAACCCTACACTTAAAACTGGTGCCTGAAATTACCTTCATAGAAAATTCTCTTCACCATTGCAATTAAATTAAACTTTATGTAAACACTATAGAGCTTATTTTAGGAGCTCAGTACAAAGCTAGGTACTGTGGGTTAGAATAAAATGTGACTCCATTTTACTCCCAAGGTAATTACAAATTGACAACTTGATTTTGAACTTCTAGCCTTCAGAACTATGAGAGAATAAATTTCTGTTCTTCTAAGGAACCACGTTTATGGTAATTTGTTATAGAAGCCTTAGGAAACTAATATACCCTGGGAGAGGTTATACGGTGTTTTAAAAGTATAAAGCGTAATGATGTATATCAGATCTTTCTTGAGGTCTGATTTTGGGGAAGAAGGAGCATTATGAGTCTGAAGCTGTGGATTTTTAGCAATTTAATTCACCAGGTACAGCCTGAGTTTCTGTTAAATCTATATAGCTGGTGGGAAATACCCTTCTGGCTAACAGGGCATTAAGAGGAAATGTATTTACCTGCTTACCTGAAATAACCAAAAAATCAGACCAAATATACAAAAACAAAACAAAGGAATCAGACCAAATATACAAAAGAAAAAAAAAAGAAAATTTTTTAGGACATTAGTCCTCAGGTAAAGCAGGACGGTGATACCTGAGAGAGAAACAAGTGTGGGGCATATGCTTTTCTCTGGAGGAGAAAGGGGCATACGCTTGAGAATCATGCACCTTGGTGCATAGAGCTCTAGCACATTAATTGTCATCAAATGCTGTATGATCTGCTTCGATGTAGTTCTTCACAGTAATTCCTCAAAGTTTAGCACTTCTATCTGGGCAAACTTTTGGTGCATACTACATATTTCTTCATGTCATTTCTACTGAAGAGAATTCGTATGACCGTAATGGTAAGAACCATTCCTCTATGCATATTCTGTCTCTGTCAGCCCCTGCAGGCTGAAGAGAACTCTTAGCACCTTTAGTTCTGCCAGCCAAGAAGGGTCTGACCAGTCCTTCTGACATTTGTGACGGGGGCCGGTAGATGAGCAGGACTGAAAGCTGAAAGGAGGAGGGAAAGGATTAACAAAGGCAATCAATGATCATAATAACAGGATGAAGGGGTACAATGGGAAGTAGGAGTAAACATCTGGATGACAGGAGGTTTAGAGGGTAATGTGGTCTTGCTATTTTGAAGAAAGTTCCTTAAGAGTGGCTTCCATGCTGAAGTCAATGGATGAGAGCAGAAAATTTATTTTTCTTCAAGTTTATTACTAAAGACTCTCTGTCCTCTCTTCAAGGAGTTAAAAAATGTAAATAAAGAATTTAGGGGGAACATCTCTTTACTTGCTAGAAGGGGTGCTAACCAATGCATGACTGGCTTACCAAAGCCAATTACATAATTCTACCTTAAAAATAAGTGATTTAGGTCACTTTGAGAGTTATTGTTTCATGAACTGTGTTCATTTGACTTTTCTGAGCCTGAACTCAGGGAGGTACAGTATATCATAGGACTTTAGAAAACATTTAGATCTCACTGTTTAATTAGGACTGTATTATAATTCTGATGTTATGGGACTTCAGAAAACATTTAATCCTGCTTCAGGTGGCCATGAGAGAATTATGATAAGAATTTGGAGTCTCAGGGGATTCTCATCTATCTCTTTTTTCTGTAGGTACATTTCATCAGATTGGTCTTTCCTCAACTCTTTGAGTCAATTGATTTTCCCTCCAGTGTCTTCCATGTCCTACCAGCCTTTCTTAGTAAGTTCTTTGTTCCACGATTGGTTGTTTCTACTGCTTTATATTCCTACACGAAAGATGTTAGGTAAAGTCTGTAATGCTCAAGTACTGATCCATGAGAATTTTGGTTTGGTTGAGTTACTCTACCATGGATCTGTGTGCAAGAAGCTTGGCATTCAAATGTTCAGAATGGGCACATAGAGAAAGACCGACGGACACATCTTGTCTGAACCAACTGGAAGGGGAATAATGAACTTACTTGAGCTTGGTGGTTATGAGTGTGCCTTCTTCTCCTCTATGCAAACTTGGTCCTGAAAGTCATTTTCAACTAGGTATGGAGACTATTTTCTAAGACCTCTTACACATACAGGTGGGGCAGTATTAACACATTATTTATATTAATAATTCAATGTTATCTCTCATAACTAATATGCTGCAAATATTGAACTGGGGAGCAGCTGTGTGCCTGCTCATATCTGAAATAAACAAAGAGCTAGTGTCTGTGGAAAGAAAGAGCTCAATTCATAACAAAATTGCATATATTTCTAATATAGGAAATATAGCTGCTTTGCAAAGTTCTCTCTAGGACAGTGGGAGATGTTATTTTACACACTCAGCATTCACTAGTTTTAACTTTCCAAACAGAACCTATTTCAAATATTTTAGAGATTTTTTTTTGTTCTGTTTTATTTTTACTTTCCTTAAATTGGATGGCCAAAGACTGCCTTCTGGAGGTCAAGCACTTGATGGACAGCTGAGCTCTGGTTTGAGCAATCAGAAGGCATCAGGCAATGGTGTAGACAGGAAGAAACAGAGGAACATCGGGTAGAAAACAGGCCAGGGGCTCTGGGCCTGGGAGTCTTGCCACATGTCAGAAGTGGAGTTCGAGGAGGCTGAAGATGAGGTGGATGAGAGCCAAAGAAAGACAAATGATGGTGGCAGGTTGTGAAGGAGACAGAGGGAGTTGGGAGAGGGGCATATGAAACATTGGAACTGTTTGGCGTGAGACAGACTTCTTCTGTTGGGGTCTGCATGCAGAAAACCTGCCAAGGCCCAGTGCTAAGCATAAGTAACCAGGTTGACTGAAGGAAAAACTATGAAGGAGGTAAGGGTTGTTTCCAACATTCTGCCATTACTTTTCAACACCCTGTAGCTCTTTTGGCAGACTGTCTCCATCCAGGTGTTCAGGCCCCCACCCTCCCTTCTCCTGAACTATAGCGTACGGGGTCACCCACATTGTAGTAATCATTGGACAACCTTCTTATTCCAAACTTTTCTTCCCAGATTTTCTGCTTCCCCTGAATCTGGTTCCCTCCTTGCTCATGCCCTTGATCCCTGCTGGAGCTAATTTGACAACTGATTGGATCCAGGGTGTCAATGGCTGATGTCGTCTCAGTGTTTCTTCCCTCCCTGGTTACATTTGGACTTCTAACACAGGAAAGAGGGAATTTGATGGAGTTGGGCAGGAATATGGCCTTTTCTTAATTCCTTCAGATAACTTACTGCTTTACTCACGAGTAAGGGTCAACCGTGAGAGTGTGAACTTAATTGTTAGAGCAGCTGTGTTTTAGGAGAAATGCAGGGAAGGATGGAAATTACTAGGGGAAGGAGTCAGTCAGAAGCTTGATGGAGACAGAAAACCTGTGGGATCTGAGCAGGGGCTAGATCAGAGTGTCTGTTGGCCAGTTTTGGGAGATAAGCACAAAATATTGGAAGGCCCTGGTGTGTGGCTGAGGTAATTCCATAAAGTCTTCTTCTTCTTCTTCTTCTTCTTCTTCTTCTTCTTCTTCTTCTTCTTCTTCTTCTTCTTCTTCTTCTTCTTCTTCTTCTTCCCCTCCTCCCCCTCCTCCTCCCCCCTCGTCCTCCTCCTTCTCCTTCTTCTTCTCCTCCTCCTCCTCCTCCTTCTCCTCCTCCTCCTCCTTCTCCTTCTTCTCCTCCTCCTCCTCCCCCTCCTCCTTCTTCTTCTTTCTTAAACCATGGCTTGAACTAATGGCTTTCTCCAGGAGGGTTTCTCCATTCTCCCACTCTGTGTGTATAGCCCAGCCTTCTGTTCTGATGATGTTCATTGGTTCTGTTACTGGGTCTGGGGATGGAAAAGGTTGCTTAGGTGTCAGCCAAGACACTCCTTCTGTTTGGGGGAGACGGAGCTGCCAGCCCGACTATCCGCTTCCTGCCAGCTTAAGGAGCTTATGACTCAGATTCAAGCAAAACACTGAGCTGAAGCAAAAAGAGAGGGAGGGAACCACAGCTCAGATGAAGGCTCCAGTGCCAAACTGCATCACTGAGACATTCAACTCAGGGGAACCCATAACACCAGAAGGCTGTGTGATTTTCTGTTCATGCTCTGCTTTGAAAACACACACATGTGTGCATGGACACACACGTTTCCTTTCTCTTACACTCAGACACCTTTCTCTCCAAGCTGGAGTTCTGAGGCTGTTGTACCCTCCTGTAGAAAAAGCTACTCTTGGAATCTGGAATGATTGGTAAGCCTCTCTAGTGTTCTGTGATATCAGAAAAGTCCTCACTCGATGTTACAATTCAGCTGGAGTGTCTATTTATCCCTTCTTGCCATGTGTCACCTAGTTTCCATTCCTCATGCAAGGGGGTGTTGGAGGAAGGCTATAGACATTTCTTGGGAATAACACTGAAACCCAGAAGCATGTGTTTCAAGTTCTCTGTAGTTCTGTTAGCTTCCTGGATACTGCTCTCATGGCTGAGTTGCTGCCAGTGTTGACTTGCTGGTCATTTTGGAAGGCAAATTCCACCCCTGAGGGAAGGTACTGGATGAATTAGAGACCTCCATTCTTCCTTTTCTTTTCCCCTTCCATTACTCATAGAAAGGCCCACATCCCTCCCTTTCCCCTTTCAGTTGTCTCTCTGTGAGTAAACATTAGTCATTTCCTTCTAAGTGTCTTACCTCCAGGTACCAAAGAGAAACATGTAGCCTCTTTGAAGTCAGAAGTATTGAACTGTATACTTCTGTGGTAAATATAGTCTACAGTGTGGTTTCCTCATGTATGATTGTGTATCTATGCATAATCTTCCTAATATTCAAAATGATCTGTCACTACCTTTCAAGAAACCCTAAAAACTCTCATAGTCAATTATTCAGGACCAGATGCCTTAATACTCTTTGGAAATCTTCCTGATCTAGATCTGGCTTAAGTTTCTAGTTTCATCTCACCTGGCATCACTACTCCTCTTTAAATTGGCTGGACTGGTCTACTTAATCCCCCAACCCAATTTAATCACTCCTATCTTTGAAATTCCCTCTTCTAAAATCTTCCTAATCCCAACCATTCTTAAAACTCAGACCTATCTCAGCTCATTATGTTTATTGGGTGAGAAGAAGAAGGAGAAGAAGGATGTGGACAGAGGGAAAGAATAAATGTATTGACGTTTCAGGGGAGAGAAAAGCTCTGTTGTGATGTGTGATGCTCCTTGGAAAAGTCTGTCTTTAGCCTAAGGAATGCATTATAGACACTCCCCTGCTCCCTTCAACATTTTGAAAAGCTCAGAAAATTAGATTTATCAGTGTATCAAGAGCCATCAATCCCAGTCAGAAAAACATTACCGTCATTCTGGAGTGGGACCAAATTTTTCCTGCCTAGCAGTGACAGATACATGGGAAGTCAAATTGGAATCAGGAGGTAGTTTAGTGGGTGGAATTAGTTGGAAGGTCTAAATGCTGATTACAATTTAGCATAGTAGTTTTGTGTCTTCTATTCTTGAGGACCTCTCTTAAAGAGTGTTTATAGATGTGAATTGTCCTAGAGACGGGTTCTCATGGTTGTATCTCTGAATTTGTAAGGCAGACAAATGCTGTTCCCATCAGACACGTTTCTTTTTCAAACATGTGAGCACCATGCATCTGGTTACTATCCAGGCTTAGATGGGGGCTTTTCTGCCTCTTTAAGAGGACTCGGCATATCTCTGCTTTGATCATTACCTGTGGGCCTCACTGTTTAATTATATTCCCAGTTATAGGAAGGACCACCACCCACTTGCCCCATAGCTGATTCTCAATGAGGCTCTAAAACTAATCAGTTTTATGTAGCACTTGTCCTCTCACAGCCTCTCAGTGAATATTTGCTGCCTAAGTATTTGCCACTTTTGTAAGCTATTGTATATTCCTTTGTCGGGGATGGGCAGCCCCGAGCTTAATTAGTGAGCCAAAGTTATGGCTGAAATTTTCCAAAAAGCTTCAACATTTAAGTAAATTTTCTTTTTCACCTTGAAAATAGAATTAGACTAATAATTTATATTTTTTATGAAAATCACTTCAGAGTTATCTAGATAAACCATTTCTTATTTTAATAGATAAAATAACTAAGAGATTGATTGTCTTATTCAAATTCAAATAATTGGCCAGTGATGAAACAGGACAGGAATCCACATCTTCCAGACTAGGCAAATGGAAATCACTCCATTAAACCATAGTTTAATTATGGAGTCTAATTGAGAACATAGTTACTTGATCTTTATATTTCAGTATGGTCTCCCAGGAGCCAATGGAACAAAAGCCACCAGAGTTAGGCAATTTCATTATTGCTGCCAAACATTTATGTCCAACGTTCTTTATGTTCATTATAAAAGTTAGTAATGAAATAAACATTACTATGGTTACCATGGTGTTAGACAAAAATTTCAACATATGCTGCTTGGAGGGATTGATCCAGCTACTTCAGATGTGATTTCCAAGGTAAAGATTGTGGTAAGGGTGACTCCTATGAAGGAGTCAGCTATTACAAATATTGGGCTTCCAAGTTGCAATGTCTTTTCATACATTTATTTATTCTGACCTTGGCGGAGTTTGGAAATATTGTACGATTAGACTGGTTGATATCGGAGAGGCAAAGAACAGTGTTTTTTTTTTTTCCCTTCCAGAATGATGCAATGTGCACAATCCTACTTTTATAGAAATTTTGGGGTACATTTTCCTTTTGTACCCAAATGTGAGTCAATCAAAGAAATATTAATTGGAAAAAAGTTGGAATAATACTAACAACACAGTTTCGAGAAGAATACAGTTTGTTACACACTGAGTGATATTTGGTTGGTGTCTTTCATAAAGTTAAAAGAGTTTTGTGATGAACGTAGAATTTCTTAAAGTTTCATTTGAAGTAGCTGGATTATAAGGACACATTCTATGTAGTTTGAATTGTTTTCAATATTTTATTCTTTCTTCTTTTAATGTTTATTTATTTATTTTTGAGAGAGAGAGAGCACGAGCAGGGAGGGGGCAGAGGGAGAGAAAGAGAATCTCAAGCAGGTTCCATGCTATCAGCACAGAGCCCTATGTGGGGCTCAATCCTGTGGACCATGAGAGATCATGACTGGACCTGAAATCAAGAGCCAGAAACTCAACCGAGTGAGCCACCCAGGTGCCCCATTCTTTCTTTTTATGGTGGACTTTTTCTCTATCAAAGAAAAAGAAAGCCATGATCTTATTCATTGTCTTGTTATTAACCCAGGGAAGTAAATTTTCAAAGTATGTTAGTAGTTTTTGTCTTGAACTGGCATTATTTCATAGAAGGTGAAAGTCTTTTCATCGGCTTTGTCATTGAAGATAACACATTGGAATGGCCAAGGGTTCATAATGTCAATGTGTGCTTCAAAGAAATAGTAGAACAATGAGGATAATTTCTGTAAGTGATTAAAGATGATTAGACTACATATAGGTTGTTTTTCCTCCCAAAGTTGAGATGTTTCAAATGAGTGTGTTTTTTTTCTTGTGTCCTGAAGACCTGAATAATAGATTGACTAAGAGGATAAAGAAGCTCAGCTCAGTGCACTCCCGACTAACATGTAACCACAATACCACCGGGCATGAATCATATTGGCATTATAAGTATTACGTCCTGTGTGTTTTATAACAATTCTAAGAGAACATGTATTTGCGCAATATTTAGTCTGGGTGGTAAGTAGATTTAATTATATTTTGTAGGACTTTTTTTTCCTTCTCAAAGAGTAAGAGAAAGGAGTTTGTGTTGGTATGGGTAATTGCAGCAGTGACTATAGTAATGCTCATTAGAAACAGAATAGATTTTATTATGATACAAATTTGTTTCCTGTCAGTCTTTCTTTCATGGAAATCTTGTAACCTTGTAATTTAAAGACATTCAGAGGTCTATGTTCTATAATAAAAGCAGATGAAATTCAAGGTATAAGAATAATGGAATTCTTTGAATATTATAGACTATGTCACTAAAAAAAAGAAGGGCAGAAGACTGTCAGTCCTGCAGACAAGCATGAGATCAAAGGGGAGAGATGAAAGTTCCTTTTAGTCATTTTAAAAAATTTTCTGGAATATCTAGATCCTTGAGACTCAAAGTGTGGCCAACATCTGCGTCTTCTAGGAACTGGTTAGAAATGAAGAATCTCAGTTTCCACAGTAGATTCACAGCTGCATTTTAACAAGATCCCCAAGTAATTCATATGCATGCTGAATTTCGAGAATTGCTGATATATAGAGCTTTTCTCCTTGTAAATGTCTACAGAGGAAAACATATGGAGTTTGTCTGTTTGATGATGTGCAAAAGTGAGACATCTCTCGCCTTACTATAGGAGGAGAGACAGAGGGTCTAAAAGCGTCAGGGTGGAACGCTAGCACCAGACCAGACAGCGAAAATAGGAGTCCTTCTCTACCATTGGGGTGGCTGTTGTTCCATAAGTCACATCCTGAAGGGTTAGATGTGACTCCACACCACTGTGCTGAAGTTATTTATTTACTTATTTTCTCAAGGAGCCGAGTGACGGTTGTGTTCACTGGAAGTTGTTTTCTCAGGTTAGATTTGACCATGTTGTTTCTGGAAAATATTAATTTTTTCCTTTGACAAGGTGTGCTTGCATCTTAGGTAATTAGTGAGGAAGTTAACTGCAGCACTTCATAGTCACGAACCTAAAGTGGATCCGGGGCACCTGGGAGGCTCAGTTGGTTAAGCACCTGACTCTTGGTTTAGGCTCAGGTCATGATCTCACAGTTCCTGAATTCCAGCCCTGCTTTGGTCTCTGAGCTGCCAGTGCAGAGCTTGCATGGGATTCTCTCTCTCTGACCCTCCCCACCTCTCTCTCTCTCTCTCTCTCTCTCTTGAAATAAATACATAAACTTAAAAAAAAATAAAGCAGATTCACACATTCTACTTTCTCCCCTGGTCTTGGAAACAGAGCAAATTTCTACTCTTTAGGGATCTATAAGGGCCAGCATCTGGGGTTTAATGGAGTTAAGCTGGCCCTGAAAGATACTAAGAAATTCTCCAACTTCTGTGGGAAATGATGAATTTACTCAGGGAGTGGGTTGAGAAGCAAGGACCTGGAGTTTAAAAATAAGGGTTGATTTTTGGTGTTGAGTTGTCAAAATTCTTTTCATAGTTTGACTTTAACCCCTTACTGGGTAGCTATACATGTGGTGAGCATAGCATGATGCATAGAGAAGTTGAAATTCTATATGGTATACACCTGAAAGTAATGTAGCATTGCCAACTAAACTCAAAAACAAACAAGAAAAAGGAATATTGAAACAAAATAAATAAAAATAAGGGTTGTAAGAATGGGATGGAGAAATTAAGGAAGAAAGATAGTCATGAGAGAGAACATTCAGAAGAGGTTGTCTCTGAGGTTCTCAACTTTTTGCTGCACATTAGAACCAACTGGGAAGATTTTAAAATTTCTACTTCTTTGGATGCACCTAGATCAGTAACATTAGAATCTCTGGTGGGACCTAAGTATCAATTGCCTTGTTTTGTCTTTTTTTTTTTTTAAGATCTCACTCATTCCATTTTGTGACTAAGATTAAGAACCACTGAAGGTCTAAGTCTGTAAAGTTTCCTCCCTTTATGTGGTAAATATGTTCTATGTGGGAAGGTTAGTAGGCAGGAAGTGTTCCAACTTTTTGATCATTTGAGGAAAGCTAAGGCTGAATGAGACATGAGGCTTCCTTTGGGGACCACTAGGCAGAATATTCCCAGGCACCAGAGACAGTGTGATTAACTTCCTCTTGGTAATGTTTTCTGCTTGCTCTTCTCAACCCCTGTAATCTAGCAAGAAATGGTGCTGGCTGAGTATGGTAGCCAGCCTCTAAGATGGTTCCTAATAGTCATGCTCTAATGAACTCCTTTTCCACATTGAATCACTCAGGGCTGACCTGTGTAATCAATAGAATATGATTGAAGCAATGATCTGTGATACACAAGGCTAGGCCATAGAAAGTATTACAACTTTTGCTTCAGTATCTTGGATCTCTAGCTTTACCAGAAGCCAGCTGCCATGCTGTGAAGCCACTAACAAAGTCTCATGGAGATGAATCAGCTTGCCAGCTATTTGAGCAAGTCGCCTTAGGAGTGATTATCCAAGTCAACTAAGTCTTCAGATAACTTCAGCCCCAGGTGACATTTGACAGCAACTTCACTGGAGACTCTGACCCAGTTTAGGTGCTCCCAGAATTCTATTCTACAGAATCCATGAGAGAGAATTAGTGATTACTGCTTTTTTAGGCTACTACATTTTGGAATGATTTGTTATATATTTGGAATGATTTGTTTGCTCATCCAAACTCTGGTTACTCAGAGTTTGGGCATATTTATAGAAGACTTTGAGAGCATGGTGACAGAGCTGAATTTTTTAGCAACAAGTTGCATACCATTCTGTCTTAAATTATACTAACTACTTTGAAAGTCAGATACTGAAATTTGCGGCAAACTAGTGATGTCATTAAAATCTTAGCTTTTCATTAGGTTTTAACATGTAGCTAGACAGTATTTGATATACAGATTAGCACTGTCGAATATAACTTTCTGAAGTTATGGAAATGTTCTATATCTGCATTGTACAGTGTGGTAGCCACTAGCTACAGTTGCCTATTGAACACTTGAAACTTGGCTGGTGTAACTGAGCTGAATTTCTAATGTATTTAATTTTGAATTGTTGCTAGAATGTTGACAGAATAGTTTATATAATTTCTGGGAAGAATATGGAGATGACAAAAATATTCTGTGTTGGTTTGTAAGTTGTGAATTGAGAATCAGTGGAAAAGCCAGTGATGGATACAGTTTACCTATGGTATATCAGTTAAAATGCTTTTTCTCCCCTTTTAACCCCTAAATACATGTCTCTTGGAGTGAGTGCTGACAAAGAAGCAGGTCATAAAGGATACCTGTTGTATCCAAGATGTAATTGATTTCAGGCTCTCTAATGATAAAGGGGGCTATATTGGAATTTGAGAGGTATTTTGGGATGTTTTCAAACACAGTTGTCTGCATGGTAAACTGCTGAGTTGTTTTCCATAAAGGTACTGGTCCTGCCAGCTGCCATCTTACTCCGTTTGCTCCATGTTGTTGGACGGCTCCATACTACACTATTTATAGTGTCTATTATCTGGGAATGTTGTTGTTCATTTGCGATGATGGGATGATGATGGGTATGATGATGATAATGACTATTAAATATCCATTACTATGGGGCACCTGAGGGGCTAAGTTGGTTAAATGTCTGACTCTTGATCTCACCTTAGATCTTGATCTCTGGGTCATGAGTTCAAGCCCTGTGTTGGACTCTGTGCTGGGCATGAAGCCTACTTAAAAAATAAATATCAATTACTGGTTAGGAGGAAACTAACTTATTATGTTTACCTAGTCTCTTGTACTTTTTTTTTTATTTAATCAGAGAAAACACTCAAAATCAGGGGACCAGAAATAAGTAAATAGAAATTCCTAGCACCTTTTTTTTTTTTGCCCTCTGCCTTATCCAAAATTTCCAAACATGTTTTATGTGAAAAATTGTGGGTAGGCTAAATTGTGCAACCTGAATTTTATTTAAAAATACACATGAACTAGTCCCATTTTATGATCATTTAGTCATAGTTTAATAGAAAAATGGTAACTTCTTATTATAGTAATCAGTGATAGATCACATGTTCTTTAATCAACTAAGGATATTTTTTGTCATATAGGTGCCTATGAATGATATCTTTTAATTTATCTGCTTTCTTATTTTGGGTATCTGTTTATACCAATTGCCACACTTTTTTTTGCTTGTTTATTATTACAAAAATAAAATGATTTTGTTTTTGGAAATGTAAATCAGGCACATAATTAAAAGAAGGAAAAAAATCACCCCAAATCTGACCACCTATATACTCTATATTTATATACACACATCTTTATAAAAATGAGTTCATATCATGCATACTGCCTTGAAATTATTTTTTATTTTACCATAAAACACCCCTAAATATCATATTTTTATGCTGTTGGATGTCCTATAGTTATTTTACAGAACACTGAAATGAATAATTATTTATAATTATAAATTATTTATAATTTTTATAGAATGTTTGATATACGTTTGTGTATATTTGCATTCTACTTCTAATCCACGAATTCCAGAAGCATGTCTACTACAAATCATGAGGCAAAGTGAGGAAAACAATAGATGTCAAAGTCAGATACACACAGATGTTCCATTTAAATCTCTGTCAACCTGCTGCTATGTCTGGGGAAAGTCAGTCTTTTCCAGAGCGCTGAGGAGAGTACATGATTTTGTTTGGGAAAGTGGGGGAAACACTTGAAACATGAAGTCACTGAAACATTTGTTATTTCATGGTCTTGAAGTCAATCTGAATGACTGCTCCAGTTGCAAAGATGCAAAGATGCATTTTTCAATGTTGTGGGGATGGAAGGGTTAAATTCTTCATCCTACCTTTGCCTGTCTTACTTCCCCAACTTCCCTCCTGGTGTTTCATGAGGTTTCCTCCAAAACAAACTGATTGCATTACAATACTGCTTCTGGGGGAAATCAAAACACCTACTTTTGAAAGGACATTTGGCATAGGAGTAAGATCAAATTTGGTGTTTCTCAGAAATACATTGACGAGTAACAGAAAACTCAAGTCCTATTTCCTATCAATCTTCACTAAGGAAAAGGTTTTTCTAACTGAGAAGAATAGACTTATAATTGTAATATTGAGTGAGTAACTGAGTGAATTTGAGACCTAAGGACTTGATTATTTCTTAGTTCTTCACTTAGTATCCTTCATGCAGTGGGTGTATTATGCTTGGGGCAATATTTTAGGCGCTGTGGATACAATACTGAGGAAAGGCAGACATGGTCTTAAGCATTTATTGGCAAGGGGTAGACAGAGAACTGTACGTAAAGTGAACAATAAATGAATGGGATAACTTCATAATGTTCTGTGGAGAAAAGGAAACCAAAGGATGTCATAGTTCATGTATTTTTCATTCATTCATTAATCAGTTCATTCATTTAATAAATATTATTTGCTAGTGTAAGATAGCTACACTCTACTTTTTAAGAAATATATAGGAACAAAATTGCTGGTAGAAGTCTGAACTAGGAACATTATATCTTGGTCTTAAAAATGGTAGTAAACTTATAAAGTTATTATGGAAATCATTGCCTTTTCATTTTTAGCTTAATACAATATTCTAGAATGCATCACCATGTCTGTAGTTTATCTCCCAAAGGAAATACTATATAGATAATCTCTAGTAGCTAGGATACATTCACTAAAGATAAATCATGCTAAATTCACACAGTTTCTCATTTTGTTAGGATCTCTAGAAAACAGAAAATTCCATGGATAAAATACATTTTAATTATTTCAGTTCCATCACTACATGTGACAATGCCTTTTGCAAGAACATCATGATTAAGAAGTACTTTGAATGACAAAGTTATTGATATTTAGTGCCTTGTGCCTGCTATGTATTGGCAAATAGTTTTCTAATGGAATCTGACTAGGCTATACTCTTAGTCCTGTTGGCTCTGTCTTTATACAGATAATTCTGACAGAATTTAGATGTGGAGATGCATAGGTGGGATGCATAGCTGAAACTATAAGTGATACACCCAAGCATAAAAGTGATGTCAACTGACAGAGACACACTGGTCCAAAACCAATGAAATGAAACTAAGCAGAAACCAATTTCAAGTTCTGTTTAGGTTCAGAAAGTCAGCTGCATGAGAGTGAGCTGGCTTGGCTACAGTACAGATGGCAAAGTTGTGGGACTTCCATTTGATGACAACCATAAAATAAGCCAAGAGTGTGATGTGGCTGTTAGAAAAATAGGCTAGCAGGATCATCAGTTGCAGTCATGAAATATTGGGTCTAGCACAACAGAGACAATAAAAAATAACAATTTCACCAAATTCTGTTCAAGTGTGATGACTTATAGAATAAAGTGTCAAACTTCTTGCGTTATATTTTAAGACAGTTGGAGTATGTTCAAAGGAAGGTACACAGAATTCAGAAAATCATATCTTTTGAGGCAAGTCTGAAAGAATGGGGCATTGTTTTCCCACAGGAGAAAAGACCAAGAAGATATTTGCAGAATGTTTTTGTCTACGCGGCAAACTTCCCTGTTGGAGAAACAAACATTTGTTTTATGCCGACCTAGAAGGTTAATCTAGAATAATAGTTTGAAGTTAGAGGGATGACAATTTTGGTCTGATATGAGAAACAGACTAGAGTTATCCTAAACATGGCTAATAGGTGAAGGGTGTCCCCTTTACTAGAGTCATTTAAGCCCAAAGTTTCATCTCAGAGTGGAGATTTTGGATCAGGTGGCATACTAATTATCTATCATCACATTAACAAATTACCCCAAAACACAGAGGCAGAAAAACAATTTTATTTTCTTCATCCTTTAGTGGGTCAGGAACTCAGAAGGGCTTGCTTGGCTGGGCAATTCTCACTTGGGGTTTCTCATACAGTTGCATTAATACCAATTGCAACCATATGAAGTTATGTACCAATTGCAACCTTAGGAAGGCTTTACTAGTTGGATGTCCAAGGTGGCTTATTCACCTGGCTGACAGGTTTTGCTGGTAATTGGTTGGGAGCTCAGTTGGGGCTGCCTACTAGAGCATGTATTTGTAGCTTCTTTATGTCTTTATGTGTTTTAGACCTCACAGCATGGTTGCATCATAATAGTTGGGCCTCTTACATGGTGATATAAATCCCACGTGCCGTAGTATTCAAGGTAGAAGTTGTATTGTCGTAGAAGTCAGGAAACATTACTTTCCCTACATCAGAGTATTTGCAAGGGAGTGAGAATCCTATGTAGATGCAAGGAAGGGAGATACAAATCCCATTTTTGATGGAAAAATATACAAAATTTGTGGATATTTAAAAACACCACAGGTGAGTTCTTAAGTAACCTCCAATTTGAAGCCTTTGATTTTATGAAACTTATTGCTGTACAGTGAGATTTTAAGAGAGATAGGGGATTTTGGTATCTTCTTACAAAAATTTGGTGTCGAAAGCTGGGCTGTTTTGAAATTATTCATTGGTATTATCAAAGAAAGAATTTTTAGTTTGATTTCATACACACACACAGAATAGATATTATGAGAAACACACTATTAAAATTATAAATTCACCCAAATAATTTATTGGATATTATAAATATAAATATGAAAATAAAAATCTAAAACAATGTGATAAAACAGGAGAGTTTGGCTAACTTAGTCCAGTAGAGAGATCATGGTAAGACAGGCATGCCATTAACAAGCTTACAGAATTTGAGGTTTCTACACTTGTCTTGCTGGGTTGAAACAGCTATGAAAATAAAAATTTGAATTTAAACACTGTGTTTGGTGACAGATAAACTTAGAGTATTGTGCCATACAGGCTGATAGAGTTATTTTCATCAGGATGGAGGGGCCCTTACAGAATCTCAGTTCAAATAATCTCTGAAGACTCTCTCTCTCTCTCTCTCTCTCTCTCTCTCTCTCTCTCTGTGCGTGTGTGTGTGTGTGTGTGTGTGTGTGTGTGTGTGTGTATGCTGGTTCCTATCAATTATCTTCTTGATATCTCCTCAGATCCTGTACCAGGGGCTAACTATTGCTTTCATTTGCCCACAGAAATTTGCTATGCCTTGGGATTCTCCTGATATCTAAGCCAGAACATACCCTTACTCTATTTCTGCCACAACAACTAGATTTTTAACATTCTGTCTACTTTCTAATGGTATCTGACCCCTGCCGTGAACCTGACTTTGTCTTGTTGTCCTTATCAAACATTGACAAATCTACCCATGTTCATCACATTGCTGAGATCCACCTACTCCCCTTCTGAGATTTTAGCAAAGGGATTTGCTTCTCATAATTTTTGGAGTTTTGTTTCTTTTCATTCGAGGAACAACATCTATGCTTTCACAGAATAGCCTCTAAACAACTATAAATTTTGATAGAGCTAATCATAATATTTTATTGAAGTTTCTCCTGATTTTTTTCTATTCTTATGATGAAAGAAAATAGAAATAGAAATTGAAAACTTGCCTTTCCTAACCTTAATTTCCTTGGCTCAAACTTTCATTATCTTTTTGTCACATTGATTAGTGTCTGTTTGTTTGTTTTTGGAAATATTTGCAAAAGCTTTAGCTGTTGCTTTACTGTAATAAAATTAAGTAAATATCTATTTTGTACCGCACAAAGAGGATTCAGACAGTATTTTCAAAAAAGATGTCATTTGAAAAATGTTCAGTCTTGATCTCAAGGTCGTGAGTTCAAGCCCTGTTTTGAGCTCCATGCTGGGCATGAAGCCTACTTAAAAAAATATTCTGCTACTCTGTCTAGCAAATACTCTGTATTTTTTACTTTAATTTTATTTCAAATCTAATTTTCATTCACCAGACCAAAATAGGAGACCTGTGTGTGAAAAGAACAACCCATTAAAAAACAGAAACAAAACCAAATTCTCTTTCATCGCAAGATACCAGCTCAAACAGAAGCCTCTTGATATCCAAAATGCTGTGAAGAGTCATGAAAGCCAAAATAGCAGACCTCACAGGCCCTATGGATGGGAATTCATAAATAGTAATTTGGATAAATAAAATGCTGGGTTCCAAGGATGGTAATGAGACTCTTGCCTTATTCTTTAACTTTTTTTTTCCTTTAAAGAATAAAAACAAACTCATTTACAACAAAGGTACAAAACAATCCCTGCAAGAAGTGCAAATCTACTCCTTCACCAACACACTTCCCAGGGGAGTGTTCCCATCCCAGGCTGATTTTAAACATTTTCAAGTCTTTCATGTATGGCCCAGTTTGAGGTAACCCAATTGTGTCAGATGTATCAGCCCATCCAGGTATAAGCTCAGCATTCAGACCAACATTTGGCCAATGTCTGTAAAGTCTGGTCAAATAGATTATTTATTTTTTTGGAAGCTGAAGCAGAGATGAAATATGGTTTGAGATCTTGTGCCAACTTTTTCCTTGAAAAATCGGAGAACTTTCTCCTGTAAAATGTCCAGCAATGGAGTAAGAAAGTAAAATAAGGCAGCCTGTTCTTCACGGATATATGTACTATTATTATGGTGTCAGTGATACATATGCTGTATTATTCTTGATCCATTACTGGCAGTTATGACCATTCTATCACCCTAGCCAAAAGAATGTCAAAAAGGTGGATGCAGAACAGGTTCTCATGAGGTCATTATTGCTCAAGAAGTGGGGGTGCTTGACTGGACTCAAGAATTGCTACCTGAAGGCTGTTTGGTTACTTTGGACAGGGGAACAGTTTGCCATTCCATTGCCCCAGGGCAGCCCAGAACCCAGAACCCAAATGATGGGGTGGTTCATGGTAAGAGGTAATCGAAAAAATGGGAACAACTGTTGAACCTTCTCTAACTAAAAACAGTATGTGAGCATGTGATAATGTAAATACAATTTCGGGAGTGTTCAGATGAATTGAAACAACAAAAACATAACTTACGTGCTTTACAAGAGATGAACAGAAAGTCTAGTCATGTTCACCAATGGAAAAAGAGAAGATCTTTATTTTTGAACAGTGGCAAATAAGGTCATGGCCAATTAAAAAAAAAGTTCTGAAAAAGGATGTATTTTCTTTGCAAAAATTAGCATATGGATAAAACACATATAATAAGAAAGAAAAGAACAATAAAAGTAAAAAAAAAAAACCATGAGTGTAGATGAAGTAAGAATTGATTTTTTATATATATGTAAGTTTTTACCCACATACTCTAAATATAGAGTACTTAGAAACATATAGATGTCACGTTGTACCATAGTTTATGCATACTCTTCAGACATATTTTTCATGTCACATTTTTATGAATACATAATTTCCATTGGTTATATGGTGTTCCATGATAAGGATGAGAAGAACCTACTGTTGAATACTTAGGGCTTTCTATCATTAAAAATTTTTAATGAACACTACTGTAGTAAATAAGCTTGTAGATTAAGTTTTATGTAACTACATGATTTTTTTCTTAAGGAAAATTCCTCCGAGTGTAAAACCTTCAGTGACTCTCTACCACTAATAGGATAAAGATAGGTTTCCTTACTCTGGCTCATATTTTCCTCACCCTCTCAGCTCCAACCACACTGGGCATGTGATTAGTGTGCTCTTGAAGTATTCCAGCTTTCTGGCATCTTTGTACCTGGCAAGAGTGCACTCCCTGGGCCCCTCTGTGGTTGGTTGAGGCCATGTGACTAGTTATGACCTTTTAGCCTTTTCTTCTTCCCATGGTGATTGGTAACTAACATTCCAGATAGTGGCTTTTTTATTAGACTGTGTTCCCTGGTGAGATGAACAAGGAGCAGAGATGACTGGAGCAAAATCAATTCACATTGAGTGAGAAATAAATCTTTGTTGGTTAAAATCACTGAGGCTTTGGGGTGATTTGTTACTGTCGCATAGCAGAGCCTATGCTAACTGAAATACTGGCCTTTATATTCTGCATTCCCTTTCCTTCTTTTGTTTTTGTACATATGATTACATTTTCCAGGTGCTTCTTTTCTTTACCTAGTAAGCATTTACTTACTCAATGATTTATAGATAGGTGAATCTTAGGAAATTTTGTTAGAATTCTGGGACTGCTCAGTTTACCCTTCTAGGCACCTCTAACTCCATATAAATCTTTTTCAGTGTTTGCCACAATTGCAATTTTACCTTGTTTACTTTTTTGAAGTTTTTTTCTTAATGTGTATTTATTTTTGAGAGCGAAAGAGCAAGAGATACAGAGACCAAGTAGGGGAGGGTCAGAGACAGAGGGAGACACAGAATCTGAAGCAGGCTTCAGGCTCTGAGCTGTCAGCACAGAGCCCAATGTAAGGCTCGAATTCAAGACATCATGACCTGAGCTGAAGTTGGACACTTAATCAACTGAGGCTCCCAGGAGCTCCTGTTTACTTTTTTAGTATGCCTGATTTTTGGTAATGTCTATCTTGTCTTATTGATCATAACCACTGTGAGAGGTAGATATTTTCAGTGTGCTGGGCATATAATAGATACTTGGTAAAATATTTGTTTAATGAATGAATGAAATGCTAAGATACATTCCTAAAATTTATCATTGTCAGGCCAAATTGATCTGCAGATTTTATACCACACTACACAAAAGTGAACGTTCTCTGTTATACGTAGCTTCCGAATTTTAGAGGCAATAAGATCTCATTGCTCATTGTTTTAATTTTAATTTCTTCTCTAAGGATAAAATACTTCCATTGACTCCTAGCCATTTATATTTCTAGTCACCTATTCATATTCTCTGTTCAGTGTGAGTTGGGTTTCTATCACTTATAATTGAAAGGGTACTGAATAATGCAAATAATGAGTAAATTCAGCTTTGTTCTGCTACACAGACATTGAATTCTCTCTTTTACTCTGGATCTCTGAGCCGCTCTCCTTTCTCCAAAACATTCTAGAAGTGCCAAGTTCACTGAACCTGAGGATATTAAAGTTCTTCAGAAGCTAGTAATAAGGTAATATTTTGATTCCTACTCCACTAATTTTCCTTCCATAGAGTGTCCTTGGGAATCTGTCAAGGAGATTCATATAACCAACAGACCAGTGTTTGGACATTCTAGAATTTATGGCTATGAAACAATTACCAGGTCACCTAATTTTTTAGAATTCTGACACAACATATCTTATCTAGCTATGGATCTCACATGTGAAACTTTAAATTAAACTCAGTCATGTATACACAACCCAAACCCATAGCCAAGTCCTTGCTACAATACTGATGGCATGGTATTCCCAAAATTAATTTTAACCTAATTGTTTTCTTTTCTCTGGACACAAAATGTGAATAAAAATTCATTCAAAACAAGCAAATTTCTCCATGCTCAGTAGTTCTCACTTCTTGGCAAATTGCACCCTTCCCTTCTATAAGGGTGCTCACTATATAATTTACCAAAAGATGAGTTTCTTATTAAACTTTTACATCTTCAGCCTTGTAATGTAAATCCTATTCTTCTGGATTTGTAGCAAAAGTTAATTTCCTATGGATTCTATTTCCTAGTGAAAACATGAATTGTTTTTCCTTTGGTCACAAAATGTATACATATGCCTCCCTAATTTGATCCTAACATCTGCCTGAAAATCCCAGTGGAACAAGGTTTGCAATGCTGACCTTCACTGTAGTCTTGCTCGCCAGAAAAAAGGAAACTTTTTCTTTTGTATGTCTTTTATTTGACATTTGTGATCTTTTTCCTCTAGAATTTAGTTTTGTTCAATTGATTGCTCTGTTTCAGTGAAGTAAAGTGCATTTCCAGATTTATACTGCACAGTCTGTTATAGCGATATGTTGAAGGAATTATTAATAAATATCTCCTGTTTATTGTGCATTGTTTCAGAAAGCAGATACCTGTGGAGAGGAATGACACCAGTGTCCATCAGATTCATTTAGTGGTCTTGGTGTATGAGTGAATTTGCTGCCATGTCACAATTGCCATATCCCTTGCTTCATGTTGGGCTAGTCCACAATATATTACTGTTCTTTGTACCACACACATGTGCCACAGATGGTCACTTTCAATTTCAGAGCTCAAATGTAATAAATTCAGCACATTAATATTTGGCTAAGATTAAGTGCTGGGAGGCTACCACGGAAAACCCATCAGTCAAGTTCATCTCTAACCAGGAAGTTGTGATTCCATTGCTACAAAATATACCTTTGTTATGCCTTCTTCTTGGCCTCACCACCGTTTCTCTTTCTTTGTGAGTAAGATGTAAATCTAATCCACACACTAACATTTGCTTACAAGCTGTGCAAAAGAACTCAAGATTTTGAATTTTGGTTAAAACAGACCTTTGGGGAGAAATTCTATTACCTGGTATACATTAGGGCAGGTCCTGGGTTTCTTTTTGCCTTCTGTTTGAACTCTGCATTTGTTTTACTTATTTTATTTTATTTTTTATTGAGTTCAGTGGAAGGCAATCAACTCATCATCAGCAATTCTAGTAGAATCACTGTGTTGATGGCATAGTGTGAGAGGCTTGGTGGGAAATCTGATTTCTGTCCTCAGGCCAAGTATAAAGACATCTTCAGGTGGAAAGGTGATAAGAAATACCAGATAAAGTTGGACAAAACTCCCATAGAGACTCCCATCCATCCTTTTCTTGCAATCCATCTATTTTTTCTTCATTTCTCTCCATTTACAACTTATATTCCAAAGGTTAGAATTTCATAACATCCTTGCCATCCTTACCTACTTATTCTCCGTTTATCCGTAATTACCTGGTACTACACTAATCCTTATTGAGCCCATGTAATTTACCTTCTCTGTGCTTGCACTTGGACAGATAAACACTGCACTCATGTTTTATTTCATGAGTTGCACATTCCTGGTGATGAGTCTCACTAATTCTTCCATATGCTTAGCCATGTTGTTACAGTTCGTAGTCAGCTCACTCTTACTCTGCATGATATCTTTCCTCCCAGAGTTTGTATCCTGTCTTTCCCAGCCATCTAGTTAACTTCAGCTATTTAACCCTTTTCCCCATGAGTATTTAGTCACTCACTCTTACTTGGATCCTTTCCATTGTCCTTCAAACAGACATGTTGGTCCTGTCCTATTCCATTGATCTATTTGTTTATTTTTGCACTGATACCACATTATTTTAGTTTCAGTATCTTTATAGGGAAGTCTTTAAAGAAGTCTTTGGGACAGGTGGGGGTTGTGGGCAAGTTCCCTAGCATGATTCTTCTTCAAGATTTTCTTGGATTTTTTGAATTTTCTTATCAGTTTTAGAATAAGCATGCCAAGCCATATATATATATATATATACATACACACACACACATATATATATATATATATATATATATATATATACACACACACACACACACACGCCACATTCACATACATGAATACACTATCTGTTAGGATTTTGATTGTAATTGCTTTGAATCCATAGATCAGCTTGGAGATGATTGGTACCTTTACAATATTGAATCTTCCAAACCATGAGCATAATATTATCTCCATTATTATATAGATCTTCTTTAAAGTCTATGAATGAAAATTTTTTATCGTTTTTCCTTTAGAAATTTTGCATTTCTTTTTTCTTTTTTATTATCTTTGAGAAAAGAGAGCTAGCATACCAGTGCTTGAGCGGGGGAAGGACAGAGAGAAGAGGACAAGCATAGAGAGAGGGAACAGGATCCAAAGCAGGATAAGGGAGTCCAAAGCAGGCTTAGAGAATCCAAATCAGGCTCTGTGCTGTCAGTACCGGGCTCGAACATGTGAGCCGAAGTCACACTGTCAACCAACTGAGCCACCCAAGCACCCCTAGAAATTTTTCATATCTTATGTTAGATTTATGTTTTAGGGGCGCCCGCGTGGCTCAGTGGGTTAAGTGTCCAACTCTTGATTTTGGCTCAAGTCAGGATCTCATGGTTCCCGAGTTCAAGGCCTGTTTCATGCTTGTTGGGATTCTCTCTCTCTCTCTCTCTCTCTCTCTCCCTCTCTCTCTGCCCCTTCCCTTCCCCCCAAAATAAATAAATAAATAAGTAAAACTTAAAAAAAGATTTATGTTTTAGTATCTTTAATTGAAAGCAGTATCTTTTAACTTCTTTTCCAGTTTGTTGCTTGTAAACAGAATATAATTTGACTTTGTATATTAATTCGCATCCAGCAATATTCCTAAATTCTTTCACTTATTTGAACAGTACGTTGGTAGAGTTTTTGGATTTTCTATGTATAATCATATTATCTGTTAATAATAGCACTTCTTATATTGTTGTTTTTTTATATCTTTGTTTCTTTTTACTTTTCTTTCTTCCTTTCTTTCTTCCTTCCCTTCTTTCTTGAACGTGGGAAAAGGAACTAGTAATTTTGAGAACGGGAGAAGGAGCCTAGCAATTTTGTATTCATGTATTTTTTCACTTATAAAGGGCCTTATAAAGGGCCTTTTTTCACTTATAAAGGGCCTTTAAAACTGAATAAATTTAAGAATACACAAACTCTTGTTACCTCTGAATTTAATGATTATTATGGATGAATAACCACAGTTTTGATGTTTTCATTTTTTGATGATTAGGGAAATAATAATAGCTATAGATGAAACAAATACTACAAAATGTCAACAACTGATGATTTTCTTCGTGGGCATTAGGGCTATTGTACTATTTTTCCTCTTATTTATGTTTGACATTTTCATAATAAAACTTAAAAATACATAAATCAATTAGTTGTTCTATTAAAAGACAAAGATTAACAGATTGGAAAAAAAATTCATGTGATATTTATGAAAGATTCACCTAAAGGAAATATGTGTAAAGGTTGAAATAAAAGGATAGGGAAAAAGATTAATCATGGAAATACAAAAGAAAATGATAATAGTTATAGAAGTATCGCATTTAATAGACTTCAGTATGAAGAGGGCCAACTCAGAATAAGGTTAAATAATTCTAAATGTATAAGGCAGAATTAATTTTAAAGATTATTTAATCTTTTCCTTTAGGTACCATTTTGAGAGGAAGGAATTGGTGTATTAGATAGTTATCAAGGTAGTATTTGGAGTCTACTGTTTCATTTTACATCATTATTATTAGCATCATATGGTTAGGAATTTTTACATCTTCAAGTGTTTGTGTTGCAGACAGGGTTATTTTTGATGATCAAATTAGCTTAAATTTGACCAATATGAACCTCTTTAAATGTTTGATCCTTTTACATATAATGACGTGTGTTGCTTGGGTGTTCAAATCAGTTTTCACTTTTTCTCCTTGGTATTTTTCCAGCTTAGAATTGTTTTGTTCCCCCTTCTTTTGTGACTACATTTTAATTGATTTTTTTTTCTAGGAATCTCAGCAAATCTGAGTTCTATTGTGGGTTACTCATATACACACAGTTACTCAGTGCCCAAGTAACTGACTTCAACTACTTGGACTCTAGCTGCCCAGAGGTCAAACTGACATAGCATGGCCCAAGGTTTCAGGCATACAAAAAACACTCTTATCCAGCAGGATATTCTAAAGGTTCAGAGATTATCTCCCAGGATCCAGTCAAGAGCTGGTCCTGAAGACTGGCCTTTCTTTGGAATGTGTGGATTTGAGCAGCCCAGTCCTGCTGAGTTAACCCTTTCTTGCACACAGGCTGTGAAAAATAAATAAAAGTTTAGCAAGTTATTTTCACAGGAGTATTAACCCACAATTGGTCATTAATCTACTTCTAAAATTCACCCCTCTCTAAACTATGCCTGTAAAGGAAAATGTTACTTCTCAGCTTCCCTTATTAAGAATCTCCTCCTCTAGGATGTATCTTCTCTTTTGCCTGCTTGTCTCACACATGTTAGAAAAATGATTGTTAACAGCCTGTGGATACTGATATTAAAATTATTATTATCAATAATAAAAACCAATGTTAGTGTTCTTGACCTCATGAATTCAGGATCTGCCTCCATCCCACACCCACACCAATTTCTATCAGAATCTGTTTCTGCTGAGTCTAGGAGCAGAAATGCCTTTGAATTGTTGGAGGGGGCTATGCCCCGGGGAGATATGAATGAGTCCAAGTTATCTTTAGTTCCACACAGACATGGGGAGAATGTTTGCTCTATAGTTTACGTCACATGTAATCCAATTGAGCACCAAAGCATCTTTACTTGGTGCCCTAATCTCTCACAGTCCTTGGTGCAACACGGCTCTCTTATTCTGCCCACAACCCATCTCCACAAGGTTCAGATTAACATCCATGGAGCAGAGTCAGCACAGTCATCCCAGCAACCTTTCCTCCCTACAGATTTTTTCACCTCATGCAGCTGCTGGCTGGCAGCTCTTCCTTTTTCTGATCACCTGATATGTGGGCAGAGGTAACAGTTGACATTGGAAGGTTGGTCCCAGCGATATCAAACTAGTGTCAATTTCTGAAAATTCTTGGGAATCTCATTCTCCTCTTGCACAATAGAGAAATTGGCCAAGCATGGCTGGTGCACTTTGAAGCAGTGGTTCCCAGACTTAATGCTTAAAAAAAATCAGTTAATGTAAATTTTGGAAGAATCTAATAGAATTTCCATATATTTTTTACTTTTCCAAGGAAGAATATTACAAAGTACAGCTATCATCTGCTATTCCTTCATTTATTCCTGCTTGTTGAATACAAGTATCTGTACAAAAGAGTAGGCAGAGCATACTCCAGGAATAAACAAATATATTTAAATGAAATAAATTCAAAATCTTTAAAAATTTATTTCATTTTGTCTCAGAGTGCTGAAAAATCTGCTGTGGCCCAGCCCTGTGTGGAAACCAGCACATGACTGCCTTCTTACAAATTGTTTTGGTCACTCTTATCTTCCAAGGGCCTAACTCAAAGCCTGGCCCATAGTAGGTATTCAATTATTGGACAAAATAAATGGATGAATGCCTCAAAAAATTAAAAATAGATCTACCCTCTGACCCAGCAGTTGCACTTCTAGGTATTTACCCAAAGGATACAGGAGTGTTATCTTGAAGGGGCACATGTACCCCAATGTTTAGAGCAGCACTACCAACAATAGCCGAAGTATGGAAAGAGCTCAAATGTCCATCAACTGATGAATGGATAAAGAAGATGTGGTATAAATATACAATAGAATATTACTTGATGGTCAAAAAAAATGAAATCTTGACATTTGCAATAATGTGGATGGAACTAGAGTATATTATACTAAGTGATATTAGAGAAAGACAAATATATGATTTCACTCATGTGGAATTTAAGAAACACAACAGGTGAACATAGGGGAAGAGAAAGAAAAATAAGATAAAAACAGAAAGGAAGGGACACTATGAGACTCTTAAATACAGAGGACAAACTGGGGGTTGCTTGAGAGGAAGTGGGGGGGGTGGCCTAAATAGGTAATGGGCATTAAGGAGGGCACTTGTTGGCATAAGCACTGGGTGTTACATGTAAGTGAGGAGTCACTGGGTTCTACTCCTGAAACCAATATTACACTGTATGTTAACTAACTTGAATTCAAATAAATAAGTTTAAAATAAATTAATGGGTGAATGAAGCAATGCATGGGTAAAAGGCTAAGCAACGGATTACTGCTATTTTACCCATTATTTTTATTTTAATTTATTATAAAAAATTAATTCAATGTACTTAATATACAGTATTATATTAATTTCAAGTGTACAATATAGCAATTCAGTAATTCTATCCATTACTCAGTACTCATCCTGAGTACTTAATCCCCTTAATCCCCTGAGCTTAATCCCCTTCACATATTTTACCCATTCCCCCACCCACTTCCCCTCTGGTAACCCTCTGTTTGTTCTCTGTAGTTAAGAGTCTGTTTTTGATTTCTCTCTCTCTCTCTCTCTTTTACTTTACTTTGTTTCTTAAATTCCACATATGAGTGAAATCATATGGCATTTGTTTATCTCTGACTGACTTATTTTGCTTACCATTATACTCTAGAGTCATCCATGTTGTTGCAAGTGGCAAGATTTAATTCTTTTTTATGGCTGAATAATATTCCTGTGTGTGTGTGTGTGTGTGTGTGTGTGTGTGTGTGCGTGTATCACATCTTCTTTATTCATTCATCAGTCAGTGGACACTTGGGCTGCTACCAATTGTTGTTAATTCTCAAACTTCTTTCACAATTGCAGTGAATTGAATTGTGGGTCCTAAAATACATGTCTATCTAGAACACCAGAATCTAACTATCTGAAAAAGGGGGGTTGCTCATGTAATTATGATAAGAATCTCAAGATAAGATCATCCTGGATTAGATCAGCCTGCTGTATTTTCTCCTTTTAGTCTCTGATTTTCTTATATCTAAAGCTATCTTGATTTGACCTGCAGGGATTTTAATCAGAAGAATTCAGTGTGCTGATCATGTGGAAAAATTTAATATAATTACTAGAATTTGTGTAATCTCCCTATTATAATTGATATTTCTTTGCCTTGATTTCAGTCAACTATCATTTATGAATACAATTTAAACATATGTTAAGAACAGTGGTAGACTAGATTACTTTTTAGAAAATATTTACTCCCTGCTATTCCCTACCTGTGATATTTCCTCACCATTTGATGTTTAGCTTAGTCTTGTGTATACGTTAAAAAGGAACATTTTATTACTATAATTTCCTCATATAAATTGAAGTAAAAATTAATCGATTTTAGGTATAAATAATAGAGTTATAATGTAAGCACAGAATGGTTATTAGCATTCAACTTATTAAATGTTTCAGCATTCAATGTATTTATATTTTTTGTTTCAGTTGAATAGAATGAAGAAAATTTCAGTCATTTAGAATAGTAAATACAAGCATCAGTTCATTTTTTAAATCTTGTTTTACAGTGTTAACGATTATCTTTAATCTAGAAGCCCTAAAATGAATTACTAGGACTTTTTTTGTTATAGTTACAACAAACAGTATGTCACAATTGTTAATATTCTTTACTATAATTATGAAAGTTAGACAATGGAGACAAAAATCATATTAATAGTGATATGCACTTATTAATAAATGGTAGACTGCTATATGTGAGCTTATAATTGAATAATTGCCCTGGCAGAAGCCTCCCATGAATGACACACCTAAGCTTTGACTGGCATTTGAGTAAAACACACGTATGACAGTGCTTTAGCTGTTTGATCTGTGGATGGCAAGTGTGATGTGTGGATGGCAACATCAGCGCGGCCTGGGAGCCAATCAGAAATGCAGAATCTCAGGCCTTACAGAGACCACTGAATCAGAACTCCTGAGGGTGGGGCCCAGCAGTCTATTTTAACAAGCCACTTGTGTGATTCTTATGTAGTTCAAGATTGGGAGGTGTTGGGCCTGATAGACATACACTTGGACACACACTTGTACTTATATAGATGTGCGTAGGTCAGAAATCACATAAAAGGTCAGTCCAGTGCAACTTTTAGTGTAGTGCAGGTCTTATTAATGACTCATTTATAACATTTCAAATATCTGAGAGAAAGAGAAGAAGGAGATGCATTTAAATTAAATTAATTAACTTGAATTCAAATGATTATTCCAATATACTAATTTTATAGAATGTATTTAAATTTGATATTTTAAATTATTATTATTATTATTATTTTACAAATAGCTAAGTATATTTCAAACAGAAATCTGGATCAAAATGTCTGGAAATTCTGAGATAAAAACTCATGACTTCTGTGTAGTTGCTCACAGTTTGGTGGGAGGAAAAGGCAAGAAAAGAGACTGCTGGGGTCTGAGAACCAGGCAAAAGGTGCATCAGATACATAGTATCAACCCCTGGCAAGGGTGGAGATAATTATGGAGCTTCCAAGTAGAGGCAGCAAGGCATTGACCACCTAGGAATTACACAGCCATTGATGGTGTGATTTTGTACTCTGATGGGCAAAGAAAAGTCAGCTTCTTTCCTTTTGATTTTGTAGCCACTTTATTGAGATTTAATTCACATGCCATAAAATTCACCCATTTCAAGTGTATAATTTGGTGTTTTTAAGTATACTCAAAGAGTTGTGTAACCATCACCACTACCTAATTTTAGAACATTTTCATCATCCTGCAAAGAAACACCCATACCCTGAAAATTCCAGTCTTTTCATATAAGTGGGATCATATGCTATATGTCCTTCCCTATCTTTCGTATTGGCTTCTTTCACTTTGCACATTTTCAAATGTTCATCCATGATATTGGATGTTATCAGTACTTCATTACCTTTTATTGCCAAATAATATGCCATTGTACAGATACAACAGCTTTTATTAATCCATTCGTCATTTGAGGAACATTTGGGTTGTTTCTACTTTTTGGCTACTATGGATAAAGTTTGTCATAAATATTTATGAACATGTTTTTTGTGGACATAGGTTTCCATTTCTCTTGGATATAGACTTAGGAGTGGGGTTGTTGGGTCATATGGTAACTATGCTTAATCTTTTGAGAAACTGCCAGACTGTATTCAAATAACATTGGTCCATCATTTTACATTCTCACCGCCATTGTAGGAGGGTTCCAATTTCTCCACATTCCTGCCAACACTTATTATTGAATCTCTTTGTGATTATAGCCATTCCTGAGAATATCAAGTGTATCTCATTGTGGTTTGGATTTGCATCTTCCTAATGACTAATGATGTTTTCATGTGCCTTCTGGCCATTTGTATGTTTTTTTGTTTTTTTTGTTTTTTTTGAGAAATCCTAATTCACAACTTTCAATATTTTTAGCATTGATTTTTGATAGTTTTCTAAAATCTGGGTACAAGTCTCTTCTCAGTTATAGGGTTTTCATGGATGAAGTACAATTTACACTTCATCATGAATGCAAACTTCCTCATCATTGGTCAGTTTGGGTCCGGAAGATGATCCTCAGGTGGGCAAGGACATTCCCTAAGCAACTGGCCAGGTGGGCCTGAAGCCGCAGGGCAGTGCACGGGAGGAAACTGCGCATGCACCTGCAGCATGACTCAGCATCTGCTTCCTGCATATGGGGCTAGGGTCCCTCCCACTTGGGATAGGCCAGAGGCAGGCTGGGATTTCTGAGGGGCACAGCGGACTGCCAAGTTCAGGCCCACTCCCAGACAGACTCACGGGAGCTCAGCCGTGCCATCCTGAGCAGTGCGGAGGAGTCCACTGATGAGAGACAGGTGGGAGTCCCGACTCCCACAGAAGGTCCTAAATATCTTTCCTGCACTGAGCCAAAGAGGGCTGGCTCAAACGACCTTCTTTGCTTGGTCTCAGGAATGCAGCATGGGGGAACTGCTGGCCCCAGGAAGATGGTCTGCTAGACTGGGGTGAGGGGGTGCAGCCCCATCTGCACAGCCATAGAGGTTCTGAATGCCTGAGGGAGAACTCTTCATGTGCCTGCCGCCAACTCGGAATCCAGGATCTCTGAGCTGAGTCTCCACGTCTGCTGAGTAGAGACCCTTAAGAGCCAGACATTCTGCTCCCAGGGTCCCTTCTGCTCCAGAACAGAGTTGCTAATTTCCCGGAAGCCAGATCTCACCGGGATCTCAGAGGCCATTCTGTGCCTGACCAGGGGCATGTGGGATGAGAGACACCTGTCTATCATGAGGCCAGTCTGTAAGTCCTGTATGAACTGCAGGTCCTTGTGGAGTCTGAGGGTAACCACCCCTCAAGTATCCTCATCAAGGAGTGGTTTGGAAACCTCTGGCTGCTGGATAATGGATCTGGGTGATGGCGGTACCTTTCCAATAGGCCTGAGAATCCTGAGGGCAGGTACGTGGGATTGATCTGCGCATGGACCTGTGGTGTGACTTAGCATTCAGGTTCCCAGGTACTCTGGGACACGGCCACTGTCTGGGACTTCTGGAGGACACAGAGTGACATGCATGGTCTGAGGTAGGTGCATAATTTTATTATTTTGCATATTGCTGTCCTGTTGGCTTAGCGCCATTTTTTGAAAGACTTTTATTTCCCCCTGAATTTTCTTGGCACACCTATCAAAAATCAATTGACTACAAATGTAAAGGTTTACTTTTGGACACTGAATACCATTCTATTGGTTAATATGAATATGTCATTTTATGCCAATATCATGCTGTCTTGATTACTGTAGCTTTGTGGTAATTTTTATTTACATTTTTCTTTATCTGTTTCAAGAACGTAGCCACACTGGGTTCCTTGCATTTCCATATGAATTTTAGGATCTGCTTTCCGATTTCTGCACAAAAGCCATGTGAGGTTTTGATAGGTTGTATTGAAATTATAGATACACTTTATTTTCATGTGTGATTGTAAATGTTTACTATGCCAAGAAATCTCAAATATCTGTACTTAATCCAGGTATGTTAGAAATTCTAGTCTTGTATGTCTACCTGCCCAGTTGGCTGTCTGTGAGGCATCGCAAACTCATCCCATTCAAAGTAACTTGGTGTTTCTCCCCATCACCTGGACTTCATTTAGCCTTCCCCCTCCCTGTAAATGACACTCCTTTTAACCTAGTGGATTATGCTGTGTGTCAGGTCATGTTCTTTTGGTTGTAGGTGATTTAGACATAAAACGTTTGATTTTCTCATGAAAAAGAAGTCTGGAGGTATGCAGGTCTGGCTGACATGTGAGTGCCTACTTTTTTCTAGCATTTGGCCCTTGTCTCCATGGTCCGAGTTGACTTCTGAGGTTATAGTTTTATATCTGAGTTCTCGACAGTAGGGTTTAGGAAGAGTAAGGCCATGACATCTCTCTTTTAAGGACACCTCTCAGAAGGTCCCAGCACTTCCGCTTATATTTTATTGGCCAGTGTTTAGCTCTGTATGTGATAACCAAATGTAGCTGAAAGTAATATAGAAAAATACAAATCTTAGCTGGAAGTCGTGGCCCAACAAATAAATGTAGGGTTATATTGTTAGGAGGGAAGGGGGAAGATAGATGTTGGGAAAGGAAATTAGCAAAAAATCATCCTATAAATGTCATTTTCCTTTTCTTTCCTTTTCTTTCCCTCCTCACCCAAACTATCAACAAGTCCTATTTGTTTTACTTTCCAACAGTATGTTAAATTTGTTCACTTTCTATCTCTAGTGCCTTTTTTTCCAAGTCATCATCGTATTTGGCAGGCAGTAAGTAGTCTCTGGTTCTCTCTCTCCTGCTGCTCCTTGCCCCTATGATCTCCAATCATATGTCAGAGTAACATTAAAAAAAAATGCAAATCTGATAACATTGTTTAGCTTAAAACTCCTGTATAGTTCTCTTTGCCCTTGGTATCCTTAGGTTACCTATGCAGCCTTGTGTGGATTGGTCACTACCTATATCTCCAGTCTTAACTCATACCATGTACTCTTGACTTTCTCTGATTTGGCCACGTGGATGGATGTTAGTTCCTCACATGCATTGTGCTTCCTGTCAAAAAGCACATACAGTTTCCTTTGTTGGAATTCATTTTCCTCTCCCTTTGACTAGTTAAAATAATGCCTTTCATTCTTCTGATCTCTTACGAGGTCACATCCTCCTATTACAGGCTCCCAGAGCTTCTTTCCTGTGAAATATGTAGCACTGTGGTAATTTCTAATTTTTTTAAATGCAAATTGTTTCTTAATTTTTTAATGTTTATTTCAATTTTTTTGAGAGCGAGTGTGAGTGGGGAGGGGCAGAGAGAGAGGGGGACAGAATCTGGAGCAGGCTCCGTGCCATCAGCACAAAGCCTGATGTGGGGCCCAAACCCACGAACCATGAGATCATGACCTGAGCAGAAGTTGGATGCTCAACCGAGTCACTCAGGTGCCCTGGTAATTTCACATTTATATGATGATTTATTTGCTAGTTGCCTTTTCCCCAGTAAGTATCTTAAGGGCAGATATAATGTCTTTATTTACTTATCACTGTATTCTTAGAATAGCATTTGACATTTGATATAGTCAATAAATCTTGGTTAAGTGAATGGAATAATGAATTGAGTAGGTATCATGGGGAAGAGTGAATCCATTTTTTTTGAGCTTCATCAATACAAAATTAGGAGTATTGAGTTTTTGGAAAGCAGCATCATTAAAAAGAAATGACATACACACACATATTCTTTTAAATAAAGGAAGAGAAAGAGAAATAAAGACTCATACTCAAAGCTTTTATCTAACCAAGTGCTTAAATAGTGAAGTTTTTCAGGGAGGTTGGGTACACCATAACTCATACTTTGAGAATTCCCACCAGATGATTTGTAAGCATGTCTAGTGTTCATATGTAGCATTGAAAAGATCAACATCCATGAGTTTATCCTTATAGTCTGGACAATGCTAGGCAGTTGTCACAGTATTGGCCCCAAATGTGATTCCTAGGAGGCACATACTCCCAAGACATCATTGTTTCCAGTGTCCATGGACCAATGTCAGCTTCATGGAGTCAGGACTGCACTTGATCTTAGCCAAAAGGCTGAGAAGCGATTGGAGTCGGGACTGAATGAAACCTGGTTAACTAGTGAATTCATCTCTTCCAGTGAAAAGTGGGACCATGTCCACCTGGTCAACCAGAGACAGATGATGAGAACCATGTCTGTTCTGAGTGCTCTCTGCAGAATGTTTCACAAATTCAGCCATTCATTGTTATGTCAAGTGACCCCCCCCCCTGCCCCCCGCACCTTGTTAAGGATTTCTTTCTTGTGTTTAACTTTTGAAGCCTGCTCCTTTCACTATTTTGCCCTGGTAGAGATGAGAAATTTGGCTACCATGTAATCATGGCTGTTAGTACTCCTTAACCTTCGTCCCTTCTGGTTTACAGAATAATCTTATGTTCATTTGCTTTCTCTGATTGACATATAACCATTTTGACCTTTTCTTAGTGATGTTGAATATTCTTGTGTTTCTGTTAAAAAAAAAAGAAGCTTTACAGACAGCAGGGAAAGGAATTCAACTGGAGGCCAAAAATCACATGAGAAAGTAGGTTTCTGAACTTAAAGGCTAATGTTCCTTCTTCTCTACCTCAGTAAACTCCCCTTTCTGTCTGGAACATCACCTAGCATTTTTCTAAAATGCAAAACTTAGACAAGTAAGGGTTCATAGAACTATGAGTATTTGGAGGATGATGGTAGTTTGTAGGAGAAGAGTCAATTATTTTATTATTTTAAAGCCTGGAGAATGAGAATTGAAACCATGATGAGTTTTCTGTCTCTCTTGAGGAAAGCATGTTCTGCTCTACTGATCATTCTCAAAGTAGGAATACAAACATAGTTGGGTTTGTTGTCATTCCTGGTTGTGGTTCACGGTTTTGGGTGATATAAACACTAGTCATTATGGAAATCCACTGCAGGTTCCAGTACAGGATTGTGAGAGTCCTAAAGTCTGCTGGCCTTGACTTGTGCTCTGTGAATGCATTCTACAGCTCTGTCCAAAGAATACTTGTCACCACTTTTGACACCCACTCTGTATCTAATTATAGTAACAGAGCCAACTGTTACTGGATACTTAAAATGTGCCATGCGTTTGCTTATATATATGTATTATATACAATATATACAATATGTGTGTATAAAAATATATATACATTTTATATATTATATATATTGTATATATGTGTGTAATTTTGTGTGTATATATATATAATGTTTATATATACATATAGAAAAATGTATACATGTATTTGAATTATATGTAAACAATGTACATAGATACACAAAACATACAAACCTACGTGTATAGAATAAGGTCTGGAAAAAAATATAAACTATGATTGTCTAAAGTTCATGGGACTGTAGGTACTTTTGTGTTCTTCATAGTTTTCTGCATGTTTAAAACTTCCTAGATGAGCATATATTGATTTAATCATTAAAAGAACAAAAAAAATGTGGAAGATACTATAGATCCCAAATATGCATAATATTATAAGGTTTTAAAGTCTGTTATATACATTATCTCATGAGTTGTTCTACTGGAGTCACAAGAGCCCCTAGTAAGAGAGTGAGATAAAGCTGTATTTTGGAAGCCCTTGTCCTGCGAAACCTCTGTGAGCATGTCTTCGACTTATGGAAGATGTCAAGTTCAATTAGATGATTCTGGTACTGGTAGTATGTAAATTTGCAGGCAGCTCTTTATAGTTTTAAGAAAGTGTAATTACAAGTGAAATTGCAGCTGTTCCTTGTCCAGGAACCCACCAGGTGAAATGAGTCAGAGGAAAGAATAATCTACTTAGCAGTGAGAATATGTTTATATTTATATTCATGTTTGTATTTAATATGTAAATTAGAGAATATAAACAACATAAAATATGTATCTGAGTCACCATGTTTATCACATTTTGGTTTTATGTAATATGAAAAGGTTGGATTAATCTTTGAGGACTTCTCTAGATCTCAGTGTCTGGAATTCTGATTTGATACAAATTGCACCATTAAAAGACTCTTGGAACACTCACAGGAATGATAGAATTATAGATGAAAGAGAAATAGAACCTTCTTTCCAAACAGCAAGAAACAAATCAGCAACAAAGAGTCCCATGGTTAGCTCTATTTAAAATAAGAAAAAAACCTTGCAGTTTCCACTGAAAACTATCCTTAGTGTTTTTATTGTTGTTTGCAGTGGGTTTTTCCACTGTAGTTAAAAACACCTAAATGGGAATGGCCTGTATGACTGTTTTCTGGTCAACTTGAAAGGACAAGTGGAAATTTTTATAAGACACAGCTCTGTAGAGGAGAGGAACCAAGAAGGTAAAGTGTGTGTGGGAACACCCAGAGTTGAGTGGTTAGTTATCCAAATTCTTAGAGTCTGAAGATAAATGGAAAGCACTATGTGTGGAGATAGTTTGGGGAAGACATACATACATTTTCTCCCAAAGCTTAACCCATCCATTGGCAACAATGCTCAACTTTCTATCTTCAGACCACGTGGTTCCTATAAGCCTGACACTCAAACATCCAATTATCCATTTGGCATTTCTGTTTGGATGTCTCATAGGCATCTCAAACTATTATTAATATGGCCAAAACAGAGCCCTTAATCTACCCCTTAAATCTGGCTCTCCTCAGCCTTTTCCATCTCTGTAAATGGCACCACCATCGACCCAGTTACCAAAGCCAGAAGCCTGAGAGTCATTCTTGATTCCTCCCTCCGTTTCCCTGATCCCCACGTCCAGTTCATCAGTAAATGCTGTCCATTTTCTCTCCAAAATATACCTCATTTCCATCAATTTTCTCAATCTTGAGAACTCCCACTGTATCAAAATCACTATTACGTTTTACCCAGACCTCTGCAGCAGCCTCCAGATTGATTGGTTCCTTCATGTCTGCTCTTGCCCCTGCAATTTATTGTCTACATCACAGCTAGAGGGATCTTTTAAAAGTATGACACTTGTCTGCTTAAATCCATTGTTCTCAGAATAAAAACTGTTCCTGTCTGTGGACTATGAGTGCCTATGTGATCTTGTTCATTCTACTCTGCATCTCTAGCTACTATTCTGTCCTTTGAAATATCCAAAAGATCTAGCTTCTTACTGAGTTTTAAAGCCTATCCGTTTATTTAGGTCACAAGACCTTTCTCTACTTTTCCTCTACTTGGGATATTTCTTCCCATGGATCACATCTCATTGTGGTTTGCCTTTCAGTCTTCAGCTGAAATTTCACTTTATCAAAATGGCCTTACTGTGACCAGTTTCCTGAAAAGTAGAGCTTTCTCTCATTCTGCACCGTGACACCTTGTTAATTTTTCTTTAATCATTAGTATCAGTCAGTTATTACTATTTATTGATTTATTGAATTGTGAATAGCCAGTCTCACCCTCTTGTATGTGAGCTCTCAGCAGATAGGACCTTTGCCTTCCTTGGATCCACAGGGCCTACATGGTGCCTGGCTACTAATAGGCACCTGATCAGTCTTTGCCAAATGCATGGATAGATATGCAGGCTTCGACCTCAACCAGTGGAAAACTAAAAACATTTTTGACCATGGCACTATCACAGGATGGAGAATAATATTTGAAAATAATTTTCAGTTGGATATATAACCTTTAGAGAGTTTAGCTGAAGGAAAAAAAAAACTGTCATTAGTCTATTTTCAGACCTTTATTTGTACAGTGTGTGCTGATTGGAATGAATTCCAGATCAATAGTGACACCTGTATTTTCTCACAGGAATTCTTGGCCCACTGTTTTGCTCCTGAAATCTGTGTGTGAAATACGAACCCTTCTACTAGCCCCTGGGTGGGAGATGGAACACGATTCTAAATCCAGCTTTTCTCCAAAGTATTTGTGTAATAACTTCAGCAGCCAGTGACTCTCCAATCCTCAATTTTCTTATCTATAAAATAATACAGAGGGAGAAAGGTTTGGAAACAATTTTTCCTCAGGTTACTTTCAATTTTTTTGATTGCAGGAGATGAATTTATTCCCTCTTAACTACAAGTAGGAGGCACTTAGTATGGTGTTTCCAAACCTTATTGCACTTACTTACTTCCTCTGATTTTTTTTTGTCATGTATGCTTCTTACCTATACAGTTACTGGTAGACAACATTTTAAAATTGATTCAGTTTTGTTTTGGTTACAATATTACCGCCATATATGCAAACACAGAATCAGTGGTAATAATTAGAATTTAATTTAAAAATATATTTTTGAAATTAAATATAATGATTTTTGTGTCCCTGCAATAATAATTTTATTCTTAATATCTGGTATGCTAGAAGGACACGATTTATTTTTTTTTTAATTTTTTTTTCAACGTTTATTTATTTTTGGGACAGAGAGAGACAGAGCATGAATGGGGGAGGGGCAGAGAGAGAGGGAGACACAGAATCGGAAACAGGCTCCAGGCTCTGAGCCATCAGCCCAGAGCCTGACGCGGGGCTCGAACTCATGGACCGCGAGATCGTGACCTGGCTGAAGTGGGACGCTTAACCGACTGCACCACCCAGGCGCCCCTAGAAGGACATGATTTAAATCCCAAGTTAAAAGATGGGTTAAAATCCTATCTCTTTCAAATCAAAGTTGGAGAAATTGGAACACACTTCTTGAGCCTTATTTTTTTCAGCAACAGAGATATATACATAAATAGACAAACAGGATCAGAAGAAGGGATAACTGGCAAAAGAGAATTCAGTTAATTACTCCTTTATTGTGTGTTTTGAGTACTTTTTCTTGCTGTGTCAGAGAACCTAATAGAGACAGAGACAGAGAGAAAGAGAGAAAGATTGGGGGGAGGTGGGAGTTCTGTCTCTTGTCATGCCTCCTGGAAAACATGTTAAACAACTAAGAGATGCATCACAAACTCAATGTGCAAAAGCAGCAATTGTGACCTTAAAAAATTGCATTGTCATTGCAGCTATTTATAAGAGCATCTTATTAAAGCTGTTAATACTTACGTGGTTGCATCTGTTATATTTAGCAACAAGAGGTATATTTACAGAAATGGATGCTTAACAGAATAGCCATGAGAGTCTTTACACTACTATGATTAAATTTGGACTGAATTATTTTTCTCTGCCTTATGTTTATGGTACAAACAAGCCTGCCTCCTAAGAGTTTCTTTTCCTCTGGTACTTAGTAATTCAGTTAGCACCCTTAGCTCCAAGATGTGGTCTGAGAACCTTGAACTAACTTGAGCCTGGCCAATGGTTCAAAGCTAACTTTGCATATTCTACGTAAGAATCAGCTGGATTTCTCAGCACACATTGCTTAATTTCCTTCCCATCCTAGTGTTTGCATTTTGCCCAGTGTTACTCTCTATTGAGCATGTATAATGGTCTTTGCCAGTAGTATAGTCTATGAGTATACAAGAAACTTTCTGATTCTATCTTGTGTAACTTCTGATCTGGAAAAGTCAACAGACTTCCCCTGGATCCACAAGGCATAGAGAATTTTCTTATGAGAGTTATTTTTCCAATGTTTGTAAATAAGTACCTCCTCAAAGACATAGTCAACCAAGGATTCCTTTCTACACTTACTCATTATTTTCTCACTCTTCACAGTAAGCTAGAGTCTAACTCTTAACCTAATTACCAAAATCTTGGCTCCGTTATTATTTTCTGTCTGGTAAGTTACATTAATCAGAGTCAACTGAATTTGAAAACCCTTCTAAATGACCTCTGGAAGAAAACAGCTCCTGGCAATTAAAAAAGAATAATTTGTAATCATCATATATTGACTAAGGTTATTCATAATATTTATAAATAACCATAGAAACACATGACTAACAGGATCTACACAGTTGCTTCCAAACCTCCTTCCAGCACCAGGGGAGTCACATAACACTTATAATCTGAGATGCCAGGTGATGGCAAATATTACTTACATGAAGATAGAGAAATGACCTGCTGGAGTGGTTTCTTAATGGGATTACTTTGCAAGCAGCCCAGACACATTCACACAGAGTCCAGATGACTGATGATTGATGAGACCTCAGTCCAGCCATGCCCACTTAGTTGAGAAAAGGGATTTCAGAAACAGCAGAAATATGTAAAATAGAATTTATGTTCCATCCTAAAATACAGTGGGGGCAACCTTCATATCGGGAATGGAAGCCATTCATTCAGGACCAAAATGAATGCAGTCTTGTCTCAGATAACAAATAAAACCATGGTGCCATTTGAGTGTCATGTCGCCAGGTAGCTATAGAGCCAAATGTTGGGGGACTGGTGCTATTTGAGAAAGTTATTTCTGCCTAATTATTTGTACTACTAAGTCACATGGGGAAATGCATTGTCACATGTCACTTACCCAAGGATGACTTTAGGAGGCTGGAAATAAGGATTGTCTGTCACTGGAGTATAATGAATACAGATTGGCTTTTCATGATTAGAAACATAAAACCTTGTGTCTGTTTTATTTTATTTTATCTTTTTTTAATTTTATTTTTTTATTTTTTAAAATTTACATCCAAATTAGTTGGCATATAGTGCAGCAATGATTTCAGGAGTAGATTCCTTAGTGCCCCTTACTCATTTATTCCATCCCCCCTTCCACAACCCCTCCAGTAACCTTCAGTTTTTTCTCCATATCTGAGTCTCTTCTGTTTTGTCTCCCTCCCTGTTTTTATATTATTTTGTTTCCCTTTCCTTATGTTCATCTGTTTTGTCTCTTAAAGTCCTCATATGAGTGAAGTCATATGATTTTTGTCTTTCTCTGACTAATTTCACTTAGCATACTACCCTCAAGTTCCATCCACGTAGTTGCAAATGGCAAGATTTCATTCTCTTTGACTGCCAAGTAATACTTCATTGTGTATATATATGCCACATTTTCCTTATCCATTCATCCATCAATGGACATTTGGGCTCTTTCCATACTTTGGCTATTGTTGATAGTGCTGCTATAAACATGGGGGTGCATGTGTCCCTTCGAAACAGCACACCTGTATCCCGTGGATAAATGCCTACTAGTGCAATTTCTGGGTCATAGGGTAGTTCTAGTTTTAGTTTTTTGAGGAACCTCCATACTGTTTTCCAGAGTGGCTGCACCAGCTTGCATTCCCACCAACAATGCAAAAGAGATCCTCTTTCTCCTCATCCTCGCCAAAATCTGTTATTGCCTGAGCTGTTAATGCTAGCCATTGTGACAGGTGTGGTTTTAATTTATATTTCCCTGATGATGAGTGATGTTGAGCATTATTTCATGTGTCAGTTGTCCATCTGGATGTCTTCTTTGGAGAAGTGTCTATTCATGTCTTTTGCCCATTTCTTCACTGGATTATTTGTTTTTTGGTTGTTGAGTTTGATAAGTTCTTTATAGATTTTGGATACTAACCCTTTATCTGATATGTCATTTGCAAATATCTTCTCCCATTCTGTTGGTTCCCTTTTAGTTTTGTGATTGTTTCTTTTGCTGTGCAGAAGCTTTTTATTTTGATAAGGTCCCAGTAGTTCACCTTGTGTCTGTTTTAATGCCCTGACAAGATTTCACCTGTCCCAAACTCCATCTATTCACCCCATTTCCATCAAACATCATATATCTCGGGTTCTAATGTAAGTATTGGGGTATGGCAGTGAATATGTAAGATGGTCTTCACCGGAATAAGTGATTCCTATAGGTTAGTTGTCTCAGATAATTGGCCTTAAGGACAAACAAAACTGTAAGCGTTATTAAAGTGTTAAGGATTTATTTGACTTTAGTCTGAATGTTAGTTTGGAAATACCTACTTATGAATAAAATGGCTAAATTAGAATTCTTTGGTATTTTATTACTTTAATTTTGTATGACAGTGATTCTGGTGGAGGTTTATAAAATCATGTAGCCTTAGACAAATCCTTTGTATTTCTGGCCATACTCAATTAACATTGAAATACTATATATATTCCTCAAAGGTAAGGGTTATGAATTTGAATTTTTTAGCTTTTAATATTATAATAGGGAGGCAAAGAATAAATATGAAACAAATAAAACAGATCTTTTTTCTTGCTTTTAGGAAGATTGTCCTGGCTCTGTTTCTTCATTTGCCACATTTAAGGACTGTAAGTTGGAGATTAAATTGGTGTTGTTAATTGTTTTAGGAGCCTTCAAAGATAGGGATAATAGATGCAAGGTCTTTTCATGTGTGTGTATGTATGTGTGGGTCTGTGTGTGTCTGTGTGTTAACATTCATGTTTCTTTTCTGTTCCAGAAATGATTTTCTCTTACTGCTAATCATTTCACTGTGTGTTTCCCAAAAGCAAGGACATTCTGCGATATAAGCACAGTTATCGTTACCAATATCTGGGAAATCAACATGGGCAACAGTAATATTATCTAATATACAGACCTCTTCAGATCTTGTCAACTGCCCTCTCAATGTTACTTTTCTGGCCCAAGATCCAATCCAAGGTCTTGCACTTTCATGCTCTCTGGTAATAGTTCATCTGGAATTATGTCTGGTCCCGCCGGGTCTTCCGTGGCCTTCCATGGCCTTCCATGACCCCAGTATCCCTGGAGGGTACAACACAATCACCTTGTAATGTGCCCTCAATTCAGGCATGCTGCTTCCTCATAATCAGACTCTGGCTATGCATTCCTTATAGGAATCCTCAGAAGCAATTCTGAGTGTCTTTTGGTGAATCATACCTGGAGAATGGATTTTGAATTTAGAAACCAAAATATCAGGCAGTGTGACCTGGGGAAAATTATATAACTTATCTGAATTTCAGTTTCATTTTCTGCAAAATGGGAATATCCATATGAATCCCACACTGTTTCTAGGAAATTATATAACGTGGTAAATGACATAGTGCAATATCTTGTATATATGAATTGCTTAACAAGTATTAGTAATTATTACCTCTATCTTAGAAGATGGACATAAGTAGGCCTTCAGAAATTATGGTAACTGGTATCTAGATTCCCTAGTATCTCACCAAGAAAGCAATAGAATCCTTGTGATTTATCGTTTTGGCAAAACATTTAGGAGGAAGAAAAAGTGGCTACAATTATTGTTTCATGTAAAATTTAGGATTAACTGAATCATTCAGTTCAGCAGACTAACCCTGTCCATGATAACTCATGGAAACTCGGGCTTTAAGTCATAATCCAGCAATACAGTTAATGTAAAATTCATTTCCCACTCAGCATCAATGAGCCAAAATGTGAATGAAAGGGAAGGGGGAAGATGGGGGTGGTAGATCTGACTATTTGAGGAACCAGCCAAAAGAGAAGAGATGCACATTTAACCACATTCATTTCATCTAGTGGAACTTTATTTTTTAAAGTGATGAATTATCTTCTAA
The DNA here is from genome assembly GCF_027475565.1 of Acinonyx jubatus. Lineage (NCBI taxonomy): Eukaryota > Metazoa > Chordata > Mammalia > Carnivora > Felidae > Acinonyx > Acinonyx jubatus. The sequence continues at coordinate 33,082,062 of NC_069388.1, read as the reverse complement.
CTAAGAGGAAATCATCTTGGTCTAAACTTTCTGTTTGTTTTTGTTTTTGTTGTTGTTTTAGACAGACGTTATTTTTTAGAGCAGTTTTAGATTCATAGCAAAATAAAGCAGAAGGCACAGAGATTTCCTATCTATCCCTTGCCCCAATATTATATGCATAACTTCTCTCTTTATCAGAATCCTCTACAGGAGTCATGTTTGCTATAGTTGATGAGTTTGCATAGGTCCATCATTATCACCCAAAGTCCATGGTTCCCACTAAGGTTCACTCTTAGTGAAAATCCAGACTCTGTGGGTTTTGACAAATGTGTGATGACTTGTATCTGCCATTATAGAATCACACAGGATAGTTTCACTGCCCTAAAAATTTTAGCCCCTGTGCTCTGTTTATTCATCTCTCTATCCCCCCAACCTCTGGCAACTGCCAATCCTTTCACTGTCTCCATAGTTTTAACTTTTTCAGAATTATACATTACATAGCCTTTTCTGATTGGCTTCTTGCACAGAGTAATATTTAGGGTTCCTCCATGTCTTTCATGGTTTGATAATTCAGGTTTTTTTGTTTTGTTTTGTTTTTTAGCACTGAATAATATTACACGATCTGGGTATGCTACGCTTTATCAATTAACCTACTGAAGGACATCTTGGTTGCTGTAATATTTTTGAAATTATGAATAAAGTTGCTTTAAACACCTATGTACGAGCTTTTGTGTGGATGTTTTCAGATCATTTGGGCAAATACTAAGCAGTTGAAAGCTGAACTACATGTTAGAGTATGTTTAGTTTTGTAGGCCTACTTTGTAAGAAACTGCTAAATTATCTTCCAAAGTGGCTGAATTCCCACCAGCAAAAAAGGAAAACTCCTGTCATTCCCTATCCTCCTTGGCATTTGGTTTTGCCAGTGGTTTGGATTTTGGCTATTCTAATAGGTTTTTGCCCATTTAAAAAATAATGTTGTTAGTTTTATTATTGAGTTTTAATAGTTCTTTGTGCCTTTTAGATAACAGTCCTTTATCAGATGTGTCTTTTGCAAACATTCTTCCCCAGTCTGTGGCTTTTGTCTTGACAGTGTTGTTTGCAAAATAGAAGTCAGGTTCATCAATACTTTCATGAATTATGCTTTTGGTGCTGTATCTGAAAAGTTATCACCACACTCAGACATCTAAGATTGCTCCTACCTTATCTTCTGGGATGTTTATAGTTTTGCATTTTACATTAAAGTCTGTGATCCATTTTGAGGTAGGGGTGTGTGTGTGTGTGTGTGTGTGTGTGTGTGTGTGAGAGAGAGAGAGAGAGAGAGAGAGAGAGAGAGAGAGAGAAGGGTTAAGGTTTGTGACTAGATTCATTATTTGTGTGTGTGTATATATGTCCAGTTCTATCATCATTTGTTAAAATGTTATTTCTGCATTCTATTGCCTTTAATCTTTTGTCAAAGATTTAGTTGACTTTATTTATGTGGATATTTCTGGGCTGTCTGTTCTGTTCCTTTGATCTGTTTGTCTATTCTTTCACCAATACCACTCTGCTTTGATTAGTGTAGTTTTATAATAATTCTTGGAATTGAGTAGTTTCAGTCCTCTGACTTTGTTCTCCTCAGTATTATGTTGGTTACTCTGGATCTTTTGCCTCTCCTCATAAATTTTAGATTTATAGTCTGTCAATACCCACAAAATAACCTGATAGGATTTTGATGGATTGCATTGAATCTGTAGTTTGAATTGGGAAGAACTGACATCTTGAAAAATTTAATCTTCTTATCCATGAACATGGAATATTTCTCTTTTTATTTAGTTTCTCTTTGATTTCTTTTATCAGAGTTTTATAGTTTTTCTTATGCAGATACTGTGTATAATTAAAAATTTTTTTTAAGGCTTATTTATTTTTGAGAGACAGAGAGAGACAGAGCATGAGCAGGGGAGGAGCAGAGAGAGAGGGAGACACAGAATCTGAAGCAAGCTCCAGGCTCTGAGCTGTCAGCACAGAGCCCAACATGGGGCTCGAACCCACAAACTGTGAGATCATGACCTGAGCTGAAGTCAGATGCTTACCTGACTGAGACACCCAGGCACCCTGAGGGTATTATATTTTTAATTTCAAATTCCACTTGTTCATTGTTAGTGTATAAGAAAGTGATTGACTTTTATATATTAACTTTGTATCCTGCAATCTTGCTATAATCCCTTCCACGAGGTTTTTTGTGTGTCATTTTTTTTTCAGATTTTCTAGGTAGACAGTCATGCCATCTATGAACAAAAGCAGTTTTATCTCTTTCTAGTTAGACTACTTTTCATTTCCTTGATTAGGTCACTTAATTCTTTCCCATGAAATACTTATAGTTAATGATTAAGAAAAAGTTCAGATATGTTTAGAAATGTCCACAAGACCACAAAGTAAATGACAGAGTGCATATGAATAGATGTTTGAAGACTTCTCTGCCTGCATACCTTCTAATAAAATGAACAAGGGCCCAGATCTATTGGCAACTTCTTCAGGGCCATTATTTTAGGATAGAGGTCAGGAAACTTTTCACTGTAAAGGGATGATGCCTTGATCTTAGAATTCCCAGTCTTCACAACTGTGAGAAATAAATTTCTGTTGTGTGTAAGCCACCCTTTCTATAGTATTCTATTATATAAGTCTGAACAGAGACACCGTATTAATGGTATTGCCTTCCCATCCTTAAATGCAGAATGTCTTTCCATATATAATATTAATGGGTTTTGATAATTAGGAAATTAAGTGTAGGTAAGTGGTAGGTAGAATTGAGTTTGTCCATAATTTCTAATGCACCTGTATGATTTTGGTTATGTATTTAGGCTTTCTCAGGCTCAATTTTCAAATCACTAAAAAATGATGTAAGGCTTACTCTTTATTTACACCTACAAATCTGGAGGCTGGGACTAGTGTCTTAGTCCTAAATTTGTGTGTGTGTGTGTGTGTGTGTGTGTGTGTGTGTGTGTGTGTTATGGATGGTCAAAGGATCAAGGAAAAGAGCTTTCTTTAGCCTTCCTTTCTACTACTCTGAATTTTTATCTAAGGAAAAGTGGGGTTTTGGCTGTGATTGTGTATTGAGAAGGCAGTAACTACTTTTTTACACTATCTCAAATTTGTGTTTTCGGGAGATACCAAATGTGAGCCAAAATCTATACTTATAAGATCTGAAGTATTTCAACTATGACTGTTACTGCTACTCAAGCCACAATTATTAGAAAACTCTTACTGAAAACCTCTATGCACTAGGTGACATGCTAAGAGTTTTAAATGTATCAGCCTATTATATTCTCAAAGAAACCATATTGAACTTTTCTTATTATCTCCTTTTTAAATCTAAGAAAATTGAGGCATTGAGAAATTGATATTTCCAAATTTAGGCAGCATTAACATCCTGAGCTGAGAGTTAGGCCAAACTTTTATATGCCTCAAAACCTGTGTACTTTCCATGTGGCATAAGTGATTACATTGGTTGAGTTGAGACATCCCTGCGAGTTGTTACACAGCATCTTCAGGGGGCTATTAAAAGGAGCAACATCTTTTTGCCCTTTTACTCTTATAGTTTGGCCCATTTGAAACTATCTCCTTCTTTAAACACTTGATGCCAAATCATCTGCTAATGCCTAATTTGTGTGTGTTTGTGTGTGTGTGTCTCCTGGGGGATTCTTCACTTCCTCTCAGCCACAGTTAAACCCTGTTCTCTGACCCTCTGTGGACTGGAGAACTTGAAGGGATCTGAGATGACCTTTCTGAACCTCCTCATTTTTCACCTTAGGAAACTGAAGCCGAATGATGTTAAGTCATAGAACTAAAGATTGATTGGTTTTCAGGGCTAGAATTTCCAACATAGTCCTTCCATTATATGTTATGTCTCCTTAAATAAGACAACCTAATGTTTGATCATTTAATGTCTTTTATTCTATGCCTTCTTTTCTTTAAGCAGCTTGTGATGGCCACCATGACAGGGACTTCCTCATATATGCCATAGCACCTCATTATTAGAAATAGGCTCTCAACATATGCTTATCAAATTAAATCTTGTGTCCAAGAACAGGTTGTCAGAATTTCAAAGATAATGGGTTTTAGTACAAGATAGTTTGTTGTGTGTGAGTCTGGATTTTCCCAACCAAGCCTGGGAGATACTGGCTGAGCACTGTATTAGACAATGAACTCTGTTTATGACTGATTCACAATTTACTCGTGCTGTAGTGTACAGAGAATTATTCACAGGTGGGGTTCCAAATCTTGGGCAATGAATAAACATCATTTTTGCTCTAGCTTAGGGTATGTATAGTTAGGATAACACCTGTTAGATGAAATTTTTAGGTGAGTGGATTGTATGATAGGATGACAAGAAAAATGGCAATCTCTATAAATAAGAAGAGACCAAACATGAAGTTGCTAATGGTTGTGTTTTTACTGGAATATACTACAATGTGGTTAATAGGTGCTTTTATAGACTTAGACAGGCATTTCTTCCCTGCAGCCATGATTAGATTTTATTTATTGCTAGCTTGTTTGTATGATTTTTGGTCTTTTAATCCCTTTAAGCACGTTGCCCAAAGATTCAATATTTAAAAAGATGTTATAGTTACCAAAAGCATGAGACCATTGTTGTAGATAGTGGTTTACCAAAGATGAGTTGTGAAAAGTATAAACAGAAATTAATTTAATTCAGTCTTGATTAGAATGACAAATACAACTGCAGGAAAGACATGAACCTCAACCAGTACTTTAATAAGAAAATCTGAAATAATCTAAGTGAGAACTCGAGTTTCTATTACATTATGTTGAAGAATTAAAGTTTAGCAACTAGTTATTTTCTTGGTAGTAAAACATAAAAATTAGATCTGTACTAGTTATGTATCTTGTCAACATAAAGTCGAGTTTGAGTTCATTTGCTAAAAAGACAATTTTCTTAATATTGAGAATTTTTTATTATAGTTTGAAAGATGGTTCTTTTATTTTAATTTTTTGATGTTTATTTATTTTGAGAGAGAGAGAGAGAGAAGGAAAGAAAGAGAGAAAGAATGGGGCAGGGGTAGAGAGAGACGGAGACGCAGAATCCGAAGCAGACTCCAGGCTCCAAGCTATCTGCACAGAGCTGGACACGGAGCTCGAATTCATGAACCGGGAGATCATGACCTGAGCTGAAGTCAGATGCTCAACCAGCTCAGCTGAGCCACCCAGGTGCTCCTAAAGATGATTGGCTTTTAAAATTGAAACTAGGGTGTACCTGAGTGGCTCAGTCGGTTGAGCATCTGACTTCAGCTCAGGTCATGATCTCCCGGTTCGTGAATTCGAGCTCCGTGTCCAGCTCTGTGCAGATAGCTCAGAGCCTGGAGTCTGCTTCGGATTCTGTGTCTCCCTCTCTCTCTGCCCCTCCCCCACTCACGTTCTGTCTGTCTCTCCAAAAATAAAATAAAAACATTTAAAAAAATTTAAAATTGAAACTAGGCTATGTTTATTTGAGCAAACCATATTTGTCAGGATGTTGGCTGTAAGATTTATGTTTATTTCCTTAAAGTTGCAAACTCTGTATGGGATACAGATTTTTCACACCAAGCTTGGTGATAATTAGGTGCTTAGGATATTATCAGCTCTTACTCCTCCTTAAAATTAGAACCATGTCTAAAAGCATATCCCTTTGTATGAGTCGATTTAGTAAGTAAAACTGGTGACTCCAATAATTGACTTGAAATCAGGGTAGAGTTATAATTTGCTATGACAATGGGATTAAAATTAACCTGATTTGGTCTTGAGATAATAGTCTCTTTGCAAAGGAAGTTATAAGGATAGCCAGCTGTTGCTGGCTCCAGAACCTGTTCTCTACTGTTACGTCATATGTAGTTTCAGAGTAAGCATACGTGAGAAAGGTGAAGAAAAGGAATAAGCAGGTAGTGAACAGATCTTCTGTGAGCCAAAGAGACTTTGGCAGGATAAAGGCAAAAATTAGCTGTGAGATAATGTGTGAATGATATTAGCAAGATCATACTAACGTGCTTTATAACAAAGACTTGGGCAGAATCAGGAACCAATAATATTTAGATTTTAAAAATTATTTTATATATTCCAAACGTTTTGCTAGATATATTCAGTCATGAGTGATCTCATTTAAAAACCAGACAAAATATGGCCGTGATCTTCTCCATATAGTTTTTAAGACTAGAGGATTGTGAGGAAAGCATTTCATTTGATGAACTGAGAAAAATGCACAGCTGAATGTCAAACTGAAAGCAAAATGTCATTAAGATCTTTATGAGATTATGTGTGTGCATGCTTCAGAGTGCACAATACACAAATAACATCTACTGAGGTCCTAGAGATCTTTCATTTTTCATTTTATCATATATATATATATGTTTGTGTATGTATGTGTGTGTGTGTGTGTGTGTGTATATATATGATTAAAAGATAAGTATTAAATTTCACTAATTGGCAAACATATTTAAAAAGTGAGAGATATTTTTTGTTTTCAAATCTTATGTGGTAGCTTATATTATTTGGTCACATTATCCATTCTCTTCTGTCTTTGTGTGTTTCAATGTGGGTGGAGAACACTCGTCTGTCATATTAATTTGGGGCTTGGTAGTCATGTGACTTGAGTTGTCGAATGAAACGTTTGCAAGTATGACAGCTCCCACAGAGACTCTAACAAAGATTTGTGTTTTCTTTTCCCAATAGGGGTATATAGGTCCTAAACTTGACCTGCTTTTGGAGCAGGGGTACTGCAGCTAATCTGCTGATCCATTAGCAAGAAGGAGAGGTTTGCTGTTGCAAACTGCTGAAGTTTTGGAATAGTTTATTACTGCAACAAATATTTAGTACTATACCTAGAACTTTGGTACTAATTGTCAAAAATCATTTATCCATGGTAAATTTTGTAATTAAGATTTTTCTTTGCACAAGAATATTTTTTAGTTTTCTTTGCACCAATGAATAATTTTAGATTGAATAGAAGTAGATTGTTCTGCCTTCTGGAAACTTTAAAGAACGTACCTGTTAAGATGTACTAAGAAAAACAAAGATTGGAAATGTAACAACATATATGGTTGTTGCTTCAGAATGAATTTTCTGTAATAATAAAAATAAAATATGAATTTATAGATTAAGAAGTAAAACAAATTGGGTTGCAAGAAACTCAGTTTTTTCCATGGCCTAAATGGTTTGGCTATTTGGAGAATATGGGGTCTCATATAATTTTTGAAGAACAAAGAGACATATGGTTGTCTTGAACAACTAGAACCAGAAGCTTGAATTATACCAGAATACTTTTGCTCAGACTTTTGCCTCTGCTTTCCTTACTGCATCTTGACTTCCTTTTCTCTTACTGTGAACCATCTACAAGGCCTTGGGTAGCCTCTCAAAGCATATATTAAAGCATTGCAACCAGGGAGAGACTTCCTCACCTCTTTGTTTCCAGATAGAAAATTCCCGGTTAAGGACTCTTGATTGGACCACCTGATGTCACATGCTCAACTTCAGGCTAATCAACTCTGCCTTGAAGTGGTGTATTATGATTGAAAGTCTTTAGTAGAACTCCATGACTGAAAAAGATGGAGAAAATGTTCCCTATGGGTGTTACTCCCAGAAGAAAGGAAGCTTCCTGGGTAGGAAAAAAAAATACATAGCCAATTTAGAGGATTTGAAAAAAATAATCAGATAATGTGAAGCTTGGTAAAAGTTTATTGTAGCAGTGCAAATTTAAAAGTCCTTGACTTTGTTTTAGGTCAGCGTTTTCTCAAAATATGGCTCATGGATCATCTGTATCAGAATCACTGGAAAGCTCATTACAGAAGATCGAAAACTTGATTCAATCCCTTACCTAAAAATTCAGAATCTTTGACAGGGACCAGGAATCTGCATATTAAATAGTCCTTCTGATAGTTACAAAGCCCTGCTAAGTTTGGAAACTACCATTTAAAATTTTCCCATGAAAAAGTGTCTGTGAGATTAAAAGGGAGTAAGTTAAACAAGAGAAGTTCAGCTACCTGGCAATAAAGCCAGAATGAAAATGGTTCCCTGGTTCTTCACAGATAGGGCATGCACTTTTGCTTCCATATTTTCTGGTTCCTCAGCTGCAGTATTTTTACTAAAGTGGATCTAATTATGTTTTCTCTTTTTAAATCTCCCTTTTCTCATGACTCTATTTATTGACTAAGACTTCTCTAACTCTACTTCAGCAGTCCTTCTGTACTCTCTCCTCTGTTCCCACTGAGGTGTTTTCAGTTCGGTCTCCAATTACTCCCCATATTTCATCTGTATTTTAGAATACAATCCACAAAACTGTATCTGAAATCCTTGGGCTCAGATTTATTTCAGATTTGTGTGTGTGTGTGTGTGTGTGTGTGTGTGTGTGTAAGTGTGTGTGTGTAAGTATGAGCCACATGTCATATATTAGTAGGGTTTGAGTCAGTACTCCATTTTCAAACATTGATATTTCTGCAGTGAAACTAATTGGGGTATATATTATAAAAAGCCTCCTGTCAGTTTAGGTCACCTTTTGCCATGAATGAGTTGCCAATGAACTGGGATTTTGGAATTATAGGTAAGAGATTGTTACATAAATGACCTTGTTTCTTGCCTCCAATTCCTCTTTCTGTTTTAGAAAGTTGTTATATACTTGTTTTCCACTTGCAAAAACTATGCTAGACACTCCAGTAGATGCAAAGAGGAGAAAACCGAAATGCCTCTCTTTGAAGATGTTCATTTTTCTTAGGAAGAAATAGACATGAAGAGAAATACCTTAAGGGATAAAATGAAGGAAGGGTACAGAGGGATGAGGTCTTCATATTGCAGGATTAGTAAAAGTCTACCAAGCATCAGGGTTTGACTGGGAGAGCTTTTATGGTATGGAGGGAGTGCTGACAACATTCCTTCTCAGAACCCGAATTGTTTGAATGTCCCACAGAGATTTGGGGGATTGCCCGTTGAGATGGTTTCTTCGAAAATTCTATACCACCTATATGGATGATGGTTCGTTTTGTCACAGATTCTCAACACTCCCTTGTATCACTTACTTGTCTGGGTTTTTTTTTTTTTTTGTCATTTCTCATGGTAGTACTTTCTTTTTTTCCATTTTTGTATAATAAACAATAAGAATTCAGTGTCACACAAAAATTTGAGTTTATTGCTCACATGTCTGGAGTCATCTGGGTGTCGAGTGGGTGGCCCTACTGAACTGTGCTGAACTTACATGTCTAGAGTTGCCTGGTGGTCACCTGAGCTAGACTGTTTGGCTGGGCAGCTGTGACAGCTGGAGCCACATCGTTGCTTCATGTGCCTTCAATCCTTCAAGAAGCTATCTCAAGGCATTTTCTCCTGGTAATGACAGAGGAATAATAAAGCAAGCCACCATGAGCAGGCCCATGTCAAGCTTCTGTTTGTGTCACACCTGCTAACCTCCCATTGGCCTAGGCAAGTTCCATGGCTGAGCCAAAGCCAAGGGGCAGAGGAGCTCACCCTATCCCCAGGTGGAAGATCCAGCAAGGTTACATGGCAAAGGGTATACAAAGAGGGGTGAAGACCTAAGATAATCTTTGCAATCTTCAGCACTTCTCTTTCGCAGACTTATGTTTTAACCTTTATGAAATAGTGTGATGTTGTCACAATTTCTTTCCTTTTTTTTTTTTTTTTTTTTTTAATGATTCCCCTCATGCAGCCTCTGTCCTGGAAATCCTGAATCATCTTCTATTCCTGCATGCTCATTCTCCCTGTCCCTCTGCTGAGGGTGTTCTTCTCCCTTCCTCTACTAATCCTATAAAGTCTAGCTGAAATGTACATGAGGCTTTCCCTCTGTATGGCAGATATTTGTGTGTGGTGCCTCATTGCAAACAACAAATAAGAGGCAGGGTCAGTGTCTGTTTCATCATAGTATAACGAACCATGCTTTGGACAAATAGAATCTTGAGAATAGCATGGGAAAGTTTATGAATAAAAGGCCCTGCCAAGAGGCTCATCTCTGAGGTCAAGTATTAACAATGTGAACTGGATGGCACAAATTTTCACTTGTTTTAGGAGTTAAAAAAAAATCAACAAATCATCAAAAGGGAACAAATTTGAATCTTTATCTAGGGCTTGGATCGTAATTGATATAGGGATTGTTAGACTGGAAATATCCTACATTCTGAGGTCACTACAACCTATGTTCAAATCCTCATATTTTCACTGTATTCTTTGTGGAAATTTAGGCAGATTATAGACTTTCTGAGAATTTCACTGCCTTATCCTTTCATAATGTATCGGAAAAATTAAATGAGGTATATAAATGATGTAGGGCAACTGGCACAACATTACAATTTCTTTTCTAAATCTTTCAATAAAAAAGAAGCAAAATTATATAAAACAACTTATAGAGGCGCCTTGGTGGCTAAGTCAGTTAAGCGTCAACTCTTAATTTTGGCTCAGGTCATGATCTTGCCGTTCGTGAGTCCAAGCCCCATGTCAGATTCTGCGCTGACAGTGCATAGCCTACTTGGGATTCCCTGTCTTCCTCTCCCTCTCTCAAAAGAAGTAAATATTTAAAAAAGAAAACTTATAATTTAATATTTCCTTGAGAGATTTCATGTTGTTGGGATTATTCATTTTTGAATTATTTCTATTCTGGCACTCCTCTGATAACAGATCACTTATGTGCTTTGTGGTGCATACACAGGGAGAAATGAGGCACCCTGACCTCTGACCACCAGTGATTTGTGAAAATGCTGATCGGCTCATGTGACATCCTCTACCTGATGTGTCTGTTTCACAGCCCAGATGGTTGGCAAAACAATTTGCAAACCCTCTGTCAAGGCTTTTGTGACATCTGGAGATATGCTGATGTTTGATGTCTTAATCCAATCCATCAAAGACCTTGTGGAGAAAACCACGTGTCTGTACTGTCCGCATAGAATTCAAATACACAGCACTTGCTGCAAAATAATCTGGCAGACTCAGGAGTAAGGAAGAAGAAAAAAAATTGGTGGCTCCAAAGTGACCCTAAACCCACTATGTACCTTGTTCTAACATTGCTCAGCTACCCAGAGGCTTGCTGCTAGTCTTCTAGAAACACAAAACAACCCTTTAATGGCTCTATGAAAATGATTTATATGCAGTAGAGGAATATCACAATACCAGTTCTGTGGTCAAAGAGAAGCAAATTGTTAACCTTGGTACTTTGGGTTTGGTTTGTCAATTATGTAAAGATGCTCCCAACAGTGTACTTGGCCCTCGAATATTAAACACCTGGCAATCTGCCACATCCTGTGTAGCTGAGGTCTTTCTTTTGATTTGAAAAGCAGCATCATAGTTGGGTTTCCACTTAAGTGACTTTCAGCTGCTTTGAAATTGCCTGAAGTTGAATGAAAATATGTTTTACCAGGTGTTTTCCAAGCAAGGTTGGTTAGAAATCTGCCAGAGCACTTGGGAACTGGTTTGTTAATATGTGTAAACATGACTGGGCTCACCGATCTCTGAAAACAAATGATAAAGATAGAAAGACATAGTAAATCTATAATAAGAAGCCACTTTACTTCTTTATATTTTTATAAGAACGTGTTAAACCTCTATCCAAGGCTCGAAAAAAGCAAAAATATATTAACTAAACTTTGCCAAATAATGGAAGACTAGGAAGGAAGTACTAACTCTAGGAGTACTGTTTATGCAAGAATAAAATTAACAGGGAGCACCTTCTTGCCTGGGCTCATGCATGAGGCAGCCTGACAAAGTTGAAGAAATTGATAGGAGGCTTGACTCCTAATTCTCAGAGATAGAGATTCATAGAGCATCTCATTAAGTAGAGATGTTCTCATGATGAACACCTGTGGAAGTGAGGAAGAGAAGCAGGATTGGACATGGAGAACACCATGTCTCAATGAAGCAGGACATGCCAAGACCAGAACCCCAGTGTGACCAGTCTTTGGGTATAGGCTGCTCTGGAAGGAGGCACAATCTTGGACAAGCTGTGTATTCAGCTGAAGCAGTCCCCAAGGAGGGTTGGCAGTGGATGCCATCTTCTTGCAGCATTTCCAACAAATGGAGGGATAAATACTTCATTCCTGAAGGGGGATTTGGACATCACACCGCTGTACGACCTCACCATTCTATTTTTTTCTTACAACCTAATTTTCTAATCCATAGGTGTTAGTTCTGCCACCTCCTATCTCAAAGCATTGAACAATGATCAAAAGTGCTGATAGATAACTTTTTCTTTTTAATAAAATTATAGTTACTCGATCCTGTTACTTCATATTAATTGGGTATTCATATGCACGTTGAACTCAGCAAATAGACAAAGGATTAGGAACGCTTTGGTGAACAAAACAAAGTCCCTGTCCTCTTGGAGCTTACACACTCATTCATGACTCCAATTAAGAAGCTGTTTTTGGCTTCCTAATACTTGGTCAATATAATGTAGTAGTTAGCCAATGATCAACCAAAATATATGCTTAAATACCTTGCTTTTATGTCTTCCACTCCTTGTCAAGGGGCTGTGTGTGTGAAAGCCCACCTTCAAAATTCAGGAAATTTACAAGACTGTTTTTGGTTTCACTTCCGATGATGAGATGCCTCAAGGTCTGCAAGAGGTGAATGAATGAGGTTTGTACTTTCCCATGTTTTTGTGGCATGCACATAGCACCCTGTACATGGGAGAGGGTGCTTTTAGATCCCTGGGAATATGTTGGAGCCTTTCGAAGTGACTTCTGGTCCTGCAGTTCTCCAGGACTCCTTTTTAAAATTTTGTCTAGGATCTAACATTCCCTAACTCAAATCACACCTTTAGGCATCTGCAAACTAACTGAAAGATTGCTATTGTTTATACCAATCGCCTAGGGGTGAGGCTTTTTTATTTTATTTTTTTGTAAGGTGAGCTCTGAATCAAATCAAATAGCTATACAAACATGAAAATGAGAGATTTTCTAGGGAGCTACCAGTTTGGACGAAATAATTGAGATGTTCTAAGCATGAGGCTTTTAATAGAATTCCAAAAGGGCCAGCCGTCTTTCAGCCATGAGGCTGCTGCTTTTTCATGGCTATAGTGCCACTGCGCTGATAAGGGAGAGTAGGATGGCTGGAATAGCCTGAAGTTTAAATGCCATACAGTCTACTGTCTGTCTTAGGTATGTCAGTCATTTCTCTTGGACAAGCACTTTTTAGTTTGTTCAGTGGGTTGGGCTAATTTCAAGAGTTCTGAAATTACTGGTTTTAATTGCTTTGCCAGTATTTTCATTGTTTTTGTAGGAGTGCAGTTTCATGGGCATCCTCACTCCACCATTCCATAAATCTATATATTCCTGGGTTCTTAAACTTCATGATGATATGCATTAGTGTGACCTTTAAAATTTTTTTTTAATTTTTAATTTTTATTTTTTAAAATAATTTAATTTATATCCAAGTTAGTTAGCATACAGTGCCTTTTAATTATCCCTTTATTGTCCTGGGCTATTCCAATTCAGAAATGCATGTATTTTACCATTGGCAATATTTCTCATGTGATTTTTTAAAATAATTTCTTCCCTTTTCCCTTTTTTGTCCATCTGAAATGCCTATTTCCCACATTAATTTTCAGACCTTTTATTATTTCTCTATTTTTCCTTTTATCCTTCTTCTATTGTCTCAGATATCTCCTTGATATTATCTTCTCAATCTGTTTTGGAATTTTTATTTTGATGCTCACATTTTTAATTTCTAAAAATTATTCTCTATTTTAAAAATAGCATACTGTCTTGTTTTGCAAATACAGTATTTTTTTTTTCACTGTTGCAAACCAATTAGCATTTCTCATGAAGTTTTGCTTGATGTTTTCTGGAGTGTTTTTTTTTTTCCTGCTCATTTTCATCTTTCCTGTATGTTGGGAGCATATTTCATAGTAAGAGTGAGGCACTAAAACGTATTGGCCACTGTATATGCTTTGGTGGGGCTTTGGATGGGATTTACATTAGGGTGATTGTTTGGGTTGTGAGTAGGACATTTAATTGTGTGATTCACATGGTAGTATGCAAGCAGTATTTTTTTTTTATTGGGAACACTAAGTTCTGTCAGGAAAAAAAAATTTATCACTTGAATGGGGGCTGGAAATCTGGTCTCTGGCATTCTGTGTATAGACTTTGAGTGAATAAATTTCTTTTATTTTTTTAATCCCACATCTTGCCCCTTTTGTATACTTCAACCATATTTGGTACCTGTGAATGCCATGCTTTTCTGGGGTTCTTGAGGAAAATTATTCCTACCACTATCCCTCACCTGTCTCCTTTATAGTGACCCAAGTCTTCATTTTTCTGCATCTTTAAACATCATTGTCATCTTCCATCTGCTTTTCTGCCTTTCAAAACTGTTGAAATATTTTGTCTGCTAATGAAGACTCTCTCCTCCCCAATCTCTTTTGTCCTTGATTTAAGCATTTTATACCTTACTCTTACTCTGGTAGGCCTCTAAAAGAAGTCCCACTAAAAACAAGAAGAAATGAATAATCTTTTAAAAATATTTGAAGAATAATACATAAATAATTTTTAGATGGATGTCTTATACATTTGACTTTATAATCAAATCTTTGGGCTGTTTTCCATATCATTTCCATAATCATCATTAACAATTCTTAAATTCCAGCATGGGAGCAGCTTTTGAATTTGGGTATGAGGAATATGTACATGTTGACCATGTACATGACCAAATGTAGTTGGTCATATTAAGCAATTTTGAAATTAAAATTGTCAGTTAAGTTATAGCATGTAAAGTGTACACATCATAAACTCAATGTTTACTTATGCATGTGTCCACTTTACTACCTAGGGTAAGATACAGAACATTTCAGAATTGCAGAAGGCTTTTTTATGCCTCCTTTCAGTCAAAGACAACTACTTTTCTGAATTTTATGGCTATCAATTAGTTTTGTTTGCTCTTGAACTTCATATAAATGGAACCATAGAGTATGAACTCTTTATGTCTGGCTTATTTGAGTATTGCATCTAGGTTGAGATGAGAGTCATCATGTTGTTACGTGGTACACTTTTTTTTGTTTGTTTGTTTATTTATTTTGGGACAGAGAGAGAGAGAGCAAGGGAGGGGCAAAGAGAGAGGGAGAGAGAGAGAATCCCAAGCAGGCTCTGTGCCATCAGTGCAGAACCCAATGCAGGGCTTGATTCCACAAACTGTGAGATCATGACCTGAGCTGAGATCAAAAGTTGAGTGCATAACCTACTGAAGCCACCCAGGTGCCTCTACACTTTTTAAATTGCTTTTTTAATACTTTATTGTATAGATATGTCATCATTTATTCTATTGTTGATGAACTGTTTTCAGTCTTTTTTCTGTTATGAATAAAGCCGATATGAACATCCACATATAATTGTTTAAAAAATTATTTTATAAAAGCATTGGTGCATACCTAGCCAGCCAGCAAAAATCAAAAACCTAAAAAGGGATAAATGGATTTGATACCTTGATACCAAGACCTATAATTGTCACATGAGGGATTTAGTGTGATGTCCCTCACCTGGTATGAAGGCCAGAGATGTTGGGAGTTTTCAAAAAATTAGAAGAAAGTTGTTTGCTAAGGAATGAGAAAAACATCATGAATTAGATAAGTATTTTGGATTATTGCCTTTTTGCTAATCAAGGTGCAGTTACACAGTTCTCTTTCTGTGATGCCTAGCTGCTCACATTTTCAAGTGAATTGGGTGAAACAAACCAGATACTTCATGAAATTGATTATAATCTGTGGTATTTACAAGGGTTACAGTTTCACCTAAGTACTGCATAAGTGGTTTGTTTAAACATCTCAGTTATATTTTATGAGCTGGATTTCTTCTATAATTGGGAGGGAAATGAAGCCATTAAGACTTACTCTTTGGCACTGTCACCACTATTTCCATTAGTTTGTCAAATTAAAGATTATATAATGCTATTAAAAACAGCTGTTTGTATTAAACCAACTTCTCTAAAATGTAAACAAATGAGCTTTATTTCTTTTGCCTAAAACTGGCAGATCAACAATTCATGTAAGACATTGGTTCTCAAGGTGTGGTCCCATATTAAAAGCATCAGTTTCAGTGTCACTTGGGGATTGTTGGAGATGCAGATTCTTGGGCTTCACCCCATACCTACTGAATCAGAAACTTTGCGGTTGAGACCCAGTAATCTGTATTTTAACATGTTCTCCAGGTGATTCAGATGTACTCTGAAGCTTGAACTGTAGCTTAATACATGGGTTTTTAATCCTGGCCATACATTAGGGTCACCAATGTGATTTCAGAGAATACTGATCCCTGAGTCCCACCTCCAGAATTCCTATTTAAATAGGCCAAGGTAGTATGGGCTTTGGGATTTTTTAAATGCCCTGAGGTGATTCTAATGTGTGGCCAAAGTTGAAAACTATTTGTTTAACAGGATCAAAAGAAATAGCATCCTAGGCTTGCTAATTGTTGGTCACTGGATGGAGTAAGACCTGGAAGCTATCACTTGCATTTTGAGATAAGTCTTGGATAATGTTCCTGTCTTCATCTGAGTCCAACTCAGAAAATTAAGTACTACCAGAAAGCAAATGGACTATCGAGTGTTAGAAATGACTCCTTTTTTCCCATTTAGCAGAAAATCCTTCATTTAAGAAAAATACAAGTAGCTCATTCAGTGGTATACATGACAGGATATTATAAAGTAAGCCTCTTGATTAGAGAACTTCAGTCAGAAAGAGATATCAATTCTAGATCCTTCCTAGGTATAGAGAATCTGGAGAGAGTGTTACTCAGGTTTGTACTTTTGCATCTGGTTCTTTAAAGTGAAGCAATGCTGTAGGCCCCTATTATCTTCAGATTCCTCATTTAAACCAAGACTCAAGGGGCGCCTGGGTGGCGCAGTCAGTTAAGCGTCCGACTTCAGCCAGGTCACGATCTCGCGGTCCGTGAGTTCGAGCCCCGCATCAGGCTCTGGGCTGATGGCTCGGAGCCTGGAGCCTGTTTCCGATTCTGTGTCTCTCTCTCTCTGCCCCTCCCCCGTTCATGCTCTGTCTCTCTCTGTCCCAAAAATAAATAAAAACGTTGAAAAAAAAATTTAAACCAAGACTCAACCAATAACTCTTGTTTCCTTTGTGTTAGAATGTTTTACTTTTCCCTGGCTATAAGAGAGATTTTTTGGTGGGAAATGGTGGGTGGGGGTGGAGACCCACCGATACCTTAAAAATCAAGATATGGAGGAAGGCCTGTTTTCTGCTAATGGGTTGATAGCTAGAGTCACAAAATGTTCAGTTTACACATTTGTGAACTCTCTGATTACAAGCTATCTGAATGAAAGGGGAAATTTGCTGAAGTTGCTTAACTAATTCTTACCTTGATAACACCTCTGTTGTTCGGGTGAAGAGAAGGGACTGAAGCCAAGAAAGGGTTGTAAACAGGTGTGATGGAAGGCATGTTTCTGTAATTTATATGAATTTTATTGAGAATTGTAGTGTGTTGAGATAGTCTTGGAACATCCTTACCATTCCTGGAAGCCACAAACAAAACATCCTACTAAGATTTTGCAAGCAAGAGTAGTCCGGCATCTCTATCACAACAGCAATACAATTTCCTAAGACTCTAAAGGTCAGACTAGTTAACCTTTCTCTCCCTTTAAAGTCCCCATTCCCAGTGGTCATGAGTAACTCTAATAAGGCTCTGAGTGGTGTAGGTTGATGAGGGAAAAGAAATGCCACTTTGCAAGGTATGTCTAGTCTTCTGTGTATATTGGAGAACTAGTCTGGATCTTGATCAAGATGACCCAATGGCAAATGCCTTGATGATTTCTCTTTCCAGGCTGGGTATTTGTTAATGTTAATATGAATTTCTAAGGAGACAAAACAGCTGTCTTCATCAGTTCTCTCTATTGGGATTCAGCCATTAGTTACCTAAGTAAGGGTTTTTCTTTAGCCAGAGATACTTATAGGCATTTGATGAACGTTTATAGGTTATATAAACATGAAAATCATGATGACTACATTATTTACATAAGCAGGTATTGGCTGCCTAAGCGTATGCCAAATTTCAAAGGTATAAATCCTTATTCTTGAGTTGTTTAGTGGAGATGGTATAGAAATCTAGAAATTATGCTGTTATACTAGGATTCTTCAAATGTGGGTTGGCCCTGAGCCAGAAAAATATGACCACAAACCTAGCTAGATACAACTGAATTCATGTAGAACTCCTCTTGGACTCCCCAAGAAATGGGCTTTCATTTTACTCCCTGTCCAAGCTTTCAAGGATTGTAACTTCTGGGTTTTACAAGAGTCTCTCACAGTAAAGATGTTCTGACTCAGTATAGAAGTTGATATGGTTAAAGCAAGCCAGACATGTTTTCCATCAGCATGTAGAAAATGTTATTCCCAAGTGACCTCAGATTGTAAATATTTGTAGGATTTCCTGGAAATGAGCAAATTTGGAAGAAGATATTCTAGGTGGCACAGCTCAGCTGCTGAATTGTTGGCTGCATTTGTGATATAGTGGGAGCTGAGCAGGAGGCCTGGCTTTCTCTCACATGAGTTCCAGCAGGAGGGTGGTTGACTCAGGCCTTATTTTTTTAAATTAATTAAATTATTTGTGAGAGAGAGCATGCGTGTGAGAGAGTGAAAGAGCACATGCTTAAGCAGGGGAGGGGCAGAGAAGGAGAGGGAGAATCCCAAGGAAGCTCTGCACCATCAGCGTGGTGCCAATGGTGGGGCTTGAACTCACAAACCGTGAGGTCATGACCTGAGCCAAAATCAAGAGTCAGACAGTTAACCAACAGATCATGATCTGAGCAGACATCAAGATTTGGACACTTAACCAACTGAGCTATCCAGGCACCCCAACCAAGTCCTTATTTTTAATTCTGATTGGGTAATATATCCCCTGGATAGTTTCACTGCTAGGTGAAAGTACCTCAGAGGGAAAACCCAACCATTTTTCTGACCAACTTCGCCAGACCTACTAACATTAATGTTGTAAGACTCTGGATGCAATTTATTTTAAATGAGGAAAGTCCTGATATTTTAACACACAGTTCTCATTCTTTCCAGACATTGTCAGCATAGAAAAACATGGATACTGGGAATGCTTGTTTCTTTCTTCTTACCAGCAGCTGGGTGGTCCAGCCCAGACCATTTGTTAAACATTATTGGAGACGATTAAGTGAGGATAAACACTTCTTGGCAGGAACAGGAATCAGGTATAGGAGCTGCTGTATCCTGTGGGTAAAAATGGAAATTTATATCTTGCTTTAAAGTAGCCTGTTTGTGATGATACCCTGAAGAAGACAAGGTTCTTCTCTCAGATGATGAGGCATTCTGAAAAATAATGCCTCTCCTCTGGTTTCATTTATTATTTTTTGCCCCAGATTTTTGTCAGTTGAGGCAATTGGGACACGTGCCTCTGGGTGGAATATGTATCTTTTACTTCTTATGATACAACAGAATGTGTAACCCTGAGCCCCTCAGTCAGAAGTTCTGGCTTCTGGTCCCTGTTCTGGGATGGACCGTTAGTGTCTTTCCATGTTATGTCTCCTCCACAAGTGAAGGTAGTCAGTGACTCTTCTCAGTCTCTCAGTAATATAATGTACATGAAGGTAACACTTGAAGTAGTGGCCACTCTTTGAAGAAATATTGTATGTAAACATCAGATAATAAATAAGAATGATAAAAACGTCAAGCATCTGAATGTGGGCAAAAGTAATTTAGGATGAAACCACATCTATAGGTATTTCTTAAATGCTGTTTCCTGAACTATATTTATCTTAGATGAATCTAATCCAGTCTAATACCACACATATGCAGTGAATTCTGGAAGTCAGGGGTGGGGGCTAGAGGGAGTAGGGGGAATGGAGGTGTCAGGGAGTGGCTTTCTATGCTTCCTGTGGGGGTTGAGTGGTAGCAAAAAAAACTGATCATGGCATTTGCCCTTCTCTAATGAGAACTGACTAAATGGGATCCTGCACATGTTAGAGACTATGTATATTGTTGTGTTTATTATAGCATTATAATTATTTGTGGACATGCTTTTATTTTCAACTATCAATTCAGAGAGTTTAAGGTATGCGTCTTATTCATCATAGTATATAAAGAATAGATATATTCTGGCATCTCACCAAATATCTGGTCTATAGTAGGGGCCTGATAAATGAAAAATAATGTTGCCTTCTATTTAAGAGCCCAAACTCTTTGTTAGGTGCATTTCTAAACAATTTCACATGTGATTGCACATGTAATCCCCATTATAGCCACAGACACACTCCATTAGCATTAGGCAATACGGATAAAAAAGAGAGGTTATTGGGAAAATGTTACAGACAAGTAGTGAAGTATACATAATCCTAAGACTCTCTCCACCCAGAGCCCAATGGTTCTGTAGAGAGGAACCCTGTCTCCAAAGTGTTCTACATCAGTGGTTCTCAGGCTAGCATCAGGACTACTTGAAAACTTGTTATAAATGCAAATTAGGAACCATAGTCAGTCCCTAAGGACTTGGAAGTTCTAGGGGTAGGACCCAGAAATTTGCATTTTATCAAGTCCTCCAATGGGTTCAGTGCACGTTGAAATTTCAAAATCATAACTCTACATAATTTTGGTGAGAATAGGGTTGGGGAGAACATGCAAGGAATGTCTGTGGGATTATAAACCAATAGAAACTCCCTCATTGGTGAAGTGGCATTGTTAGAAGTGGGTAGGATGGGGGCTGGTTGTAGTGTCAGCCTGTTGTTCTACTGAGATAACTCAGAGCCGCTGAACCAGCTCTCCGGTGAGCTAGCCAAAAAGGGAGAGGAAGAGAGTCACCACAGCTATCCACATCCATCCCTCATCAGATGTATCCTACCCTCCTTGCTCTATAGATGTGGAAAATAAAGCACAGATGGAATGCCTACCTTGCCTTAAGGCACCCTGTTGAGGGGTGGTGAAATCCTGACTCAAACCCACAGTCTCACTCTAGGTCCATGGTTCTCAAACTTGGTGGGTAGCAGAATCACCTAGGGCACTAGATAAATAGAAGAGCCCAGGCCCTAGCTTACTTCAAGGAGCCTGGGCCTCTGTGGTCCCAAGAGCTCTCCAAGTGGTTTTGATACACCCCACATTTTATGAGGCACTGTTGTAGAGAATTAGTACTCAACCCTTACTAGAGAACATTTAAGAAACACACTTGCTCAGGCTATACCCCTAACCAGTTACATCTGAAACTTTGCTTGGGGCCTTGGTATCAGCATTTTTCAAAGCTTCCAGTTGATCTCAGGCATAGCCAGGATTGACAACCACTGCTCTAGAGTCCATGCTCCTAACCAACAGGAGACAGCTGCCTCCTAGTGAAGGTGCCATATCCAAACCACTAGTGCAATGCCTGGCAGATAGTTGTAACCTGGTGATTGTTTGCTGGCCTGGAATTTTCTTATGGTCTTGTATTTTCCAAAGTGCTGTTCTTCCCCAGATGGGTCTTAGGCAAAGTTTTGAAATTCTGAGAGTTTTTTTTTTCCTCAGCAACCACTCCTCCTTTTTGGTCTTTCACTACTTTTCTGGAGTATTTTATACTCAAGAGTTTCCTGTCACTCCCTGTTCTGTGAGGCTTTACTGCAGCCAGAAACTCCTGCCAGGGTCCTGCTATACTCAGTTCTTTCCTAAATACTCCTCTCCCCTCAAATTAAGTTACTCTCAATGGAAGCATAGTATAAATCTTTTATAGGTATCTCAGTCTTGTGTTTATAGCATTCCTGGAGTGCTTATTAATATGCAGATTCCTGACTCCTCCACAGTCTTTGTAAATCAGAATATATGGGGTCAAGCCTCAGAGATCTGCTTTTTAATATATTCTAGTATTCCTTTTTCACATTTCGGTTTGAAATTGATGCATCTCAGCCTAACACAATGCCACGGAGATAGTAGACTTCCGTAGCTCTCTGCTGAACTGACTGGAGTGAGTGGCTAATTACGTGTCTGATGAAGTAATGTCTCTTGACTGATTATGGCAGGTGTGTAACTTTCCCAGTGGTCTTTTACATTTAACAAAAGCTGCCTCGGGCTACCAGCCTTGATTTCTTACTACCAGGGACCTCACTTGTACATGCCCTTTCAGAAAGGTTTTCCAACAGAGCTCTGTAATCACACTTATTTATAACCATACCCTAGATTTTTACCACAGCAGACCCTATTGTTCTCATTTCCCCACCCATTAAAGGGTACTCAAGGACATAGCAGGTGTCTTACTTTTCCTGCCCAGCTGTGTATGCACCACCTGTAGCCCAAAGAATCCCAGCTTCTGCGTTTATAAATGTTGTTAGAATTTTCTTATTGCCAGTTTCTGGGGTAGCATAACAAGGAGGGCTTGCCCTGTATTTGGAATTGATGGTTTTCAAAGGCTCAATTTCCAAATCAAATATCTAAATTGGCACCCCAATTTCTAATTACCCATTGATTCTCGAAATATCCTATGAACTCCACCAAGGAGAAACGGGAAATGAACTAAAACAGGCCACCTGCCTACCGGACAGATGCTATTTGAAGGAGTGGTTTTAAATTTTCATTTTGGTTTTAAAGATTTGTTACTTGGAAGAGGCTGTGTACTTGGCACCATTTTATTTTGATGGAAAAATAATTGTAGAGTATTAGTATTTTTCAAGAGAGTTTATTTTACTAAATCTTTCATGCTTGCATTTTTGTTCTGAAATCTACACACAGTTTTCTACAGTTAACAAGTATCATTTGAAGATCAACATTCCATTTTAAGCATATTACATCATCGATTGGCTCAATGCTTCTATCCTAATTGTGCATCAGAATCAACTGGGGGCATTTGAAAAAATACTGTATCTCAGGTCCCACACTCCAACCTTCAGGTCAAATTAGTCTTTGGTGAGCTAGTCACCTGTCGTCGTCGTCGTTGTCGTCGTCGTTGTCTTCTCCTCCTCCTCCTCCTCCTCCTCCTCCCCCTCCTCCTCCTCCTCCTCCTCCTCCTCCTCCTCCTTCTTTTCTTCTTTTTAAAATCTTCCCAGGTAAGTCTGTGGGATAGCCAAGGCAGAAAATACTGGACTGAAATTAATTAATTTAATGGCCAAAGTAATGGGCATTTTTAGTCTATTCATTTTATAACATCCTTTGTGAGCAACAGCTCTACCTCTTTTACTTTGTTTTTCTCCATTGTTTTAACTTTATATGCTAATGTAAATAAAGTGATCTTAAATTATTTTTGGAACAAGATGAGCATAAACATTAGAATTTTTAGAACAGAAGCTGAATGAAGCACACAAGAATTCTGATTTGTAATGGAATTAAGAGAGTGAACATAAAGTGCATATAGACAAAGAGAAACTGAAGAATTCTTTTAAGTGGCAAAAATTTACTTAAGTGTTAGGCATTAGGTTTTGGCTGGTGAAGGTTAAAAGATGACATAATCCTGTGTTAGGGTTCTTTGGTTCAAGCAACAGAATTCATTTCTTCTCACTAAAGAAGAAATGGCATTTTTTGGGGGGATTTGGAATGGGGTACAGGTTGAAAGGAAAGACAAAAGAAGAAATGGAAGAAAAATCAGAATTACAAGGGCTAAAGCCAGGTATTCCCGTGATCTCAGTAAGAGCACCCATACAACAGTTCTGTTAGGGATCTAAGGTTGAAATGAAAGTCCTCCAATTATTTTTTTTTCAACCTTTCATTACTCAGTTCAAGGTAGAAAGTCCCAAAACAGAAACTCCAATTTGTCCTGCTTAAGTAATGTGCCCACAGGTTTGGCAGGGAAGGCCAGGCACCTTGATTTATAGCCTCTCCAGGACTAGGCCTAATGAGGGGAAATATTCCCCCAGAATGCTGTTACCAAAAGAAGGTGGAAAGGATGCTGGGCAGCCAATAATAAAATAAAATAAAATGAAATGAAATGAAATAAAACTTATTTAGTCTCTCATTAAATAATTTTAATTAGAAGGCATACTCAGATATATAAGATGTAATGTTTAGGGATCATGTAAAAGCTACTTACTATGGGCCAGTTTCATTCATTTATTCCTACAAAAGCCTGAAGAAGTA
The DNA here is from genome assembly GCF_027475565.1 of Acinonyx jubatus. Lineage (NCBI taxonomy): Eukaryota > Metazoa > Chordata > Mammalia > Carnivora > Felidae > Acinonyx > Acinonyx jubatus. Next base: position 33,058,100 of record NC_069388.1, on the reverse strand, counting down.
AACGCTATTGTCTTAGATTTTTAGGGACATTGAAAAGTAGGGCATGGAGCCATTTGGTTAGTTGGCAAGGTCACAGAAGTGACAAATGGCAATGCTGAGTGCAAACTGAAAACCGTTGGACTTTATCATCACACACCTTTGTGCTTACTAACACCTAAGAAGCTGGAGAATGTTAATATGAGAGAGAATCCAGTGAAAGGTGATAGGTATTAAAGGAGGGAAAATTGCTTCCTTTGGGGGAATTGGGAAGACCTTGAGGCAGGTTTGGCACATATGGAAACACTGTAATCCAAGGAAAGGGTGTGGCAAAATGTATTTCAGGGAGTGATAGAATGAGTGAATGAGGGCTTAGAGGCAGTTCAAATGAATCTATGATGGAAAGGTCGGTATGTAGCCTAGGTGGGGTCTTGGGTTGGATTTTATTTGCCTAATAATAGGAAACTGTCAACAGTTTTTGATCAAGGCTACTAAGCAGGGGAGGCATAAGGGAGTCTGTTTAAGAAAATTAGTCTCTTGCTGTGTACAGCATCAATGGAGTGAGTAGGGGCTTTGGGAGAGAAATAAGCCGGCCATATGGTTGAACAGGTGAAAGATGAGGCCGCTGAAGGCCTATGCTAGGAAGCAGTCAGCAAGAGTGGAGGAACCCTGATAGGTTTCAGATACTGAATGATGTAGGGGTGGCGGGAAGAGTGAGGGAGATGTCAAAGGAGGCAGGTTGATGCCTGGACACGTCAGGAAGAGAGACAAGGTTGGAGGAGGATGGAAATGTTCAAAGGCCTTTGCAAATGGGGGAGTGGTGCGCGTCAGAGTGGTGTGTCCTGGATGTAGGAGATGGACAATCCCCTGTGTGGAAATGATGCTTGAAGACGTGACAGGAGTCGGGCAGGTGAGCTGTTGAGTTGACAGAAGTGAGAAATGATTGCATGAGTGTGGCTGCAGCTTTGAAATATGCCCTAAAGTTAATCCGATCCAACCCTGATTGTGCGTACAAGTCAGAGCTCATTGAAAGCTATTTTCTTACAGAAATGTTCTTCTAGTTTTTAAACCACTCACCACATATTTTATGTTTCAGGCTTGAAAGATTTCAGATAATTTGCATACATCTCTCTCCTTAATTGAATTCATGATTATTTTATAGAACTCTCTTATATGTTGATGGGGTGGATGAGAGGGGAGGATTCTGAGCCATCATCTGTGCTACAGGCAGATAGTTACTGCAGACTAGCAGAGCTGGGAAATACCCAAGAGCTTTATATTGGTGAATTGGCCCATTTTATGGATGCAAAGAGGAAGTTTTTCTTTCCATGGACTCTGAAGACATAGGGAGTGTTGGATGTGGGAGGTGGCATCGGGAATCGAGGTAGGGTCAAGTAGTCTCACCAAGAGACTTGTGGACTCGCCTGTAGTGAAGAGAAAGGCCTCACACTTCTTGTCTTGTTTTTCCTTAGGTGTTTGTGCTGCTTGTCCTCGGTCCTGAGTATAGAATGCTGTCATGTTTGCCTCAGAGCTAGATTGTCAATGTTTTAATTTTCAGAAAGTTAAAAGCGTAATTTTCAGATGAATATAGAGTTTAACATTAATTGGCTTAAGTGACTCATTAACTGAGGGACAGGAAGGATGGCAAAGCTGATGTGAAGACGCTTTGAGGATCTAGGGTCTAGAGAGTCAGTCCATTAGGAGAGGCAGACGGAACTTAGAGTTTACTTTTGAAGGTAGAATCAAAACTGTTTAAAGCCCTATGGGACAGTACTATGCTAACCTTTTGGGATATCTATTCTATAAAATAATAATGATAATAATTTACAGCTCTAAAGGATCAATATGTACCTTTCAATATCTACAAGTTAACTTGTGACCTGGACCCTTACTGAGTGCAGTTAGCAAGTCAGACAATGGTTCTTCTCCTTTATTAGGGCAAAAGTTGGCAAGTTACAGTGGGCCAAAATCCACAGGCCACCCATTTTTATAAATAAAATTTTTAATAAATTAAGTTTCTTTGGAACAGAGCCATGGCTGCTTTGGCTGTTTTGTGCTACAACAGACTGTTGTGACTGAGTGTCATATGTGGCCCCTAAAGCCTAAAATATGTTCTGTCTGGCCCTTTAAAGGAAAAGTTTGCTGACTCCTGCACTAGAGAATGAAATAATCCTTGGTTGGGCCGTTAAACAATTAACATGAATGTGCAATTATCCTTTTGCCAATGTTAACATTTTGCACAATTTCAACAAGAGAAAAGAATGGAAATCTTGGCAGTAGAAATTTTGTATAATTCCATGAGAATGGGGAACAGCAGAGTCCAAATTACCTTGCATACTGATTGGAAAAGTCAGGAGTCATCTCCTGGCTCCCTGTCATGATCGAGTTTTAAGTATACCAGTTTCTTTGTATATGCTTGTGTTGAGAAAGAATGAGAAAGAAAGGGAAAGGGAGAGAGAGAGAGACAGGGGGCATTGAGGGTGAAAGGATAGATTGAGGAAAGAGACAAAGAGCAGATTTTCTGTATCTCTGCCTTAGACACCTGCCCTGAGTATCTAATACTAAAAGCTAAGAGTGTGGATATTAGTTCCTTACTCCAGACCCAGCATCTCAGGATAGCCATGGAAAACAACTTGGCTAAGGTACCACTCTCAGAGCCAGGAGACCTGCATTCTGACAGAGGCTCATTGTTTTGAGGTTTGTATTTAGTTTGGGTCCAGGGTGACCTCTGTTTTCAGCTCCTCAGACACTCATCACCTCCCTTCTCAGAAATGGCCTCAGAGATGAACCACAAGTTCTGCCCACAGAAACACTGAATTTAGGCTCAGTGTCCATTTGCTTGGGAGACAAAAAGCCCACCCAGTTCTGTAATAGAGACTGAGACTGGATGAAACCCCACTTCACCTAAATCTGCAGTATACTTCAAATAATACATTTTTCCCTCCAGAAGGAACAAGGAACCTGCTCTTCAACAAAATGGAATCACCACTTACATTCTTGTGAGGCAGGACAACATTGGCTTTTCTAGAATTTAACAGATCAAAAATCATTGAGAACATGATTCTCTTTCTTACCTGAGCTTGATGCTTCAAGCATTAGCTGCCATCACCAGCAGTACCATTGTTTTCACTTTGCGTTGCATTTTTATTGTATATTCTTATAAACATATTTAAAAATAATGCTGGAGAGATTGAAACAGGCTAAATGTCCATGATGGATGTGGTATAAACAAACAATGGAGTAATATTCAGCCTTAAAAGAGGAGATCCTGTCATATGCTACAACATGGATGAACCTTGGTGAGGCTGTGCTAAGTGAAATGAATCAGTCACAGAAAGACAAATAGTGCATAATTCAATGCTGTATGTATCTAAAGTAGTTAAAGAGGGAGAAAGTAGAATGATGGTTGTCAGGGCCTAGGAGCAGGGGGAAAAGAGAAGTTGCTGTTCAGTGGGTATAGAGTTTCAGTCATGCAAGATGAAAAACTTCTAGAGATCCATTGTACAACAACGCGCGTATACTTAATGATATTGTGCTTTAAACTTCTTGTTTAGTAGGTAGATTTTGTGTTATGTATTATTTTATCACAATAAAAATTGTGGCATTTACATAAACATGTATTCATTTCACTTGAAAATCATAATAAAATATATTATTGTGCAACAAAAGAAGCATAGATAAGCCTCTGTCTCTAAGGTATGGAGGTCATGCACCATTTTTAGGATACTTGAAGGTACCCTAGGTTTTGTTCTTAATTTATTTTTTTCAAAAGTAATTTAATTACAAAATGAAAGCAAGTAAATAATCACCTTAAAAATAATGTGAATATTTACAGTGTTTGGGCTTAATACTTCAAGCTCAGTGCAGTCTCCCTCCCTCTCTCTGGAAAATGAATGAAGAGGCACAGAATTTCATTTATGATTGCTGAATGCATGTGCAAAAGTACACATATAAACAAACTGCAGGGTGGCAGTAGAGATGATGAGGAAATCAAATCCTCTAGATAACTATGATAGGCTAAAATATAGTCTTTAAAGAAGAGTCTCTGAGGTAATCGTATGATTTAACACTAAAAGAGCAGACTCTGTGTGGCGCTTGCATTTGCCTGTTGTTTCTATTTGCCTGTTGAAAGTAAGATCATTGATATTGTTGATGCCTCCTCCTTCCCCCGACTCCCCCACCATCACCCCATCAAGTTTTGAAGAGTTGTTAGAGTTACTACTAGTTACTAATGACAAAGAGTAGTTAATAGAAAAAGTAAAGAATGTATTTCCAAGAACAAACACTAGCCTGTCAGAAACATGGTCGAACATTGAGCTTTCACCACATCGCATTATTTAATAGAAAAAAATGTGGAAAATCCAGTCTCTGAGTACATAATCTATATGGAATGTAAAGGCAAATACAATTAAAAAATAAAAGGCTTAATTCTCACTGTTGAAAATAAGAGAAGACACAAGAGAAAACAGTTATTTTTCAATAGGCACTAAAGCAGATTCTTATTTGTATCAGAAGCAATCGAGTAAGAGATTGTAAAGACAGAGAGAAGTCTCATCCTTTCGTGTAGCCAAGCAGACATGACCCATTACATATACATTCTCAAGATAAAACAATAACTAGTCCTCAAATAAGAGGACTTGGTAGCACCATTTTTCACATGGAGTTCATCCTATATTCTCTTGGTCTTTGGGTGGCCATCTGTGTTTGCTAATTGGCTTAATCCAAAGGGAAATAAACTTCTCACTTTTCTATAACAGGAGATAGTTCTGCATCTTGGAGCAAAGCACTCACTGAAGTTAGGCTCTTACACACTTCCTCCCAGCCCCCACCAAAGAAACCGAGAGACTGGTGCATTATCTTCTTTGAAGATTACATTTCTAGGAGATAGTTCCCAGGTCCTTGAGAAAGACATTCTTGTATGTTAAAGTTAGCAAGAGGCTATTTAGCTTTTAAAAAGATATTCCCACATTTCAAACAGAATTTACGAGTTTTCCAAAGTAAATGCTCTACCCTAGGTTTTAAATGTGAACCCTAATCCGAGACTACTAGGAACTTTCATAGTAATAGTGGCATGGAGCTTTTACCAGGTATACAATTGTTAAGTGAGGCAGGCAAATTAAGAATTTGGCTCCTATCTTGGCATTTCAATGGGGGATTTAAAAAAATTACTTAGGTATCTGGGTATGTCAACATACAAATGAGTATCTACATTCAAATTCAGGTGGGAAGAACTGTAGTAGAAATGATACATCCATCTATTTCTTTATAATGTGCAACTCCAGTTATCTTCAAGTTACTGATGATAGACTCTTATTATAATGACCATGAACATTGCCACTGAATTATCAGATAAAGCCATGAAAGGTACTGAGTTCAACAGGATATAATTTAAAATCTAGAATGTTTGTATGTACAGTCCCAAGATAGAATGGTAGGTATGCTGGATTCCACCAAATTTAAAGTCTAGGCAGAAGACCGAACTCTTGCCTAAGAAATGGCAAAATCTATATCAGAGATCAACCAAGTTTGGGGTTGCAGACTTCTTCATATGTTATGAATCTAGTGATCTCTTGGACTAAGGCTACTTCCTCTTGTAATTGTGGATTAATTGACATAGCAATTATAGATGGAGTTTAGAACATCCATTCATGCCTCCAGTAAGAATCCAGTCAAACCCTTCATCAAAACTCTCATTCTTACTATCCTCAAGGGTACTAGAGAGGCAACCACGGAAGTTATATAGTATGATATAATATTTTATATAGTTCCAAATACTATGCTTGGCCTACATCTTTAGTGGGAAAATCTTTAGTGGAAAATAACTCCAGTTAACTAGATCAGGGGTGGGGGGGGGATTCTTTCCCTTTTAATTTCAGGTATCTTACTTTCAGTGTGATTCAGAGTATAAGAAAGTATAAAGTGTTTTAAAGTGTCAACTATTTAGAAGGTTCAAAACCATAGCATCAATATAATTTCATTAAGAAATTAAGAAATCCATACTAGTTTAGTATTTTATAATTTTGTGATATTTAAGAATATGTAGCCTATTAGAATGCAGAATAAGTCCAGTTTTAAAATTTGATGGCTTGATAGCTCATTTCTTTTTAGCACTGAATAATATTCCATTGTCTGGACGTACTATACTTTATTCATTTACCAACTGAAGGGCATCTTGGTTGCCTTCAAGTTTTGGCAGTTATGAATAAACTACTATTAACATCCATTAACAGGTTTTTGTGTGGACATAAGTTTTCAGCTCCTTTGGGTAAATGCCAAAGAGCTCAGTTGCTGGATAGTATCATAAGAGTATGTTTAGTTTTCTAAGAAACTGCCAAACTATCTTCCACAGTGACTGTTCCATTTTGCATTTCCACCAGCAGCGAATAAGAGTTCCTGCTGTTCCACATTCTCGCCAGTGTTTGGTGGTGTCAGTGTTTTGGATTTGGGCTTGTCTAGTAGGTCTTTTGTCCATTTAAAAAATAAGGTTGTTTTCTTGTTGAGTTTTAAGAGTTCTTTGTACATTTTGGTAACAGTCCTTTAACAGATAGGTCTTATGCAAATACTTTCTCCCAATCTGTGGCTTGTCTTATTCTCCTGGAAGTGTATTTTTTTTTCAATTTTTTGTTAATGTTTATTTGTTATTATTGAGAGACAGAGACAAAGCAGAGAGAGGGGGAAACACAGAATCTGAAGCAGGCCCCAAACTCTGAGCTGTCAGCACAGAGCCCTATGCTGGGCTCGAACCCACAAGCCATGAGATCATGACCTGAGCTGAAGTTGGATGCTTAACTGACTGATTCACTCAGGCACCCCTGGCAGTCTCTTTACAAAGTCGAAATTTTGAATTTTAGTGAAGTCCAGTTTATCAGTTCCTTCTGTCATGCATCTTGCCCTTGGTTTTGTAAAGCTGCATTGCCATACCCATGTTTCTTGTATGTTATCTCCTAGGAGGTTTAATGTTTTGCACTTTACACTTAGGTCTGTGATTCATTTTGTGTAGATCCATTAATTTGTGTGGAGGGTGTAAGGTCTGTGTTTTGACTGATTGATTTTTGCATGTGGATGTCCAGTTGTTCTGGCACCATTTGTTGAAAACACTGTTTGCTCCTTTGCATTGCCTTTGCTTCTCTCTCTCTCTCTCTCTCTCTCTCTCTCTCTCTCTCTCTCTGTCACACACACATATACATATATAATGGTTGACTATATTTGTATAGGTCTATTTCTGAACTCTTTATTTGGTTCCATGATCTACTTATCTGTTTTTTCATCAACATCATAGTGTCTTGGTTACTGTAGCTTTATAGTAAGTCTTGAAGTCTAGTAGTGTCAGTCCTTCATCTTTGTACTTTTTCATCACTATTGTGTTGCCTGTACTTGGTCTTCTGACTCTCTATAAAAACTTTAGAATTAATTTGTCAATATCCACATAATGAACTTAATGGAATTTTTATTAGGATTACATTGAATCTTAGATCAAGTTGAGAACTGACATCTTGACAGTATTGAATCTTTTTATCCATGAAGGTAGAAAATCTCTCCACTTATTTAGTTCTTCTTTGACTTCATTCATCAAAATTTTATTGTTTTTCTCATATAGATCTTGTACATTTTTGTTAGATTTACACCTAAATATTTCATCTGGGGGTGCTAGTATAAATGGTATTTGTTTTTCGTCACAAATTCTACTTATTCATTGCTGATGTACTGAATTTTGAGTTTTGTATATTAACGTTGTATCCTGTAACCTTGCTATTATCACTTATTAGTCCTAGGAGTTTGTTTTGGCTGAATTCTCAGGGTTCATGAGTTCAAGCTCTGCATTGGGCTCTCTGCTGTCAGCACAGAGCACACTTAGGATCCTCTGTCGTCCTTTCTCTCTGCCTCTCCCCTGCTGGTGCTTTCCCTTTCTCTCTTTCAAAGATAAACATTAAACAAAAAAAGGATTTGGAAAAGGGGACATCTTTCCTTGTGCCTAATATAGTAGCAAATATTCAGGTTTCTCACTATTAAGTACGATGTTAGCTGTAGGTTTTTGTAGGTATTCTTTATAAAGTTTAGGGAGTTTCACTCTGTTTCTACTTTGCTGAGAGTTTTTATCATGAATGAATATTAGATGTTGTCAAATGCTTTTTCCACGTCTCTTGATAAGATGGTGTGATATTTCTTTTTTAGTCTGTCAGTGTCATGGATTACATTCATTAATTTTCAAATGTTGAGCCAGCCTTGGATGTCCAGGATAAACCCCACTTGGTTGTGGTATGTAATTCTTTTTTATATATATTTTGGGCTCAATTTGGAAATGTTTGTTGAGAAATTTTGCATCTTTGTTCATGACAGATATTGGTCTGTAGATTTCTTGTAAATCTTTGCTTGTTTTTATTATTAGGATAATGCTGGCTTCATAGAATGATTTGGGAAGTATTTCTTTTGCTTCTAACCTCTGGAAGATTGTAAGGAGTTGGTATAATTTCCTCCTTAAATGTTTGGTGGAATTCACCAGTGAACCTATCTGGGACTGATGCTTTCTGTTTTAAAAGGTTTTAAATTCTTGAAGCAATGTCTTTAGTAGATGTAAGCCTGTTCAGATTATCAATTTCTTGTGGGAATTTTGGCATAGTGTGTATTTCAAGAAATGGACCCATTCTATCTAGCTTATCAAATTTGTGGGCATAATATTATGGTTCATAATATTTATTTACGATTTTTTCTTTGTGATTCTGTTAATGTCCATGGTCTCTAGAGTGATGTCTCCCCTTTAATTTCTGGTATTAGTAATTTGTGTCCTCACTTTTCTTTCTCTTAGCTTGGTTAGAGGCTTATCAATTTTACTGATCTTTCAAAGGCTGGTATACTGACAACAGATTTCCTCAACATTTTTTGGTCTGAGAGTGTGTTTATTTTTTCTTCACTTTTGAAGGATAGTTTCCCAGGATACAGAATTCTAGGTTGTTGGGTTTTTTCTTTCTCAATACTTTAAGTATTTTACTCCAGTTTTTCCTTGCTTTTGTATGCTGTCTGGGGATGTGTTTCTTTTCTTTGTTCCTCTGTAGATAAGGTGTTTTTTTTCTCTCTTAATTCCTTCCGGAGTTTTTCTTTATCTTTGATTTTCTGTTTAAAAATTATATGCAAATGTATAGTTTTGTTTTTTATTTTTGTTTTCGGTGTTTATCTTACTGGTTGTCCTCTGAGCTTCTTGGATCTGTGGTTTGGTGTCTGATATTAGTTCAGGGAAATTTTTAGTCATTGTTTCAAATATGTCTTCTGTTCTTTTCTCTTTCTTCTCCTTCTGGCATTGCCACTCTGCATATGTTATACCTTTTGTAGATATCTCACAGTTGTTGGATACTCTGTTCTTTTTTGTTTGTTTGTTTGTGGGTTTTGTTGTTGTTGTTTTTGGTTTTCAAGGACTCCATTGATATATCCTCTCACTTAGAGATTGTTTTCTCAAGCATATCTGGTTTACTAATCAGCCATTCTTTTTCATTGCAGTGTATTTTATCTGTAATATTTCTTCTTGATTTTTCTTAGTATTTCCATCTTTTGTACTTACATTTCTCATCTGTTCTTGTATCTATCTACTTTATCCATTAGAGCCCTTAGCATATCAATCATAGTTATTTTAAATTCCTGGTCTGATAATTTTAGCATCATTGGGTTCTGATGCTTGCTCTGTCTCTACCAAATGGTTTTTTGTTTTTGTTTTATGAAATGTCTCGTAATTTTTTTCTTGATAGCCAGATGTGATGTACAGGGTAAAACTAACTCCTATAAATAGGACTTTAGTAATATGGTGAAGTATGGGGGGAAGGAAAGCATTCTATAGTTCTATGATTAGGTCTTAGTCTTTTAGTGACCTATACCTTTGGACTATGGACTTCACAAGACTTTTTCATTTTCTTCCTGTCCCTCAGATGGGATGAGTTGGAGTTGCATATTTCTTTTTCCCCACATTAGTTAGGCTCAGACACTACCCTAGCAAGTTAGACTCTTGTTAGCCAGTTTCCCTTGAGGTCAGTCTTTGTTAGGAAGAAAAGAATATTTTGCTGTATTGCAAAATGGTTCCATTTTCCCTCCCCCTGCTGAAAACAAGAGTGAATTTTTCACTGATGCTTACTGTGGGAACCCAGTCAGGCTTCTGGAAGTAAATTTCACAACATTGTAAGTCTGCCTCCTAATAACTGGGTCACTTTGGAGTGTTTAACTCTTATGCTTGTCTACATTGAGGCTCCAGCAATTTGTCAATCAACTATAGTTCAGGGTTTTCTGTCCCTACACTGGATCCAGAGGTGGTTTCTGCTTGTGAGTTTTTGCTCACTCTGGTAATCTGCAATTCACTGTAGTTGTGTGCCTTTCCACTTTTGGGGGTAGAGGTTTGCCCTGTGACACCCCTTCACTTGAATATCTAAAAAGAGTTACTGATTTTTCAGTCCCATTAGCTTTTTATTTGTTGTTACATGTGAACTGGAAACCGGAAGTATCACCAGTGAATTAAAAAAAAATATTTTGAGGGGTGCCTCGGTGGCTCAGTCGGTTAAGCATCCTACTTTAGCTCAGGTCATGATCTCATGGCTTGTGGGTTTGAGCCCTGTGTCAGACTCTTCTGAAAACTCAGAGCCTGGAGCCTGCTTCAGATTTTGTGTCTCCCTCTCTCTCTGACCCTCCTCTGCTCGCACTCTCTCTCAAAAATAAAGAAACATTCAGAAAAATTAAGGGGCTCCTGGTGGCTCAGTCAGTTAAGCATCCTACTTCAGCTCAGGTCATGATCTCATGGCTTGTGGGTTCGAGCCCTACATCAGACTCTGTGCTGACAGCTCAGAGCCTGGAACCTGCTTCGGATTTTGTATCTCCCTTTCTCTCTGCCCCTCCCCGTCTTGTGCTCTGTCTCTCAAAAATAACATTAAAATTTTTTAAAAATATTTTGAAATAACTATAGACATGCAGGAAGTTGCAAAAAATATTAAAATCCTCTGTATTATTCACCCCATTTCCCCAAATACAGACATGTCACCAGTGAATTTTTATCAAAGTTAAAGAAAAAAAAATAATGGAAATCTTACATAAACCTCCAGAGAATGCTCCAGAGAATGGAGCAGAGTCATCACATCCCAACTTTGTTCATGAGGCCAGTATCATCTTTATACCAATATCTAATTTTTAAAAATTTTTTTTAACATTTATTCATTTTTGAGAGAGAGAGACAGAGTGCAAGTGGGGGAGGGCAGAGAGAGAGGGGGACACAGAATCTGAAACAGGCTCCAGGCTCTGAGCTGTTAGCAGAGTCCCATGTGGGGCTTGAACTCCTGAACCACGAGATCATGACCTGAGCTGAAGTGGGACGCTTAACCAACTGAGCCACCCAGGCACCCCACCGATACCTGATTTTTAAAAAGTGCACATAGGAGAAACTATGAGCCAGCCTCTGATTCAAAAAACCCTCAACAAAATATTTAAACGAAATGATATCCAGTGATTTATCAAAATGAAACATATCATGACCAAGTTGGGTTCATATCAATATTACAAGGACCATTTAAAATTTTAAAATCAATGATTTTATTATTAACAAATACTAATCATATTAATTAACAGATAAAGGAATAAAATATGAGAAAAAATATATAAAAGAATCCACATTAGAAAAACCCATATATAAAAGAAACCCCATATGTAATCCATACATAAAAGAAACTCCATATATATAAGAGATCTATATATAAAAGAAACTCTGAGTAAACCAGGAATGAAAGGGAACTTCCTTAATCTGATAAAGTATAAGTCCAAAAATCCAACAGCGCTAATGCCAGCCACATGAAATGTTGAAAGCCTGCCCTCTGAGATCAAGAACAGTGGAAAATCTTTTATTTTATATTCTAATAGTGCTATCTCAAGAAGAAATGTCTATTTAAGGGCAGTTGGGCACTTTCTCTTTATAGGAGATGCAAAAATCAATGGGCAGTATTCAGATGTAGGCCTGCCAACAGGAGTTTCCTATGAAGAAATCCATTGTCTTTTAAAGGAAAGGGTTTGACCAAAAAATGCAATGACCTAATCCAACTATTTTAAATGGCTTAATTGTATGTTTTGTTCTATTTGGATTGGACGGTAACTATGAAATTAAAGATGATGCATTTTGTTAATGTTGAAATCTGGCTGGACTATGATTAATGAGATGGCTCATATTCTAGTCACATTGATTGCCTTAATCATTGTCCATCTATTTTTTCATACATTAATTATAACATAAATTTGTGTATTTTTCAGTAGACTGTTCTACACAAGGGAACAAACGTAACTTAGATTAGTTTAGAAAATCAACTTCATGAAACTCTGATAGTTATCATCCATCCTCATGGATTTATATCATTGACTGAAAGTGACTAAAAATTCTACTTTTCTATTCCACATTAAGGTGAAACAGAGAAAAAGTTTTGCATACCTAAGGACAATAGTGTATTTTACCACATTTCATGACTATTCTAGTTACCGCTTGTCTGTTCAATTTGATTAGTATAATATAATTTTGATATTAGGAATTTTAGAGGTCAACAGTCAATTCCTTTCCCAATGCTTTGTAAACAGACTGTTGGAAAGAAGCGAATTGCTTTGGGAGGTCTATGGTTCCACTGCTAAATAGCTAAATGTTGGGAAACGCTTGCTTTTATTTCTCAGAAGATTCAAATATATTCTTTCCGGGTAGAGTCCCATGTCTAATTCTCTGATTATTCAGACTTTCCTTATCACATTGGCACATCCTTCTGTTCACCATCTTCAGCGGTCTATTGTTCTACATGTTTCATTTTGTTTTCTTGTTTACTTACTTCACTTACTCTAGTGATCTTCATCTCTAATAAGTCAATGGCCTTAGCACTGTTCCCTCAGCTACTATCAGACAAGTAGACACAACTGAAGATTGAACACCTTCTCAGGTAAGAAGGCATATGGTACACACACACTGGAGAACAGTGCTGCATTAGGGTCCTTTGAAATTTTCTGGGTACTGACGATGGACCCCAGACCTTCATATTCCTCTCCTGAGAATTTTCACACATTAAATAATATGAAACATGATCTTTCCTGTCATAGCCTTACCTAATAGCACATCAGTGCAGTAACACATCATTAACAAGAGTTTCACTTCAGTGAAGGCAGGGACAATTCTCTCTCTCTCAGCACCTAGGTAATAAAACAGAGTGCCAAACTTGACATGCAGCTAGAACTAGATACATTCTCATGAAATGGACAAGGGAATGGACTAGTGAGTGCCTTCTCAAAAACATTCACACCAGCATCTATAAAAGTTGTGGATCAACAATAGATATTCCAGGGTTGGTGACAAGTCAAAAAAGCCTATTGTCTTCCAGTTTTTCTATTCTTTTTCATCTGTTAAGTCTCAGCAGGGTTTCTTGGCTGGAGTGGTTAGTGAGAGGCCAGGAGGTGATACAGAAAGAAGCTGGCTCCTCAGTTACCCACTGGCATTCCACCTCTACCCTGTGTTTCTAGGTTGACGCTTGACACTTGAGGTTGTTGCTAATGAAGATGGAGAGATGGTGTGGGTTTCAGGCAGTGACAGATGATAATTGCTTTGTGGTGCTTATTATGATCTGGTTTCTTTCTAAAATTTTTTTAACGTTTATTTAGTTTTGAGAGAGAGAGAAAGAGCGAGAATGAGTGGGGGAGGGGCAGAGAGAGAGGGAGATACAGAATCGAAGCAGGCTCCAGGCTCTGAACTGTCAGTACAGCCTGACACGGGGCTCGAACTAACGAACCGTGAGATCATGACCTGAGCCAAAGGTGGTCACTTAACCAACTGAGCCAGCCTGGCGCCCCTGACCTGATTTCTTTCTAAACATCCTTCTCTCACAAAACCTAGAACTTGTCAGTTTTCAGATGATTTGTGCAAATCATTGATAAAATTTTATATTAAAAGTAGAAGTTTATATCAGGTCATTGATTGTTATACAGACAATAAAACAAGAATTGTGTGCGTAAAGATGTAAAATGCCCTCTGTAAATCAAGTGGCAGCGGGAAAAAGAATGAAGAAATTTAAATTTGTTTTATAAATTTTTAAAGGAAATATGAAAAAACTGCCATGCTAAGTCAAGAAATTAATATTCCTGTATAAAATAGAGTTGCAATGGGCCAAAAATTCCTGTTACTCAAGCCATGAAAGAATTATATATGATGTTTTAATTGGTAACGAAATTTGAGCCAGATTCTAACAAAGACTATAGGTCTGGTCCAGATGGCTCTGTTTTTGTAGTTCATCCCAGTGGCAAGTTTGCCATGGGATTTTAAAAGCTTAAGGAATCCAACTTGCATACTAGAGGAATGTTCTAAAAGTGTACTAGAGGAAATATTTGAAGATGATGCACTGTGAAAACATTTTTATTTTCATTTCACAAAGCGAGGTGTGTGTGGGTATATTACATCCATCTATGTGCATTCATTGTATACGTATGTATGGACATCTGGCTGTTTTGTGAAATGAATATACACATTTGTATCTGATATTATAAAATTGACTAACGGATTAGAAGTTCAAAATATAAGACTGTAATGACAAGAGATGGCACTCTGTTGCCAAAAGATTATTATCACTACTCCTGTAGATCTTCCTTAATTACTCTCTTGGTTATTCCTTTTTTGGTTATTCTCTGCTGTCAAACTTTTCAAATACTGCCTAGCTCACAGCCGTCAGTTATATTGAATCCATTGTGATGGAGTTTCAGTTAACTTGTCCTTACCTATCCCACTGTCTTGCAGGTTTTCTTTCACTAATTTGTTGCCTGAATATATAAGAAAAGCAGAACAGGTCACAAGGAAGCAACTGGAGAATCAGTAAATCCTAAATATTCTTTTCCCAACTTGACTAAAAAATTGGGGCCCAAGACAAATTTTGGTTTTAGGAAAAGAGTATAATGCATAGAAGTGGGAGTTAGGAAAGTCAGGCACTGGTGAAGAAGTAAACTGCAAAAGGGATATCAATAGGAGTTTGCTTTATGTGTCAGCTCCTCTTAATTAATAGTAGCTGCTTGGAGTGCTGTGTTGAGAAGGATACTGAACCAAATCAGACTTAAGAGGAAATAGTGCTTTGAAACACTATTAATAATTCCAGTGTGCATGGGAAGAACAATAGGCAATGTTCTTGTCAAAAATTTAACATTCTTTGTTCCTATATCCATAGTTTTCAACCTTTGGCCCCTTCCCTACTCTGGGGATATTTGGCTGTGTTTGGAGATGTTTTTAGGTGTAACAACTAGGGGTAAGGACTCTACTGGCATTAAATGGATAGGCCAGTGAGTGACAGGCATGGGGCAGCTACCCACAATAAGTAATTATCTGGTCCTAAGTGTCAATAATGCTAAAGTTGAGGAAACTTCTCAGCTATTCCTGCCACACATAACTACATTGTCTTATTTTTTTTCCTTCCCCTACATTTTTAGTTGCTTAATATCTAAGTAAAACTAGAAGCTGTAGTTTTAGAAGAGGCAATTGTTTTCTATTAACAAAAAATACAAATAAAGATAATTTGAACTCCTAGTTGAACCCGAAGTAGGCAGCATTGGAACGTCCACGATGGATTTCTGCTGTCCCTTTGTCATGGTCTGAAATATAGATTCTCATATGGGAGAGGTTGCTGTCTGCCTTGTTTCACTTGTGTCAGAGTTTCTACTGGCAAACAACAGAATCCACTTTGAGTGGTGTAAACAGACATGGGATTTGCTAAAGGGGTTTTGATAGTTTAGAGATTTCCAAGAGGGCCAAATAGAAATAGAGGTTACATGTCCAGGAAAAACTGTGGGAGTCACTGAAGCAAAGATCCCAGTGCCGTGTGGGACCCAGAAACCAGTAACTCCTACCCGGGATGCTGTAGGATGAAATCACTTTACTGTCCTTGATACCCTTCATAAAAGATGGACTCTATCTAGCGATTGCTTTCTCACACTGCTCTCTTATAAATTGAAGTCTCACACATGTGCATCTGTTTGGTGAAGGGTGGTTCTACGTGTGCTCTAGCTGCAAAGGCAGCTGGAAAGCAAATTTTGACTCACAGTGTGAAAGATTGTTTAAATGATGCTGGGCAGTCAGAAACATGTGAAATATTCCTTTTACCTTTGCTCCTCCATACTACCAAAAAGAAAGCATATACAGTTGCCCCTCAAACAACATGGGGTTTGAATTGCAGAGGCCACTTATATGCAGATTTTTTTTTATAAATACAGCACAGTGCTGTAAATGTATTTTCTTTTGTGATTTTCGTAACATTTTCATTTCTCTGACTTTGTTGTAAGAATACAGTACATAATACCGTAATACATATAACATACAAAATATGTGTTAATTGACTGTTTTTAGTAAGGTGTCCAGTCAACAGTAGGCTCTTAGTTGTTAAGTTTTGGGGTCATCAAACATTATGTGTGTATTTTTGACTGTGCGCAGATCAGTGCCCCTGACAGTTGTTCAAGGGTCAACTGTAATTACATAATGCTTTTGCTGAGCAGTAGGCTATATTTAATTGGTTCAGATCAGTGGAGAATCATGTTCAGAGTCAATGTGAGTGCAATAAAACTATGTCCTGGTCTCAGTACAGATCTTCTTCAATGTATTGATGGGGTTGCATCCCTATAAACCCAATGTAAGTTGAAAATATTGTAAGTTGAAAATTCATTTAATACACTTAACCTACCGAACATCCTACCTTGGTCTGTGTACACAACCTTAAATGTACTCAGAACACTTACATTAACCTATAGTTGGGCAAAGTCATCTAACATAAAGGGAAAGCCTGTTTCAGAATAGTGTTGAGTATGTCATGTAATTTATTGAATACTGTACTGAAAGTGAAAAATAGAATTATTGTTTGGGTACCGAATGGTTGTATCAGTTGTTTACCCTATGGTCACATGGCTGACTGGGAGCTGTGGCTGCTACCACTGGCCAGCATCATGAAGGAGCATGGTACTGCAGATCACTAGCCCAGGAAAAGATTAAAATTCAAAATTTGAAGGATAGTTTCTCTTGAATGCTTATTACTTTTGCACCATCTTGGAGTGAAAAAATTGTAAGTCACACCAGCATATATTGGGAACCAACTGTACTTACTACAATTAAAAAAAAAATCAACTAGCTTGGTAATATCCAGGGCTAGTTAAAAATTTTTATAATCTTCCAGGAAGGAAATTTAGCATAGTATGTAATTTAAACTGTACTTTAATCAGGAACTGTTTGATCTAGGTACTGTTGATAACCATTTAATAGATGAGAAAATTCAGACACAGAAAAAGTAAGTAATTGGCCATAGGTCACATAGAATATAAGTAGGGAACACCATTAAAACCAGGCAGTTTGCTCCAGAGTCCACATATTTAATTACTTTTTATTACTTCCAGTTTTATACTTGAAGATAATGAGGTTCTAGATACTAAAGAATTTGTTCAGAGTTACATAGGTAGGGATTTGAACTCAGGCAATTGGATTCCAGACACTTTTTTTTTAATTGTTACATTATATGGCATTTTAATAGTTGGGAGAATTATAACTCACTCCTGTCAAGTCATAATTAATCATGTAGTGCAAAGTAAACAAAGATGTGTAATTATGAAGTTTACTTAAGATGTATACATTAAATTCTATATGTAAAAAGTGTAGTTGCTGTAGTAAGTGGGATCCAAATGCAAAAGTTGCTCCCACCCACCAGAAAACAGTGCTCAAGTTTGATTCACCTTGTTTGAAATAATTGAGAAGCATGTCCTATTCAGAAATCAACAGAATATAGGACTTCAGCTGGACCAAGACTGTGTTCTATTTTTCTGTCAGTTCTGGAATATCTTTATAACCTTCAACATGGCCGTCACTGCTCATAGCCTAACTAGCAGACATCTCCTGCATTCCACTCTACTCCCCAAGTTATGATCTCTCACCTCTCTGTCCTTATTAACATCACCCTAATTTTTTTCAAGTAGCACGGTATTTCTCAAAGAGATTCCATTAGTATTTTAGGAAATAAAAAGTCTTATACATTTTTTAATTGTTGCACAATTGTCCAAATATTATTTAGGAAATAAATAAGTTGTAAATTAATGTCAACAAATTAGTAACAACAAAAAACAAAATCCTGCTTATCTTGGAGTGAATTTAGAATTTAAATACGTGAATCTATGATTGGCATTTATTACTTAGTAGAATCACATGTCCAAACAATTTATTAAAAAAAAAATCTTTTGGGTAGTGTTATCACATATGTCTGTGCCTTTGACCCAAGTCCCAAGTTTCACTAAACTTCCATAAAGGCTTCTATTTTTATTTCACGTTTAATTATAGATAGACTCTATTGTCATTCAGTAAGAAGCATGACAATTACTTTCCAGAAAATTCAGCTTTTGGAAGTATGGCTCTGTAAAACATTTTGGAGAAAATCCAGGTTACTGGGAGTAACCAGTATTACTTCCTTTGGCAACATTCTTGGGGCAGACATAGGTGGCGTGACAAATAGGAGTGATTCACTCTGGTATTGAATATATCCCATATTAAATCAGGGCTGACCACTCTTTTGTTTAAAATATATTTTTAAAAAATCCACCCATCTGCTATTATCAGTGAGGGTTATATGATAATAATATCACTTTTAGAAAATGTGACACAGTTGTTTTTATTTAACAAAAGTAATACAGTCTATGGTTTTTTAGTCCATTGTTTATGTTCTCACAGAATATCCTTGATAATTATCTGTAATAGCTGTGGTGTTATTTCATGGCCTCTAGCTACCATTTCACATACAAGCTTAGAATACTATGTATCTTGTAGCATTTCAATTGTGTTTTCCAGTTTCTGAGACAGGGACTGAAAAATATTTAATTAAGAAGACAGAAATCCTGAGCAAATACACACCATGCTGGGTCCTGTAGAAATGTTGATCTTTTCCTGGGGCTGAGGTCTGGTTTTATTTTGAGGCAGCATTGAAGGATGTCTGGAGGCCACTGGCAGGCAAGTTGTAGTCTCATAGCGAAATTGATCTAATTCATTGTGAATTGCTGCAACAAAAGGAACACTGTTTCAAAATGATAACTGCCATTTCTAAGTGTTTACATGTTTGGATTGTCACCTACTTCAGTTACTTGAGAAATTTCAAAATGTACAGTCTGAGGTTCTACTAAACACAGATTTCAGTGGTGCTAGCCAGAAAGCAGGGGTCCAATCACAGATGAAAGAGTCTCCATATTTACCTTTAAAAGTTTCTCTTTCCCTCTGTTGCAAGCTATACTGCCTTGAGGGTGAGCAGGAGCTGTGGTTAGGGGAAAGGGAATGGGAGGGAGTGAGAGAGGGCAGAATGGAGAAATCAGGCCCATTCTGCCCAAGTTTCAAGCAGAAGAGAAACTGGGGACCTGAATGCTACCAAATATCCATTTAAAGGAGACTGAAGTTTTAATAACCAGATTATGCTACAGATTACAGTGAACTATTTTCTGTTTGAATGGATTGAGGCCTCATTGATTAGTGATTTTAAGTTTTCTATTTTCTCATGGTGTGGTAGCTGTGGCTGTTGGGGGATGGAAGGGGGGAAGTTGATAGCATTTATTCGAGAATTAAAATTTCACAGCTTTGTCTATCACTGAGTAGAGACTGGTCAGGAACCACTTCTACACTAATTGAACAACAACAACAACAAAAATAAGATAACAGTATTCGTTTGATTTAACTCCCACTTGAGGAACTGAGGAAACATGGCGGTGTCCATACTGCTTCTTTCAAGAAGGTCCAAGATTTGGGGTGAGATGGTAGTTGTAGCCTAAATATATGAGAATGCAGCTTATTGTGTGGGCCCCCCTTTTTTTCCCTCTAGTGTTTCTTCACAAATAGCCTTTCCAGAGAGAACACTTTTTTTTTTTTTTTTTTGCTTATGATCTGACTGCTCCTGAATGCTGCACTTTGCCAACCTTAGTGCAGGTGAAACATATTAGGCTTACATTTGTGGCTTTGGTCCTTTCTCTTTTGGCTTCCTGTATTTGATGCTCTTTCTCATATGGTCATTCCTTTCTGTGATTAACTTTTCCAACTGTCTCTGTTCTGAGTTGGGAAAAAATGCCTTATTTGGGCAAACACTGTGAATAATAATTATTCTGTTACTACAATGTCCATTTACTGAGCACTTACTATATAACAGGAGCTCATGTGTACCGTGTCCCTTCCCTTTAGTTCCATAGCACAGGATTTGTTCTTCCCCTGGGATGCTTGCTGGCCTCATCTTGGGTTTCTTAACCCTTATTCATACTTCAGGTTCACTGGCAGTCTTTCAGGAAGTCTTCTCAAACTCCCCCATAGCGTCATGAACTGTTCCTTCCTAGCTTCCCTCATAGCTGTAGCTTGGCATTTGTTTGTGTGGTTAATGTAAGCTTCATGTACCATTGCACTCAAGATCTTCCCTCCATTTACCTTCCCACAAATCCTTTCCATTCCAACCAGTCTTTTTTCCCATTAGCCCAGGGTCACTGACAGCATGATAGGAGTGGAAGGTGATAGAACAAGGTGGGACAAGAAGAGAAGAGGCTCCCCAAGACAACACTAATAATATGGTGGATTTGTGAGTGATGGGAACCCGTGGAAAATGGTAGAAGAATAGCTGTCACAGAAGCCCATGTGGAGGGCTTGAGTTATTTGAAGGCTCCCCAGAATATAGAGATGGTGTGCTGTTCAACCATGGTCCTTAATTGGGGGCTGAAAGGAATATGCAAGTCTGGACAGTAAGCCATTCCATAGTGATTTGTGTGACCAAGGGATGAACTGAGGGGTCCGAGTGAATATTCTGCTTTATGTACCATCCCTGAGCCCTTCATAAACCATTGTTGGGAGGGGATGGTGGACACTGGGGAGAACCGAGTGATTTTTTTTCACCATCTAGGCAGCATGGGGTATACTCTGAGATATAAAGAAAACAAATGTTTCACTTTCTGCACTCACATTTTTGGAGTGATACTCATACCCACTGCACTTATGGTAATGGTGAGAAAGAAGAAAAGAAGAAATAGTGGTGGCCCTGCTCTCATTGAGGAGCCTGCAGGAATCTCACATTTGAGTTGTGTCATGATTGAGGTTATTCTTAGCACATTGAAGGGTGCTGGAAGGAAGAAGAGACCAGTGAATTGGTGATTGTCCCCTCCTGCCCCATTCCACTACTCACTGATCTGTGATTTAGAGCAAGCAATGAAACACTATGGGACTCAGCTTAAAAATAAGAATACTTAATATATAATTTGTAATTTATGATGTTTTGCTAGAGGAGGTAATTCTGATTTTCCAGAATAGGCCACATTGATTTAAATGTCTTCAATATAACTTTCTTCAACTTGCTTTTTTTTTTTTTAAAATGTCTATTTATTTAGAGAGGGAGAGAAGGAGGGAGGGGCAGAGAGAGAGAAGAGAGAGAATCCCAAGCAGGCTCTATGCTATCAGCATGGAGCCTAATGTGGGACTCAATCTCAGGCATGACCTGAGCTGAAATCAAGAGTCTGACACTTAACTGATTGAGCCATTCAGGTGTCCCATCAACTTGCTTTTTGAACTCAACATTTTGGTTTGAAACATTTTCCATGTTGATAGTACTTACCAAGTTTATTAATGTTAACTGCTGTATAGCTTTCCACTATGTGAATATATCGCTTGCTTATTTCTTCATTCATTCACTAAGGAATGTACTGAGTACCCACTTTAGTTAGGGTACCAGGTTTTGGGGATACAGGAGTGAAACAGATGAAGTTCTGACTGTCACTGAGCTTGCATTCTTATTGAGAAAAGAGCACAGGCAAATAATGAACCAATCCACATACCCTATATCAGCTAGAATGTCCTTTAAAGAAAATAAAGCTGGATAAGGGAATAGAGAGTGATTGGGATGTTTTTGATAGTGGAGTCCGTAAAGGATTGTCTGATAAGGGGACATCTCAGCAAACCTGGATTAAAATAAGGTAGTTCCACAGGTACTTGGGAGAAGAATGTATCAAGAGGGACTGATAGTTACAAAGATGGAAAGGTAGGGGCAGTCTTGGTCCATTCAAGAAATAATGAAGAAACCCATGTGATTGAATTGCAAAGAGAAAGGGAGATAAGGGTTGCAGATGAGGTCAGAAAGATAGTGAAAGAAACAGGTCATTCCAGAGCAGAGTGAGTAAGTAATTCTGAATATGATCTGTCTCAACCAGAGGAAAAATTGCATCTGGTATAGGTTGCATGAGGTTATTCTAACTACCATGTGGAGAATAGAAAGGAAATTTGCAAGTTTAGAAGGAGAGGAACTAAGCTAAGCTAATATTGCAGCCAGGCAGGCTGTGGGCCAAAGCGGCAGTGGTGGGAGTGATCACCTTTGGGCTATGTTTTACATTACATATAGTCTCCCAGGTAATGCTAGTGCTTAGAATATGGAGTTGACAGAGAAGCAAAGATAACTTGTCATGTTATCAGTTTTTATACTGATATTCGGATTACTTCCTACTTCTTATTTTTTCACTCTTTTAAGCTGTTTTTGTTAATTATTTGCAATATGGTTTCTATTCTCTCTTTCCTGGTTCATATTCCTATTATAATATCTATTTATATATTCTATATATTATATACTTACATATTTTGTATGTTATATATATTTATATAAAGTATACCCATTTGAATATTAGTAAGTGATCCAGCTTGGGTAGTATATAAGAAAGAAACATGACAGGGGCACCTGGGTGGCTCAGTTGGTTAAGCATCTGACTTTGGCTCAGGTCATGATCTCGCGGTCCGTGAGTTTGAGCCCCGAGTCAGGCTCTGTGCTGACAGCTCGGAGCCTGGAGCCTGCTTCAGATTCTGTGTCTTCCCCTCTTTGCCCCTCCCCCATTCATGCTCTGTCTCTCTCTGTCTCAAAAATAAATAAACATCAAAGCAAGAAAATTTTTAAAAAGAAACATGATGGAATAACTGGAGATAAAACCTGGGAAGTTACATTACAAGAAGAAACTAAAGAATCTGTACCTCCTTTTGTATAGGGGAGAATCATTGACGCCTTTTAGCAGAGGGATGTTATGTTAAGAAATCAGCTGCAGGAAGATAATTTGGACAGAGGGATTCAGACAAAAGATTCCAGATAATTCTGGAAATTATCTAGGAAAAAGGAAATGAGGGCCTGAGTTCAGAGAGTGGCAGTGGGTTCTTAAAGCCATGTTTTATAAAGGGGAAAGCTATGGAACTGCTTACTTGTGCTTGTCCTCAAGGCCTAGTTGTTTATGAGTTGGGGATAAAACCACAAGTCATTTCACACTTAACAGTCAAGGCAATCTTTCAAAAATGGGAGCCATCTCACATATCTGCTATTTTAAGTCTTTCAGGAATATCACATTGCTTTAAGAATAACATCCTGGGGTGCCTGGGTGGCGCAGTCGGTTAAGCGTCCGACTTCAGCCAGGTCACGATCTCGCGGTCCGGGAGTTCGAGCCCCGCGTCAGGCTCTGGGCTGATGGCTCGGAGCCTGGAGCCTGTTTCCGATTCTGTGTCTCCCTCTCTCTCTGCCCCTCCCCCGTTCATGCTCTGTCTCTCTCTGTCCCAAAAATAAATAAAAACGTTGAAAAAAAAAAAAAAAAGAATAACATCCTAATTCATTATCTTCATCTGCAAGGCTCTGCATGTTCTAAGCCCTGCCACACTCCCTCCACCCTTGCCTCAGATAGGAGTCCACTGCACCAAGGCCACACTGGCTGTTTTCTCAAGTTGCCTCACTCTTAGCCTTCAAGCCTCAGCCCAAACTTGACCTCCTCAGTGGCCGTCATCCCTCCCTTCTCCTCAAAGACCCTCTACAAGGGACTGTCTCTTTCTTTATCAGCACTAATTAAAATTTGTAATAATCTTGTTCATTCATTTGCTAAACTGGTTATTGTTCATCTGGTTTTCTCTTGTGGGCTTCATGGGCCAGAGTTCAGGATTTATTTGACGGGATCTCCAGCACCTAGCATAGTAGGCAGACCAAGTAAGGGCTCAATACACATTTGCTGAATTACAGATATTACCTCAAGGATTTGGGACTTTTTGTCAAGAGATCTGTTTACCACATCTTTTGCTTCAGCCCAGCAGATTTTAATAATAGGTAGTTAGTGGTTATTAAATGCTTCTGAAAACATCTCATATTCATTGGGTAATTAAATTCTATGTAATGAGAAGTACTTCCTCCTTAGAACTGGAACAAGATTGAGGTTGAGGTACTCTGATACTTTTATCTTTCTGACTAAATCTTATCGAGAATATCCTCAGAAAATGGCTCCATGAAACATGCATGGCAGAACTTTGCTCAATCTTGGTGATGACTAAGTGGGCATTTATTTTATAATTCTATGTAATTTTGTGTTTGAAAATTATAACAATAAAACATTAGAAAAACATGATATCTATAGATCTACTGTGTGTCTTTGAGCTCCTGCAAAGGTAGAACCTGATGGGAGAACTTGGGTGCCGGTCGTTTGAGATGGTCCGGGAAAGAGAAGTGAAGGGGCGAAGAGAGTAAGATGGAGGGGGCATCGGGGATATAGAGGTGCACTGTTCAGCAGGTTGCCACTGTGGGCAACTGAGGATCAATCCATCTGGGACTCGCTGAGTAATTGTGAAAAAACATTCCTCAGGCTGTTTTATCAGATGAGAGGGAGAGGGAGGTGAACTGTTAACCCAGTGAAGTCAGGGACCAGCGGTTGAGGGTTGTTCCCATGGGTGTTAACTTCCTTAAATGTCTGAGGCTGCAAAGAGTGAACAGCCTACCATAGCTTTGGAGAAAGTTTCAAGGCAGAAAAGCAGACAGGTACAGCTCATGTGCTGGAGGTGGAAAGGACGTGTAATTATCCCGCACAACAGATGACTTCAGTCTGGTAGAAGGGTTGTAGTGTAGGACACCACAAAGATTTGCTGTGATGTGTGTGTTTATCTATTTTGATGACAAAGCAGCTGTTTTACTACCTCTTCCATTTCTTTGCAGATACAGTGCAGTTGCCATAAATCCTTTATACAATTGGAAGATTTGCATGTGGCTTGTAAAGCAGGCAGAATATTAACCATTTAGATGCTGGAGATGTAATTAAAAATAAGACGTAGTGGACTTCGCCACTTTTGAGATTTCGTCTTTTAGTTGGTAGAATGTCTTCTCTTTACTTTTTGGTGCTATCTTAAGAGTGGTAAGAGGAAATCTGGAGGGAAAAACTCTAAGAGAAGCAAGTGTAGTTAACAGGAATTAGACAAAATGATTATTGCTGTTCCTCACCAAGAGCCATAATTACAGTCAAAGAGAACTTCTGTTACCTAGTTGAACTTAAAAATTTTAGTAGTATGAAACATCTCAATGTGTTTTCCTCTTTTAAAATTTCAAGCCAGGACTAGGACTTGACAAATGAAATAAATATTGTAGCTTGTAATGCTTGTGTTGCAATAGGATTTATATATATACATACATATATGTGTGTGTGTGTGTTTGTATACATACACAAAATTGAGCTCAGATATATGTATATATATATAAATATATATATATATAAAGATATATATACATATCTTTAATACAGTTAGCATAAAGGCTAATTAATATTTTTTAGTAATAACATCTCTTCAAAAGCATTTATGAAGCTTCTTTACTGGACTAAATAAATCATCTCCCAGTTTTGAGTCCAGGAACACCATCATTCAACTAGGCAAGGTAATCTCTTCCAAATCCTCCATCTTCTTATAAATATATAATGATGACAAAATGCAAAATATTATCACATAACTAAAATTTTAAATTTCAAAGGCTAGTACTTAAAAAATAGTATCAGGATTAAAATCATTACTTTCCTATATTTTAAAAAACTTATTAATTTTGAAAGAGTGCAAGTGAGCAAGGGAGGGCAGAGAGAGAGAAGGAGAGAGAGAATCCCAAGAAGGCTCCATGCTGAGGGCTTCCACAAATCATGAGATCATGACCTGAGCCGAAATCAAGAGTTGAACACTTAACCGATTGAGCCACCGAAGCCATGCTGATTACTTTCGTATCCTTAAATGAGTGAAAGGAGAGAGTGAGATGATGAGGAAATTGCTTCACTTCATAGAACCATAACATTTTAGAACTTTGGTTGATCAATTGTAACCATCTCATTTAATAGCTAAGATCACCCAAGCACATAAATGTTAATTGAGAAATGTGAAAGCGCAATGAGTTGAGGCTGCTGAAGAAATGGGCAGAATACTAATGAGTATTATTAAGAGAAATTTCCATTTCCATTTGAAATTCATAGCTGGTATTAACAAAATTCCTATTCTGGGTTTTCTGATATTAATATTTTCTTTTTTTTTTTAATTTTTTTTTCAACGTTTATTTATTTTTGGGACAGAGAGAGACAGAGCATGAACGGGGGAGGGGCAGAGAGAGAGAGGGAGACACAGAATCGGAAACAGGCTCCAGGCTCTGAGCCATCAGCCCAGAGCCTGACGCGGGGCTCGAACTCCCGGACCGCGAGATCGTGACCTGGCTGAAGTCGGACGCTTAACTGACTGCGCCACCCAGGCGCCCCTGATATTAATATTTTCATGGTCACCATTGGTTGTTTAAAGTTTTCCAAGTTACTGCATTTCTGCATTCAGAAACGGCCCTGAAAGACCGATATGCCCACCCCATTCTTGCTTCCTATCCATTTAAAAAATAGAGCTGAAGAATTAAATAAATCAACAAAAAATACACTGGCTAATATATCTCTATCATGTAAATATTTTATATGCCCTTTCTACCTACCCATCCATGTATCCATCTATCACCCATCTACCCACCCATCCATCCATTCATCCACCCATCTGTTCATAATAAGGTGTTCATAGACTCATTAATGGCATCTAAATAACGGTGTGATGGGACCCAACATGCACTGGATAAAGAGACCTGATTCTGTGCACCTTTAACCAACTTCACATTCAGTGACCCTAAGGTGATAGGTTGAAATTGGCTATGGTAAGACTTTTTACACCATAGAAAGTAGCAAATGTTGTAAATCATCACCTCCCTGCACTCCCCTACAGTGAACTGGTTGTTAAACATTTACTAGTGCAGTGCTGTCTTGCCAGTAACTCCACTTGGGGTTGGTTTAAAAATTAAACATAGTGAAAATAAGATGATAAACTTGAGGATAATGAGAAATTTACTAAAGCTGTCAACTGAGCCCATGTTTGATTTAAAAATTATAAACCTATAAATCTGAGAAAAAGAAAAAATATTTCCTTGGAACTGAACTAAGAAAGGGCCACATTTTCTTTTTTAGTGTTATAAGAGACACTTTTGAAATGGACAGTTCTTTGATGGGCTATAAAGGCTAAAGTTATACTATTTAAAAATATATGTCATTTATGGGCCTTCTGGGTGGTTCAGTCGATTAAGCATCCAACTCAATTTTGGCTCAGGTCATTACCTCCTGGTTTGTGAGTTCGAGCCCTGCATTGGGTTCTGCCCTAACAGTGCAGCCTTTGTCTCTCTGCCCCTCCCCTGCTTGCTCTCTATCACTCTCTCAAAATAAAAAAAAATGTTTATTATTTGTCCAGATCATAGAAATGTCAAATTTAGATTTTTTCTAGGTTTTTGAATTGAATGCTTAGATTATTTAATATTGGTTATCATGGAAATTACTATTTCCCTGAGTATAGGTTTAGAAAATTTTCATACATTTTTATAGATACAACTTAATGGGTAGCATTATCCCTGTCAAATAGTTACTTACGAGATTTTTTTTTCCAATTTCCAAAGGTTTAACTCTTAAATATGGTTTCTTTGGTTTGAAGTTCTAGTTTTATTTCAGTGTGATCAAAGTATGTAGCCTGAGGAAGTTCCTCTTTTTTTTTTAATACATTTTTTTAAAAAGTTTATTTTGAGACACAGTGGGAGTACGGGAGGGAGAGAGAGAATCCCAAGTGGCTCCATGCTAACAGCATCCCAAGGTGGGACTCCATCCCTTAAACCACAAGATCATGACCTGAGCGAGTCAGATGCTCAAATGACTGAGCTATCCAGGTACCCCAAGTTATGCTCTTTCAAATATACTGAGAATGGTTTACAGTTGAATTTTTTTCATGAAATTGTGCATAGTGTGTGTATGTATCTATTAAATTAGCTTAATCTTAAAATTATTAAATTTATTTGTTTTACCATATAATTTATGTCTTCCTTATCTATGAAGATATGTTAAGTGGGGCGCCTGGGTGGCGCAGTCGGTTAAGCGTCCGACTTCAGCCAGGTCACGATCTCGCGGTCTGTGAGTTCGAGCCCCACGTCAGGCTCTGGGCTGATGGCTCGGAGCCTGGAGCCTGTTTCCGATTCTGTGTCTCCCTCTCTCTCTGCCCCTCCCCCGTTCATGCTGTGTCTCTCTCTGTCCCCCCCAAAAAAAATAAACGTTGAAGATATGTTAAGTAATTATAATTATATCTGAATCATAATTTTATTTTTCATTACATAAGTCTAAACATTTATATTTTACATGTTTGGAATGTTATTTCATGCTTACAAGTTCAAGACAACTAACTTCACTGTGAACTACATCTTTATCAACATAAAATATCCCTGATCTTAAAACTTACTAGTTTTACCTAAAAATCTACTTCTTATATTCACGTCAATATCCCTATTGTTTGTCTATAGTTTCTGGTCAATTGCCCTCTATTAAAAAAATTGTGTCATTAAATTTTATCAGTGTCTTTTGTTCATACTGAAATATTTTTGTTCATTTTGAAATATTGCTTAAATTCTCTTTTTTCTTCATATAGTGGTATTAAGTAATATATGTTATTTTTAGTCCCTTTGGTTGTTTTCATATTAAAAATTATCTATTTGTTGGGGCACCTGGGTGACTCAGTCAGTCGGTTAAGCGTCCGACTCTTGGTTTTGGCGTACGTCATGATCTCATGGTTCATGGGTTCAAGCCCTGCATCCAGCTCCGTGTTCTCAGCATGGAGCCTGATTGGGATTCTCTCTTTCCCTTTCTCTCTGCCTCTCTCTCAAAATAAATAAATGAACTTTTAAAAAAAAATGATCTATGTTGATTAGAGTATACACACTGGGAAGCAGGGACCCAGATCTGATCATTGATCTCTGCACACTAGCATGGAGCCAGGTACTTGCACACAAAAGACAAATGAATAAATAAATAAATAGACATTGTTAATAAAACAGAACTGATTTGCTGTATCTGAATAAGAGAAGTTTAGAATACCTTTATTTCTCTCCTCTTCTTCAGTCCTGCTACTGCCCTGTTTCTATTGAAATAAAACTAGGTACTTTCAGTATTTAAAAAAAAAACGGTATTTTTTTATCCACCAAGAATTACTTTTGACATTTGTCAAGATTCATAACTGTGTTTGTAACAGTTACTTAGACACCAACCTTGTGTTAAGTTCATTACTCACTGCCTTTTCTTTTGAGCCACACATGCCTTCAAATCAAGTTAATTTCTTGGTTTTGATTCATTTCTTGGTTGGGTGAAATACTTCCTTAAGTAATTTTTTTCAAGACAGATAACTAAGTAGTATATTTCCTGAGTCACTTCATGTCTGAGAAGGTCCTTCTGTCCTCACTAATGAATGTGGACTTGGATGAGATTGGAATTTTGGAGTCATAAACATTCCCCCTAAAACCTTGAAAACACCTTTCCATTGCCATATTTCATACACCACTGAGAAAAGTCTGATGGTATCTTCATAGCTCTTACTTTACTCTCTTCTGCCTGGAAGCTTTGAGAATATGTATTTATACCCAGAAAAATACAAAATATATCATTATTGTTTAATTGCAGATTGATCTTTATTAATATCTAGTATTCTTAGACCCTTATACTAAATGCTCAAAACTTTCTTTAGCTCAGAAACTTTTCAGATTACTTTGATTATTGCATCTCCTTGCTTTATAGTATTCTAATTCATACTTTTTCAATCCCCTGGTTCTATATGCCTTGCTTCTCATGTACTTGATCATTGTCTTTCTCCTCATATCCTTTAATCTATGAATTTGGGCTGAATTTCTATAATCCATCTTCTAAATGTTGCTTTTAGCTTTCTGTGGACTATAGTATACCATTTATTTTATTGACTTTTACTATTTGCTGATAATTATTTTTCACCTGCAAAAATAATTCCTAATAGCAGGCTTTCCTTTACATGAATGTTAGGTCCTTTCAGATTGTATTAGGAATAGGGATTAGAGAATTCTTAAAGAAAAAGTTATTCCATGGACATCACAGGTTCTCATGCCTTAAAAGAGTCCTTTATATTGAATTGCTGTATTTTTCATATTTCATTGAATTTTCAACACACACACACACACACACACAATTATAGTCTATGATAATACAGTATGTGATTTGAAATGCATTCTGTTAGATGTCATTTGAGTCATTAAAACAAGCAAACAATCCCCAAAGAGGAAAAAATGTTTCTTTTTTTACAGTTTCTTTTTTTTAAGGTTTACTTATTTATTCTGAGAGAGAGCAAGTGTGCGCACATGAGCAGGGGAGGGGCAGAGAGAGAGGGAGAGAGAGAAGCCCAAGCACCCTTGGTGCTGCCAGCACAGAGCTTGATGCAGGACTCGATCCCACCAACCATGAGATCATGACCTGATCCAAGACCAAGAGTCATATGTTTTAACTGAGCCAACCAGGTGCCTATATGGTTTCTTTTAAAACTGGGATTTAGGGGTGCCTGGGTGGCTCAGTCGGTTGAGCGTCCGACTTCGGCTCAGGTCGCGATCTCGCGGTCCGTGAGTTCGAGCCCTGCGTCGGGCTCTGGGCTGATGGCTCAGAGCCTGGAGCCTCCTTCTGATTCTGTGTCTCCCTCTCTCTCTGCCCCTCCCCCATTCATGCTCTGTCTCTCTCTGTCTCAAAAATAAATAAATGTTTAAAAAAAAAAACCTGGGATTTAATGGGCCCTGAGAAATAGTGGAAACACTCTAGGAATCCAGTGTGTAGTTGAGAAGTTCATGAGATGCCTTCTGTTCTTCTCCTTAGCTACTCTGTACCTGTGGGTGTAGTTCCCAAAATTGTTTGTGAAGTTTTTGTGCTTTCTATTGATAGACCCTTGTGTATATTCTCCATCTCTGTGCATAATTAAAAAACACTTCAGCTGCATGTGACAAATCCCAAGTAACAATAGCAATAAACAGGTTACATTTTTCTTTCATTGTTGAATGAAGGATGCTCAGTGGAGACATACTGTATCTTGAGAAAGGAAGAGGTAGGATCAGGCATCCAGTATGGTTTTTGAGATAGAATGAAGGAAAGCCAGGGGCCTCAACAAAGAAACTTAAGACAAAATAGTTTCAAGGATAAATTTGACAAGAATAATGGACTGTTAGCTGTGCATCTCACCCTTAGTTGAAACTGTGTCATTATTATCATCCACGAATGTTGAGGTCATATTAGATACTGTGGTGATCAAGAAGAGCATAAGCCCTGGGTTCTGGCAGGTCTGGGTCTGAATCTTGTCTTTGCCATTTATTGGCTATGGAACCTCCAGCAAGCTATATCACTATTCTGTGTCCCAGATTCCTCACTTCTAAAAGTGTAAAAGATTCTTACAGCACTATGGAAAACACATGTAACAGTACTTGTGAAACAAACCTGGCATATAGGAACTACACTCATTAATTTTAAATTTAAATATTATTATCACATATATATTATATATCACATATGATAACACTGTATATTAGAGTTGATCACCAACCCAGAAAGAAAATCTCTCTTATGAAAGAATGGCGTTGAGAATATTAGTCACATATTTTCGGTTTTTAGAATTATCTGATTAAATACCCCAGGCTACATGCAATGTAATATAGAAAATTAATAACTTCCAAGAACCCTGACATAAAAGAGTAAGTGGTTCTATTTTGTCACCAAGGAGTTTCCAAACCTTTCTTCATATTTGAAGCACGTAAGGGTCTCTTAAAAATTACAAAGCCTAGGTCACACTCTAGAGCAACTAAACTACAATCTCTGGGCTTGGGACGGAAGCATCAGTAGTTGGAGCCATCCAGGTGATTCCAATAAATGTAGAAACCCCCTACTCTAATACATAGCATCCTTATCTGGCATTTAGTATCTTTATTTGTAAAATGGAAGTAATGGCACATTTATGAAAAGGTAGAGTTTAGAATTAAATAAGAGATTTGTAAACAAAGTTCTAAGTATCATATATAACTATGGGCTCAGTGAACAGTGCTTTAAATGATTTAAATTTATTTAGAGAGGCCTGAGTTTTATATCTTCTAAGACCAAAATATTTTATATCTTCTTAAGTCTTTGGTAAGTCAGAAATATTAATGTCAATAGTCATATTGAAAATCCTGATTTAAAAAAATTCTCACATGTCTTTTTTGTTACTAAGAACAGTAAAAATGTTTATTGACTCAGGAGAGTGATTAATATGTTGGGCCCTCTTTATAAGAGAAGTATCTCATCACCTAGCATACCATACTGTATTGACGTCAGC
Source organism: Acinonyx jubatus (assembly GCF_027475565.1). NCBI lineage: Eukaryota > Metazoa > Chordata > Mammalia > Carnivora > Felidae > Acinonyx > Acinonyx jubatus. The sequence continues at coordinate 33,025,636 of NC_069388.1, read as the reverse complement.
ATTCTGAAACAATTTGTTTGCTAAAAGTCTCACCAAACCAATGACAGTAAAAGTCTCAAGAATTTTTTTTAAATGTGGTTTGTGGCTAATGGCAAAACCCTAACAATATCCAAAAGCATCTAGAACTGTAATTGGTTTTTTTTTTTGAGATCTTCCCACAAAATAGTAAAAAGATATTTAAAAATCAGCAGGCACTGTTATTTCTTTTCAAAAAGGAGGTATCCATCATTGTTTTTTTAGCACTATGAATTTCTATGTGTTATGTCCACCTTTATAACACATGACATAGACATGGGTGTGGAGAGAAGACAGCTACTCAGGACCTCTTAGGGAATCCTCCACTGTGGGTGAAGTCAAAGCTTTAGGACTTAACATCTTTAAAGAACCTTTTAATCTTCTGTAGGATAAGAACCTAATTGTCAAAGGCACAGTAGGAAAGAAAGCACTAAAGGGAACCATTTTATATTTGAAAAGATAAATAAATAAGCTGTTGATGATTTGGGTTAAGTGTTCTACAAGTACCAAGATGGTGTTCTTCAGAGTTTCTCACAGGTCCAGTATACACAAGTTCTAAAAATTTGAATCTGGGTTCGTTAGAGAAATTTAGATTGCATTATTATTGGGAATGTCATTACATGTATGATCTTTCTGTGAAATTGGAGTAAAACTACTTGAAAAGGAACTAGAATTTCTAAAGCTGGTGTAAGCTGTTCCTGAGTTGGGAAGAGAGGCTTTTGGCATTTATCAATAATACAAGATTTCTCCCACCACACTGACATTAGCTTTAATGGCCAGATGCAGAGGATATTGAAAATAGATCGTGCTTCAAAACTAAGGTGAATATAAATAAAAAATGCTAAAGAATGTCCGCCTCAACCCCAGACATTTCCCCTGTAAGAACCTGCAACAATTCTTATTATTGCAATGTCTCCTTTGAAAGCAATATTTTGTCATCTTGAGAAAAAAAATACATACTTCCCATCCTTATGGGACAACAATTACCTAGAAATGGTGCACTGCAGGAAATGGAGTCAGGCGTGTTGGGAACTACAGATCTGGGCTGTGTGGTCAGCAGAAATTCCCCCAGAAAATAGGTACTCTGAAAAATCTGCTTTCTTACTTACAGATTTTCTCTCTCTGTCTTTTTTTTTTAATAGTGGACGTTCTCCCACCAGGTTATCCTTTACGTTCCCATCTCATTGCATAGTGCAAAGCCATGGTGGGGCTCATTTTTCAGACAATGTGGGATGATGTTCAAGACTTGACACATAATCAGCAGTAAGACTGGCGCCCTGGCCAACAGAGTGGAAATATTCACTTTGAAAAGGGATATCATAAACCAAAGTATGAGAATCACATTAAAACACATGTCTATAAAACACAACCTATGCCCTGAAGCTGACATTTGACCTCTCATACTTGCATATGAAAAATGATTTTCTGCTGCCCAAAAGTATGTTTCAGAAATTGATATGAGGGGAACTGTCTCACTTTTCCATGCAGGGATAGAATTTCAGAAAGGCAGTCTTCTCCCTGCATTCAGTTTCATTCATTCTTATCTGTAAAGCCCAAGAACTAGAAGTTAAGTTTAAAAGGAGTATAATAGTATCTTCCCGGTGATAATTTATCTTCACGCTTAAGAGAGTTGGCTTACCTAATTGTTCTCCATTTACAGATGGTGTTGAAGTCAATCATATTGGACTCTCTTCTTTATCTTTCATCCTTTTTATAATTAATCTTCTTGCTCATCAATTAAAATATATTAAATATTGATCTGTTGGAGAAGATATACCTTTTATTTTTACTGTATTGCTGCCTTTTATTATCATTTGATAATAAAATGGTTCTGTTACATTTTAGAATTAGATACACTAAGGTAAATTATAGGAATCTCTCTCTCTCTCTGTCTTTTTTTTCTTCAGTAGTTCCTATATGCCCTGGTCCTAGTCCATTGTATGATTAGGTTTAATTGGATTTGTAGACCTCATCTTGTCATATGTCACTTGTGTCATTATGGCGTGGCAGGAATAAAAATGGCTGTTGAAACTGTTGCCTTGAATTTGAATTGAAGGTACTTCTCCTTTATTTATTTTATTTATTTTATTTATTTTTGAGAGACAGAGTGGGAAGGGGAGGGGCAGAGATAGAGAGAGAGAGAGAGAGAGAGAGAGAGAGAATCTGAAGCAGGCTCCAGTCCCTGAGCTACCAGCACAGAGCCCAGCGTGGGGCTTGAACTCAACGAGCCGTGAGATCATGACCTAGCCAAAGTCAGATGCTTAACCAACTGAGCTACCCAGGTGCCCCAAAGGTACTTCTCCTTTAAATGGCCTTGAACAGTTTGCTCTGTCTCAGTGATCCCCCATTTTCTAGTGTGTAAAATGTAAGCAGTGACCCTAACCTACCACAGAGCACTTTGGAGAGCATCAGATGGATGTACTTGAGACTTAACTGCTCATGCATGTAAGGTGCATTGCCTTACAGAAGTGTGGACATACAAATATTAAAAGTGGAGACATGAATTCTGCTGCTTTCTGAGGTGACGAATGCTGCTCTGTAAGCAGGAAGGAGTGTACACGTGTAGATCTGTGGTGATGTAGCTGATAACATGAGTGACCTGCCAGGTGCCTTTAGCCTCGGCCCAGCCTCCCCCTGCCTGAGGGCTTCCTCTGTTGGGCTATCACGCAGCAGGCCCCACACCAGGTACTGAGGTCCTGAGGTGCCGGCCCAGCGTCCTCCATCCAGGGTTAATGAGAATTGGTTAGTAAGGACGCTAACTCCTTTGCCCCTTGGGTGCGATGGTCCTGAGATACGTGTTCTACATGGTCTCCCAGTTCCCTGGCAGCTGGTGAAGCTCCACTAGCCCACAGTGGTAGTTTAATTGGTACCCCATCCTCTGTCTGCTGTCTTCCCTGTTTTGTGTCATATCCCCCCTACTGGTGCTTTTTGGGCTCACCTCCTTGCAGAGCCCTGATCTCAGAGGCTGCTTCTGGGAGGTGCAAACAAACGAGACACTTCCACTGTCCCTCAAGGCCCAGCAGGCTTAAAACCCTCCTATGCCACTTGAGCCTTTGCCGACTTCCTGCCAGCCCCTGGATCTGTTTCAGTCCCTCAAATATGCTCAGCCGCATGCTCTCTCAGGGCCTTTGCTCATGCTGTTTCCCTCACTGGGACACATTTTACCCTTTATCATAATGTTCACAGCAGTTTATGTGTGTTCATTTTTCTGGTATCAGTTCAAAAATTCAGTGTTCAGGAAAGACTGGCATCCCTGCCTAGACTGGTTTCTACCTCTGTATACTTCTTATCCTTTAATCTTCCTAGCGTTTATTACAGTTTGTAATTATATACATGTGGGGACATTCCACTGTCTGCCTCCCCAAAAGGAATGTAGAACTCTAAGAGGGCAAGGATCATTTCTATTTTACTCTCTATTTTTTTCCCTTAAGTCCTGGCAGAGTGCTTATTGACTCTTTATTGAATGAATAAGTGTGAGGGTGTGTGTGTGTGTGTGTGTGTGTGTGTGTAATTGTATCTGTTCCTTTATTTTTAACGTAACATCTGCTTCCAGAAGTTTCACTTATCAGCCCTTCCCCTTAGAACAAAATGCTCCTGGGACTAAAATTCTCTCACATCCACCATGATGGAAGTGGAGCTCTGTATCGTCAGAACTCTTTCTAGAGTAGAGTAGACTGGGGTGGAGATAGGAGCTGTTACAGCAGCTGTGGTAGGCAGGTGAGAAGGAAGTGACCCAGAAGCTGCTGCCAGTGAAGGCTTGAACCTTTGGGGTCAGTCCGTGGAGTGTCCTGGGCTGGAGGTGAGCTCTGGAAAACAAAAATCCCCTCCATTTTGCTGAGAGGCTTAAGGTATTTTCCTTTTAGGGGTTCAGTTCCCTTTTATGACCCCCATCCAAGGATTTCTCAGTGCACATCTTAATCCATGTATCAGATCTTATGGGGTGCGTGGGTGGCTAAGTTGGTTAAGTGTCCAACTCGATTTCGGCTCCAGTCATGATTTCACAGTTCTATTCCCGGCATCAGGCTCTGTGCTGACAGCGCAGAGGCTGCTTGGGATTCTCTGTCTCCCTCTGTCTCTGCCCCTCCCTGCAATCTCTATCTCTCAAAAATAAACATTTAAAAAAATAAAAAGAACTTACCTGTATCAGAATTGCGTCGTCTTTGAGTTTTTTTTTTAATTTTTTTTTCAACGTTTTTTATTTATTTTTGGGACAGAGAGAGACAGAGCATGAACGAGGGAGGGGCAGAGAGAGAGGGAGACACAGAATCGGAAACAGGCTCCAGGCTCTGAGCCATCAGCCCAGAGCCTGACGCGGGGCTCGAACTCACGGACCGCGAGATCGTGACCTGGCTGAAGTCGGACGCTTAACCGACTGCGCCACCCAGGCACCTCGGAGTTTTAATGGTCTATTGCATTTTCTCTGGAATGGTCCATTCTGTGGGTAGATTGTATTTAGTGTAAATTTTTATTAAAAAAAAAAAAACAAAAGGATGGATACCAGAATGTTCTGATATTCTAGTATAGTATCAGAATTCTAAATATAATTATTCAGTTTAAAATGTTAATCAAAATAAATTATAATAAATGTGTAAAAACTGCTTTAAAAATGTATACTAGATTCTCGTGAGAAGTGATATTTAGATATCCTTGGAATAGAAAATGTGTACATGTGAGCAGTTCATCCCTTCCAGGGTCCTGTGTGTGACAGCTTCTTGTGAACCATGTAAATGAGAGGCAATGCCCTTCTCCCTCACTGTATTTCTACATGGGCACACTTGTGTGTAGGAGAAACAAATCTCTTAACTATTGGGATAATGCAATCAAACGTCACCAGCCCTTACTCCAGAAATCTCCAGGTATCTGAAGCAGAATAACAAAATCGTTTCCTATTTCTCAGTTTTGCTTGAACAGCGACCTCATTCTGGACTTTGTTTTCTGTGTGCTGACATCATCCTTGTGCTCTGAGCAGTTGTCTCTGATCAGCTGCATCAATTAAGGGAATCAGTCCCCCAGCTTGGTAGTCAGAAATGCTGGGGAAGTTTACAATGGGCCCTTAGGGAAGGACTCAGATGTACAAATGAAATTACAATAATATCAGTAGAGAGGATACCTGTTGGGTTTCTTTCTTTCTTTCTTTTTTTTTCCTAGAGCAGAAGGAACCTTAGGGGAAATGAACACCTGGTGAAATGGTTTGCTCAAATTCATTTAGCAATTTATTTTTTTCATTCCTGTAGGGGAATTAGCAGAGTGCTAAAGGTTTTAAAGAATTCAGATGAAAAGCCATCTGTTCCCTGGGCTTTGTTCAATCTGAATTTAAGGATGGCTTTGGAGATTTCCTATTCCCTAATTAATTCCTCTAGATGAGCTTGTGGGGTTGGCTCAATTTATTTTTTGAAAGATGGAAAAAAATGCTCTCATCAATTAGTCCTTTGTTACATCGTGACTGAGATGGAAATAGCTTTTTGCCAAATGGAGCGAGGAGCTGAGAGATGCCTGTGTTTGCAGTGGCCAGGTGTCCTTTGTCATTAGGCCTGGCTTTGATGTAAGTCCTGTTCTCTGGGCCTTTCAGATAATTGGTGAGAAAGCACCCAGCTTTGCAGGAGTCTGAGTAATATTTAGCCTGAAGCACAAAGGCAGGGAAACCAAAGCACTGAATGGGAGTCATGTTTTAAAGAGCATAATTGTTCTAACAATTGTTTGTATTACCACGTGTAATGCATTATCGTTGAAGGCTCCCTGAGTACAGTTTTCTAGAATAGAGTTTTCTATGTGGACAAGCACGAGGCAGCCAGCTAGAGGATTGAATAAGGGAGAAGCAGAGAAAGGGAAAGAGAGAGGGAAACAGAGACAAGAGAGAAGATAGGAGGGGGGTGAGACCCTCCAATAAGTTGGCTTATGGATTTGGCAGTGTGACAGTATGAAAGTGTAAAAATCTGCCTTCTTAACTTATGTCTGCTCTCAAATTAGAGCATCAAACTAATGCCTTGTGCAGACATCTCCATCCACCATGAGACACAAAAAGTTTGAGGCTTTCAGATCCATCGGTTGGGGATGGGTCCAGGCCATTCTGAATGGCACATTGAAAGAAATGGTTTTAAAGAAAAATGATGATCCAGTGGCATTATTTTTAGAACATTACATAGGTTTTAATCCTCTCATGTCCCTGTTTTATTTTCAAGATGACTGGGTAATTTTTTATAAGACTTATGTCTGGCAGACTCAGATCACTGGTTGTTTCACAATGCAGGGTAAGCCTTAAATTCTCTTGTAGCAGGTAGTAAGGAGGATATGATACAGGGGAAGTACCAGCCAGAGCAGGATAGAATGGGAACTCTCAGTCCTTCTGCCTGGTGGATTGTAGGAAGGAGAAGAGCGCCAATAAGGAGGGAGAAGAGCTGGTGATCTAGTTTTAAATCCTGTAGGGTATTTTTTCTCAGATCAGTTAAATGAAGAAAGAAGGTGCAGTTCTTCAATCAAGATACACACACACACACAGACACACATATGTGTGTGTGTATATCTTATATATATTTTATATATATCTTATATGAAGACATATATGTATACATATCTTATGTATATCATATATAAATATATAAATATAAATATATATATATATTTATATATATGGCTAAGTCTGCAGTGTGGCTTGCTTGGGATGTGTGTGTGGAGACAAGCATGATCTGGGGGCATCTGGAATTTCCTACGTGTTCCATTGTAGAGTGGAGGTTGCTACTGATGACAGCTGGAGAGAAGGGTTAACATGGTGGAGACACCGAGAGCTTTCGAGCTGAATGTTTCAGGTTTGACTGCCTGGTTGGGATTGGGTAGAAGTCATGGTGGACACTTGGGGGAGTAGGATATGGATTGCCAGCAAGAGTCAGGGAGGACCTAACCTAACTCAACAGGAAGGGACATCGTCGCCTAAGACCAGAGAGAGTAAGACCGTACGGTCACAAGCAGTAAATATCACAATGATGTTACCTAGGAGAGCAGTGAAAAGGTAGATACAGGACCCATTGCCAGTAATGGCCCATGGATGCCTTGGTCAGGACAGCATCACAAGACTTCCCCCCAACACACTCATATACCTTCCTCTACCCGCAGTCACCATGGGACAGAGGACCTGTCCCCACCACGGGAAGGAGGAGGGAAAGAGATGAATCACCAGGCTGGATAGTTACAGCATGTGTAAAATTAAAGGAGAAGGTGATATTCCTCTATGTCATATTTAAGTCAACATTTGTATATAAAATTGTACAAAGATTAGACCAGTGTAGGAAAAAAATCACATAAAATGCTATGTTGTCTTTGCCCATCTGTATGTAATAGAAGGAAATTTATGACTCTTTGCCACAGGATCCTTTCAAGTATTAAAGAAGTAAGATTGAGAAAGGGAAGCTATCTGGGAGGAGGGCTTTTTCTTTTTAACTACAGAAAGAATACTTTTGAACACTTTGCCTGAAAACTTTTGTTTACCACCCAGACCCCTTAGGATGAAATTCAAATTTTTATGCATGCCCCTCCAGATGTCACGGGGCCTGTCACCTGATTGTCTTTCTAAACTGCATTGTTTCCCTCCACTTTCTTCCTGTCCTGCCAGATCCAGAGATTACCAATATTTGTGCCTCGCTCCCACTTCACGTTGCTCCAGGGTTGCATGTGTATGTGCTGGTGTCTCTACCTGGAACACTGTTCATTTCCTCCAGACAGAAGCCAACCTCCCTAGTCTCCCTCACCCATACCTCCACCAACAACCGTATGGGCTCCCCTACCTGCTTTCACAAACTTACCCACTTCTTGAGACCAGGGGAAGGATTTTTCCTCCTTTGGGACCACGGACCCATTTAGTCATGCTTCAATACATACAATAAAGTGTATGAGCAAGGAGAACAGTTCTTTTGAAATACATCTATCAAAATTTAAGAGGAAATAAATTTATTCTTCTTTATTCATGTGTTAAATGTGCTTCTTTATTCGTGTGTTAAATGACAAAATACAGTGATGGGTTTAGTAACCTCTATCATTTTGAAGTGATGATAAGCATAAAGGACATTTTAAGATATCTTCAGTAACTGTGATATGATGTGAAAATATCTATGATTCCTACTTTGTGACCACAGAGTCCATTTTTGCTGCTGTGGTTTGTTGCCTTACAATCATTATAGAAAGACATACTAAATTTTCAGTTAGAGTTATTGAAAGTAAAGATGTAATATTTTTCACATTCCAAGTTCATAACCCTAAAGGGAAGACCCCTTGATATTTCCACCTGCTCTTCCTGGCCCTGCAGCCTGTGCTAAGCTCTTTCTCTGTCCCCATGGCATACAGAGCTGTCCCTTTATAGCATGTACCACCCTGGATTGGAACCAACTGTTTTTCATCTATGGATTGTCACTATATATAAGCTTTATGAAGTCAGGTCTATCTGCTTATCATTTCCCTATTCCCAGCAGAGGGGTTTCCATATATAGCTGTGGCATTAGGTTGAGCTTTTAGAGGTCTAGTTATGTTTTTAAAAGTATAAATAGTCTGGGGTGCCTGGGTGGCTCAGTCAGTTAAGCATCGACTTTGGCTCAGGTCATGATCTTACGGTTCGTGAGTTTGAGCCTCACGTTGGGCTCTGTACTGACAACTCAGAGCCTGGAGCTTGCTTTGGAATCTGTGACTCCCTCTTTCTCTCTGCCTCTCCCCCACTCACATTCTGTCTCTTCTGTCTCTCAAAAATTAAATAAATGTTAAGATTTTTTAAAGTATAAATAATCTGAGCCCTACTCCCCAAAGAATTGTAGTTTTTATTGTTTTCAGACATTTAAATCACCAATTCTACTTGTAAAAGCTTATTCAAATGTCTTTTTAAGATAGGCTTTCCTTCAAGGGTCATGTAAATGATGTAAATGCTATCTATCAACTCATTGATATATTATCCACTCATTGATAACAACCATCTGGATTGCATTCGCTGATTTATTTGGCCACCATTAATTTGAAATGCTTATTTATTGGGTCTGATGTTACTAAAGGTTGATCCTTGGGTAAATGATTGTAGCACAAACAACGTCAGGGGCCAAACAATGCTCATTGCAGGAGCAGTACCTCATTGGAGAAACTCACTGCCCCAGATCACTTGCAGACATATATACATGTCTCCTGGTACCCTCATTGAGTATGGGGCAGTGACCTAGGTAGGATTTGGCAGGGCCTGACTTCTGACTTTGCAGGAGAGCTTCTGACCCTTGGGCTGTGGATCTTTGATACTATATGACTAGACTGTGATGTGATCAAGGACCAGGATATGATAGTAAAATGAAGAGCAGAAACTTAGTGCTGACCTTCTGCAGTCGGCTTAGTCCTGTGATGAGGATGGAAAGGAGACACAAGCCCCTGCTCTGGCATTATCAAGAAGTTGGATTGCAAGACTTGTAATTGCAACTGGATCACATGAGTTAGCAGCATGGTCAGCCATGTTGGAATTCTTGGTTGGTAAAGCATAGACGCCTCCATTGGCAAGACTGAGGGTGGAGGGGAAGAGGGGTTGCGTTTCAGGCCTTAACTGTTACCAAGCTGTTACCAAGCATTGATTGGCTTGCACACTAACCATTGTGGGTTTCTCACAGAGCACTGCAGAAGGAAAACTCCTTTTAGGAGAGGCCAGGCTTCAGGGGTCAGTCTTGGACAAATTAACCCTTCTCTCTCAATTATTAACTTACCGGTTCCTAAATTTCCTCTCTTAAAAAATGGCACCCTTTTCTATAATTGTTGGAAGGAGTAAGTGAGGTGATACATTTAACACCATTGGCACAGTTCTTGGCAGACAATAAGAACTCATATTTTATTATCATTTTTCTGTGAACGTTTATACAACATTAGTGACAACTTGCTTAGAGTAAGATTTTCTTCAAGCACCAACTAGACTATAGTGATCTGCTCCTTTCTATCTCTGGAGGACCAATTTTCTGAGTAGTTTATTTAGGTTCTTATTACTGTGTTCTCTTTCTCTATTGGTTTCCTGTATATGTTCTGGCTTTTTTTTAATTTTTAATTTTTAATTTTTTAATTTTTTTTTTCTGGCTTCTTAACAAGATTGAAAATTCATATCTCATATTTCTGGTGTGCCCCATTGCCCTGGCTCCAATTCTTGGTCTAGACCAAAGAGCAAAGAAACTCGACAAATATGGATTAATTATTAAGATAGTTATAAGTACTTTAAATAGATTCCTTGAAGCAAAGCCAGTGAGAAATTCTACTATCCCATTTTGGTATTTCTCATTTTGGTTTTAAAATATGGTTTATAATTCATTTGGGTTTTAGCTCATATAGTTACACCTAATTTGTAACATTTCCACTAATAGCTTTCTCATTATAAATAGAGTATTATATTTAATGTTTTTCCACGGATGTACTTAACTCACCAAACTTAACAGATTCATATCAACAGTCTCCCCTGCCTTATGCCTTCCTCAAGGCATCTAGAAACTGAAATATGCTGGGTTCAGCACTTTCCCTTTACCTGTATGGAGGGATGTTGTCAATTCACACTAGTGACTCCTCCACAGTCTTACTACCCAGGATGCCATTCTTCTCTTCCCAGCCCTCAATCCAGGAGGTATCCACACTTTCTGAGTATGGCTTTTCTAGGCCTCTATACCCTAACCTACCCGTGCAGATATGCAATGTCCAGTCCTTCATTCAGCCAACCGGTCTATAAGCTGATCTCTCCTAGCATGTAGTCTAGAGGAGCTGATTTACCTTTTGAAAATTTGCCAAATACTTTTCGTATGCATAGCTGCTCACGTCCTCTGTCTTCTAAATAAGAGTAGTAATTCTGTAAGAGATCTACTTCCAGAATCTCGATTCTGCCACATTAGCTTAATGGCTGAATCAGAAAATTTACAAATTACCTAATTTTCCTGCAGCTCAAAGTCTTTGTCACTAAATTTTGTATTAGTACTTACCTCACTTCTCCTATCTGGAAATAAAGTGACAGCATGAAACATGCATAGGGATCTCTTTGCCCAGGTATTTCAAAATTCATACTTACATGTTCTCCCTCAGACCTCTCCCCACTAAAATTGTTCATATCTTACCCAGTGCAAAATATACTACTGTGCTTGGAGAGAACATGCTCTTCCTTTAAAGCTTTTATCTTACTCCAGGCATTATCCTATTCCTGGCTAATTATTTTGGTTTGTATAAAATCCTTATATGTTCTAATGTTTCTCTATTTACTCAGCTGACCCTCTGTTGGTTAGGGTTGAAGAAACATTTAGCAAACAAAATTTAAATGAAAAGATAGATGGTGTGTATGTTGTATGTGGGGGATGTGGTTTGCAGGAAGAGAAAGCCAACACAATATGGACATCATGGAAGATAGAGAATGTATACATATGTATTTGTCAGTAGGAGCTGGAGATACAGGTGGAAGTAGACAGTGATAGGAAGAAAGATGTACTTAAGGTGACCAACAGACCCAGTTGGCCTGAGATTGAGGGGTTTCTTGGGCCAGGAGACACTCAATGTCAAGTGTGATGAGTTGGTTACCTTAGGTGCAATGGAGATACAGTGAGCCAAATTCAGTAACAAGAAACTGAATCATAAGGCAATGAGCTGGTTGTTTTGGAGGGTGGATTCAGAAATTCAAACCACTGGTTGTTGATACTTAAGGGAAAAATTATGATAAATCCTGTAAGGATGGAAGCTAGAATCATTTTCCATAAAAAGGAACTCAGATGAAAGGGAGTCTCTCCTGACCGATTTGTGGTCAAAGAATTATTCTCATCTGAACATGAGGAGCAGCCTCGTGCTACAGTGCTAGGATGATCAGGTTCAAGCCAGGTACGTGAGGACCCAAGGGGTTAATCCTCAATCCTTTGTGAGGCAGTCCCAAGGACAACTGCAAATGGGTCGTCATGTTTGAACAGGCCATGGGTGCTATTCCTCCGGACTTCTGGTGCTCTTGATGAGAAGCGGCTAAATTAGCATGTCTCCTTGGCCCCATCATTGATTTCGATTTCTTCATTTACCTTGGGTATTATCACTAGATCAGACCTTGCTATAGTCATTAACTTCTTAATATAAAACTGTTATGGATAAAATAGGAAATTCCTCCGGAGCAGAATTTTGATCTTGCAATCCTAAGACACAGGGAGAGAGTGTGTCTTAGTGTCCCATATTCATACGAATATGAAGTCTGGGTTTAACAATCTTAAATCCTTTGGAGTGGGATAAGTTTCAGCTCTGTTTATTTTTTCCATAAATGTTATGGTAATTTTTAAAAGGATTTTCAAAGTATGTGGTGATATCATCAAGTGAACAATCTAGAAAGCCTAACATTAAAACCCATTGAATGATCTTGAATTATCATTAGTGTTGGAGGCAGGCCTGCAATCTGTTTGAAATGCTCTCATTTGCAGCTATTTCCAATACACATTTTATTTTTTTTTCAATATTAAAAAGCTAGTGGTACAGGGGAAATCCAGATCCTTTTCTCTAAATCACTGGCCTCATGACAGGCTATATTAGACATGCCCTGTGGTGAAGGGATTAAAATATTACTAGCTTTGTTTTGAAACTGTGACACCAAGTGTGTTTTTGGAATCTTTCTGAGGTGGTTTGGGCCCTTGACTTGCCTGGTAACCACAGCTTCTGGACTAATCCAACTCACAGTTTGGGAATTTCCAAAGTGACTTAACAGGGGCCTTGGTTTATATATATTAATGCTGTCTCTTCCACTTCACAAGTGAGCAGACCCTTCCTTTAATGAGCAGGTGGGGGAACTTTTTACACTTTTCCTCCAGACAGCAAATTTGGAGGGAATCTTTTAGACCAGAACTTCTCCAGTGCTAATGTGCATACCAATCACAGAAATCTTCCGGAAAACTTGTGGAATAATTAAGTCCGGGGTGAGGCATTTCCATCCAGGTGATGCCGATGCTACTAATCTACAAACCACACTCCACACAGCAAGATCTTAGAAATCAAGTGTGCGTGGGGTAGGAGTGTACCATGTGCTTTCAGGACAGTCAGAATTTATGAGTCTTGGTTGTCCTTGGGGGTCAGTGCAACAGTGTCAGAGTAAACATCTTCAGCTATAATAAGCTCACCTGAATTTATGTATTATGATAACCCCTCTGGAGATAATTTTCTTTGTGACACTTACAGTTCTCTGTCCAAGTTGGCCTGTATCTCTTCTAGGAGGTGTTGCACACTTGATTTCTTCAGTTATGTCTGCTGTCCTTGCTTACCAGGACACGGAGAATTGATGATTCTTGCCAAGGAGTGACACTTGGGTTTTCTACTATCCTACGTAAAGATGAAGGGCAGGCACAAAACATAATGCTTCCTCAGGTTAAAGGAAACTGATAACTCTTATTCAAGGAAACTCTAATTCAAAAGCAATGAACACTCAGATAAATATAGTTATCACTGTGAAGAGAAAGTAAGATAAAAATTAAAAAGTAAAAATGTGGGAAGAGTATATTCAAAGACAAAGCTGTGGAGTTGAAGACAGTGGTTCTGTTTCCTTTTTATTTTACCTGGCCTTATAAAATAGAAGGCCACAGAGAATTACTACCCTTGACAATAGGCACAGAGTCTTAGGTAGGGCCAAAGAATTGAGTTGTAATATTGTTGGCTCAGAAGCAGAGGACTTCAGTTGTAAAGTACTAGAATTTACATATATTAATCTCACTGTATACTGTGTGGAGAGGGTGTGTTTCTGAAGAGCTGAGTACAGACTGAACTTTGTCCAGTTTCTTTAAAACACATGATCATTTTAGAAATTATTTCTATTTTTTCGGGAATTTAGTTCACAGTTATTGTCAACAACTGAGACCTGTCAAATACTACTAAATCTAAAGGAATTCTTGATGTGAGCCTTCACCCTTTCCTAATCCACTGCGGAAGTCAGTTATAGGCTTTAAGATCTGGACGTTTTTCTCAGTATGTAATTGAGTGGAAGCCTGCTTCCTAGCAAAGCTTACTGCTCCATCTCTGTGAGGTTGTTATAGAGATGGACACTCACCAGAGCCTTCTGTTTGCACATAAAATAAAACCTTTGCGGTCACAAGTGCTTTTGTGTTAACCAAAATAGAAACCCAAATGGAACAGAGGGCACAGGGATGGTTTAATGGTATACAGTTACATGACAGACCTCTATGATGCCTCTTGAATATGCATTAATTTTGTATTTTCTTCACACTCAGGTGATCAGCTTCAGTTTCAAACTTTTCCCATCCACCCAGCAGCCATTTCTCTTTTCCATGACTCCAACTTCTAGCCAAACAACAGAAGAGTTGAATCATAAAAGAAAAGTCCAAAAAAACTTGTATTTGTTTGAAGGAAATTCTTTCCATGTGTCCCTGCTCCATCCTTTGCTAATTTGGGTCATGTGCTTTGCTTTAGTCATCTGTCCCAGGCAGAAATGGGCCAGGCTCCTCCCCCCTTACCACAGAGAGGTCTGGAGGTCTACAAGTGGTAACTGAAGACTGCTGGACTCACCACATCCTACAAAAGAACGTAATAGTTGCTTTAGGCTGAAAGGTTCCACTGGAATGTGAGGCTAAGAATGCAAAGTAAGCCCCAAACTAAAAGGTCTTCAAGGCAGGGCATGAGTTGACTGAAGGAGAAAAGGAAAGAGAGGAGGGAGGAACAAGGAAGAACCATGCCAAGTGTAGAGGCTGAGCCAGCAGGAAGCAGGAGAGCTTTATATTTGAATAACAGAGGGTCCGAAGTTCTCTAGCATACCTGGAAAAAGCGGAGGTAACTTCCTGGTGAGGATGGAAGTCCAGCCATCAGTGCAGATTACTGCTCCTGAAGATAAAATTGTGTGTATGGTAGGTCAGCAGAAGGACTGGCCTCCCAAGAATTCAGAATTCACCTTGGTTTGGACCTACCTTGTATGTGACATGCTCTTCTAAAGTTTGGGGGAAATAGAGGATTTCCCTATACTTATATACTTCAGCTTTAGGAAAGCTAGAAAATGTTTTTGGAAGCCATGCTTACTTCTCCTCACTGATTTATCCTTCTAGACCTTGTGAAACTTTTATTGTCTGTGGTACTCATTTGGCAGTTATTCTGAGTGCATGGTGATGTACATCATTTGTATTGTCTTCTGGTATTGTTGTTTAGTCCTTGCATTCCTTTTTGAATTTTGTTCTTTATTTATGTTGGTTTTGTCTGTGCTCAGGAGAGTTTGTTTCAAAACATGGCAGTGCATTCTTTTATATGCTTCTCATTCAGAGATGGGCTGCATGCCCCCTGTCAGTGAATCTATGTGGGCTGTGACCTCTTCAGTCTATAGAGTACAGCAGAAGTGATGCCATACTACCAAAAACACAAGGCTATAAAACCACAACTCACTTCCCATGATGGCTCATCAAAGACTCAGCCTGGTTTGCTGGTCAGATTCACTCTTGGATCCCTAAGAGATAACCATGTGATAACCATGTCTGGCCACTCTGAAACCACAGTACAGTAGAAGCCACATATAGGTACTCCAATTGACAGTCCATGCTGAATTCATTCTTTAGCTATCCTGATGCAGGCACAGAGAATCCTTAGAGTTGTCCTAGCTGAGGCTCCAAACATCACAGAGCAGACACCAGCCATAGCTGCCACACCTGTGAGCATAATGCAGTGGTTGTAGTTTTACCACACCATGGATTTGTGTAGTTTATTACACAGCAATAAATAACCAGAGTATAAGAGAAGAACTAGAAGGTACATTTCCCATTGGTTGGAAGGTAGTTTCAGCCAATAGGAAGCATTAGTGGATAACTGGAGGGAAGAGTGGGGGCAGACTGAGGTATTTCTCCTTTCTCTCTCTCTCTCTCTCTCTCTCTCTCTCTCTCTCTCTCTCTCTCTCTCTCTCTCTGTCTCTGTCTCCATCTCTGTCTCTGTATCAGGCAGTGTGTTGTGTGATTATGTCTGTTTTATTATCCCAGATCCTGCCATGCAGCCCTTGAAATGGTTTTAAAAAGTACCTTGAGGTGTCAGCTTCTGGTCTCTGGCAACAACCTCCCATTAACCCTCTGATCCTAGTGGTAATGGTGGCTTTCTGCTATTGTTAATCTCTGAGTTGCCCTATAGGCCCCCCTTACAGCTCTTTCTTTTGAACTAACTCTCAATACTAAAATGCTTCTGTTAAACTTCCAGTTTTCTTGGCCAGGTCCTGATTGATATAGGCTGCATGCAATTCTTATTTCTTCATATGCCCAACTGGACACAAGAACTATGTCTTGTTGACATATTAGTTGACTGATTAAATATGAACCAGTTGACTGAATAAATATGAACCAGTCTGCAGGAAAGTCATCTTGCTCTATGAGGTAGGATCAAAGACTCCTTTGTAGCATCAGGGTGACCCTTTGTAGTACTTCCAAAGTCTACCATCTCACAATATTAGCTAGAATTTGCACTGGAGTATGATTTTATGGGAACTCTTATGCAATTTGTCAATTCCTTTACGCATAATAGGAGCAGAGTGCCAGAAATTTTAATGAGTCTCTTTTGCACTTGGAAGAAAGTTATTTGAGCCACTGGTCTCCAAAAGATGTTTCCAGCTTAACTTTCCATTTTTTGAGGACAAGAGATGGAACATGTTTTGGAAGGTAATGCAAAGCAGAAGGCCCATAAATGCTCTGCTTGAGCTATAGAACTTATTTGTCTCATTAATATCTTTGTATTTAAAAAGCTTAGACCTTATAAAAAGAAAATGTATCTATGTACATATATCTGTGTCACATAAAATTGTTTTAAGACCTATATGACATTCATGCAAAGCTGCATTTTCTTTTAACTTCAACATATTAGCTAATATGTGAAGATAGCTTGAATGACCCATTCTAGTAGCACAGTTTCAAGAGCAAATATCGTCTTTTTTTTTATCTTGTATTATTGAGTTTACTGTAGTGGGATAGAGCCGTGGCTCTGTAGGATCTGTTGTATAATCATGCCTGAATCACCCAATCCTTTTGGTCCATGGAGTCCTTACATATAAATGAAAGGGTTGGACCTCTCAGATCACTACAACTTGAACATTCTGAGTCATTCTACCTAAATTCCTGATTTCATGTTCCTTCTAAGGATGTTTCTTCCTCTCCTTTTTTCGGGAACCATCATGAAATCATTGTTTCCTAATGCAAATAAAGAACTGAGACCTGATGGTACAGGATACTGAATTTGTGCATATTTAGCTGCATCTTGCCATCCTTTGTAAACCTTGATGCTACAGGGATGATGAAGTAGAGAAATCCCAGAAAGGGGACCCAGAAGGGGACACTGATTTTGAAGAACATCATGTACTTAAGGACATTTTCATTGAAATTCATTGATAATTTTAGAAGATGGGGAAAAAGACAGTATGAATGAAATCTGCAAGACCAGTTCATTTTTGTATAGGTTAATGTAGGAAATATATTGATTTCTCTTGTCTGCCTTGCTAAGACTAAGAAGTCAAGACAGTTCCTCCCATTGACCACCAGGATGCCCAAGAAAAAAAGGGATCAGATGATCTTTGGCAATTAACCTGCCTTTCTCTAACAAACTGCCTTCACAGTGGCCTGAAGGCCTGGATTTTGTAGAGCATTTAGAGGCTCAAGTTAATACTGATGGGTTTGTCAGTTTATTTGTGATTAGTTGATTCCAATAGTGAATGTTCTGCAATAATAATTTCCAGATTTCAGATTTCTGGGATCATAAATGGTGGATTGGGGGCTATTATAGGTTTGTGGATGTGTCTTAATTGAACAAAGACTAGCTCAGGACTTAAACTGAATTAATGTAAGCCCTAATTTCTCCATCCAGCCCTGGGATAAGCCGTTTGAACACTCTGATCATCATTTTGTTTTACATTCTGGAGTTTTTGGTAAGCATTATATAAGGAAAGGTTTTGATAAGCATTTAGCACAATGTCAGCTCATGGAAGACATTTGATGTTTATTGTTGCTTTTTCTCCCCCTTCCATCTATCCCAAGAAACTAAAAAAATTCTTTAGTGTGTATTTTTTCTGGGTTAAAATATACAATAAAGAATATTCCCTCCAAAAGTTAAGTATTTATAAGGGGGGAAGAGAGGGCAGTTGAATGTGATGACCAAAATGTTGAGAGAAGTTTATTTTGGCAGTAGAATTTTGGAAACTCACATTATTTTATTGATTTATTTTTAAGTTTTGTTTTTAATTTATTTAAGTAAACCAACTGTCATTAATTATTTTTTTTCCAGCAAAATGGCCAGGTACATGGTCAGACTTGAACTTGAGATTCCCAGAAGAAAACACATTGGCATCTTTGAAAACTGTTACACTTTTTCTAACTGAATTTTTTTTAAATTTTCTTAAGTAAGAATTGTATTAGATAGTCTCTCATAATAGTGTGTGCCAAAGGTATTATGTAAGAGCAATGACATGTCATGCTAATATTTTCTTTTTTTCCTAAGCACATTTCTCTTGAACTGTCATTCGTGTACATTATATTTGACCCTTTTCTCCTCTGCTACCTAAAATACTGTAATCCTGTTATCACTGGCAGAGGCTAAGATATAATCTAACTAAAGGATCTTTATCACAAGACATTTTCAAATCTTAGTAAAGTCCTTTTGGTAGTAAATGTTATCAGTGGCAGGAGGCTTGGTGCCAGCTGAACATGGGGTTCAGAAGCAAAGCTTTAAAAGACTATAAAGCAAGTCTCCATGTCTGGACATAGCTTTTAGAAACTGTCCTGGGTACACAGATTAATAGATTGTGAAGCAAAAGATCATGTTGAAACACTATAGTATTTTATAGATATGATCTTACAAGCATATTCTGTATCAATAGCAGAGTTTTTTAATGATGGCCAGTTTGTGTTCAAATCCATCATTTACCATTTGCTGGCTGTGGTAACTTAAGGAAGTTACTAAACCTCTCTGAACAACAATTTTTAGTCAAATTAGGTTCTTACCCAAAGTAACATGGTATAGTTATTACCTCTATTTTACAACACAGAAAATGAGTTTGCATTGTGAAATTTCTCCTATTTTTGTATCCTACACTTCTTTTACCCATACTAACACAGATGCATTCAATATAATGAATGCTGGTGTGGTTTGTCATCATAGTATTTGTTCACAGTTCTTCTTTACCTCCCCGTGTGTGGTGGGCACTTCCCTACTCCATTGTCTTGGGTCACATAACTTGCCATATTCAATGTTATGTAGGCTGAAGTGTCTCTTCTGAATGGAGGCTAATTACTAGACACTACCACATCTGCCTGAGAGTTCAAGCTGGATGGGGATGCTAACAAGGGCATATGCAAATCTAAGATATATTATTTTCATCAGTTAAGGATAAATATTGGCTTAACTTCAAGCCTGGTGTTAATAATAAGCATAAATGTTACTCTTTTTAAAATTTTCAAAAATTTCTTTAAATTTATTTATTTTGAGAGAAAGAACAAGAGTGAATGTGCATGCAGGGAGGGGGCAGAGAGAAAGGGAAAGAGAGAATCTCAGGCAGGCTCCTCGCCGTCAGTGGGGAACCTGATCTCAGGGATCATGACCTGATCTGAAATCAAGAGTGAGACACTTAACCAACTGAGCCACCCAAGTGTCCCCCTATTTTTAAAAGTTACTTATTTAGAGTAAATATTATTTTTATTGAAAGTACAAAGTGCTATTGCACATTTTTGGACTTAAGGAAATTATTTTGAAGCAAAGCTTTCACACAGTGACCACTTAACAAATCCTTGCTCTAGCTTGCAGTGATTTTTGGTGAAATAGCAATATTAGCGATTACGTCTTCCCCAAGAACAGTGAGCTGCTCCACCATAACATGTGGCTCATGTGCTAACCAGATATGGGCTCTTCAAATCAAAGTTGTAACTAACAAAGTGGCAGTTCTGGGGATTTTCATGTATGCAGTAAAAACAAAGCAAAACAAAAGATAACTATGTGAGGTGATGGACATGTTAATTAGCTTGCTTGTGGTGCAGTCAGGTATAGAAAACCACAGCAAATAGTGAAACAAATACATATACACACTATCCAGATTTAACAAATGTTAATATTTTGTCACTTACATATTTTTTAAATAATTAAGTTGTTACAGATACTGTTGCAGCCTTTTACTCCTGGTCCCTTTCTTGGAAGTAACAATAATAATACATCTGGTATAAACTCTTTTGTTAGAGTTAGTGAGGGCCTAACAGGAAGCCAGCAAAGAGAAAGTCATGGCCAGCTTACAGGCTAGTCAGAGGCCTGTCTGTTGCACTCCACAAGAAGCTGGATCAAACCAGACAGGCCCAAGATGGTGGGTGCCATGACAGGAAACCCCTGGCCAAACAGGGAAGAAAAGGCAGGAAATCCTGTTGGTAAGAAGTCCCTGTCCCAAATAATGACTATTCTGCCGCCTAGTTAACAACTGTCAATAAAAGATAGAAACCCAAACCCCAGAGCACACAGCTCTCTCTTGGGTGCACCCACTCTGACATCTTGAGAGTGTACTTTCACTTTAATAAACGTTCCCACTTGTGTTCCTCATCTTCTGTGTTGTGCCTGCCCTGGAATTCTTTTCTCATGAGGAGACCAAGAGCCTTTTTTTTTTTTTTAAAGTTTATTTATTTATTTGGAGAGAGAGACATTGTGAGTCGGGGAGGAGTAGGGCGAGAGAGAGAATCCCAAGCAGGCTCTGTGCTGCCAGCACAGGGCCAGATGTGGGGCTTGAACTCATGAAACCATGAGATCATGACCTGAGCCGAAAGCAAGAGTTGGATGTTTAACCAACTGAGCCAGCCAGGAGCCCCTGGAGATCAAGAACATTTGGCAACATCTTTGGGATGGGTGGGTCGAGGCTTCAGGGCCTGGGGTCACCTCAGTTCACCTGGCAACACTTTTGTATTTTTTCTAGATAGATTCATAAATGTATTTATAAATAACACATTCTCTTTAAATTTCTCTTTAAATTTTATATACATGCTATCATACTGTATGTTAAGTTTTGAATTCTCAAGTTGATATATATATCCATAAATACGCAGGTTTCATTTTTTTAAATGTTACATAATATTTTATTATATAATTTTAACACAGTAACTTTATCCATTCCTCTTTTGATGGATATTTGTTTTCAACCATTTATTGCTACAAAGAATATCATTAATGACTGCGCTTCTTGTACTGTCCTAAGTATGTCTGATACTAATTTTTTGGGTCACTTGAAACTGTGTGAAATCCAGTTTACTTTTCTTCCTTATACTGAAAATTATCTGACCTCTTTTATTTTCTTCCTGTTTGATTGACATAAAATTAATATATAACATTGTATAAATTTAAGGTATATAATGTGTTGATTTAATACATGTATATATGGTGAAATGATTGCTATGATAAGGTTAGTTAACACATCCATCACCTCACATAGCTACCTTTTTGATGTGTGATGAGAACATTTAAGATTTGCTCCGTTAGAGAAAGAAGACTTCAACGACCTTCATTTTGACCTCAGTTTCTACTTGCTAATTGGTTGTTCTTGCCAGCTTATCTATTAGCTCAGGTAAAGCATCCCGTAAAGGGAATGGAAACTGCCCCCTCAAACAATAAGAACTGTTCTAAGCCAGCAAGACCTGCAGTGATTGACCCCAGGGCAATGATCAACCTGACCTTTACTGCCCACCTGCATGTACCCACCGCCCTTTGTCCCATATTTTCCTTATATACACCTAGAAGTATTTTCAGCACTTTGGAGACATTAGTTCTCTGTCTTCCTGGTGTTGGTCTCACTGAAATCAATTCCTTTCTTGTTTCACCTCCACTGTCTCTCTGCCTTTGGATTTTGTCAGCTGCGAGTGGCCAAACCTGGTCTGTGTGGGAACCCCGGAGCCCCAGTTACATTACAGACTTCCAAGTATACAAGGTACTATTGTCAACTATAATCACGTGTTATATATGACATCCCTGGAACTTACTCATTTATAACTGGAAGTTTGGGTCCTTTGACCAACATCTCACCGTTTCCTCTACCCTCCAGCCCCTGACAACCACCAATCTCCTCTCTTTTTCTTCCAGTTTAGCTCTTATAGATTCTCCAAATATTAGTCTCACCTTTTTTGGAAACAGAAACATGATACATACAAAAAGGAAGATGATGATATCTGAATGAACCAACCTGAATGAAAGAGGATGGAAAGGCATGATTAGTATTTGAAAGGAAAAAGACATGGTGAACATTATTCCACAATGTGCTTCTGAATCCAAAATATTATGTCTATGGGGGAGAAATTGATGGTGGTAAAGGATATTCTCATGTAAGCATTTTAATTATTTCACACCAACTCAATATTACTAACCTCAACAGTCTGTATTTTCCTAACAATTCTATCTTAAAAAGTCAGTGTTTCAGTAAGAACATGGGACGGAATACTCCCAAAGTGTAGATGTTTCTGAAATAATATTTATAAAATACTCCTCTCATTGTTATGTGGCCATTAGTTAACATATCTTGATAGGACCACCAACTTAATGGCTTATTCCCATAGGAACGTTTGACTTAAAAATTTTTTTTTGTTCTTTTTTCTTTAACTTGTCTTAAACATTTGACTTCATATTACTCTATTGCAAGTTTATTACCTAAAGAAAACTTAAAATATCTATTATCTGATCATATCATTTAACTAAATTAAAGTGTAAAAAGTTACATAAAAATTGTCCAAGAAGATACAAAATTCTCATTTACAAACATCATGTAACGGGATGATATTTTAAATATGTGAGTAGAAGACTTTTATTTATGTCTGAAAACTAGGACAGGAAATGATATAAATTGATAGTTATGTAATCTCAGAGCCCACACCAACTAAGTTTTTTGGTTAACGTTGCCTTTGTGGTTGTAGTGGCAGAGAAACCCTTCACGTTTCTGACAGAAAAATAATGCTTTTTTTCCTCTCTAGTCTTCAGAAATTATTTTGCCATGATTTGTAGAAGAATAAACCTCCATTATCATCACTGGAGTGTTTTTCTATTTTAAGGCTCATCTTAAAATGTTTTTTTTTCTCCCCAAGGGAGAAAAGAGGAGGGAAAATATTAGTCTCTAAATTTTTTTTTTTTAACGTTTATTTATTTTTGAGACAGAGAGAGACAGAGCATGAACAGGGAAGGGTCAGAGAGAGAGGGAGACACAGAATCTGAAACAGGCTCCATGCTCTGAGCTGACAGCACAGAGCCTGACGCGGGGCTCAAACTCATGGACCGTGAGATCATGACCTGAGATGGAGTCGGAAGCTTAACTGACTAAGCCACCCAGGTGCCCCTCTAAATCTTTGAAATAAGAATCTACCTGAATGAGCTTTTCTTTTATAATTTTTAACAAGGGTTATATAGGACTTACTATTTTCCAGGTATTGTTTTGAGCACTCTGCAGATATGTCATCTAATCCTTATAATATCTCTATGGTACCCTCATTTCAACCATAAGCAAACTGAGGCACAGACTCATACAGTAACTTGCTCAGGGTCACACAGCTAGGTTGTGGCGGAGCTGAGATCTGAATGCTGGCAGCTGACATTCTCCATCTCTAGACTGTGCTGTTTAATAACATACCTAAGCAGCTGTGGGGGTCATAATTCTCATAATAGTTGAGCACCCCAGCTGGCACATTGGTGAAAATGTGCCAGATTTGAAGAGGAAGTTGGATAACTTCAGTCTTGTGTAATTTCCACAAATATGAAAATGTAGAACAAAGGGAGATATTTACATTCTCTTAAGAATGATTTTACTTGAGGGGTGCCTGGGTGGCATAGTCGGTTAAGCGTCTGACTTCAGCCAGGTCACGATCTCGCTGTCCGTGAGTTCGAGCCCCGCGTCAGGCTCTGGGCTGATGGCTCAGAGCCTGGAGCCTGTTTCCGATTCTGTGTCTCCCTCTCTCTCTGCCCCTCCCCCGTTCATGCTCTGTCTCTCTCTGTCCCAAAAATAAATAAACGTTAAAAAAAAAAAAGATTTAAAAAAAAAAAAAAGAATGATTTTACTTGAAGGGCACCTGGGTGGCTCAGTCCGTTAAGCATCTGACTCTTGATTTTGGCTCAGCTCATGATCTCATGGTTCCTGGGTTCGAGCTCTGAGTTGACATCGTGTCTCTGTGCTGACATCGTGGAGTCTGCTTGAGATTTTTCACTGCCTCTCTCTTTGCTCCTCCCCACTCCTGGGCGGGTGCATTCTCTCTCTCTCTCTCTCTCAAAATAAATAAACTAAACTAAAAGAAAAAAAAATGATTTTGCTTGAGTCCACTCAGTATTTTCTAGAAATTGGGGTCACTATTAAGGCTTTTAAAAATGTTTTTTTAATGTTTATTTTTAAGAGAGAGAGAGAGAGCACGAGCGTGTGCACGCAAGTGGGGGAGGGGCAGAGAGAGAGGGAGACAGAATCCAAAGCAGGCTCCAAGCTCTAATCTGATGCACAGAGATCAATAGGGGACTTGAACTCATGAGCCATGAGATCATGACCTGAGCCAAAGTCGTACACTTAACCGACTGAGTCACCCAGGTGCCCCTAATATAACTTCTTTCTATTAGATTTGGATGTGACCACTGTTGGAGGCAGGAGGTGGATAAAATGCTTCATTAGTATTCTAATCTTTGGGTTTTTTAAACTGATGCTATCTTGTTATACTCAGGTTTTGGCCTGGATCCTACCTTCTTTCCCTAATACGGTACTTTGCATCTACTTTATACTCTTGGGCCAGAAATCTTACTCTAAATATTTCACATAAATGTTTTATTCTGATTACATATTTATAGTGATAAGTGAACATTTATTATGTGTAATATATAAAATATGTAATAATGTATATTAATACTGCATATAATTATATAATTTCTTTTTAAAAAAACCGAACCTGGTTTTATTTTCTTTTCCTAAACTTTGCATTCTCTGAACTAAAATCCCTTAGGCTCCCTAAGACTGACTTCTTTCAACTAATTTTTTTCTATTTCCTCTAAATATCTATATTCTCTTGAAGTTTATATATATATATATATACACACACACACACACACACACTCACACACACATACATACATGTATACACACACTGTATACCTATCTATGTATGAATATACATATGAATATTTTATACACACACACCCCTACATATTCTAGTCAGAGAGGAAGGGAGAGAGAGAGAGAAAGCAAAAACACATGCGAATAATTTGTTGCTGGGATTCTTTTCTCTGTGTGACATAGTTCCTGACAGAATAATATGGTTCTCAAGCTCCAACTGCATGTGCGGCAATGTCTGTACATTGTAAAATAATTGAATGGCAGTTGGTGGCTCTAGTTCCATCTGCCTTTCTAATAATACATGTGGCTGCATCACATCTGGGTAAAAGGCAAGCTGCTAGATGGTGACTGAGTATTTTCTGCTCTGTCAAAAGGCAGTTTTCTCTGTCTCTACCAGTTGATCAAAATAAAAGGAAAACTTAAATAACTTACATAATTCTTGGCTTTTAAAAATGGATTAAGTACTTCCACTCAGTATTGTAACATTTTTTTAATGTTTTTATTTAATTTATGAAAGAGAGACAGAGCATGGGCAGGGGAGGGGCAGAGAGAGGAAGACACAAAATCTGAAGCAGGCTGTAGGCTCTGAGCTGTCAGCACAGAGTCCGACGCAGGGTTCTAACCACAAACCGTGAAATCATGACCTGAGCTGAAGTCAAATGTTTCACCAACTGAGTCACCCAAGTGCCCCAATATTGTAACATTTTTTAATTAAACAAATGGAGATTGTTAATTAAGGTTAATTTTAAGGACTAATACTCAGGGTTTTTGTTTTGCCTAAGCCCTCCAAACCAAACAGGGTATTCATTATCTCAAACTTATTTTAATGGCTGCATATTTTATTAAACTTGTTCTGAAAGTGTGCTTTTACTGGATAGCAAAACGTACTCTGTACTTTCGGTTATTTCACGTTTATTGAGATTTGCCTCTGACCTATTATGTCTTCATGTGTCCCATATTTACACTTGAAAAAACTATGTATTTTTTGTTGTTGGGTGGAGTGTTCTTTAAATGTCAGTTTATTTACATTAGTTGCAAATGTTGTTCACATATACATATTCTTACTGTTTTCTCTATTTTTTTCCCTGACATCACTAATATTAATGGGTTAATTTTATTTTCCTTTTAGTTCTATCAATTTTTGTCACATGCATTTGAAACTCCTTAATTGGGTGCATTAAATTTAGGTCCTGCCTTTTTTTAGCTTAATGAGTAACTTTCATGTTCCATTTTATTGCCACTATTGGCTTAATTGCTATACATCTTTGCTCTATTTTTGAGTAATGGTTTTGTGGGGGTATATAATATGCATTCTTATATATAGTTTACCTTCAAATAATATTATACCACTTCAAGTGTAATGTTAGAACCTTACACATAATAAACCACCATTTCTTCTCTCTTGTTCTTTGTGTTACTTGACATACATTTTGTTTCTGCATATATTATAAACTACACAATGGATTGCTACTACTTTTCTTTAAACCAGGGCAATTTTTTTTCTTTCCTAAAGGGCTATATAGTAAATATTTTAGGCTGTGCAGGCCATAATGTCTCCATCAAAACTACTGAACTCTGCCATTGTGGTATGAAAGCAGCCATAGACAATACAAACAAACTATTATGGCTATGTTCCAGTATAGTTTATTTTCAAAAAGAGGCAGGCGCTCATATTTAGCATATGGGCCATTGTTTGCTGACCCCTGCCTTAAACAACTAATTCTCTCTTATTGACATTAAAACAAAAAGAAAAAAAAAACATTTACCATTTTTGGCTTTCCATTTCTTTGAATGTATTTGAATTTTTATCTGATATAATTTTCCATCTACCTGCAGAATTTCCTTTAATATTTCTTATCATGCACTTTTGCTGCAATCCCCCCCAATAACAAACATAAAATTCTCAGCATTTTTATGTTGAAAATGAGTTTATTTTATCTTAATTTTAAAATTATACTTTCAGGAAGTTAAGAAGTTTTTGCATAGTAAAAATTTTCCCCAGTATTTCAAAGATTCTTTTGTTTACTGGCTTGTATTGTTTCTGACAAAAGGGCTGGGGAGACTCTAGTCTTTTTTTTTTTTAATGTTTGTTTATTTTCGAGAGAGAGAGCTAGAGCACAAGCAGGGGAGGGGCAGAGAGAGAGGGAGACACAGAATCCAAAGCAGGCTCCAGGCTCTGAGCTGTCAGCACAGAACCCGACGTGGGGCTTGAACCCACAAACCACGAGATCATGACCTGAGCTGAAGTTGGATGCTTAACTGACTGAGCCACTCAGGCACCCCTAGTCTTTGTTTTTATATAAGTCATGTGCCTTCCCTCTTCACCCATTCGTCTTACCTTGTTCCTGCTTTTAAGATCTCCTCTTCATCAATGATTTCTAGAAATTTGATTATAATGTTTCTTGATGTAGTTTATCTTCTCTGCTTTATTGTGCTTCTTGGATTTGTGAGTTTATAATTTTTATAAAATTTAGAGAAAGGTAAGCTATTCTTGTTTTTTAAAGAATTTGGTTTTCTTGCCTATCCTCCCTGTCTTTTTCTTCCAGGACTCTAGGGTAGGCTGAATAATGGCCCTCCTAAAGATGTCCATGCCCTAATCCCTGGAACCTGGCATATGTTACCTCACATTTGCAGACATAATGATTTTAAGATGAGAAAATGACTCCTGATTATCCAGACAGATATCCAGTATAATAATAAGGATTCCTTGGAGAGGGAGGTAGGAGGGTCAGAGTGAGACTGTGATATGATAATGGAGGGAGAAGTTAGAGTCCTATGCTTTGAAAAGGGAAGATTGGGCACAAGCCAAGGAATGCAGACCACCTCCAGGAGCTGGAAAGGGGAAGGAAATGGATTCTTTATGCTAGAGTCTCCAGAAAGAATGCAATTCTGCCTATACCTTAATTTTAACCCATCAGACCCATTTCTGACTTCTGACCTTTAGAGCAGTAAGAATAAATTTGTGGGTTTTTTATGCCATTAAGTTTAATTTTTTATAGGAAACTAATATAGACTCCAATTTTAAGTATATTAGACCACTTGACAGTGTCTCATAGGTCACTGAGACCCTGTTCATTCTTTTAAAAAATTTTTTTACTCTGTTTTATGTTAGATGGCTTCTATGGCAATGTTTTGAAGTTCCTTTTTCAGTGTCTAATCTGTTAAACTCATCTTGTGAGTTTTAAATTTTTCATAGATGGTAATTTTTATCTTAGTAGTTCCATTTGGTTTGTTTTTATATTGTCTGTTTCTTTCAACCTGATACTCATGTTTTCCTTTAAGTATTTGAGCTTATTTGTAATAGCTCTTTTAAAACCCTTGTCTCCTATAACTATCATCTTTATTTCTACTTATATTAATAGATTAATAGGTGATGTGTTACAGTTTCTTGCTTCTTTATATGTCTCGTCATTTTTGATTAGATAATAGACATTGTGAGCATAATGTTTTTGACTGTCTAGATTTTGTTGTTTATCTTAGAAAATGTTGAGCTTTGTTTTGGCAGGAAGTTAAGTAACTTTCAAATCAGCTCAGTTCTTTCCATGTTTGTTTTTAATATTTGTTAGGGCATATCCATACTACTGGTTATCATAGTACTGAGTTAGCCTTACTCTAAATTTAACTCTGAGGTCTCTAATGAATGTTCCATGTATCTGTTAAGGTCACTGACCTCTTGCTTGAATATCCACTAGCCTTGTCTACATTCTTGCAATTATTTAAATTAAATCTTCATGAGAATTCTTTGCCCAGCATCAGGAAATTTTACCCTATTCACGTGGGCCTTAGTATTTAGAAACAGACTCAAAAAGATCCTGTATATTGATTCCTGGAGCTCTTTCATCTGTAGTACTCTGCCCCACAAAATCTAGCCTTCTGCATCTTCCCAAATCTGATCTCTTATCTTCTCATCCAGTGGGAGCTTCCAGCTCTTCTTGAACTCTCTGGCTGTGCCACAGTCTGTGACCTGCCTCCTGGCAAAAGAGCTGGTGGATTGTGGGGCTTATCTCGTTTGTTTTATATTCTTTCTTACCTTGCAGTCTTGTACTGCTAGTTGTTCAGTGTTCAGAATGACTCTTTTATGTATGTTGTCCAGTCTTCCGGTTGTTTCTCATGAGAGGACAAGTTCAGTTCCAGATATGCTAACATGGCAAGGTGGAAGACTCTACTAATAATTTTTGTATCAGGCTTTTCCCAGAAGGATTTGGATTAATCAAGGTTGATTTGAAAATTGTGTCATAATCAGTTAATTTCTTAATGTTTCTATTTTCTAAGTCAGTGTAAATTTTATAAGAATGTCACATCTGTATAATAAGGTGCCGATTTTGTTTTTTCATGGTGAATAATTCCAGTTTTTGGCTCAAGAATTTTCACCAAATCCATTTGTAAATTTTCAACCAAAATATTTGAAAATTAAAAAACATGAAACGATATCATTCTTTATGCTGTGTTTCAACAAGAGGCTTATCCTTGGTGCAAGGGGAATGTCTTTAAATAAGGAGGAAGAATAAGTATTTTGGCAATGTTATGCAAAAACATGTCACTTAAGGAAATTGTAAATTTATTTTTAGAAATGTGATTATTCCAAACAGGTTAATTCTTCCCTAACCATTTTCCTCCCCTCGTGGTAAAAAAAAAAAAAAAATTAAATATGACATTCCTATTTCACTCTTCCATATAAATAAGTTTCCTTTGAGGCCCATATTGACTCTGTATGAGCATCACATACTTATTTTTCTATTCACTGAATGCTTTGTTGGTTAATCTGGGTCCTAATTTTCTTCATGACCTGTTAAATTGTCTTTTCCAACTTCTTGGCAGCAACAGCTTGCTGCCTTGATGATGTTTCATGTGGCCTACCCCTTGCCTTGGCTAAGCTCAGATCATATGTCCATTGTCGGAAGTATACAAAATGTGGTCTAACCACGAAAGAGACTTCCAAGACAAAATCATAAATAGAGATGCTTTAGTTTAGAATGCTAAAATATCTGTACCATCTGTGAATACAGAATTCATCAAAGAAAAATAAGTGGGAAATCTATGGTTTTCCTTTTGAACTTACATTTTAAAATGGCCCCAATATTGAAGTTATTTCACCACAAAATATATTTTACGAAACAGTGTTAATTATAGTTATGCCGGCTTTCCATATACTATTTTCTTCTGTGATTACAGTGTAAACACTATTATGGTTTCATTTTCTATTAAGTAATGAAAAGAGATTCTTAAAACATCTTCTGAGCAAAGAATAATAGTAATAATAGTTATCAGTATGTTGCTCATTTACTGTGCATATCCTTTATATGTTATTTAATGGTGAAAATATTAGGGGCTTAACAATATAACTAATAGCTCATTACATTATCACTAAATGTGAATTGTCAAAAATTAATAGCTCTTTAAAAAACAAGGGAGGCAACTGGCAGGGGATCTCCTGTTTTGCCATCTTGATAATGTCATTCCACAGTATTTCATTTCATAACATGACCATTTAGCTGCCAGATTAGAAAAGAGTATTAAATATTCTCTTAAAGCCAAATGGTCAAGCAACATAATTCTGACCAAAGAGTTGTGTGCAGCCATTTTTATAGTCCTAGCAGGTTTTGGCCTCTGAGAGCCACTCTGAGCCCTCCCTTAGTTTTTACAAGGGAAATAATTCTTTGAAAATATTTTATAGCAAAATGAAGAGCCTGTCAGGCACACAAGTGAAGGAAGTCTCCAGTGATCTTTTTTTTCTGGGCTCCACTTATGATGGGTGGGATTTTACTCACTTAAAACACTATACTTTTTCTCCCAGCAACAAAAGTTCCAGACTTATGTACATATTTATATTCACATATTATAATTTTGTTTTTTATTATTTCACTAGTAGCTGGACAGGAAAATATTCTTTTGAGAAAAAAAACATTAAAAAAAGTTTTTAATTCTCTGGGAATTTCCTTTTTAAAAATGTTTTTAGTCTGAGAGAGTGAGAAAGAATGCACAGGGGAGGAGCAGAGAGAGAGGAAGAGAGAGAATCCTAAACAGGTTCCACATCAAGTGCAGAACCTGACACAGGGCTTGATCTCAGGAACCATGGGATCATGACCTGAGCTGAAGTCAAGAGTCAGATACTGGGGCGCCTGGGTGGCTCAGTCAGTTAAGCATCCGACTTCGACTCAGGTCATGATCTCGCGGTCCGTGAGTTAGAGCCTCGCGTCGGGCTCTGGGCTGATGGCTTGGAGCCTGGAGCCTACTTCCAATTCTGTGTCTCCCTCTGTCTCTGCCCCTCCCCTGTTCATGCTCTGTGTCTCTCTGTCTCAAAAATAAATAAACGTTAAAAAAAAAAAAAGAGATACTTAACTGACTAGGCCACCCAGGTGCCCTGAGGTAGGGAAAAACTATTTTTAAATAAAACATTTTTCCCCTAATGTCTGGATGGTGGGTTATTCAGAATCTAGCAACAGTAGGAAGTCATTATCACACATAGAAGAACTGAAGAGAAGGAGTAAAGAGGTGACAGTCAAGTGGGAGGTGGAGCTACCCCATGAGAGGCAGGGGTAGTAGGTGCAGCTGCTGCCAGAAAAGCACTGTGGAAGGTGGGAGGAGGAAGGGAAGAAACAGTAGGTAAGTGGCTGCCATTGGTCAAACCCAGTTGGGACCCCAAAGCCAGAAGGTCCAGATGGTAGAACCTGTAGCTCAACTGACACTGAAGTGGGTTGGAGTAGCACAGAGAACGGAACTTGAGGAAGGGAGAAATTGTATAACCATCACATAGAGAAACATCTCTTTTAGGTAAAGGATACTTCTGAGTTCTCCTCAAATATTAACATATACACAAAGGCCTATGTCACCCAACACAGGATGATGGTGTTTTTGATAATTTTTTAAGTGGACTATACAGGACCGAAGCTCTGGTTCCACTGAATGCTTTTCTGTATTGGATAGGTGTATGGTGGGTCTGGGTGTGGTATGGTAGGCAGAAAATGGGGCTTGTCAAGAAAGTTACTCTACTTTTGAAAAAACTTGTGGTAGACTAAAAATGGTTCTCACGGGGTGATATTGACTTCCCCTCTCCCTTGAATCTGGGCTGGACTTAGTGACCTACAAGATCAATAGAACATGGAAGAAGTTATGTTTGGGGCTTCTGAGGCTCAGACATAAGGAGCCTTGCAGTTTTCTTCTGGTTTTCTTGGAATTTTTGCTCTTGGGACACTCCCTCTCCAAACGCAGCACCATACTTTGAGAAGAACCTAGCCACATGTGCAGCCCATGTGTAGGTACTCTAGTCAGAGTATACTCCAGAGTGTAGCTGTCAACCATAGCCCATACCAGCTCCCAGCCACAAGAGCCAACCATCTTTGACATCTAACCAGGAGAGCCCTCAGGTGACTGGAGGTACACTTGCCATCCTACTGCAGCTGCCTGGGAGACCTCAAATAACAGCTTCCTAGTTGAGCCTTGCCAACACACAGAATCATGAAAGAAAATAAGAAATTGTAGTTTGAAGCCACTGTGTTCTGGAGTGGTTTGTTACCCAGCAACAGATAAGTAGAAGAAAACCTCAAGGAAAGAGTTTCATAATTACTGGAAAGCTTGTGGAAAATGACCAGTGATCATTTGTTCTATCAATGATGTTGAGAACTAACTTTAGGATTTAGTTTCAAATTACTACTTTTCACCCAAATTATTTAGAAACAAATTTTAATGATAAGCTTATTATAAGTTTACTTAATCCTGGGCTATTATTATTTTCAGATAATTTTTTGTTTGGCAGTTTTTCTAACAAGCTTGCTCTTGAGATATTTATGCAAATTCCTATATTATTCTTGTTCTTCACCTTCTGAAGATGGACTCCATTGGCACCTAAGCATAATGTGCTATATGTAGCAAGAAATGGACAGTTGAGAGCCTGGCAATTTGACCATGCTTGCACTACATTCTCAATATGAATTAATGCCCCATGCTTCTCAAGCTTCACTGTGCACATAAATCACCTGGGGATCTGGTGAAAATGCAGATTCTGATCTGTAGGTCTAGGGTGGTTTCTAAAAGTCTATACTTCCAATATTTCCAGTTGGTATGGATACTGCTGGTCCACTTTGAGGAGCATAGGCTTAGAACACCCTAAAATTAAAAAGAAGTAGAAATTTAATTGAAAGAGAGATGAGTTTTACTCTTGGATGAAAAGCAACTCACCAACATATAAATGATAATCGTGAATCAGATATCATTATAATAAATTGGTTATTATCAGTAATCATTAATAGCATTGTGGGTTTATATGCTCACTGGGATTGGCAAATACCTTAAATAGCAAGACTTATCATCATAACATACTAAAAAATAAATCTACCCTCTGCTTCAGCTTCAGTTTGCTCTTAGATATTGTGTTAAATTTGAACGTATCTATTACATTTTGACTCTCTTCCTGTCTAGCACACTCACGCTCTGGCATAAAGTCTGTTCTTCTGCAGAGAGATATTAAAAACAGGGGAGCATGAACTGCCATTAATGTTTATAAATTGCCCAGGTGATTTGTAGAAAAGTAGAGGACTGTTTATTACATAAAATCTCTATGCACAAGGCACTGATAGTACAGATGGCACGGTTTATGATTACAAATTAGTCTAGGGGGGCTGCAACCTTGATGGTCTATTTAATATATAAAGTAACCAAATGAAAAAATGCAAATTAAATGTACTGTTGTGGAATTTCATCCCAAATTGTGTTGTTTGGTCTCCCTGAATATCCATCTCTCCACTGTCTTGCTATAACCAAACTTCCATTTTATTTTTCATTTATCAAAGTGGGAAATATATGTGTTTTTAAGTCATGATTAAGAAATCACAAGGAACTGGGCATAGGCAAATATTGCTAATGGAAGTTCAAAATGGTTTGATACTTCTGGAGGAAATACAGTAATCTCTATAAAAGTTTTTTTTTCTCTATAAAAATTTTTAAAGTATTTTTTATTTTTCATTTTTAAGATCTTAAAACTATCACAGATACAGGCAAAGAATTATCCCAAAGAATGGTTATGATCTAATTTAGAAAAGGCAAACATTTGCACTAATCTAAATATTTAACAAGAGAAAACTGCCTAGAAAAATTAAGGTGTATCTGTGCACAAAGAAGTACCAAGAAATTGAGTTGACAGGATGCACAGAAGACTATCCAATGATCATAATATATTGTCCTTGTAAGAAAAAAAATGCATACACATTAGGATTTTCCAGAGAAACAGCACCAATAGGATAGATAGAAATAGATGGTATGGATAGAGATGATATAGAAATAGATGGCATAGGGGCGCCTAGCTGGCTCAGTGGGTAGAGAATGTGACTTTTTTTTAATTTTTAATTTTTAATGTTTATTTATTTGAGAGAGAGAGAGAGAGAGAGACAGAGACAGAGACAGTGCAAGCAAGGAAGGGCAGAGACAGAGGGAGACACAGAATCTGAAGTAGGCTCCATGCTCTGAACTGTCAGCACAGAGCCTGTCACGGGGCTTGAACCCACTAACTGTGAGATCATGACCTGAGCCGAAGTCCGATGCTCAACTGATGGAGCCACCCATGTACCCCAAGCATGCAACTCTTCATCTCGGGATCATGAGTTCAATTCCTACCTTGGGCATGGAGCCTAGTTAAAAGCAAACAAACAACAACAAAAAAGAAATAGGTGATACAGATGTAGATATAGAAAAGGAGATTTATTAAAGGATTGGGTCATGTGGTTATGGAGGCCAAGAAGTCCCACTATCTGCTGAGTACAAGCTGGAACAAGGAAAGCCAGTAGTGGAATTCATTTGAGTCTGATGGGCTGAGAATCTAGGTACCGATCTTTTAAGTCTCAGTCTGAGCCTGAAAGCCCGCTGTCTTAAGGCAGTAGAAGATGGATGTCTCGGCTCAAGCAGAAAGAGAATTTGCCCTTCCTCCACCATGATGTTCTTTTTAGGCCCTCAAATATACTGGCTGGTGCCCCCCTTCACTGGTGACAGTGATCTTCCTTATGTGGTCTGCTGATTCAGAAGCTAATCTCTTCAGGAACACCTTCACAGACACTCTCAGAAATCATGTTTTACCAAATGTCTGGGCAGTCAGGTTGACCTAAAATGAACCATCACAGTACATAATTTTTTGCTCCTGTTTATTAGAATTTGTATGTAAACTTCATAGAAAAATACTCTAAGTATATTCAGTATACCCACATAGTTACAGAATATACCCACATAAATATATATGTATACATATATATACATATATGTATACATATATACATATATATACCCACATATATACATATATATACATATAAATACATATATATACCCACATAAATCATGTATTTATGTCCTTTATGTACTAACCATTTTTAGGTAGTAGACATTTTTGAAAATCATATTTAAAATATTTTATTTAAAGGAGATTTTATTTTTTATTAAAAAAAAGTTTAATGTTTATTTATTTTTGAGAGCGAGAGAGAGAGACAGTGAGCAGGGGAGGGGCAAAGAGAGAGGGAGACACAGAATCCAAAGCAGGCTCCAGGCTCTGAGCTGTCAGCACATAGCCCGACGCGGGGCTGGAACCCATGAACCATGAGATCATGACCTGAGCCAAAGTTGGCCACCCAACCAACTGAGCCACCCAGGTGCCCCTATTTTTTATTTTTAAAATGTTTGTTTATGCTGACAGAGAGAGAGCAGGGGAGGGGCAGAGAGAGTGAGAGAGAGAATCCCAAGCAGGCTCAGTGCTGTTAGCATGAAACCCGGCATGGGGCTCCACCTCATAAAACATGACATTAAGACCTGAGTGGAGATCAAGAGTCAGACCCTCAGGTTACCTGGGTGGCTCAGTCGGTTAAGCATCCTACTTTGGCTCAGGTCATGATCTCACTGTTGGTGGGTTCGAGCCCCTCGTTGGGCTCTGTGCTGACAGCTGAAGCCTGGAGCCTGTTTCAGATTCTGAGTGTCCCCTTTTCTCTTGCTCTCTGCCCCTCCCCCACTCATGCTCTTGCTTGTTCTCTCTCTCTCTGTCACAAAAATAAAATAAACATTAAAAAAAAGAGTCAGACACTCAACTGACTGAGCCACTCAGGTGCCACTTAAAGGAGCTTTTAAACACTATTTTAACATTATAACATTTCTTCCATGGGATTTTCTATTTTTCTTCTTTTCTTCCTTAGCAAATTTGCTCTGTACAGAAAACCAATGTTCATAACCTATCTTTAATATCTCAACTTCTTTTCAGAAAGTGACCATGTAATTATCCTAGCTCTTTCCCTCTGATTTAGTTCTTTGCCTGTGTTTTTTTTCTTTCTTTTTTATCATTTTTGTGTCCATTTATCACTCATTTAACAAAAATCTATTTGAGTACTTACTATGTGTCATGCATAATTCTTGATTCTAATCTATTATTACTGTTTTGTTTTATGGATTTGCCAAATAATTTCCTCTGTATGCATTTATTCAACAAATGTTTTTCAACAACTATTGTGTATCATGCTCTGGAGAACAGAAGGGAGAGAACCAATGGAAAACCCCTGTTCTCATGGAGCTCACATTCTAACGGTTAGAAAAAGACAGGAAAAGAAATAATTAAATACATAGTGTATCAGAATGAAATGAAGTGTGGGGAAAGACTCAGAAAAAATGAGGGTGGGGCACAATTATAATATAAGATAGGGTATATCAAGGAAGGCTTTACTGAGGTGATTTGAACCAAGACTTGAATGAAGGAAGTAAGGGAGCAAAGGGCTAGAGGAAAGAAAGAAGTCTTCAGATGCTCATGTCTTTAAGTTACTTAACATAGTTCAACAACAAAAATTCTCAATTTGCTAAATAATCAGAATTTCATTTTTATTATATGAATTTTGGATGACCAGAAAAGGATTATTTTGAAAAAAAAATCTTTAAACACACACAAAACTCTGAAATCTGATTTTTGGAAGAAGATAGATTTCATCATAAAGGAATCCAGAGGCCTCAATTAATAGAAAGCATGTGTCCAGGACAGATACCCTTTTCTGAAGGCAACAACTATGATCCTTAACAGCACTTTAAATTCTTGGAGAGTCATAATGAGGCAGGAAAACACTAAGTTAAATGTTGATGAATTACCTTGTTGAAAATAGATGAAAAAAGGTGAAAAAATAAGTGGCTCTTTATAAAACTCCTGAAATTTATGACCAAGAGATGGTAACTCATCTTTATGGCATCTCTCTTTAATAGATGATTAAGAAGAAATTGTGTTCAATAGCCAGAAGTCCAGATGGGCTCCTATTAAAATTTCCTACTGTGCACTCATTGCTGTAGATGGTTTCCTGTCAGAAAACTGTGTAAATTAGCAGCTTGATGTTCTAAGACTGGGTTAAGTGGTCTGTCTCAGACAGGGAAAAATTTATGGCGTGAAATACAAATGCTTAAGTAATCATAAAAGTATTCCATTTTCTGAGGCTGATTTTACATTAACACTTGGCCTATCATATAGCTCATCATGTCTTCTCTTGTAATCAGGAGGAAATGGGTTCTTTATCTCAGAAAAGCACAGGGAAGTTTGTAATCTTTTTCACAAAAAGAACCTTGTAATAGGATGGAGAAGGGGGTTAAGAAAACAATAGATGTGTAAATGTCATTGGAGGGTATACATCTGTAAACCATTCCCTTCTGAAATGTTGGAAAGATTGCAATATAAATACTGCTTCATCACATGTTTTCCTTTTGTCTAGCTCTTCTGTTGTCTGGAGTCTCGTGAGATGAAATGCACACCCTGAAACAGCATCCCCTATGAACCACAGTGAGAGGATATTACACTATTTTGTGGCCTTCCTCACTCTATTTTAGCCCCCGGTATTTTCTTCCACAGGTGCCAGGTCTGGTTCAGGGATGAAGCTCAAAGTGAAAACCAAATCAATTGCATACACAGGTGGTTAGACT
This sequence comes from Acinonyx jubatus, assembly GCF_027475565.1. Lineage (NCBI taxonomy): Eukaryota > Metazoa > Chordata > Mammalia > Carnivora > Felidae > Acinonyx > Acinonyx jubatus. The sequence continues at coordinate 32,987,685 of NC_069388.1, read as the reverse complement.
AGAATGTGTTTGAATCTGAAAACCAGAATAAATGTTTTATGTTAGAATGCTCCCAGCAAGGAGTAGGAAAAATCTTCAGGGCAAAATGATGCCAGCATAAACAGTCGTGGGCTGCTTTGAACGCGGTTGACCCTTTCACTTCGCACTCTTTTTTGCACATTACTTTGCTGATTTTCAGGTTTAGCACAAAGCAGATAAAATGGAATATTTTTTAGTACAAAGGAGGGTCATAGTTATACTGTCTAAGAATGACAGTCAAAGACTGGCAAAGGTTTGGGGCACCCAGGTGGCTCAGTTAAGCGTCTGACTCCTGATTTTAGCTCAGGTCATGATCTCCCGGTTTGTGGATTCGAGCCCTGCACTGACAGTGCAGAGCCTGCTTGGGATTCTCTCTCTCTCTCCTTCTCTCTCCACTTCCCTGCTCATTCTTTCTCTTTATCAAAACAAACTTAAAAAATTTTTTTAAAAAACTGGCAAAGGTTAGTTCCATGTTCAAAAAAAAAGCATGTAAATAAATATATGTAAATATATATGCATTATACATGTGTATGAACAGTGATAAAGGCCCACACTCAGTGCCTCTGCAGGTGAGGCAGGCTCCTCAAACCAGTGAGTTGAGGACAACTGCGAGTGGTATAGCCTGTGGCATACTCAAAAAGCCCAGACGTTACCAAAATACGTCAGCTACTACAAATTGGCAGTTTTGTGGGACTGTGAACTCAGCGTTGCCAGCTCTTCTAAAGCAGAAACCCAACATCTGACTCTGTGTGTTGTGTGTCTGTGTAATTTTCTGTGATTTTGTTGCTTATTTTGACTCTCAGGCAGTCAGATTGGGATCATACACCTAGGAGTGTAGTAAACGCTCTTGTTTCACACCCCAAGCCTCTGATTAAGAGGTAAATGGGCAGACTAATTAAATTGCAGCAAATTTAGCACACTCTAGGCTGGATTTTGTGTTTCTTAGTAAAACTCCAGTTAGTTATCTTTCTGAAGAAAAGGAATATTTATTTTAATTGAACTAATATTACAATAGCATTTATAATTAAACATATATATTTTTTTTAACAAACCAGAGTTTTAAAAACATTTTTTCCCCTTGAAATCTCAGTATACTAGACCTCAGGGATTTTTCTATTGAGGTTGCAATAAAACTCTAATGGGCCTTAATGCAGTAATTCAGGGTGTAGTTTACCAGCAAGTAAATTTGTAATTATTTGTATTAATCTGGAAGATGATGGTAAATATGTTTGATACTTTAAAGAACATGGTCATATAAACTACCAAGGGTTTACTGGGTGAGGATAGTCTAGGTTTCCCAGAGCAAAGAGACAGTTCAGAAGAGGCCAATAAGTTTGTGTATAGAATTGAGAACTAAAAGGACCCTCTCTCAGACAGAAGTCCCACAACATGGGCTGATCAGACATCAGGGCTCTATATTCAGGAGGCTGAGATATGTTAATGGAGTGCAAGGAGAGCCATCTTGAGTTGTGAATTCTATTTCTAGCTCTGCTATTATTTCATTTGATTGGCTTATTCACTCTTACTTTTAAATAACAGAAAGTCTGCATTACACTTTTTAGAAGATCTGTAGTTCATTATCAAATTACATTTAAAGGGGATGTTACTTTGAAGGATAGTCTTGGGGATGAATGATACAAGGAGTTGGGCTAGATTTTTCTAAAGCATGTTTAATTGCACAGGTCTAGGATCGGTGTAAAAATGTTATTCTAACTTGGCCCAGACATTAACCATTGCCTGGGTAGGATTTTTAATCTCTATATTGTGAGTTTTGTGAATAAAGATCAAGGCAGGTCCTGTGCTAATTTCTCTGCCTTTATACAATGCTCCTTCTTACTCCTACAGCACCTGAACATATCTTGGCAATTCTTTCTTCTGTGGAATGTTTTCTGACATTCACTTAGAGGTCACCAAGAATATGTATGTAAATGGAAAAAATAATTGGCACATATGGAGAATGGAAAAGATAACTAGCAGAAATTCAAGACTATTTTCCATTTGGAAAGATCAACTTCTGCCATCAAACAGATTTGGTCACATACTTCTGGTTGGTTCCTGCTGACTTGTCTTTGTTTATGTTTAAGGAAATATGGGAAGAGTTACTAAATTAGCTAGAAGACCACTGGGCATAGGCCTCAGATTTCTATTATCTATAAATATTTATCAAGCACATGCCATATGTCAGGCCCAGAAGAGAATGTGGCTGTGGTATGAGACACTGGTGTTGCACTTGGAGCTCTGAAGCTAGAGGGGGGTAGGGTATAGTGTGCATCCAGTTCAGTCACGATAAGATTTCTAGAGGCCAGAGGGCCTTCATGGTGGAGATAAAGGCCTTTGGAGATGACTAGGGAGGAAGATGTGGTGAAACTTCAGGGAAGAGTAGACCTAATGAGCAGTGCTTCTCTGACTGCAGAGGCGCCTGGTGGTGCTTCTCTGTTGGACGTGACCTAGTGCTTCAGCTCCAGCCATAGTTCCTCTTTCTCCTCTCCTTGGGGCCGCCCCTCCCACACTATAGGGATCACTGCAATCCTCTGCTGCTGTAAGGACAACCCCTTTAACATGACACTGTTTGCCTGTGCAGAATCTTGCTGAAATGAATATCAAAGGAATCCCTGAAATGGAAAAGGAATCACAAAAGGAAGGTCACGTGAAGCCTAATTTATTATATGTGAGGAAAGTGTCTGAGTGTGTGTGTGTGTGTGTGTGTGTGAGAGAGAGAGAGAGGGTGAGAGAGAGAGAGAGAGAATGAATGAATGAATGAATGAATGAATGAATGAATATTGCTGTTTTGGAGCCAGTGCTGCCACCATTTTTTTCACTGGAACTCCGTTTATATTCTAATTGTAAGCACATAAACTTCATATCTTTTCCGGAGGAGGTTCATACAAATAAGAAAGCCTGGGTTCAAATACATGTTCCTGCACTTATTAGGCATATTTGACCTTGTGCAAGACACTTAACCTCTCTAGGACTCATGTCAAAGAATAACTCAGAAAATTTGAATTGTGTACTTGCAAATGTGCTCATAAGGGAGAGACATTAGTAGATGGTTGTCAATGAGAAAGTGAAAATAAAGGGATTCTAAGAGAGAGGGGGAAGGGAAAATTGCAGACAGCCTAGTAACAGTAAATCTTGCTTTAACATTTTTGTTATTATCATTAGAGTGATGGGCAGCCAGCTAAGAGGCCACTGTCTTTATCAGTGCCATGTCTTTGTGCAGGCTGTTCAAGGTCATTTATAGCCACAGTTTCAGTTGTTGATGTATCTGAAATACTCATTCCACACCAAAACACCCTTGAGGTTTCACCTATGAAGTACCTGCATGATACACCATTTTTGGTGTGTACCCTCTGTCAGCACTTCTACCTTACCTGTGCCATGTATTGCATCATGATTTCCTGCTCAATTTCCTCACCTGTCCAGTGAAGTTAATACCATGTCTTTGGGTTTTCATGACTGTTAAATGAGATATTGCATACAATACCCTGAAAATGATACTTGGCTCAAAAATGCAGTCAGTAAATGCTATTTCACCATCATCACTGATATTGTTATCATTATTCCTATTGAGGGACCCAGATTTATAGAGCACAGAATTATTTCAGTTTTCTAAACCCTAGAAAATATTCTATAGTGCCCATATCTTGACTGAGAAAACCTAAGTACCTGCCTGCAGCATGCCTCCCATGAAAGCCTAAACAAAAGGACTTTATGAATAGGGCTGTCCAATCTGTTTAATAACAGCACTCTTTGCTCATCTCAAATAATCAAAATCTCCAAGTCTGTAAGATGAATTGTTCATGGATCTAGATCTAATTTCCATTATTTTTCTACTCTGTGATGGCACAAGGCATTTTCAGAAACATGCTGGGGTTAGTCTCTAAAGGAAGAGCAAACTGTGCACACATCATCCAAAAAGCCCACAGCAAAATCTCCAAATCAGTCATTCAAGAATGAAATTCCGTATCATGAGCAAGGAGCTCAAACTTTTTTCCATCCTTCCTTAAAGTGAATGAACCTCACCTGCCAGCACATTTGCTAACTTCTCCAGTAGAACACAGTGTCTACTTGTGGCCAAAAGCCTTGACCACATCACAGGAGAAAATAGTCAGCCTTAGAGTGTTATTTGTCTTCCTTTGTTGTCACTTACTTTATTGGAGTCCCTGGAAAAGAAATAACAAAACAGAGTTTGAAAGACTAATATAAATACATTTTGCTTTCAAAACATTTGTTTGTACTTTGTTTTGCTTTTGATTTCTCTTTGTCTGAACTTCTCTTGGAAATGTCATTGCTCTTGTCCTGAAAGTCAACGCAATACTATTCAATTTTCCAAATTTACTTTATTTCTTTTCTCTCCCCTTCCCCTTCTTCCCTTTATCTTCCCTTCCCTCCCCGCCTCTTTCATCCCCATCTCTTTCTCTCTCTCTCTCTCTCTTCTTTCTCCTTGATTCTGGAGGTAAAATTTAAAAAGGATTCTTGTAGGTCACCACTATTTGTAATGAATAGTTATGGCAGATGCCTTCCCTTCTTTGGGCACAATTTATGGTTTCATTCACTTTGACAATTATGCTGGGACTCTGCTTCTGATTTCTTCTGGAGGAAAGCCATACAACCAGGCTTTTGTTTGATCTTTTAATTCTGCCTACCTGATAGTTCCCTGATGAAGCAGGAGGGAAAGTACTCACTGAAATCTGGTTCTCCTCTCTCAGTATTGTCTCATAGGATAGATAGCAGTGATTCATTTGAGTACCAGAGACACATACAAGAAAGTCAGAGGTGCAAGGAAGACTATTTGGTTAAAATGCATTGAGGACTGACTATTGGGCAAAACACAGGAGATCTGTGTTCACTGATTTAAAACTCATACCAGCCCCATTTTACAGACCAGAAATTTCATGCCTATAGAGTTTAAATCTTTCTAAGAACCAAATCTACAAGTTTGTGTTTCTGTGCACTCAGATGTATCACCTCTTATTATTGCTTTTACTTTTTAAGGTACTTATCCAGTCATCATTTGAAGAAACATTGAAATGATTTACTTGAAGAGTAACATGACCTAAATATATTAACTAAAAATTTGGGGTACTTTGTCATCTCAGGTTCCTTATTTGAAGCTTCTGAGACACTGAATAAAGCTGAGGTGAACTGAGTTCTTAGGTACTCACTGGAGGACTTGCTGATGCTGAGTATTTCTTCTCTTAGGATGCAGTAAATGCTTATTCACTAACTCATTTCCACAATTACCTCATTAGCTAAGAAAACTTTTCCTTCACAGGCATTTAATACTTTTAAGAATTTTTAAGCTCATTCTGTATTGTTAAGTTATTGTGTCATTGACTTCTTCCTGGCCTATGATTGTCTTAAAAAAATCACACTATGAAGAGTGCACCAGTCTATCATAAGGGAAACCTGAATTACCTTTGTTTTGTTGTTTCGAATCTTTTGAACCTTGGGTACATCACAGGGGCTCAGTTTGTATATGTGTTGATTTGGCATAATGTCGGCTACTCTGCTGACCTCACAAGGTGATTGTGAGTATTAAATATTCTAAATTGTGTGCTTTGGGAAAAATTACAAATAGCTTTTCAGTACAGGGATTTTATTTTATTGCAGAGTCCTTCTGTGCGGAGGCCTTTGACGGTTTTCCCTTTCTAAGGCCAAGTGCTCAGGATGGAACCAAGAGAAGCATCAATATTCATTTCCACTTAAGAGTTACCCAAAGAAACTCTCCCCTAATGCCCAAATCAGAAATTAATAAGATTTATGAAGAAGTCTATTGCTTGATTATTCTGTGAAAACGAACAGGGCTGTAGTTGGAACAGCAGCTGCAAGTGGGAACAAATATTTGGTGTCACAATAGTCAATAATGTTTTGATTTAAGAACATGGCAGACATAAATTTGGGCATTACAAGTTCAAAAGTAAGTTGACATTACTTAGAGATATGTTACATTGCTCTTTGTGTATTCTGAATGCAAGCTCTAGACCTTCATTAATCCAGATGAGCTTAACAAATGACTGATGTCTGACCTGAATTTTTGCCCTTTGATAATTGAAGGCAGACACATTCATGTGTGTTGTTGCATAAACCACTCAGAGAAATGACCCTATAAATCCGAAGCAATAAAATGTATTACAAAAGAAATAGATCATGGAGTAAAGACAAGTTACAAGTGCAGTGCATTTTTTTTTCATGATTTGTAAAACATCATGTTGCCCTGACTAATGCCTTAGTGTTTTAGATGTAACTGGCATCAGGCTAAAAAATACATCAAATGGCCTCTTGCCTTTATATAATATGCCAAATCTAAAGACCCAGTAATATAAAAGGGCACTTGGATGTATTGCATTACCACACTTGTGCCTCAAGAAATAAAAATGTCTTTAAAAAGTGCCTTGAGCCAACGAGGGTGGCTACATTAATTGTGAAGCTCTGCAGTTAGAATAAGCAGCATATTCTCCAAATGGACCACTCCCTGCTCTGGATAAGTCTCCCAACCTCTCAAGTTCCAGAGTCAGGGAGAACTGCTTTATGAGGCTTTTTGCCAATACGTGAAAGTTAAGCATGCAAAAAACAGGACTGCCCCTTCTTCTACTCGGTCCTTATTGTCAAATACAAACAATGACGTAAGTCTAACAATGTGTCAGGTGTTGTGTTCTAGTGGATATTGCAGTACCTGCCAGGTTGAAAGAAATGTGTTTTGGGGTCAGATGTACTAGGTTTGAATTTCCCTGACACTAGACTGATCATGTCCCCTCTGCCCCCGCTTCAGAATGCTCTTCCTACTCCGTTAGTTAAAAGTGGCAGCTATCATTTGTATTGCCAGGAAGCTTACAACTAGGAAGGGAAAGACAACACACATGCATCAATAATGATAACACAGGGTTTTCATGATGCTGTAAGAGATACACAAGAACTTGGGAAAAATCAGAGAAAACAAGATGTCTTCTCCTGGGGGTAAGGAATTGGATTAAGATGAACTTTATTGACATGACAGTATTTTAGCTGTAATGAGAAAGATTTGAAAGATAAGACAGTTTCTGACAGGTAAATGTGGATGGGAGGACATTCCAGTTGACCAAGAAAGTCAGCAAAATTTGGAGGGAAACAATAGATGTTTTGCCAATGTGAAGCTCGATAACAGCCATAATGTAGGGCATTGCCACTCAAAGTGTGGTCCACAGACCAGCAAAATCAGAGTATCTCCAGTCCCATAGACTTAGAATCTACGTTTTAATAAGATTTCCTGGTGAGTCATATTTACACTGAAGCTTAAGAAGCTCTGGTTCAGGATGCATGGAGAGTATCTTCAAAGATCATATCAAACAAAAAATAGAATGCTAATTTTAAAAAGTCCTTAGGAACTGTCTAACTTGACATTTGGTTGAGAAAACTAGATAAAAAGTGGTTGGTCCTGATGGACTTGAACTTTCTTCCCTAACAGCAATGTAGTACTTTTCTCATGGCACCATATTCAGAACCTTCAATACCAGACTCTAGGTTTTAACATGTTGTATGTAGTAGGATGTGAAGGACAGTTGAATGTTTCTGATTAGCTGAGTGGGAGAAAAGTAATTGAAAGTTAGGAATATAAATCCAGTGGAATAGTATGGGATTGACCAAAGGAGAAAGAACCTAAGGATAAAGAACCCAAGCTAAGAAGATATTTAAATAATCTTATAGAGAATCACAAGGAGAGTGAGAGGTAGGAAAATGAGAAATACTTGGAAGGTGATGTTCTCTACCTACTTCATTTGTCTAAAGCCTATGGGTATATTTGCCTTCTCCCTTGATTCTCTCTTTGCCCCAGTACATCATATTAAAAACCACCACAGTATTTCTCAAGTAACAGTTCCACCAACCCACGCTTCCCTCAAGAATATTTAATGGTTTCCTATAACCAACAGTCTGCCTACCTACAATACTTGAGATTCAACCTGCTAACCACAGCCTCTATGACATTATTTCTGCCTGGAACATTTTTGTTTTTGTTTACTAATTAGCTAGGTCAAACCATTGATTAATTCATTCATTTACCCAATCTATTTATATCACATATATTTAATGAACCCCCTTGTGTTCTAGGCTCTTTGCTATGATGGACCATATATGATAGACTCATTTTCATAGAACTGAACAGTTAGCAGTTATGGAGGTTCTGCTTGGTATTGGGCAAACTGCTAGCTGGATATGAAAGATGAATGAGATGTGATGCCTTACCTTGGATGGGCTCATATTCTTGTGAGTTGTGCTCAAGATGGAAATAGTGGGCCCTGTAATTGAGACTGCATATTATGGTAGTTATTTACAGGTTTTGTTTATCTGCTCCTGTTTACATACGGAGCTTTATTACATGGATGATTGTATCTTCCTCTGTATTCACAGCACCAGGTTCTGTTCAAACAGGAAAAGTAAGATACACTTAAAACCAATGTCAAGATCCATCAATTTTGATCTATTGAGTGATAAAAATGCAAGACAGCTCCTGTAATTGTGCCAGGAAAGCCCAAAACCATGTATTTTATTGGGAAGTGCTGGTAATGCTATCAGACTTTTAACTTGTTATTTTTTTTTGGTATAAGAAAATTCATAGACATAGATCCCACTTCAGAAGGACTTTTATTCATTCTTGTAAGTGAAAGTTCTTAGACTGTAGGTATTGAAGAACTATGATTAGCTATGTGCATTGCTGGCCTTTGTAAAATATGGACCAGTTTCCTCATCTTGGCCAAAATACTAATTGTGCTTTCTCATTTTTCTCAGATTATCCCGTGTGCTAATGTTTTATTTCACTGTCACAAGAACTGAGGAAATTTTTGCCAATCAGTGGTAAAGCGTGGTGAAAACTGGTGATACAGTTTTATGATTTTCCAATGAACCAAACTCAGTTCTCTGACTTCCTAGTCTGTTTAGTCAAATAGTAGGAGATCCTCTGAAGATTTATTATTGGGTTTGGAAGACTTACCTCTTTACAGACTCTGTAGAGCAAAATTTATTTTAGTTCTGAAGGAATCTTCTTGAAACCTACAAAATTGGAGTGAGTGACTTAGTACAATTTTAAAGTCTGGTTAGGAGGTATTCCTCCTCCCCCAGATTTACCGTCAGTCTTTGCTGTTGGGAGAATAAATGTTATTTTTGGATGTTTTAATTTGAGCACAGCTGGTTATCTAGGCTTAGTGTCTCTTTTAAGTTCAAGACATTCCATATTATGCTTTGACCTTTTGGGATAGAGAATAATGAAGAATGAGCACACACTAGACTACACCCAGTTCTGCAAATTACTTTAGAGGCAGAGAAGAATGACTACAGGGCATGACCTCAGGGACTGGACCTATGTGATAAGAAATGTCCCAAGTGTGGAATCTTGGACATGCTCAGAGGAACAGAAAGATGCCACTTAGCACTTCCACCTTAGAAGGAGATAGTGATACGTATTTTTAGACCTATTTTCTTACATTTTTAATACCTTACATTTACTGAAAGACATTTTCAGTCCATGACTTCATCCAGTTTCCAAAGAGACTTGATTTCCTCTTGAAATTCTTTCCCTAAGTGAAGGCTGAATTCTCCCCCCAAATTAATGTATTCTTTTTATTTCCTTTTGAATTCCCAAGTTTTGAATAGCACAGGTGAATAACTTATATGTCAAGAATGTTTTCACATCATAGTTCTCAGAAAACATGTTCTCAAATACATGGGTAAATATCAGGGGAAAAGACACAATAATGATATTTTCATCTGCCATATTCTTATCTTTTCAAATGAGAAAAATAGGACAGAGTACTTTAAGGATGTTTCCTCTGCATTAATCTGCCTCTTCTTTAGAGGAATCAGTATTTCCTCCAGTTAGTTTTATCAAAAAAAAGGAAGATATCACAAAAGCAAACACAGAGGAAAAATCCTGAAATTTAGGTTTCCTTCCTTTATTTTAGACAGGAGCAGCTAAACTGAGACGTATATTTATTTACTAACTGGTTGTAGAGCCCATGACAGGATGTAAAGGGGTTGAGTAAGGCTTTCTTTGAAACAGTCATGAGATACAAACAAAGCTCTTTAAGAAAGCAGGGAAGACTCAAATGAGGCAGTTTATGAAGTGGACTTGACTGGAACTTCTGGGGTGAAAGTGGTCAGATACTTCATGTTGGTGGGGGACCTTTACTCTTAATCTGTCCACAAGTTCACTGGCTTCCAAAAGGCTTACTATGGATGTGTCTGTTGGAAGGTTTCTAACAGACCATGGTGAAATTGAATTTGAGAACTTTCCTTTATTCTGATAATATTTGATGAGTTAAATTGCTTGATTCTTTTTTAGAAATCCTGACAGGAATTTGTCAAAATTGACATCCTATCTAAGGGTTTTCTTTTCCTCTCATTTTCATTTTCAGTCTCCTATCGCCCACCCCCTTATTTCTTAGTTTACCTTCTGAATCTCTAACACTGCCTTCTTCCCTTCTATAAATACCACTCCCATTCTTATTGCCCTAGGAAACATATGAGCATGAATGGTATCCGTCATCAGTTGACTAGATCAATGATTTCAACCTGATTCTTCAGGTATGAGAGTTAATTATTTAAAATCTTTTTCCAACTATTTATTTTGAAAAATTATAAACCTACAGAAAGGCTGCAAAAGTGGTAAAGTGTACCAATCTTTGACCAAGATTTACCAACTTCTAAACTTTTATCATATTTGATTTAACTCTCTAAGAGTCCATTTTTCATGTGAAACATATTCATTGGAGCCTGAACATAAACTTTGATTATATTTTTATTCTTTCAAGTTAATGATAACACTTCCTGCAAGAGACTGGGGACATGAAGCAAATCTTCCCCCGACCCCCATCTTCCAGGAGTTCCAAGTGCTCAGAGAGAAAGAACTAGAAAACCTCACTGAAGTATTTTATACTAAAATGTGGATGAATTCTAACCATCTGAGGGAGCATTTGCACTTAATAAGATGAATTTGTTAATCTACTTAAATCCACAACAGAGGATAGGGATGTTAGATGATATGTTTGAGGAACAAATTTCTGGTGATACTAGCCTCTTCCAGTCCAAAATTATCTTTTGGGCCATCCCTGCCATGGGCTAGGCATTTTAACTACACACTAATGTTCCCTGTATTCCTAACTTATCCTTGAAAGCGGCTCTGTGGTCTGCATGTGACAAATCAAAAAGTGGGGCATGGACTTTGAAAATCCAAACTGATCCAGGAAGTCCATTTTGTGTGCGGTTCTTCTATCTAAATGTCTAAGTGACATAGCCATCTCTCTGGGATCAATTATGGTTTGGAGAAATAGGCAAATATTTGCAACCACAAATCACTAATCTAGGTAAGGGGAGGGCCCTATGTATTTCATAAAGCAAGGCCGGTGCTCCCATTCCCCACAAGCATTTTGGTTAAATGCGAATCAGAGCTTGGGCTTGCCCTTGGACATGCTGACTTATGCCTCCAGCACAGCTGTGGACTTCTACAGAGGTTGCACTGAAGAGTGATCCTACGTATCTGATGAACCACAGGATGTCAACAAGGCACACCCACTGTCCCACATTGGCAGTCCCTAAAAAAAGAATGTAGCAATGAGCTTGCTGCAAGCCAAACCAACCCTGACCTTAGTAATAGACTCTTCCAAATGGGTGCGGCCAAGGGGATCACATTGAAAAAGAACAGGCCTTAGGATAAATCCGTATTAAAGAAAAGCAGAACAGGGCTTAACTGTCACAAAGAATGGAAAGGAGCTATGGACCCTTTCATCTTCCCCAGGGTTGGGGAGGGTGGTGACTGCACAATATTGTTCCAGCCTCCCGCTTTTTCCTTGAATTGAGAATCTGAAGAATGAGGGGAGGTGGTTTTAACTCACATTGGCCATACCACATCTCAACATCCAGGATAGAATGAGGTTCTCGAGTTGTAGCCTGATGAGAAAGTCCATTTTAATTTGGAATCAAAATAAAGAAAAGGCCATTTCCCATAACTGCTATTCATTTTAATACACAAAGGAAATAGCATAATCTTCTCTTCATCTGAGGGGTGTACTGTTTATCCCTTCGTTAAGTGCATGTGCACGCACACACACACACACGCGCGCGCGCATTCAACCAGGAATTAATTCTAAGAAGTAGGTATAAGACTGTATGACAATTATAGATACATGTGAATACATATATGTAAACATAATGTTACTCCACATCATATATGCAAGATAAAGAGGAACATAGTAATTGAAAAACAGTCTTTCCTCCAAAAGATTGTGTAATCTGAATATAGACTGTAAGCAAAAAGATACCTGTGTAGCCATGGTTTTGGAGAGTTTTCTGAAACACCAAGATCTGCATTTGGGTTTTTTGTTTTGTTTTGTGTTTTTGCAGTTTGCATTCTAGGATTAATTTATTGTGTTTTGGAAGTTAAAAATCGATTAATCCAGGTGAAGGTATCTGATAAATCCAAGATATCTTCTCCACCTGTTTTACCATGTTCCTCCTCCCAACCCAATCCGAACCAAAAGGCAATCTTTGATTCTTCCGTACCATCCTCTTTCCCTTTCAGTTAGCGAGTGGGTTTTATACTTTTTTTCTTCCAAGTGTCCCTGTAGCCATTCCTCTTTCCATTTAAATCATTATCAACCAGCTCAGACACATAACTCAACCCTTGCAACATTCGGCTGGGTGTCCCTTCCTCAATTTCCCAAGCTTCAAATCTTTTACTCAGTTCTCAGATCATAATAATGATGTATAAATCCCTGTCTTTGCACATGTTAATCTTCTACTGAGAAATTATCTGTCACTTCATATTTTGTGCAACACCTCGTTCAGTATTGTTGGCCTGGTTTTCAAAGCCCCTTATTGTTTGCTTTCACTACAATGGTGCCAACTTTGTTTCTACTACTGTCTTAACACACACCACACACACTATTGTTGCAGTCTATGTTTGTTCAACAACTCATGGACACGAGATGATCATTTCTGCCTAACCTCCCACATTCTCCTTTCTTGCAACAAAATGTCATCTTCCATTGCTTTTCTAAATACTTACCAATTTTAGACTCAAATAAAACTCAGTCTTCGTGAAGCCTGCTATGATAACACTAGTGGTCATTTATGTGTTTCTGTGAAAAACTTTTCACCACTGATAATCTCAAACACATTACACACATATATTGTTTTCAGATGGATACGTCTGACCAATTAAAGAAGGAATATTCTTTGAAGACAGTGACCATGCTATAAAAATTAATTTACTCATATATGCTCTAAAATAACTATCATAAAGCAATATATAGTATATAGGGTTTGAGTAATGCTAATTTTGGAATAAATTAGGTTAACTATAAATTGAATATTCCTAAAAAAGAATATCACAATAACCAAATGGTGTCAAACATAGTTTTACTCTGGAAAAATAGAGTTTTGACTTTTGTATATAATAATACTGAAAGAAATTTTTATTATTTTTCACTGCATTTTGGAGTTTGCTAAGAGCTTTTACCATGCAGTAGTATACTTTTATACATGGAAGTATGATCAGGTAAATTTTATCATTATTTCACAAAAGAGAAATTTTGTTTTAGTTATGTGATTTGGTCAGGATCATGCTCTAATCAAACCTGTAGCCAGGATCATCTTAACATTAATCCTGAACTAACCCAAGCTTGATTTACCCTAATCCTCACCCTATTCTAGGTCTAACCCCAGACTTAACCCAAACCCTAGGCTTACCCCTAAACCTAATCCTAACCTCCCTTTAACCTAACACTAGCTCTAATCCTAATCCTAGTTTCCTAGCCCTAACTAACAACAGTCCTAATCCTGCTTCTCAACATACCCCTAGCCCCTAATCATAGCCCTGGTTCTAATCCTAGCTCTGACACTAATCCTAAACCTAACTTGCAGATTCACATGGCCAGTGTATAATTAAAACCAAGGAAGTCTACAAAGAGAAGCATAGACAAAAGAGGGAATTTAAATGTATCTAAATGTATATATGCAGTGCCAGAACTATTTGAAAAGTTACCATTTTTTTCCTCAGTAAATGCCTAATTTTCAAAAAGAGAGAAACTCTACCAGAGAAAACTTTTCTCATAAATATATATATTTAGAGGCGGTTGGTGGCTCAGCTGGTTAAGCATCCGACTTTGGCTTAGGTCACGGTCTCAAGGTTCGTGAGTTCAAGCCCTGCATTGGACTCTGTGCTGACAGCTCAGATTCTGTGTGTCCCTCTCTTTATGCCCTTCCCCTGCCCATACTCTTGTCTCTCTCCCTTTCCCTCTCTCTCTCTCTCAAAAATAAACATTAATATATATGTTTTATATATATATGTTTATATATATTATATATATTTTTATATATTATATGTTATATATATGTATTATATATATGTTTTTATATGTTTATATTTTCTCAGAAGGTGTTTTGGACTTACATAAAAATGATAATCAGTGTTTCCCACATGTAGGGCTCTGAGGGTTAGTTGTAACAAAAGTGGGTAAGATGAATTTAGATTCAGCAGGTTCTACTTACTGTTGAAATGAGTGGTGAAAAATGTTTCAGAACCTTGAGATGGACATCATAGTGCGTTATATAGTGCCCTCCCTCCACAAAAGACAGATCTTTATCAAAAATCGGGAATCTGTAAATGTCTCCTTATTTTGAAAAGGAGTCTTTGCAACCACCAGATGCTGGAAGAGGCAAGAAACAGAATCCTCCCTCCTGAGGGAGCGCAGCTCTGCCCACACCTTGATTGTGAATTTTTAGCCTCCAGAATTGTCACTAAATGAATTCCTATTGACTTTTAAGCCACAAAGTTGTGATAATTTGTCACAGCAGTCCTAGGACACTAGCAGAGTTGACCACATCACGGCCTTGTGTGAAGAGGCAGAGACTGTGATTTTGCTGGGCAAAAATCCCAGTAACAAACCAGTAGGCAAAGAAAGCTTAATCAGAGCAGAGACTGCTAATGGTGAGGCTTATGCTCTAAGGAAACTGGATTAGGGTATGAGATGCCTACATGAAGGGCAGTCTGTAATTTTTATCTTTACCACCTACTACAAACTGTATGAGCCACTACTGAAGCAAAAATAAATGAGAAGGTTGCTGCTCCTGATGAGTTCACATACCAGAGGAGGAAGAAATGTGTAATTAGGTACTTTGTAAAGGAATAGGATGGGAAAATGATACAGGAACCCAGGCAACTTCATCTGCTAGAGAGGTGGGGAGTGAAGGTGAGGGGAGGGCATTAGAGAGAAAGTTGGAGTGGAAATGGATGTCACTAGGAGGTTCATTTTCAAAGGATGGCACTGGAAATATAATTAAATTTTTTTACTGTTTTTTTTTATGAGGGAGAGAGAGAGAGAGAGAGAGAAATAGAGAGAGAGGGAGGGAGAGAATGAATATATGAGTAGGGGAGGGGCACAGAGAGAGGGAGACACAGAATCCAAAGCAGGCTCCAGGCTCTGAGCTGTCAGCACAGAGCCCAGTGTGGGGCTGGAACTCACCAACCACGACATCATGACCTGAGCCGAGGTAGGAAGGTTAACCAACTGAGCCACCCAGGCACCCCTGTCCCTCTTTCAAAGTCAGTATTTTTTGTTATCAATTCTGCCATTTACAGAGATTTAAATAAATGAGGATGATGCTTTTTTCCATGAGTGATTCTTCATTTGGACCTTTGGAGAAGGCAAGGTCAGCACTGACTCTCTTTTAGAGCTGCTGAATAGAGCTCATACTGTGGCTGTGAGGTTCCCCCAGTGGTTCTGGGAACTTTAATGTCTGATTAGGAAATGCTACCAGCATACTTTCCCCGATACCAGGGTTTCAGTCACTCTGTACGTGCTCAACAGATTTCAGCTGTCTACCATGTAACCCTGTATTGGTATTCAAAGACCTTTCCATCTGACTCTTTTCTAGTTTTGTCATGGATCCTGACATGTCTCTGCTTGGATCTTCTATTAATTGTGTTTTTCATCACTTTTGTTGTTGGTTGTTCTTTTCACAAGGATTCCTTAAATTGTCATGAAATCTTACCTCACTTTTAAGGAAATAATTTGTGAGTCTTAGTTCAAAGCTTCCTTCCCTCATCTCTCCCAGCCTGTCTTTCTTTAACATACGTTTATTTAGTGCTTATCATGAGCTGGATACTGGGCTAGATGTTAGAGATATAAAAATGCACAAACTCCCAACAATGAACTACTTGTCTTTTAATCTAATGGGTACTTTTTTGTTCTCAAAATCAACCTTGTTTTTCCCACTAGAAGATTAGCAAATGGTCTTCTTGATGACAGAAGCCACCTTCCTTTTGTTTCCTGTTTGTTTCCGTTTTTCTGTGTCTGGCACGTGGTACATATTCAGTAAATTTGATGAATGGATAAGCGCTGAGGTTTATATTTGTGGTAATTGAAGAGAAAATATAGCAGTTTTCTGAGAAATGAATGATCTGCCAGAATCTTCAGAGTTGTGTGAAGAACAGAAAATCCCTGGGCAAAAGATAGAGTCAATTTAGAGTAGTTGATGCTTTTCTCTTCTTCCTCTTAAGTAACTGACCTGGAGAGCACCACACATGGGAAACATAATTTGAGTCTCTCAGAGTGAATTGAAATTGTTGACCTTTAGAAATTAGGAGTGACTGATCTTATTATTTCCTGGAAACAGGGCTAGGGATCAGAATGTGATTGCTCATGTTAGACAATAGAAGGAACCGTTATATGTACTTTTAAAGTGATATTTTATATGTCCACATTTGAACAGAAAATGATAGCTTTAGGTTACCTATGCCATTGATTTTGAAACTTATTTTAGCTCTAATCTCTTTGTTAATTAGGAGCTTTCATAGATGAATATACAAAACCAGTGAAAGCAGGTTTTAAGTGATAGTGCTTTTGGTGACATTCTGTTGGCTCCAAAGAAACCCAACCTTCATAGCATTCAGTATAAAGACCCTGCGGTATAAGAGACGATATGAAAATATTGATTAAAGAGTAAAAAGTTTCGTTATGCAAGATGAATACGTTTTGGAGATCTAATATAGGGCAATGTGACTATATTGTATTGTATTGCAGTACTATGTTGTTTGCTTGAAATTTGTAAGGTGTTCCAACCAAAATACACAAAAGAAAAAGAAAACACATGGTGTTAACTATAAGGTGATGGGCGTGTTAAATAGCTTGATTGTGATTATTTCACAATGTACATGTATATGAAAACATCAAGTTGTACATCATAAATATATGCAGTTTTTATTTGCCAGTTATATCCCAACAAAGTTGGGGGAGAAAAGGAAAAAGAGAGTTCCGTGAGCAAATATCAATGCTTTAAATCAGTGGGCACTTTATATATGGCAGAACAAAACATCTCTGTGTTGCTCTATTCTCTGAAACCATCTGCAAATAAATAGAAGAAGCAGAAAACTGAAGATCCTGAGTGCTCCAAACTCTCAGAAAGAATGCATTCAGACTACAGAACAAAGAAATGCACCAATAATTGAGAAATTTAAAAATACAAAGGAAGCATTAAAAACAGAAATTAGAGCATAAATACAATGGTGGGACTAAGAAAACACATTCATCTTAGCAATAAATATATATAAAAATAAACATACTTGTTAACAAAAGAAAAGATATTCTCAAAAATCGGAACCTTATTAAACTCTTTAAATGAAATGCATTTAACGACACAGATCAAAAGTAGACAATGGGCAAAGACACATAAAAAGGCAAAGCAAGAGCAGGGATTATAATATCTAACAGTGTTGAATTCAAGTGATAAGGGTGGTCATTATAAAATGAAAGTAGCAACAAATCACAATGAAGGTGTGTCACAAGTTTTTCAACCAAACAACAGCCTCAAAATCTGAAGGCAAAACCCAAGTATAACAGGGGAGGGGAATATTGGTATAGGACTTTTATCTACTTCATTCAGAGAAAAACATACTAACTGTATGAAATAGTAAAGATATTTAAAATACAAGCATATAAGTAACATAATTAATAAAATGTATTGAGATACATAATCAGGAAAACAAACATCTCTTTTTCATGTACCCATGAAATATTTACAAAATTGCACCTTATATTAGTTCACAGCAAAATCTCAGTGGCATTCTGTGCTCATAATGTAATAAGCCTAGAAATTTATAACAAAAGAGAGATCAACCATACCAACAAAATGTTAAAAAATTTTCTCATTAAGTCTAAGATCAAATATAATATTAGAAATTATCAGCACACCTAGAAATTAGGGATAGTAAAAATCTATGTGTCAAAACTAAAAGAGGGTGGTTAAAGCAATCATCAGAGGTAAAATCCTCTGTGTTAATTATTCAGCACAGTAAACCAGAAAGAATGGAAAAAACAAAACTCAAGAGAGAGAGTGACTGAGTGAGTGGGGGAGGGGCAGAGAGAGAAGGAGACAGGATCCAAAGCCAAAGCTGGCTCTGCCCTGAGAGCAGAGAGCCCACGTTGGAGCTCCAACTCATGAATGGTGAGATCATGACCTAAGCCTAAGTCGGACGCTTAACCAACTGAGCCATCCAGGTGCCCCAACCCAATAAAGTTTTTAAAAGGAGATCCAAATAAAAACAAATACAACTTTACAAACGTGAACAAATTTCAGAGCTGATTCTTTGAAAAAGCTAATAAAAGAGATAATCCATTAATTAAAATATGAAGAAAATAGAAATATATTAAGTTATAAAAAATTGAGAAATAACCATTGATAGGGAGAAAATCACAAGAACTTTAGAGAATACTTAACTCAATTTTATGCAAATACACTTGAATATTGGGATGAAATGCGTGTTTTTCTAAGGAAAGGAAAAGAGTGACTTCAGAAGCGATAGGCCAATTTCTGTAGAATAAATTTCTGCAGTTGACAAAAAGTTACTATGTACCTTCCCTGTCTCTCCCTCACAAGTACTAGACCAAATGATTTTGCTTACTTTAAAAGGTAAACTGAGGCTCATTAAAAATTTAAGTTTATTTGAGTAAATGGGTAGCTTCAAACCAGAAGTGGTTAGAAGTACTGTACCTGACAGGAGCTAGAAGAGTCAAACAGAAAAGGTGGAAGCAAAGCAAGTAAATTATTTGATTGCCTGTAACATAAGCAGTTGCCTTAGTTGGGAAAGCCTAGTTGGCTGTTTTTTACTAGTTGTCTTGAGAGTTTGATTTCTCAACCTTCAGGCATACAGGGTCAGGTTTTGGTTTGCTTATGTATGATACTATGGCATTAAAGCCACCCCAATCTAATGGTCTCCTTGCTTAATTAATTTATCATTATAAATATGCAAATTCTTTCAAACCATTGAGAAACAACTTAAAGGTTGTTTACACTGTTTTAGACCTTAGAGAAAGAGAACTTCTAAATTGCTACTATGACATCAAAATAACATAGAAAAGGTAAAATAAACAATAAAATTATGGAAACTATGGATAGTTACAAATACGAATGATTACACACCAAAATAAAGTGCTACACCATTAACAAAATCTGTGGCACTTTATTTTTTAGTTTTTTTAATGTTTATTTTTGAGAGAGAGTGTGAGCGACGGAGGGGCAGAGAGAGAGAGATTCAGACACAGAATCTGAAGCAGACTCTTATTTAGTACAGACAAGCCTGAGCCAAAGTCTGATGCTTAACGGACTGAGCCACTCAGGCACCCAAGGAGCACTTTAAAAAAATTGTAGGGTATGTAAGCGATGAACCACGGGAATCTACCCCAAAAACCAAGAGCACACTTTACACACTGTATGTTAGCCAATTTGACAATAAATTATATAAAAAAAAATAGTAGGGGAGCCTGGGTGGCTTAGCCTGTTAAGCATTCAACTCTTGGTTTTGGCTCAGGTCATGATCTCATGGTTTCGTGGGTTTGAACCCCATGTCAGGCTCTGTGCTGGCACCACAGAGCCTATTTAGGATTCTCCCACCCTCCCTCTCTCTCTGCTCCTCCCCCACTCTTGCTTCTGTCAAAATAAATAAACTTTAAAAATATTAAAAAAAATAGTAATACTCTAAGTAGGATTATCCAATCAATAAAGGCAAAGCTGTCCACTGACAACATCATTACCCAGAATTATTCCGCAAATATAATAGTACATGTAATGTAAGGTATTGAAATATACATCACACATACTCACATTTTGTTTATACAGCTAAATGCATGAAAATTTGGGGGAAGAAATGGTTATTTTTGGAGTGGGGGCTAAAGACTTAGGGTGGGAGAAAAGCTTGGCTATCAGATCTCAGCAAATCAGTCGCCATCTATTATAAGACATATAAGTATTCCAGGTAATAATAAAAAGAAATAACTGTGCCAGTGAAATTAAGACACATCACAGATTTTGATATTATTATACTTTTAAATAGTGATTCTTTTATTTCAGAAATATTAAAATATGAAAAATCTTAGAATCCAAGAAAATTGGTGTTTGTGTGTATTTTTGTTAGTCCTTAGTTTTTATGAATATACTTATTACCTTTATGTTGATAAATATCCAGCCAAAAGTTTTAGCATTACCTCAGGATGAAAAGTAAACAAAGAGTCTCCTCAAACTGCATTCATTAGGAGTTTGTTTCCTTCAGTTTTTGATCTGAAAGAGAAATTGGTGATGGACCTTTAAGCCCCTTTATCTTTATCACAGTTCTGATGCCTTGTTTTTTTCTGAAGTTTATTTATTTATTTTGAGAGAGAGCACAAGAATGAACTAGCATGAGCAGGGGAATGGCGGAGAGAGAGGGAGAGAATCCCAAGCAGGCTCCGCACTGTCAGCCAGAGCTCAATGTGAGGTTCAATCTCCCAGGTTGTAACATCATGACATGAACTGAAATCAAGAGTCTGACACTTAACTGTGTGAGCCAGTTCCCCAGTGCCTTTTAATATCTGTTGACCTCACATGGGAGCCTCCTGTTTTGTGGGCTTTTCAGGACTGCATGTGTTCACCTCTGTTCTCCATAGCACCAAATCTCAGCTCTGAATTCTGGAGCAAGGAAACTGGGAGAAAGAAGGATCAAGAGGTGGGGAGTAGCCAAGTCCTGCAGGATCTTAAGATCATCTGAAACTTTGAGCTTTTTCTTGTCAAATTCATTATGCAAGGAGGCCATTAGACTGAGGAGGTTGTGATGCTGTGGTGGCCGGCATAAGCAAACCAAAATCTAAGACTATAAATGTCTCAAGGTTTCGAAGTTGAAATGCTAAGGACAACCAGTCACAGACAGCTGACTAGGCTTTAAACTATAGCCAAACAAATAACTTCATGCTTTGCTTCCACACTACTCAATATCAGTCTCTCCTGGAAGGTCCTGTCAGTGGAGTGCTGCTAACCACTTCCCATTTGGCACTTCCAGATTCAAACTGATTTTTGCTCAAATACATTCTTCAAATATTTAGTAAGCAAGCTTCAGCTGACCTTTTAACTCTCTCGAGGGAGGTTTTTAAGTAGTGATTGTCATGACTAGATTTTCAGGACAAAATCCATATCGATGTATAGATGGTAGATCGAATTGTGGCTGCCTTGTGGAAAATTAGAGAAAAGAGACTGAGGTCAGAGACTTGAACTCAGGTTTCCGGTTCCAATTTGTTTATGTTCACATTCTCTCTTAAATGGGACTAACCTTGTAAATAGACCGAGTAGGGAATCCACTCCTTATGGTTTAAGAGATTCTAAGACTTAAGCTGGGACCTAAGACAGTTTCCTTCACTAATAGTGCTGGGCTCTGATTGGCTTATGTCATAGAACCATTTTGTGACCTTAAGGATTTGCTTTCTATGGAACACTATGTGACACTTTTGAGATCTTTTGCCTTGGGAGAGTGAATTTAACAAATATTTCCCTAATTCCTTAAAGGAATATACTAAATGACATAAAGACACTCAGGTTATGGCACAAATTAGGTATTCAGTTAATCTTTAAATGAACAAATGAAGACAGGAATGAATTAGAAGAAATGTATGGGTATTGGGAGGGGGTATTGGCAGGGGCAGCCATTGTCTCTGAGAAAGAAAGTAATCAGGTTCTGAGCTTCAATTCCTATCTTTTTACAGATTTGCTGAAGCCAA
Organism: Acinonyx jubatus; assembly: GCF_027475565.1. NCBI lineage: Eukaryota > Metazoa > Chordata > Mammalia > Carnivora > Felidae > Acinonyx > Acinonyx jubatus. The sequence continues at coordinate 32,965,621 of NC_069388.1, read as the reverse complement.
TCCTGCTATGTAAAAATACTTTCTATCCTTCAGCTATTGGAAGTATCCCAGGTCATTAAAATAATAAAAGGAAAAAAAAGAGAAGAAAAATTTAATGGCTAGTCATATAGGTATAAGATGGAGAAAGAGTTGTATTTAAAAATAGAACAGTCACAAATGAAATCCCGGATTTTCTACTTCTACCCTTCTGCAACACCCCTCCCGGCTATTGCTTGTATAATCTTTATTTGTTAAACTTTGCCCTACGTTTGTCTTCACGGTCTGGGCTTAACCTGGAGGAAAGGGAGGGAGGAAATTATGTCTTTTCTTGAAAAATATTCCTTACTAAACACAGTAACTGCCCCAAATTGCCTGGGAAACAGGGCTCCCCATGAATCCAGGCTCTATTTTTGAAAGTCAAAGGATTCTAGGCAGGCAGGTTTGGTTTAGATAAGCATCCGGATTAGGGGATGGTTATCTGAAGCCCTGCCTGTCATTAGATTTCACAGCAATGAAAGAACATCTACTCTTAGATTCTAAATCATTGGAGAAGATTCAATGAACATCTCAGCTTGTTTTCTTGCCTAAGTCACTGTAATATTTCCTAGATTTGCACTTTGCCTGTCCAAGTGTGTGGATATCAGTGTGTGATCAGTACTTCCCATCCTGTTTGTAGATATATTGCTTCCTACCTCTTAACTGATCCTTAAAATAGAGGTCAGGATGAAATGTGTCCTTGTTGTTTCTCATGAAGGACATTTTAGTGGCCAGAGTTCCAGATGCTGAGAAGCTAAAATAACAAAGAATTAATTGGAAGTGAAGGTGAGAAACTTCTTATCATGAGGTATCATTGTGAGACTCATACATCACTCAGATTGAAGGATAGCTATCAGGAAAAGCTTTCAGAGATAGTGGGGTAGAGTCAGAATGAATTAGTTACAAAAAGAGTACCTTCTGTGGTATTAACTCTAGATCAGCTGTACCCTACTTCAAAAAGGTTATCAGATATAACTGTGACCACAAAACAGGGCTTTAGGATGGCAGGTAAAATTCTGTTTCTCGATCCTGGAGCAGTTACATAGGTATGCTGAGTTAGAGAAAATTCACTGAGCTTATAATATGTACATCTTTATGTATTTATGTCATATGTTAATAAAAAAATCTGTTAACTGGAACAACTACAGGAAATTGTCACTAAACATCTCAAAACAATGATCCATTTCATATCCTACTCAACACCTACTCCTCAGTTATGTCCCTCAACATCCCTCTCCCCCCAAGAACTGGATTTTGGAGTAGCCTCTGGGTGGCGTCCATTCCTAAAATTTTGGCAGTATCTGTTGGGAAAAATGGAAAGAAGATGAGTCATGGGGACTTTGTTGGATCTCATTGTTTTTACATACTGAAGAGTCAGGGTATTGAAAGAGACCTCTCAAAGTATGATGAATATGACAGCAATTTCACTTTGTGCTCACTGCAGTGGCTGCTTGCAGTGCTGTTAAGAACTGCCATTATCACTTATTACTAGAAAGGCGGGAATGTCCCCATTATGTGTGAGCAGAATGTGGACAGCTATGCAAAAACACATTGCAGGGGATAAGATCTAGAAACCCTTTTTTTTTTTCATTGCTCCTGAAATCACTTTCCTATCCCATGTGTCTCTTGAGATAACCAGTCTGGTGAACTTCTCATTATGGGCTATGACTGATTTCTTTCAACTGTTGTCTTTCAATTGTCCTGGTGACCCAGGTCTGTATCTTGCTTCTCCACTGGCTTCCTTCATTCTTCAGGACTCTGGTCACCATGCTAATGCTGGTGTCAAGGCCAGTACAAGATCAGGTGGTTCAAAGCAGAAATTTATAATTCAGTCTGTAAGTAAGCATCATCAGGGGATCCAAGAACCACTGAAACTGTGCGAATATTTATAGACACACTGGTGCATTTTCTTGAAAGCAGGGCTCTAACATTTATCACAGTCTTTCAGATGTCCATAAACCCTTCCCAAAGTTGAACACTATAACCATAGATTGTTTTTGGCATGATTTAGATACTTTTATTCTGTATCTCCTTTTTAATGTTTGGCTTCCTATTAAGCCAATACATCCCTTAATAAGGGACAAGGGTTTTTTTGGTTCTGATAGGAATACCTACCTCCCTTACTGGTCCAGACCCCTGTTAGGGGCAGGAACAACCAACCCCTACTTGTCATGGGTATTGACAGCTATCAACTTAAGACTGCCTCCTTCTCCAGAGAATTATCATTCATCTAACTGTGTCTTCTGCTCACAGTATGAGAACAGCCCACATCTAATAACCATGGCCACAGAGTACCAAAGGCTTGCCCCGTGCTTAAAGAAGGTCCCAAGTCTATGGTGCAGTTCATACTCCAGTGAGCTCTGTGGGATCAGGCTAAAGTTCAACTCCAGTTGAGACCGCATCCTTGCTTAGTTTCTCCTTCTGCCCCATTCTGCTTCTTGTATTCCCCTTTTTCTGAGAGTACCTGAATCCCTTTCTTAGGCTCTGCTTTTGTAGAACCCAACTTGAAACAGTAGCCCATGCTCCTGAACACTTAAACTAATTTAATGTGGCTGATCGTCTCACAGAGATACTCGTCTAATGGGGACCACTGTATGAGACCATTAACCTCAAATTATTTCTGTGAATAGTGTAAAAGCTTTCATCATGATACTCTTGAATATTTTCTTGGCCTGTTTACTTGGAAATAGAAATAACATCTTGGACATAAACTGTGGGTGGCAACTGCTATTATGACCAACTCTAAATAAGGATAATTTCACATTTTCAAGTTAACCAGAAATGGAATTATGGTCTATCTACCTTCTGTTTATTATATTTACTACTTGAACTTCTCTCTTCCATTTTCCATTTATGTAGGTATTTCAAGCCATGTTCTTGGATGACAGTTCAACTTGCAAATCTGATAGGGCTAGCTTGGTTTTAGAAGAGCACCCAAATTTTGAAGGCAGGCAAATTATCTTGGCACCCTCACTATTTGGCTCATTCCTTAGGTGGGGTTAATAGGTGATGTACTCCTGATCACCTGTTGATGGGGCATAGGTACCTTGGCTATAATAAAATAACTATAATTTCATGAGTCCTTAAAATATGCCAGGGCCTGTGCATGCATTTTCTCACTTAACGATCAAAACATCACTATCAGGGGGTGCCTAGGTGGCTCAGTCGGGTAAGCGTCTGACTTTGGCTCAGGTCACCATCTCACGGTTTTTGGGTTCAAGCCCCACACTGGGCTCCACTGGTATGAAGCCTACTGGGGATTCTTGCTCTCTGCTGTCTCTTTTTGCCCCTCCCCTACTCATACTTTATCTCTCTCTCAAAATAAATAAATAAACTTAAAAAAAACCATTACTACCATGTGAGTATAATTATCCCCATTTTACAAGTGAGAACCTTAGATATGGTAATATTCTCTGCACACAGAACAAGTGACTGGCAGGAGTAGGATTCAAAAAGAGAGCTTGATTTTTAAACCTTTGCTCTTAACAAAGTATATTTTACTTCCAGGATCTGGGTATTATGCTTCTGCCACTCATTTCTTCTCCCACTCAGAAGAAAGGGGTTCTATCTAAAAGTAAATGTAAGAGCTAGCCAGGTGTAGAAGTGTGGTATAGAAGTCTGTAAGACTATTAATATTGGAAGTTTTTATTTCATGGTTGAGCACAAATCAAGTTTGGGGATTTCTAACCAATGTAAGTGGGGGACACTCCAACTTCAGGGAGTCGTGGAGTTTTAAGAAGTCTTGAGAGTGACTCCTTTTTTAGTCTTACCTCCAATTTGCCTGCCCTTCCTGCCTGCTTGTCCTGAGTCTGAGATGCATGAAGAATAGCTTCCCTTTAAATCCTGGCTGTCATGTCACAGCTGTGGTATATGAAGTTGGCTATCTGATAAAGTTGGGTGTTCTTCAAATCACTAGCTTCTCTTCTCTAAAAAATTCTCTAGGATTCCAACTGTGGTTGGAAAGCAGGAAGTATTAACTACACTTTTATTAAAAATAGATGAGCAAAACTAAACTTGATTTCTGTTTCTTGAACTATGTTTAGATAATGTGAATTCATTTGACTTCAATTAACCAGAAACATGTTTTTGTGCAGTTTTGGGTAAAATATGTATTATAATGGGATGCTATTTTTTCCAATTTTTGTTTTTTGATATCTAGGATTTTCTGATGTATATCAGATATAGATAAATTGTATCTCATCAATTTATCTTCCCTCCCCAAAAAACTTCTCTTCTTTGAAAGACCCTCTTCAGAGAATTGAGAGACAAGCTAGAAACCAGGAGAAAATATTTGCAAACCACCTATCTGACAAAGGACTAGTATAGAGGGTATATAAAGAACTCTCAAAGCTCAATTTTAAAGAAAAACAATCCTGAACATTTTGCCAGAGAATGTGCAGATGGCAAATAAATACATGAAAAGATATCATCAAACATTTGGAGAATGCAAATTGAAACCACAATGAGGTATCAGTGTATACTATTAGAAAAGATAAAATAAAAAAATAGTGATAATGCCAAATGCTTGTGAGGATGCAGAAAAACGGGATCACTCATATGTCACTGGTAGAAATATAAAATTGTACAGCTAACCTGGAAGAGAGTATGGCTGTTGCTTACAAAACTAAGCATGTATTTACTGTATGATCCAGCATTATATTGTTGGACATTTATCTCACAGAAATTCAAACTTACGTTGACATAAAGACTCATAGCAGCTTTGTTCATAATGGCCCATAGTGAAAAGAGCATACATGTTCTTCAGTTGGTGAAAAGTTGAGCAAACTGTGGTCCATACATGGCATGGGGGTACTACTCAGGAATAAACAAACAAACAAACAAACAAACCATTGATACAATTGTGTGGATGGATGCTCAGTGAATTATGCTGAATGTGAAAGCTAATCTCAAAGGGTTACACACTCTATGATTCCATTTACATAACAATCTTGAAATGAAAATATTATAGAAATGGAGGACAGATTAGTGATCCCCAGAGGAAGGCAGGTTTTAATAGAACCACAAAAAGAAGGCAGAATGCATTGACCTGTGAGCTGGGTAGAAAATGAGGAAATGGCACAATTATGCTAACCTGTTCTCTCTTCATCTTGAAGTGGTAGCAATGATTTTTGTCATAAGGAAAATGTCACAAAACCAACACAGATGGTCCAATGGGAGCCTGCAGTGCATCTAACAAAGACAGTAATGAGGAAAGAACATTTACTGAGTATTAACTTTTTTAGGCACTACTCTGAGTGTTTCACTTTTATTAATCCTCTTGGTAGCCTTATGAGTTAGATGCTATGATTAATCCCATTTTAAAACCAGAGAACTGAGGCACAGAGACTAAGTACTAAGTACTTTTCTAAGATCATACAGTGGTGGTGGGAATTTGAATTTAGGAAGCTGGGATCTAGATTCTGTTCTTATAAATGCTATGCTATAGCTTTATGTCCTCAAAAAAGCATATCTCACTAATCTCTCCTACCCTAACTAAAGGTTTTCCTGAAATAGAAAATCATTAAGTTTTATCTCCGGTCACAGCTCAAAGTTCACCCGGCTTCGAGTTCATTAAACTGGTATATTAGAATCTTGATGTGAAATGACAAGCCAAAAGAATTAAGGTGAAATTGATTAAACAAAAATGTATAGTTTGTGTCTTTATTATTATTTTCCTCTTCTGTAAATAGTGTGTACTATATTTAAGAACAATGGAGAGATTTCTGCAGTGTGTAAATTAGGAAGCTAAAGTAGGCTCATTCAAATTTGTTTCACAATACAGAATGAAGAAAATGTAACCCAGAAAAAAAATGCCTGAAAATTAAAATGCTTTTGGCACTTAATTAGTATTAATTAGCAGTGTAGTAATTTATGAACACTATTTCATGTCACAGAATTTATGCATGGAATATTGGCTTCTGGTCCTCATTATGTGGAGACTATTAGAAATTATTGCTTGTGCAAAGGAAGCCTACCATGGTGTTTCAGGGATTTCAGGAGGATATGAATAATACAGGTTGATTAAGAAAATGAGCAAATACATGGCTTACTTTTATAGTTTTTTTCTGTCTGAGTGTGAAGATATAGACTTGGCATTTTATTTTTCTTATAACCTTTTCTTTTTTTTGCAAACAAAAACTTTTACTTTGTAGTCACAGGCAGATGGGAGAGTGCTCATAGTTGTTATTTGTTGCTGAAAGGAAGAAAGGAGTGCTGTATTTTAGTGATCTCTTGAAGACAGGCTAGTTCTCAAAAGACTTACCTGATGAACTCATATTTTGAAGTCCAGCTTTAAAAAGTTTGGAGGACAGCGGCACCTGGGTGGCTCAGTCGGTTGAGCGTCCGACTTCTGCTCAGGTCAGGATCTCACAGTTTGTGAGTTCAAGCCCCGTGTCAGGCTCTGTGCTGACAGCTCACAGCCTGGAACTTGCTTCAGATTCTGTGTCTCTCTCTCTCTCTGCCCCTTCCCCGCTCATGCTCTGTCTCTCAAAAATGCATAAACGTTAACACTAACAATGAAGCAACAGAAAGACAAATAAAGAAACTGATCCCATTCACAATTGCACCAAGAAGCATAAAATACCTAGGAATAAATCTAACCAAAGATGTAAAGGATCTGTATGCTGAAAACTATAGAAAGCTTATGAAAGTAATTGAAGAAGATTTAAAGAAATGGAAAGACATTCCCTGCTCATGGATTGGAAAAATAAATATTGTCAAAATGTCAATACTACCCAAAGCTATCTACACATTCAATGCAATCCCAATCAAAATTGCACCAGCATTCTTCTCGAAACTAGAACAAGCAATTCTAAAATTCATATGGAACCACAAAAGGCCCCGAATAGCCAAAGGAATTTTGAAGAAGAAGACCAAAGCAGGAGGCATCACAATCCCAGACTTTAGCCTCTACTACAAAGCTGTAATCATCAAGACAGCATGGTGTTGGCACAAAAACAGACACATAGACCAATGGAATAGAATAGAAACCCCGGAACTAGACCCACAAACGTATGGCCAACTCATCTTTGACAAAGCAGGAAAGAACATCCAATGGAAAAAAGACAGTCTCTTTAACAAATGGTGCTGGAAGAACTGGACAGCAACATGCAGAAGGTTGAAACTAGACCACTTTCTCACACCATTCACAAAAATAAACTGAAAATGGATAAAGGACCTGAATGTGAGACAGGAAACCATCAAAACCTTAGAGGAGAAAGCAGGAAAAGACCTCTCTGACCTCAGCCGTAGCAATCTCTTACTCGACACATCCCCAAAGGCAAGGGAATTAAAAGCAAAAGTGAATTACTGGGACCTTATGAAGATAAAAAGCGTCTGCACAGCAAAGGAAACAACCAACAAAACTAAAAGGCAACCAACGGAATGGGAAAAGATATTTGCAAATGACATATCGGACAAAGGGCTAGTATCCAAAATCTATAAAGAGCTCACCAAACTCCACACCCGAAAAACAAATAACCCAGTGAAGAAATGGGCAGAAAACATGAATAGACACTTCTCTAAAGAAGACATCCGGATGGCCAACAGGCACATGAAAAGATGTTCAGCGTCGCTCCTTATCAGGGAAATACAAATCAAAACCACACTCAGGTATCACCTCACGCCAGTCAGAGTGGCCAAAATGAACAAATCAGGAGACTATAGATGCTGGAGAGGATGTGGAGAAACGGGAACCCTCTTGCACTGTTGGTGGGAATGCAAATTGGTGCAGCCGCTCTGGAAAGCAGTGTGGAGGTTCCTCAGAAAATTAAAAATAGACCTACCTTATGACCCAGCAATAGCACTGCTAGGAATTTATCCAAGGGATACAGGAGTACTGATGCATAGGGGCACTTGTACCCCAATGTTCATAGCAGCACTCTCAACAATAGCCAAATTATGGAAAGAGCCTAAATGTCCATCAACTGATGAATGGATAAAGAAATTGTGGTTTATATACACAATGGAATACTACGTGGCAATGAGAAAAAATGAAATATGGCCTTTTGTAGCAACGTGGATGGAACTGGAGAGTGTGATGCTAAGTGAAATAAGCCATACAGAGAAAGACAGATACCATATGGTTTCACTCTTATGTGGATCCTGAGAAACTTAACAGGAACCCATGGGGGAGGGGGAGGAAAAAAGAAAAAAAAAAAAGGTTAGAGTGGGAGAGAGCCAAAGCATAAGAGACTCTTAAAAACTGAGAACAAACTGAGGGTTGATGGGGGGTGGGAGGGAGGAGAGGGTGGGTGATGGGTATTGAGGAGGGCACCTTTTGGGATGAGCACTGGGTGTTGTATGGAAACCAATTTGACAATAAATTTCATAATTTAAAAAAAATGCATAAACGTTAAAAAAAAGTTTGGAGGACAGAATATCAATCAGAACTATTTCCTGCACTTCACCCAGCTGGTAACTTCCAATGCCTCAAGTCACAGAACTTAGATCTAATAGAAACACATTCATATCCCACTCTGTCTGGCTCCAGGCTTCTGTATATCAGAATGTCTCTCTTCTTTCTGCAGAGTAAGGATTTTGTCACATCTGATGTAATAGCCCAAAAAGTAGGACTCTGGCTTCTTTTGGGTGATTCAAAGATCAGTATGGAAAGTCCTGGGCCAAGGTGTGGACCTGCAGTGTGGCCTACCTTGACCTTGCAGGAAGCCAGGGAGCAGCTGCTTCTTGAGTTGCTATGAGTCCTTTCTACTTCATAGCTGTAGTTCCAGATATATCCAGGGCATCAAATACAGTAAAAGCCAAATAGAGAAATGGAAATGCAAGATGCAAGAGTGTTTAAATAAACATTTGTCTTTGAATGTTTTCTTAAACATGTGTCTTTTAAAAATGCATTTAAGTATTGGTAGTTCTGAATACTTAGAGCAAAGCCCAAAGAAAGGAACCAGACACTTGGCTCCATCCTATCTTGTTCTTACTGTCTTACAGTGACACAAAAATGTATCATACTATTGTAGATACTGTTGGTGCCTGATCAAGATTCCATTACCTTCTAGTACACTTATCTCCCAGCTACTCTTGAGAATTTGCTGCTCATGGTTGACAGCTGCCATGTCTTTTCAAAACTTCCCCTTGGCCACTGGGAGCCAATGTACCCAGCAATGCTTAAAAAGTTACACTCCTTCCAGAAAAGATGGCTGGTAGTCAATGACCAAGTAATGAAGGGTGCAAAAGCTCTATCCTCTCGCCTCAAGGTTTAGCCAAGCCTATGGTGCCCCTCACATTCTAAAGCTCCCAGTGGGATTAGGCTGAAGTTAGACTTCAGCTGAGCCAGCTACCTGTACATGTTCTTTCTCTTTTTTCTGTTTTCCTTATTTCCCTATAGGTTTCTCCTCAGTGCACTCTCTTAGTAAATCTCAATCAGTTGATCTCTCTCTCTCTCTCTCTCTCTCTCTCTCTCTCTCTTTCACACACACACACACACACAGGGAAAGGGAGGGAGAGAGAGAGATGTCAGATTGTGTTCCTAGGGAACGTACAAACCCTCATTGAGAGGTATTAGGAAATCATAGTAAGAGACTCCATGTACAGAGAGATGGTTGAGCAGATAGGAAGAAGTTGCATGTGGCATGCAAAGGGATAAATTAATTCTTACAAGTGCTCTGATGCCAGTACACTCTGGCAACAGCCAAAATAAAGAAGGTAGTCCTTGAAAACAATAGGAAAAAATTAATAGCCTGATAGAAAATGGACAAGAGATGAATGGGTAAGTCTAAGAAGGAGAAAAACAAATGCCAGTAAACCCGGGAAGTACTACTTAACCTGATTAGTACAGATTTATACAACTTGGCACACTGCTAAGATCTGTATAACTACCTTATAAAAGTTAAAACACATAAAATATTATAAGTCAGATAACTTAAAAGGAAGTGAGGATGGAAGGAAATGTTTATGTAACGTATCAGTGATAGGTAATGGGTAGCAATCTCAGTTGAATCAGAAATTTATAATCTCAGTGGCTTAATACAATGAAAGTTCATTTACTGTTCATGTCCCAGTCCAGGGGATATGTTCCTGGTCATACAGCCTCTGATGAGGTCATTCAGGAAGCCCAATCCCTCTCTTCTTGTAGCTCAGCTCTGTTCAGAGTCCTTAGAGAACTCTCAGTGCAGCTGGAAGACGGGAAAGAGACCATGGGAAGTCTCACTTCTTGGTCACAGCAACTTTAAAGGACTACACATCTCTTCTGTTCACATGTCACCAGGGCTCAGGTCATTGGCAACACCTTACTGCAAGGAAGATAGGAAATGGAGTCAAGTTTTATGCTCAGGAGGAAAAGGAAATGGGACTTGGTAAATAGTATCATATCTCTTGCCACACAATAAAAAACTTGAGCATTTCTGGTAAGAATATATATCAGTGAACTCATTTTGGATAACAATTTTTAACAATGTTGTAGTTACAAAAATAGAAAAATCTTACATATTCAAAGGAACATGTACATCGATTTTTAAAAAACATTCCTTTCAATAATGATTTTTATTTTAATAAACAGGAAGCAGCCTAATTTTCTGTCTGTTGAAGAATGGAAATGTGGATTATGATTTATTTATATAATGGAACATTATAGGGTAGATAAAATTAATTTTAAAATTAAATATTAATGTTGATACATTTGAAAATGTTAATATAAAATAGTAAATGATACCGTAAGTGCAAAACCATGCATGCAAAAATCTAAATTCTACAAAACAATTCCCATTGTTCATGAGTATGTGCATATGTCAGTAGTATAAAAACATGCAGGGAATGACATGCCCCAGTCAGGATTGTAGTAAGCTCTGGGGATGATATGACAAGAAAGATTATTTGATTTCTTAAAAAAGAAAAAAGATCTGAAGCAAATCTGGCAAAATATTACCATGTGCTGGATTTTGCATACAAAGGTATCTGTTATATGCTCCGCTGATGTATATTTGAAATGCATATGAATGAAATTATTCTGAAAATAAAGTGAAAAAATACATAAAAGATGACCAGTAACTGCTAGTTAGTGACTAGTCCATCACCATTCTCAAGTTATTTTAAAACTTAACATACTTCCACATATTGCAGTAGGTAAATAATATGAAACAATCAGATTTCAGTATAATTTTAAAAGGAAGATCTTTTCAGCAAATGAAACGGAAAACACATTATCTAAAAATTTTAAAAACCCATAATTACAATGTTTTGATAAAGGCAGATCTTTTGGGTTTTTATGGAAAAGTCATTACATAGATGAGATTGATTAGATAACTGGCCATTTGGTGGTTGAACGCAAAGCCCCTATCTCCTCCCATGAGGTCAGGGGGTGGGACTGAAAATTCCAACACCCTAATTACTTGCGTGGTTGGCTCCCCTGGCAACCAGCCTCCATCCTTAAGTTATGTCCAAAAGTCACCTCATTAACATAACAAAAGACACGTTTATTACTATCCACACTTAGGAAATTCCAAGGGTTTTAGGAGCTCTGTGCCAGAAACAAATATATTTGTTATTATGAATCACAGTATCACAGCAGATGTTTAATTGATTTTTTGCTCTCCTGCTCTCCTACTACTCACAATACGAAAGTTAGGAACTTATCAATAAACAATAGCTAATGTAGTTACTGAGTGGCAATAAAGTGATCCTGTCTTAATACTTTAAAATGTATCATATCATTTATAATATCATTTCAGTATGTCACATGGAGCCATCTAGCTATTTACAAACCATCTAAATATTGGAGGCTGCTGTTTTCAGATTCCTATGAGTGTCTCTGACTTGGTGAGTGAATGCTCCTTCATGACAACCCTTAACTTTTAGGTTGTTTCAGCTGCTTTGCTGTGTCTTTTAAAAGCTTATTTAGATCCATTTATATTTCCTTGAGGTTGTGAGTTCTAATAATGTGGTTTCTACTAAGTTAGTCAATACATTTCTAACTTAATTTTCAGGAGTTTAAATTTGCTGGCACTGAAAAGTCATTATCACCAGAAAAAGTGCTCAAAGACAGCAAGGCAAAAGGTTGAGTTTGCAAAGGAACTGCCTCAGATTAAGGAGTATCATAGCAGCCTGATAAGGAGAGGGATTTGGGAAGAAAACTACCTGCACTTGGACAAGTGAACTGAACTCTTTCTGTGTCCATGAACCTTTATTAAAAAATATAGGTAACATTCAAATAGAGAATGGATGTACTAGTATTTAGTTAATACTAACATGTAGATAATATTAATACCTACCCCAGAAAGATTTCATAAGGATTCTAATAATTCAGTACATGTAAATTGTTGAAGAAATTTTGGCAAATAGTAAGCACTTTATATGTGTTTATTACATGAATGCATTCTCATATTTTGTAAAGCCTAGTTTGTATTGGGCTGGAATCATATTCATAGTAGTGAGTCTGGAGCCTCCCAGGCTTGTTGATGCAATGACAGGCTGACCTAAGATATGCAAAAATAAATTATTGAACAACACATCACATCTAGTGGGCAGATTTGTGGCTATACTTATTCCTGAACAACAGCAAAACAAATCTTTCACTGGCAGGTAACTTGAACAAGTACAAAGGACATGTTAGAAGAGAAGCTTATATCAGTAAGAAATATAGGCTTCTTCCTAATGAGCTGGCCCCAACCTTTTTTCCACACTTCAAAACCAATTGTGTCTGTCTGGTGCCAAGATTTAAGAAGTATAAGAATACATTTTTTCTAAATTAATAATTTTGTTATTTAAAATTTTTTTTGTTAAAACTTTAATAAATTTAAAATAGTAGATTTACAGAAAAGGCTTAAGAATATAGAAGAACCTCCATCCAGCCTACACCCAGTTTCCCCTATTGTTAGCATTACTGTGGTCATATAAGCTTTGGTAAACATTGTGTGCAGGTTTTTGCACGGGCATATGTTTTCAATCAGTTGAATGAATACCTAAGTGTACAACTGCTGGAGTATATGGTAAAATCATGTTTTTAGTTTTATAGAAACTGTCAAACTGTCTTCCAAAGGGGTTGTTCCATTTTTCATTCTATCCACCAATGAATGAGAATTCCTGTTACTTCACTTTCTCACCAAGTTTTGGTACTATCAACTTTTCCCCTCAATGTTAGCCATTCCAAGAGGTGTGTCTCTAAGGAGTAAGAGATACATTCTAAGAGCGATTTCATTTTAATTTGTGCATCCTTAGTGACAAATGATGTTAAGCATCTTTCACATGCTACTTGCTATCTGTGTATCGTTTTTTGGTGATGCATCCATTCAGGTCTTTTGCCCATTTTTAAATTGTTTTCTTATGACTGAGTCTTAAGTGTTCTCTGTGTATTGTAGAACAAGTCCTTTAGCAGATGAGTATTTTGCAAATATTTCTCACAAACTGTGGCTTGTCTTAGCATTGTCTTGCGTCGAGCAAAAGTTTTAATTTCAATAAAATCTACCTTATTGATTTTTTCTTTCATGGGTTATGTTTTGTTGCTGTATATAAAAAACTCATCACCAAAACGAAGATCTCTCAGGTTTTATCTTGTGTTTTCCTCTACAAATTTTATCATTTGGCATTTTACATTTAGAATTTAGATTCATTTTGAGTTTATTTTTGCGTAAAGTGTGAAGTGTGAGTCTAGGTTCCTTTTTTATTTTTTTCATATGGCTGACCAATTGCCCTAGTACAATTTTTGAAAAAACTATTCCTTATCCATTGAATTGTTCTTTGCACACTTGTCAAAAAATAGTTTACTATATTTGTGTGGTTCTGCTTCTGGTCTGTATTCTATTCCATTCATCAATATGTCTCATCTTCTGCCAAGACTATGTTATCTTAATTAGAGTCTCAATATTGGGTAATGTGAGTCCTCCAACTGTGTTTTTCATTATTGTATAGGTTAGTTTACACCCTTCGAATTTCCATATAAATTTTAGAATCAGTTTGTCAGTTTTCTCAAAAAAGAGTCTTGGGTTTTAATCAGGATCACTCTAATTTTGTAGATTAAGCTGGGAAGAATTGATATCTTAATAATATCTCATCATTAACTTATATATTCTTTGATTAATTTTTTGTCCATGTTTTGTGACTTTACATACATTTTGTGTGCCCATTTTGTTAGATTTTTTCCCTAAATACTTAAAGAAAAAACTTTTATTAAGATATATAGAATTCACCAACTTGAAGCTCAATTTCTGTGTTTTGTAGTATTTTACATAGTTTTGCGGTCATTGCCACAATCAACTTTAGAAGATTTTTGTGACCTCAAAAAGAAACCCTGTAACCATTGCTAGTCATTCTCTATTTTCCTCACTTAGGTTTTAGACAACCACTAATCTGCTTTCTGTCTCTATAGACGTGCTTATATTGGATTTCACACATACATAATGTTTTCAAAATTCATCCATGTTGTAGCATATATTAATAATTCACTTATTTTTATTGCCAAATATTACTCCATTGTATTTATATACTACTTTATAAAACATTTTGTTTATCCATTCATCAGTTAATGGGTATTTGGGTTATTTCCACTTTTCGGCTAATGTGACTAATGCTGCTCTAAACTTTGGTGTACAAGTTTTTGTGTGGACTTGTGTTTTTTTAAACCCCTTGGGTATATACCTATGAATTGAATTACTTGTGTTATATGGTAACTCTGTGTTTCACTTTATGAAGAATTGCCAAACTTTTGCAAAGTGACTCCCCATTTTATATGCATGGGGCAGTGTATGAGGATTCCAGTTTCTCTACATGCTTGTCAACCCTTGTTATTGTCCATCTTTATATTATACTCATCTGAGTCAGTATGAAGTGGTGTCTCATTGTTGTTTTGATTTGTGCTTCTCTGATGATTCATGATATTGAGCACTTTGCATGCTGTATTAGATATTTGTATACCTTCTTTAGACAAATGTCTATTTAGATCTTTTGCTCATTTTAAAATTTGGGTCATTAATCTCTTTAGCATCAAGTTGTAAGAGTTCTTTATGCATTCAGGATACAAATATGTTCTCACATGTGTGATTTGCAAATTTATTTCATTTTTTATGTTATAAATAGTATTTGTTTTTGCATTTTAAACGTCAGTGATTGATTGCTGGTATTCAGAAATGGAATTAACTTTTGTGTATGGGCCTTGTCTGCTGCCAACTTGCTCTAGTCATTTACTGGTTCTGGGAGGTCCTTTGTGTAAATTCTCGGGATTTTCTATGTAGACAATAACGTTTTCTGTGAGTACAGACAGTTTTGTCTCTTCCTTTTCGGCTGTATACCTCTTATTTCCTTCCCTTGTACTATAGAACTAGTAGGACTTCTAGTATGATGTTTGAATGGGAGCGGTTAGAGAGGACCATCTTTGTCTTGTTCCCAGTCTTAGGGAACACATTAGGGGGAAAGCATTCAGTCTCCCACCATTACATATGATAATAGCTGCAGATGTTTTATATATACCCCTTAAGTTCAGAATGTTCCCTGCAATTCCTAGTTTGTTGAGAATTTTTTTTAATCATGAACAGGTGTTGAATTTTGTCAAATGTGCTTTCTGCATCTGTAGATGTAATCATTTTTCTTATTCAGTGTGTTATTGTGTTATACTGCATTGAATAACTTATGAATGTTGAAGCAGCCTTGCAATCCTCGAATGAACCACACTTGGACTTACTGTATTGTTTTTGTATATTGCTGGATCCTATTTGTTAGTATTTGTTAAGGGATTTTTCGTTTGTCTTCATGGAGACATGTGGGTAATTTTCATTTTTTGAAATGACTTTATCTGGTTATGATGTTAGAATATGTGAGAACACATTTTAGAAACACATGAAATGTATTTGTCAGCATTTATTTTTTTTAAAGAAATTGTGTAAAATTGTTTTTTTTTCTTTATTAACTGTAAGATGGAATTCACTAGTGAAGCCATCTTGACCTAGTATTTTCTTTTTGGAGAGTTTCATAACTGGTAATTAAATTCCTTTAGTAGATGTAGAGATATTAAGTTTATTTATCCTTGAAAAGTTTTTGTAGTTTGTGTTCTTCAAAGGTTTGGTCTATTTATTCTATCAAATATGTGGATATAAAAGTGTTCATAATATTCCCTTATTACTCTTTTTAATGTCCATGGAATCAGCAGTGATGATCCTTCTTTCAATTCAGATATTGCTAATTTGTGTCATTTTTTTTTTCATTGATGTCCTGGCCAGATTTTATCAATTTTATTATTATTTTATCCATTTATATCTTCCAAAAGATCCAGCTTTTGGTTTTATTGATTTTTCTCTATTTTTTTTCATGTACTCAATTCTAAGTTTTATTATGTACTTCCTTAAATTTTCTTCCTTCCCTATATTCTTAATGTAGAAGCTTAGCTTAATTAATGTTTGGCTTTTCTTCCTGTAGTGCTTAGAGGGATGTTTTTAATGTTATTAATTTCCCTCTAAGTACTGCTATAGTTGCATGCCACAAATTTTGGTAAGTTGTGTTTTCATCTTTATTTAATTCGAAATATTTTAAAACTTTACTCAAGACTTCCTATCAGGCACATGAGTTATTTACAAGTGTGTTGTTTGATTTCCAAATATTTTGGAATTTTCCAGCTCTTTTGTTTACTTATAGTTTATTTCTATATGGTGTAAGAACATACTTTATATGATTTTTATTTTTAAAATTTGTAATGTAAGTTTTATGGGCCAGAAAGTGATCTTCATTGGCAAAAGTTTTATGTGTTCATGAGAAAAATGTGTTTTCTGCTGCTGTCAGATAGAATATTCTGTAACTGTCAACTAGGTCAAGTTCATTGATAGTGTTCAAATCATCTATATCCTTACTGGTCTTCTGCTTAATTTATCAGTTATTGACAAACGGATATTGAAATCTCCAGCTCTAATAGTGGATTTCTTTATATATCTCCTTTCAGTTATATCATGTTTTGTCTCACATGTTTTATCACTTTATCGTTAGATACATGAATGTTTAGGATTGTTATGTCTTCTTAGAGCATTGCCTCCTTTGTCATTATATAATAGTCTTACTCCTGATAATTTTCCTTTTTAGAAGTATACTTTGAACTTAACATAGCTACTTTATCTTTCTTTTATTATTAGCATAGTATATATTTCTCATTCCTTTACTTCTTTTAAGTGTTTATTTATTTATTTTGAGAGAGAGAGTGTAAGCAGGGGAGGGGCGGAGAGAAATAATCCCAGGCAGGCTCTGTGCTGTCAGCACGGGGCTTGATCCCACAAACCTGTGAGATCATGGCCTGAGCTTAAATCAAGATGGACGCTTAACCAGCTGAGCCACCCAGGCCCTCCCCATTCCTTTACCTTTAAGCTGAATCTTCGTATTTAATGGGAGTTTCTTGTAGATGGCATAAAATTGGATTTTTTTCTTTATTAACTAATATGACAATCTCTGTCTTTTAACAGGTGTATTTAAGAAATACACATTTTAAATGACTATTGCTGATGGTGGTTTAAATTGTTACATATGCGTAGCTACTTTCTATTCATGCCCTTTCTTCCTTTCGTTCTTTTATTTTCTGCCTTCTCTTTTTTATTGAGCCTTTTATATAAAGCAGTTTTTATTTTCTCTCTTGGTCATATTTAAAAAATATTTTTAGTGGTTTCCCTCAGGTTTACAATATAGATTTTTTAATCCATATTCACTTTCAGATACCATTATACTGTTCAGGTGTGGTATAGGATTTTAGAAGAGTGTAATGTTAATTTCTCCCTCCCATCCCTGTGACACTTCTGTCATGTATTTACCTTCATAGGGTATTTCCTTCTCTCTCTCTGGCTTCCTTCAAAATACTCTTTTTTTTAAATTTAGTCTTCCACAGTTTAAATATGACATCCCTAGGTGTTTTTCTTTCTCAATATTTGTCTCTTTGGTGTTCTATATCTCCTTGGATTTACAGGTTGGTGTCTGTCATTAATTTTGGAAAGTTTGTGGACATTATTACTTCAAATATTTCTTTTGCCCTGTTCTCTTTTTCTTCTCCTTTCAGTATTCTAATTATGTGTATATTATATCTTTGATACTGTCTCATAGTTCTTAGATGTTCTTTTCTGTGTTTGTTTGTTTGTTTTACAATTTTTTTTTTACTCCATGCATTTTAGTTTGGAAAGATGCTGCTGATCTATTCTTAGCTCTATTGAGTCTACTGAGATGATCCTGTCAAAGACATTCTTTATTTCTACTATGTTTTTGTTAAATTTATTTTTAGCATATCATTTTGATTCTTTCTTAGACCTTCCATTTCTCTGGTAACATAACACATCTGGCCTTGCATGATGTCTACTTTTCCACTAGAACTCTTAACATATAATCATAGCTATTTAAATTCTCTGTCTGATAATTCCAACATCTGTGTCATATCTAAATCTAATTCTGATGTTTATTTTGTCTCTTCAGAATGGATCTTTTTTCTTGCTCTTTTGGCATGGCTTGTGATTTTTTTTTAAGAGGGACATGTGGTATCTTGTAATAGAAATTAGATTGTGTTTAATGTTTGTTGTCGCTATAGGTAACAGAGGCTTCAAATTCTTTCTATTTCCTTGCTGTTGTCTCTTCTCTGGGTTTTGAGGCTTCTCTTTTTACTTCTCCAAAGAGATAATCTGTGTCTTCCAGCAATTTTAGCTGTGATTCAGTTATACTAGAGGTTTTTTGAAGTGTGGGTAGGGTGTACGGGAGGAGCATTTTTGGTCTTATGATTCTCAGACTTGGGGGCACTGTATTCACAAGTGTTTCTGTACTTTCCCATGCCCTCTAATCCTTTCTCTGACTACAGTGTTCCCAGTCTGTTTCCTTGACAAATGATTTGGGGTTTAAAAATTTTTTCTCTTATATGAAACAAATGCTATGGCTGGGGCAGTATTTCCTTCCCCAAATGGGAATATGTTTCAGAATTGCACTCTGGTGAATTCCACAGCCTTGGAGATTAGGGTTTTCTTTGAGAGAAGAATCTGGTAGGATTTAAAACCTAATGTAAACTATGAGCATCAGCTAAAAATTATATATTAATATTGGCTCATAAGTTGTAACAAATGTATGTTATCTAATGCAAGATATTAATAATAGAAACTTTGTTGGGGGAAAGGGAATATATGGGAATTCTCTGTACTATGTGTTCAATTTATCTGCAAACCTAAGACAACTTCCAGAAACTATAGTCTATTAGTTTAACACACACACACACACACACACACACACACACACACATCCCTCTGGAAGTCAACAGAATGTTTCAAAGGAAATATGTAGCCTTACATTTTTATGGTCAAAAGAAGGAAGGTTAATCATTAGTTACTTAAAAAGGTGGAAAGAATAGAACAAATCCTCAAATAGGAGAAAGGATATAATAAATATGAGAGCAAAAATTAATGAAATATGAAAGAAGCACGTAAAATACTAAAGTTTTTTAAAAGATTAATGAAATGCATAGAAGTCTGGCAAAGTGAACTGTGAAAAGAGAAAGCACAAACATACAAAAATTTTAATAATACAGCATAAATAAAAAGAAAACTAGAAGATTGAACTAATAACCTCATCAAATTCTCTGACAATTTGGAGGACAAGATTTAATTTCTGTGAAAAATGTATCTGTCAGAAATTGACTCAAGAAACAAAAAAACTTAGTTGCATGACTACTACGGACATTTAATTAAGGCTTTCCAAAAAATTCTCTGCCCATCATGGCACTCTAAACAACCTAACAGTGAAAGCCACTATACGTACACACTATATGTCCTAAATAGTTATATAGGTAATAATCCAAATATAGGCATGGTCCATAAAAGGAAAATCGATGTATTAAACCTCTCTAAAAATATCTGCTCTGTGAAAACCCTGTCTAGGGAATAAAAAGAGAAGCTACAGACTTGGAGAAAGTGTTTGCAAAGCACATATCTGACAAAAATCTTGTATCTGGAATACATAAATGACTCTCAAAACACAACAATTAAAAAACAAACAGCCCAATAATATATAATGTGGGTTAATGATATGACTAGACTTTTAACCAAAGAAGATATGCATATTTCCAATAAGCACATGAAAGGTACTCAACATAACTGTCCATTAGAAAAATGCAAATTTAAAGAATAACAGTATATTGTTACACATCTATCACAATGGCTAAAATAAAAAAAAAATAAATATCAAAACTAGTAAGGATGTAGAAAAACTGGATCTCATTGTTAGTGGGAATGTAAAATGGAACAACCAGGGTGGAGATTAGCTTGGGATTTTCTTTTAAAACTAAAAATGCACTTTTCATACAGCCCAATATTTTAATCTGGGGTATTTATCTTTGAGAAATGAAAAGTGATGTTTAGCCAATAGCCAGAAACAACTGGAATTTGAAATTGAAAATACAATACCATTTACATAAGCACCCCCCCATAAATGAAATGTAGGTATAAATCTAACAAAACATGTGCAGCTTGTATATGGAGAACATTTAAAAATTTTGATGAATGAAATTAAAGAAGACCCAAATAAATGGGCAGATATTGTATATTCATGGATGGGAGGACTGAGTATTGTCAGATTTTCTCAATTTGATCCAAGTTTCAATGCAATCCCAATCCAAATCCTAGCAAGGTATTTTGTGGATATGGAAAAACTTATTATAAAGTTTAAGTGGAGAAGCAAAAGACCCAGGAAGGCCAACACAATACTGAGGAGAAGAATAAAGCTGAAGGGCTGATACTACCTTTATAGCTTTACGATAAAGCTACAGTAATCAAAACGTTCTGGTATTAGTGAAAGAATAGATAAACAGATCAATGGACAGAATAGAACCCAGAAATAGACCCACATAAATACAATCAGCTGGTCTTTTACAAAGGAGCAAAGGCAATACAATAGAGCAAGTACAGTCTTTATAATAAATGGTTCTAGAACAACTAGACATCCAGATACAAAAAGAAAATCAGTGTAGATACAGAACCTTTCACAATAACTATCTCAGAATACACACTAAGACTAAATGCAAAACGCAAAATGATGAAACTCCTAGAAAACAGCATAGAAAACCTAAATGAACTTATGGATGGCAATGACCTTTTAGATACAACACTGAAACACAATCCATGAAAGAAATAATTGATAAGCTGCATTTCAGTAAAATTAAAAACTTGTGCTCTGCAAAAGACAATGTCAAGAGAATAAGCAGACAAGCCACAGACTGGGAGGAAATAGTTTTAAAAGGCACATCTGGTAAAGGACTGTTAGCCAAAATATAAAAAAAGTTCTTGAAATTCAACCATAAGAAAACAAACAACTTGATTTAAAAATCAGCCAAAGACCTTAACTGATACCTCACTAAAAAAGATTATACAGATGTCAAATAAGCATATGCAAAGATGGTCACTACCATATGTCATCAGAGAAATAAAATTTAAACAGTGGGATACCATTCACTGCACACCCATTACAATGGCCAAAATCTGGGGTTACACTACCAAATGCTGGCAAGGATGAGGAGCAACAGGAATTCTCATTTATTGCTGATGTGAACGCAAAATGGTACAGACACTTTGGAAGACAGTTGGTGGTTTCTTAAAAAAACAAAACATACTCTTATCATATGAACCAGCAATGACACTGGATACAAACTTATGTCCACACAAGAACCTGCACATTGATGTTTATAGCAGCTTTATTCATAATTGCTGAAACTTGGAAGCCACAAAATTGTCCTTCAGTAGGTGAAGGGATAAGTAAACCATGGTACACCCAGATAGTAAAATGTTATTTGGGGCTAAAAGGAAGTATGGTATTAAGCTATGAAAAGACATAGAGGAAACTTAACTGTATGTTACTAAGTGAAAGAAGCCAATCTGAAAAGGCTACATGCTGTATGATTTCAACTATATAACATTCTGGAAAAGGCAAAAACCAAGGAGACAGTGAAAAGATCAGTGATTTTCTGGGGTTCGTGGAGAGGAATGAATAGGTGGAAAATAGAGGATTTTAAGACAGTGAAAATATAATGATGTATATATGTCATTTTTACATTTGTCCAAACCCATAGAATTTACAACACCAAGAGTGAGCCATAATGTAAACTATAGACTTTAGGTTATTATGATGTATCAGTGTAGGTTTATCAATTGTTAGAAATGTCTCTTGCTAGTGGAAAATGTCAGTAATGAAGGAGAACATACATTTTTGAAGGTAGGGAGTATAAGGAAGATCTTGTACTTTCTGCTGAATTTTACTTTGAATCAAAATTATTCTTTAAAAAAAGTCTTTAAACAAAAAAATAATATTTACACTCTCATAAAACTTGTGCATGAATGTTCTTACCAACTTTATTTGTAATAGACCAAAAACCTGAAACAACCCAAATTTCTTTGAGAGAATGGTTACACAAATGATGGCATATTTATACCATGAAATAGAATATTGCTTAACAATAGAATAACAGCTCTTATTACACACATAATTTGGGATTGTCATATAATTATATTGACTGAAAAAAGTCAATCATAAAAGTTTACATAGTGTATGAACTAATGTATATAATATTCTTGAAATAATTTAGTTATAGGGATGGAAAACAGATTAGTGGTTTCTAGAGGATAGAGCTTTAGAGGGGGTATATGAGTGGCTTTAAAATTATAACGTGATAAATCTTGATTGTGGTAGTAGTTCCTAAAGCTATACATTTAATAAAATTGTATAGAACTACACACACACACACACACACACACACACACGCGTGAAAGGCTGTGTAACTGGTAAAATATGAAAAGGGTCTGTGGGTTATACCAGTAACAATTCCATGGTGTTGCTATGGTACTACAGTTATGAAAGGGTGGTGGAGGGAGGATAAAAAGTGTATGGGTCGTGTGTGTGTGTGTGTGTGTAAAACTTCCTGTTACTCTATATAAAGTAGAGCTTAAATATAGTGTCTTTCTTATAATAGAAAAATATAACTAATGTATTTTCAAGTGAATTAAAATATACTAAATCTAGAACTGCTGAATAATTTGGTAACATTATAGATGGAAATTTCCTTTAAGCAGTAACTAAATTTCAAAATAGATCTTACAGGGGCACCTGGGTGGCTCAGTCAGTTAAGCATCTGACTTCGGCTCAGATCATGATCTCACAGTTCATGGGTTCGAGCCCCATGTCAGGTTCTACGCTGACAGCTCAGAACCTGGAGCCTGCCTTGATTCTGTGACTCCCCCTCTCTCTGTCTCTCCTCTACTTGTGTTCTGTCTCTTGCTCTCTCAAAAATAAACATTTAAAAAAATCTTACAGATACAAAATATATATAATTTTTCATGTTACATGAAACCACATTAACAGATTATTATTTTTGAATGTAGTCATTCAGGCATGGATAAATATGTGTTGAATGTACCAAAAATTTTGTTACCAACATTTTTCCATGAAAATGATTTTAACTAACATTTAATTTGTTTTAACACCGTGATTTCTTCTGGCATCATTCTTTTCTTACTATTCTTTCCATGGTTTTTATGCTATTTAATATCTAGGTGAATTATTTAAGGTATTTCTGTCTTAGCTGGTAGCTCTCAAAATTTATTTTAAATTTTCTCTAAGGTATTGTTCCTGTTGCCTCATAGTGCAGGTTATGGTGAATATATGTATAAAAGTTGAGACCCATGTTTTTCCCTCAATACCTTTAGAGTAGGGTTGAGTGAATGGGCTTAGCAGTCAGTTTCATAATGTTAATGATGTTACGCATTGATGTTTTCATCTTTTGGAATTTGGGACTCTGAATGAATTAAAAACTCTAAATATTAAGAAAGATATTTTTATTTAAAGAAGTCTTTTTTATGTTTGCTTTTTTATTTTCAGAAGGAGAGAGAGGGAGAGAGAGGTGCACAGAGAGAATCCCAAGCAAGCTTCATAATGTCAGCACAGAGCCTGATGCGGGGCTTGATCTCATAAACCACTGTGAAATCATGACCTGAACTTAAATCAAGAGTCAGAGCCACCCAGGTGTACCTATTTTGAGAAGTCTTGATCTTGGAAATGTATTTCATATTTGAGTAACTTCTCTTTTTTTGTTTTATTGAATGATAAGTCATTCTTTAGTGACAATTTCATGGGACTCTAACATACTTCATGTGTTTTAGGTCACTTAATCATCACATATCTTGTGATGGTCCAGCTATAGTTTACATATAAAGTAAATGAGGCAGAATAGTAAATTGTTGAATATCAGAGAGAGAAAGTTGAAGAAATGTTTTTTTAATTTAAAAAGAAATTTTTAGGGGCGCCTGGGTGGCTCAGTCGGTTAAGCGGCCGACTTCGGCTCAGGTCATGATCTCGCAGTCCGTGAGTTCGAGCCCCACATCGGGCTCTATGCTGACAGCTCAGAGCCTGGAGCCTGTTTCAGATTCTGTGTTTCCCTCTCTCTCTGACCCTCCCCCATTCATGCTCTGTCTCTCTCTGTCTCAAAAATAAATAAACGTTAAAAAAATTAAAAATAAATAAATAAATAAATAAATAAATAAATAAATAAATAAATAAATTTTAGTGCTGTGTGTGAGGTGCAGTTTAACACTCTAGGGATATAATAGGGGAACACAAAAGAAACAAACAAAAAAACCAACAAAAACAAAACATTGCCCTCATGGAACTTATATCCTAGTAAAGAAATTATTATTATTATTTGACTCATCAAGGTAGTGAGAGTCTTGTTTATCACTAATGCATGTAGTTCCTAGAATTAATTTTTTCTCCAAACTAATTCATGATTCTGTGAGGTACTAAGTAAGAAGTATTAATCATAGGTTTACAGGAAGACAGTGATAAATGTTCTCTAATTGAGTTAGTAATGTAATATTCCTTTGGGCTAAAGTCTCTGCCTTATCCTTTGTCACAACTCCTCGTTTTCTTTAACAAAGTCAGAGAATGTAATACTTCTTCCCTTCAAAAAGTAAGTATCCACTGTGGCTCTGAATCTATAATATGAACCTGCATTCTTCAAGTCTGCTCAGGCTGCCCAAAGTGTGGCCCTCAAACATTCAGCACCACGGCCAGAGCACAAAGTTCTTGAAGAAAGGAGGGGAAACCCAAAAAACAAAAACATAGTCTGGGGGAAATTGTACACAGGGGTCCACAAGATTTTATTCTGTTTAATGCTAGTCTCATGATATACAAAATGTGACCTATGTTATTTAAATGTACTGTGATATTAGGGCCTGCCTCCTCACCTAAACAGATAGTAATCTGGCACATTTTCCTTCATTCTCTTGTGATGTAAAATTGTTCTTACTATTCACTTATAAAAATGTAAGGAGGGACACCTGGGTGGCTCAATCAGTTGAGCATCTGACTTCAGCTCAGGTCATGATCTTAAGGTTAGTAGGTCCAAGCCCCTTGTTGGGCGCTGTGCTGAGAGCTCAGAACCTGAAGCCTGCTTCAGATTCTGTGTCTCCCTCTCTCTCCCCCTCCCCACTTTCACTCTGTCTCTCTCAGAAATGACTAAACATGAAAAAAAATGTAACGAATGTTGTTTGCTTACTTTTTTCCTAGGATAGCTCTGAAGTAGGTGTAAGGAATTATCCTGCTTTGTATTCTGATGGCTATCTATAGCACATTTTTCACAAAGAGAATTTCCAATTAGAGAAATTCATCTTGTGAATTCTGCAGAAGTCAAAGTGATAAAGATAGTTATAAGTTCGTTGTTATAAAACACATGCTGATTTACTAATTCACGTGGTAAGTATGTCCAAATGAACTAATTATGTACTGTATAATATAGTATCTCTTCCAGATATTAAATCTTGGCAGCTGAAGAGTCCATATGAAATGAACTAGATTATAATTGGTATAAATATTGATGATTTTTAACAGCCAGCCTCTCTTCTTCTGGGGCAGGGCTAGTCTCTTCCTTTAGGGGAATCACTTTTCTTTCACTTTCTCTTTCTTTGGTTCATATAAGACTTATCTTACTGCTCATTTCTGGAATGGGCATATGCCCATGTCTGGCCAATCAAAGCCATAGTGATGAGCAGAGAAAGACATATGGTCCAAGTTGGGTTAATACACACTAACTACATAACTTTTGATGTATTCTTGGGAGAAGGATTTTTTTTTTACTTCGGAGATCTGTCTGCCAAGAATGATGTTATTTGGCAATTCTGGGGTCCATTTTTTTCTACTGCATAGGGCAGCACTCACATGTGGACAAAGAAAAAACAAATGAGAGAGACATGAGATCTGCTGATTAAAGTTCTAATTACATCCACCTAATTCCTAGATGTATTAGTTATTTAGGCCAATATATATCCTGTTGAGACTGAGTTTGAGGTTTCCCTCCCTTGCAGCAGAAAGATTCTCAGCCCTAACAGAAATCTACTCCATTGCTTTCATACATTGTCCCAAGCTTCCTTTCTTATGTAGACATTTACATCGACCAATAGCAAAAACAAGATGCATAAATAAGAGAGCAATAGTAACTTATGGGCATAGAGGGATTGTCTCCAAAACAATGGTGAACACCAGACACAAAGCCATAGTTAGATAAACCACTTAAATGTAGGAAAAGAAATCCAAATTTGATGATATAAGAAATGATGTTATTTTTTCCCACCTGACCATTAGCTGGCAAAAAACAAGAAAAGTTTAAATATAACTTGTGTTATATTGTTTGGTATATGAAAGGCTTTCAAACTGAGTTTGTTGAACTGAACTAAACTGAATTAGGAAGGAGAAAGAGGGGAAAAAAAGGAGGAAGGAATTGTGTTTTTGGCTGGACCTTCTTTTCTGAAACAAGGCATTGAACATAATCACTTCAGGAGTTCTGACAAACAATGTAAGAATAACCATTTATGTTAGGACCACAGCATTCTATCAGTAATGACCTAGGAGACATCTAAGCCATAGCACAAGAGTTTGAAACCTTAAAATGCTACTAAAATGGATCTGCAAAGGAAAGTGTTGTATTTTTATGATTTTTATTATATATTTTTACTATTTGTGTATTTCACTTGATCACATTTTGTTTTGGTTTTTAACCTCTCCTAATATCCTCACTACAGATTTCTATGTATTTATTAGATATTTCACTCATCCCTGAAAAGTAACTTATATATGATGACAAAAAATTTAAGAATCAACAACTTGTCTGAAGAAAATTGAGATACACTTGTCGTTTCAGTTAACTGGCACTTTGAGCAAATGGAGTATGCTAAGTGAGCCTGTTTGGTAACTTCTCTTTGACTCTTCACAAATCTGAATCCAGCCATCTAATTTTTTGTTGTTGTTGTTCTTGGAAAGAATTTCAGAGAAAAGTACAGTTTTTAGTTTAGGGATGGTAATTATTTGTTCCCTGTGGATTCTATGGGTTTTTACTCATAGTGCCTTTTCCCTCATGAGCTATTGTTTCATTGTGAGCTTATTCTCCTTGGAAAATGCCAGCTGGGAATTCTTTGAGGCCTGGGATGAGAGTGCATTTCTTCAAGAGGTCCTGCATTTGCTTCTGCCAGGTGTCTGCTCTGGGACCAATTTAAATTTGTAATATAGGGGTATTGTGAATCACAAAGATGATGTAAATTTAGGTTTGCAAACCCAGGGAGCACAACTTGCAATTATGGTTCGTCAGGGATATTTCCTTTTTGTCCAACAGACCCATTGTAGATTTCTGGCATGGTAGGGATGGAGGTGATCCTGGGGTAGGTTTATTTCTGACTTTCACTTATCCTAGGGGTACAGCTCTTTTAGTTCCCAGATTTATAAGAACAAAGTTCCTAGAGAGTCCACACCTAGGGGCTTTGATTTCTGTCTCATGGTCCCCGTTAGGTATTATAAAACAATGATCAAGTTACTCAGATTTCAGGCAAAACTCCCAGAATGCTTTTGTATTCTGACTTTAAATTGGATGCTGGACTGGCAATCCTTTACTGAACTATCAACTCTATTTAAACATTTAGTTGACTGTACACGAAGATTGGTCTGAATAAGCTAGCCTATCATAATTCTGGAAATGGAAGTGCACATAATTCTTTATCAAATAATTTAATAATAACTGCACACAGACAGAAAACCATATATTTTACACATACTGAAGGACATACATAACTTATAATTGAGTATTTAGGAGATGAGGAGAAATGAATGATGAATTTTTAATCTTTTTTGATCTCTTATTTATTGGCAGAAATGTGTTACAATCAAGCTGTATCATTGCAGCTTTATTTTCCCTCCCTGAAGTTCTTCAGATGTTTTGTTTTATATATTTGAAGCCATATTATTAGATGTATACAGATTTATTTTTTACATTTTCCTCCTGTATTTAGCCTTTTCTCATTTTGATGTGCCCTCTAAAACTCCAGGAAGGCTTTCTCCTTAATGACTTATTCTTCATTTTTGATGTTAATAAAGCTATACCAGACTTTTCTGTCCTTTAAATTGCAGCTTTTTGTTTTCCTAGATTTTAGATATATTCATTTATAAATAGTATTAAAGCATTTGCCTTTCAATTTTAGTATTATGTTTTATTTTTATTTTTTCAAGTTTTTATTTAAATTCTAGTTAGTTAACATATAGAGTAATATTATTGGTTTCAGGAATAGAATTCAGTGATTCATCACTTACATACAACACCTAGTACTTATCCTAACAAGTACCTTCTGTAATGCCCATCATCCATTTAGTCCATTCTCCATCCACCTCCCTCTATCAACCCTCACTTTGTTCTTTATAGTTAAGAGTCTCTTATGGTTGGCTTCTCTCTCTTCTGTCCCCTCCTGTGCTCATCTTCTTTGTTTCTTAAGTTCCACATACGAGTGAAATCATATGGTATTTGTCTTTTGGCTGATTTATTTTGCTTAGCATAATACACTCTAGCTCCATCCACATCATTGCAAATGGCAAGATTTCATTATTTTGACGGGTGAGTAATATTCCATTATATATACACACCACATCTTCTTTATGCATTTATGAACTGATGGACATTTAGGCTCTTTCCATAATTTGGCTATTGTTGATAATGCTGCTGTAAGCATCGGGTTGTATGTGTCCCTTTGAATCAGTACTTTGTATCCTTTGGGTAAATATCTAGTAATGCAATTGCTAACTGTAGGGTAGTTGTATTTTTAATTTTTTGAGGAACCATTTTCCACAGTGGCTGCACCAGTTTGCATTCCTACCAACAGTGTAAGAGGGTTCCCCTTTCTCTGCATCCTCACCAACATCTGTTGTTTTCCTTTGTTGTTAATTTTAGCCATTCTAACACATGTGAGATGCTATCTTATCATGGTTTTGATTTATA
The DNA here is from genome assembly GCF_027475565.1 of Acinonyx jubatus. NCBI lineage: Eukaryota > Metazoa > Chordata > Mammalia > Carnivora > Felidae > Acinonyx > Acinonyx jubatus. Next base: position 32,936,379 of record NC_069388.1, on the reverse strand, counting down.
TTTCTCTAATGATGAGTGATATTGAGCATCTTTTCATGTGTTTTGTTGGTCATTTGTATATTTTCTCTGGAAAAATGCCTGTTTGTGTCTTCTGCCCATTTCTTAACTGGATTATTTTTTGGGGGTGTTGAGTTTGAGAAGTTCTTCATAGATTTTCCTTCAAATTAATGATCTTATCAAGTGCTTTCTCTTTATTCTGTATGTTCCTTGTAATATTTTATATACTTTTTGTCCTCTTTTGCACTGTTCATTCTTATCATTGCATTTTATGGATTAGCTTATTATATGTTCTTTTATTATTCTTTCAGTAACTATCAGGTATTCTTCCCTTATCAAAATATGATATATTTTTAAGTTCTTTATTTTTTATTATTTATTTATTTTTCTTTTTACTTATAACATTTTTAAAATTTAACTCCAAGTTAGTTAACATATAGTGTAGTAATGATTTCAGGAATAGAATTTAGTGATTCATCACTTACATATAATACCCAATACTCATCCCAGTGAGTGCTCTTCTTAACGCCCATTGCCCATTTAGCCCATTCCCCCCCAACACACCACTAGCAACCCTCAGTTTGTTCTCTGTATTTAAGAGTCTCTTATGGTTTGTCTTCCTCTGTTTTTATTTTTCCTTCCCTTCCCCTGTGTTCATCTGTTTTATTTGTTAAATTCCATATATGAGTGAAATCATGTATTTGTCTTTGACTTATTTCACTTAGCATAATCCACTATAGTTCCACCCATGTTGTTGCAAATGGTAAGATTTCATTATTTTTGATCAATGAGTATATATAAATACACACACCACATCATCTTTATCCATTCATCAGTCAGTGGACATTAGGCTCTTTCCATATTTTGGCTATTGTTGATAGTGCTGCTCTAAACACTGGGGTGCATGTGTCCCTTCAAAACAGCACTCCTGTATCCTTTGGATAAATAACTAGTAGTGCAATTGCTAGGTTGTAGGGTAGTTCTATTTTTAATTTTTTTGAGAAACCTCCATACTGCTTTCCATAGTGGCTATACTAGTTTGCATCCCCACCACCAGTGCAAAAGCAAAAGAGTTCCTCTTTTTTCACATCCTCACCAACATCTGTTGTTTCCTGAGTTTTTAATTTTAGCCATTCTGACAGGTGGAGGTAGTATCTCATTGTGTGAGCCATGTGGATGTTAGCCATCTGGATGCCTTTTTTGGACAAGTGTCTATTCATGTCTTTTGCTGGATTATTTGTTTTTTTGGGTGTTGAGTTTGATAAGTTCTTTGTAGATTTTGGATACTAACCCTTTATCTGATATGTCATTTGCAAATATCTTCTCCCATTCCATTGGTTGACTTTTAGTTTTGCTGACTGTTTGCTGTGCAGAAGCTTTTTATCTTGATGAGGTCCCAGTAGTTCATTTTTGCTTTTGCTTCTCTTGCCTCCAGACACATGTCATGTAAGAAGTTCCTGTGGCTGAGGTCAAATAGGTTGTTGCCTGTTTTCTCCTCTAGGATTTTGATGGTTTTCTGTCTTACATTTAAGTCTTTCGTCCATTATGAATTTATTTTTGTGTATGGTGTAAGAAAGTGGTCCAGGTTCATTCTTTTGCATGCTGTTGTCCAGTTTTCCCAACACTATATGCTGAAGAGACTGTCTTTTTTCCATTGGATATTCTTTCCTGCTTTGTCGAAGATTAGTTGGTCATACATTTGTGGGTCCATTTCTGGGTTCTATATTCTGTCCCATTGGTCTATGTGTCTGTGTTTGTGCCTGTACCATACTGTCTTGATGATTACAGCTTTATAATACAGCTTGAAGTCCAGAGTTGTGATGTCCCCAGCTTTGGTTTTCTTTTTCAACATTACTTTGGCTATTTTAGGATTGTTTGTTCTAGCTCTGTGAAGAATGCTGGTGTTATTTTTATAGGAATTGCATTGAATATGTATATTGCTTTGAGTAGTATGGACATTTTAACAATATTCTTCCAATCCATGGGCATGGAATATTTTCCCATTTCTTTATGTCTTCTTCAATTTCTTTCATAAGCTTTCTATAGTTTTCAGTGTATAAATTTTTCACCTCTTTGGTTATGCTTATTCATAGGTATTTTACGGTTTTGGTGCAATTGTAAATGGGGTCAATTCCTTGATTTTTCTTTCTGTTGCTTCATTATTGGTGTATAGGAATGCAACTGATTTCTGTGTATTGATTTTATATCCTGCAACTTTGCTGAATTCATGGATCAGTTCTAGCAGATTTTTGGTGGAGTCTTTTGGATTTTCCCCATAGAATATCCTGTTGTCTGTGAAAAGTGAAAGTTTGACTTCTTCCTTGCTGATTTGGATGCCTTTTATTTCTGATTGCTGAGGCTAGAACACCCAACACTATGTTGAATAACAGTGGAAAGAGTGGGCATCCCTGTCGTGTTTCTGATCTTAGGGGGAAAGCTCTCAGTTTTTCCCCATTGAGGATGATATTAGCTATGGGTCTATGGCCTTTATGATCTTGAGATATGTTTCTTCTATCACTACTTTCTTGAGAGTTTTTGTCAAGAAAGGATGCTGTATTTTGTCAGATGCTTTCTCTGCGTCTATTGATAGGATCATGTGGTTCTTGTCCTTTCTTTTATTAATGTGATGTAACATATTGATTGATTTGTGGATATTGAACCAGCCCTGTATCCCAGGAATAAATCCCACTGATTATGGTGAATAGTTCTTTTAATGTATTGTTGGATTCAGTTTGCTAGTACCTTGTTGAGAATTTTTCATCCATGTTCATCAGGGAAATTGGTCTGTAGTTCTTCTTTTTAGTGGGTTCTTTGTCTGGTTTTGGAATCAAGGTAATGCTGGCCATATAGAATGAGTTTGGAAGTTTTCCTTCCATTTCTATTTTTTGGAACAATTTCAAAAGAATAGGTGTTAACTCTTCTTTAAATGTTTGATAGAATTCCCCTGTAAAGACATCAGCCCTAGACTCTTGTTTGTTGGGAGATTTTTGATTACTGTTCAATTTCATTACTGGTTATGGGTCTGTTCAAATTTTCTTTTTCTTGTTGTTTCAGTTTTGGTAGTCAAAGTATGATATTAATAATTTTATCGCTTTCCAAGAATACTTCAAGGATATTATAAATCTCACTCTCCATTTACCCCTTTTCTGATACTTGCAATGTTTTAATATGTTTTAATTCTCTACATATTCTATAAAGGATTGTTACTATTTTCTAATATTGATTTTTATCTTTTCCATTGCTCTTCATAATGTCCTATATTGTAAAACTCGCACCTGGGATCATTTTTTTTTTTTTTGGCTGAAGAGTAGTACCATTTATTATTTCCTTTAGGGGAATATGCTGGTGACAACTCTTTAAGTTTAGTTGGAGCAAAAAATATCTTTTTTTCACTTTCGTTTTTGAAAGATACTTTCTGGGTACATAATTTTAGCATTGTAGGGGTTTTTTTTTTGCAACACAGTTAAATGGCATTCCACTTTTTTTTTTTTTGGTTTTAGTTTTTCTGTTGAGAAGTGAGATTTTTATCTGTGCCTTTGAAGGTAATTTGTCTTTTTTCTCAATTTATTTTGGTATTTCATAATTATCTTTTAATTATCTATGATGGGCCTACAGATTTTCTTTCTTACTTATCCTGCTCATTGTTCATTCTGATTCTTGAATCTATGACTTAATATCTTTCAATGGTATTATAAAATTCTCAGCCATTATCTCCCCTTACATTGTGTCTACTTATTTTCTTCTTTCACCATCCTAGGACTCCAATTCTAAGTAGTTGGCATTTCTTGTGGTATCCTCTGTATCGTTTAATCTTCTGTATTTTGCATCTTTTTGTCTCTCTGTGATTCCTTCTGTAAATTTTTTTTTACTTATTGTACATTTTACTATTTCTGTCTTCATGCATGTGTAATTATTGTTTTTTACCTATTTAGTTCTTCCTTTTAGTTATTGTATTTTTAAATTCTATACTTTTCATTTGGTTTCATTTAAAGTGTAAGTTCTTACTTGAAATTTTAATCTTGTTTTTATGTAATTCAACATAATAAACATAGTTCTTTTAAAGTCTGTGCCTGATAACTGCAAAATCTTAAGCCTCTATGGGTCTTTTTCTTTTGAGTGTTGTCTTTCTTCCATGTTAGCATATCTCTTCATGTGATTAACTTTTTATTGTGAGGAGATTTGAAAATGGGTCTGCAAAATAATTTGAGACCTCAGATGACAGATGGTGTTCTCTCCCTAGAAGGAATTTAAATTAGGTTTTGTAGTTTTTGTTGGTGACTTCCTGCTAGATCCCTAAGAATATTAGTCGCAAGGATCATCTTAATCAGATTTCTGAGACTAAGATTACTTGAAACTGAGCTGCAGTCATTATGAAGAACTACTAACTGTAGCCTGTAAGGTTCCAAACCTTTATAATTTTATTAGTCAGGGCTCAATGAGGAAAGCAAAACTACTACAAGTCATGAGAGAAGAGCATTATTAAAGAATTTGATGGTAAATATTTGTGGGAGAAGCTAAAGAATTAAAAGGCTGAGGGACACCTGCATGGCTCAGTTAGTTGAGTGTCCAACTTCAGCTCAGGTCATGATTTCATGGTCTGTGAGTTCGAGCCCCATGTCAGGCTCTGTGATGACAGCTCAGAGCCTGGAGCTTGCTTCGGATTCTGTCTCTCCCTCTCTCTGCCCCTACCCTGCTCATGCTTCTGTCTGTCTGTCTGTCTGTCTCTCTCTTTCTCTCAAAAGTAAATAAACATTAAAAAATTTAAAAAAAAGAATTGAAAGGTTGAAAGGAGTAATCGGAAGATCATAGAATCACCAACCATTGTGTCTAATAAGCCATGTATATCCAGACAGCAACTGGTATAATGAAAGGGAAGCTAGTTGAGAAGGTTACAAGAAATCCTTGCTTTTTCTAATCTGAAGGCAAGAGTTTGGTGATGCGAATGGAATAGCTGTTAATTAGTAGGAATTGCAGTAGTGAAGAAGAATTGAACTTTGAGAATAGATTGAAGGTAAACTAGACTTTCAAACGACTTTGCATCTGTCACCCCACCTAATCATGGCCGTCTTCACAGAGTAATGGTTGATGCCTTGCCTCTATCTCCCTAATCTTTTGTGAGTCCCTTTTTTTTTTTGGTTAACTCCAAACTGTACTATCAAACAGAAAAAGATACTCTGGGATATATGGTTTCCCCCTTAACTAAGTTGACAATAGAACTTTCCAGCACAAGTTTCCAACACAAATGAGGGGTGTTAAGGATTCTCTATTCTTGGAACCCAGAAATGTTACCAGTTTTCCTAATAATTTCTTGGTGGTCCTTCTTGGCTGAAGTTTTGATGTTTACTTCATGTTATGGAAATTTTTTTCTAGCATATCTTTGATTATTTCATCTCAGTTGGAAGAACATTTCCCATGGGTCTCTCACTTTTCTGTACATTTTATGAACAGGAACACTGCCATTTGTTGCATACTATCTTTTATAACAAACCTAGAATGTGAAGACAGTGTCTCCTTTCAGAACAAAAAGCAAATTTGCATACAGTTTAGGAAGGCAGGGATAGTGTCTTTCCAGCATAAGAGACCTGCATACTTACTGCCTTTATAAAAGATATGGGTTACTTAACCTCAGGTTCTTCATTAACAGGGATCCATCTGGACCCATCTGTGTCACCCTGTAGGATTTGGGGAAAAGGAGAAATGATGCAAATAATATGCTCATGCTGTTTGCTGTGCCATGAGCATCAAAGGCTTTTATCTCTGACCCTGGAGACTTATGTCTTCTGCCAGCATTCATAAAACCATGGCAGGCTAACTTCTTAGCTTGAAAGTAGGGTATAATCCAAAGTTCACAGTTTCTGACAGGGTCCTTCCTTCTCTGTTTTATTTTTCTGCTATTTTGTTTGCTTCCTGAATTCCTATTAGATGTTATGCATACCTATTAGATGTTATGCATACCTATTATTGTTATGCATACCTTCCAATTCTGTGAAGTTTTTTCTCCTATTTGCCAGTGATTCATCTTGTCACCCTTCATTTTATGGGACTTAACTGATTTATTCTTCTAAATTATTAATTATCTTCCAATGTTGTTCATTATATTATTTAGCCTTTTGATTAAATACATTAATAATTTAAATCCCCTCCCCCAAAATCCTCTTGTTTTATTTATTCTCTTTTATAGTAACATTTATTCAGGCTCTGCTTGCCTTCTTTACCAAGACCAATGCCCAAGATAAGACCCTGCATTTTTAAAGGATATAATAGTTGGGAGTTGAGTCTCTCTGACTTGGGAATAAGACATTAATGGCAGTCACTCTGAATATATGGGGAGGGACATGAAATAAGAAATTGCTTAGAATTATGGGGTACATGGGTGGCTCAGTCAGTTAAGCATCCAACTCTTGATTTTGGCTCAGGTCATGATCTCTTTGTTCATGAGATCCACCCTCACGTCAGGCTCTGTGCTGAGAGGGCAGAGCCTGTGTTTATGATCCTCTCTCCCTTTCTCTTTGCTCCTTGCTGCTTTTAAAGAAAAAGAAGTTGCTGAAAATTATGATCTGCTGATAGTACCTTTTTTTGTTTTCAAGGATTTTCACATATTTGCTATTTCAAAATAATCCAGTTTTATTTTAATGAGAATTTTAGACAAAGAAGAAATAAAGTCCTCACTACACAATTCTTAATACCAAGTTACTAGAAAATGTTTTCATTAATCTGTTTTGTAACAAATATGGTTTATTTAAATACAAAGAGAAAATATATCTTCAGAATAAACAATATATCTTCAGAATAAACAATGAGTCCTAAACTAGTGGTTCTCAAACTCTCTCTTTCTTATATGCATTTGTTTCACACATGGTCAACACAGTTTGCGATTAGTATTGACCAATGTGGATGACCTGGACTTTATATTAATAACTTGGCCCATTTTGTTTCTTTGAGTGTAATAAAGTTTATTTTTCTGATGAGAAGAAAAAGGAGGAAAGAATTAGCAAACTAAACAAATTTTAAACTATTACTGAGGCTCTCGTTCTGTTTTGTCTCCAATCACTCCAGCAGAAATATGAGCATAGTCTGACAAACTAGGGAACTCTCTGTGCATTTAGCAGGAGTATACTTCAGTTTATGATCCACATGGAACTGCAGTGGCCAGCCATAATTATCCAAGTGGTTTCATAACTTGTCTACTGTTTTGGAATCAGCTGTACCTCACTTCTTTGCTGTTTGGTTCAATCCAAGAAAAAGTTCCCTTGGTAGGAATCCTACAAATGGATCTTTTTATTCTAATTTTTTACCTTTCTCTAATAATTCAGTCAGGTTTTACTAGACCGGACAAGCAGGAGATGAGTTTTCCATAACCCTTTATTCTTGGCAGGAAAGCTCTGGGCTTGGTTACATTTCTGTCTTTTGGTGCTAATTCTGTAGCTTCTATTTTTTTTTTTTATTTCAACTGGATGAATTCCTTCAATGTCAGGTCTGTGAACACAGTGAGCTAATGGAGCTCCCTCAAATATGACCAGGATACAGATATGTAACTTGCTTGGTGCATAGCTTCCAAAATATCCATGTCTAAGCTTTCACGTTCTCCCAGGTGTAAGCCATTGCAAGGAAACCTATCATCCATATTTTCAGATTGTCTATTAAACCACTTTTGCCCAAATGGACTTACCATTCAGTGGACCTGCTGGAAATTCAATGTTAGAGGCTAAAATGATAGGCTTTAGAGCCAGAGCTCCTGGGTTTGAACCCTGACTCTACCGTTTCCTACCAGAGTGATGCTGTGGAAAATATTTAATATTTTTTACAACACTTAATGATTCAAAAGTTCTAACTCTTCCTAACTCCTAGCAATAAAAATATAAATACCTTAGGCTGGCTTTCAAAACCCTCTGAAATATGACCCCATCAGATAATTCCTCACCAAAAGTTGGCTTTCTTCCCATATTATAAATTCCACTCAATTAAATTATCCATGACTTCTAAAATGTTATTCCTTCTCCTTTATACCAATCTAAATGCTTCTCATCCTATATTCCAGTACAAATTATACTTCCTTCATGGAGTCCTCTAAGATTACTGGACCTCGTATTGACATCCATTTTCTCTGGTTCTTTGAAAAAAAAAACAATAAAATTTATACACCTCTAAACAGACTTCAAGAAATAAAAAGAGAAAAGACTCAAATAAAATCACAAATCAGAGAGGAGAAATATAAGCCAACACCACAGAAATACAAACAATTCTAAGAGAATATTATGAAAAACTATATGCCAACAAATTGGACAACCTAGAAGATACGGATTAATTGCTAGAAACATATAATCTATCAAAACTGAAGTAGGAAAAAATAGAAAATTTGAACAGACTAATAACCAGCAAAGGAATTGAATCAGTTATCAAAAAACTATCAACAAACAAAAGACCAAGACCAGATGGTTTCACAGATGAATTCTACCAAACATTTAAAGAAGAGTTAATACTTATTCTCAAACTAGTCCAAAAAAATAGGGAAAAAATCCAAACTAATTTTATGAGGCCAGGATTCTCCTAATACTAAAACATGATAAAGACACCACTAAAAAAGAGACCTACAGGCCAGTATCCCTGATGAACAGAGATACAAAAATCCTGAAGACAACTGCAGAAAAAATCATTCACCACAATCATGTGAGATTTATTCCTGGGTTGCAAGCATTGTTCAATATTCACAAATCAATCAATGTGATATATCACATTAATAAGAGAAAGGATAAGAACCATGTGATCATTTCAGTAGATGCAGAAAAAGCATTTGAGAAAGTACAACATCTATTCATCATAAAAACCCTAAACAAAATAGATTTCAAGAGAATACACCTCAACATAATAAAGGCCATATATTAAAAGCCCACAGGGAACATCATACTCAATGGTGAAAAACTGAGAGCCTTTCCCCTAAGGTCAGGAAGAAGACAAGGATGTTCACTCTCACCACTTCCATGAAACAGTACTAGTATTAGTATTGAAGGTCCTAGCCACGGCAAATAGACAACAAAAAGAAACAAAAGGCATCCGAATTGGCAAGGAAGAAGTAAGACTATCTGCAGATGACATGATACTGTATATAGAAAACCTGAAAGACTCCACCAAAAAACTGCTAGTACTGATAAATGAATTCAGTAAAGCCACAGGGTACAAAAGCAATGTGCAGAAATTTGTTGCATTTCTATATACCAATAATGAAGCAGCAGAAAAAGAATTTAAGAAAATAATCCCATTTAAAAATTGCAAGAAAATAATAAGATACCTAGGAATAAACCTAACCAAAGTGATGAAAGACCTGTATTCTGAAAACTGTAAAATGGTGATGAAAGAAGTTGAAGATGACACAGAGAAATGGAAAGACATTCCATGCTCATGGATTGGAAGAACAAATAGTATTAAAATGTTTATACTACCCAGAGCAATCCCTATAAAAATACCAACAACATTTTTCACAGAACTAGAACAAGCAATTTGTATGGAACCACAAAAGATTCCAAATAGACAAAACAATTGTTGAAAAGAAAAGCAAAGCTGGAGGATTCACAATTCCGGACTTCAAGTTGTATTACAAACCTGTAGTGATCAAAACAGTATGGTTCCTGCACAAAAACAGACACATTGATCAATGGAAGAGAATAAAAAACTCAGAAATAAACCCACAGCTATGTGGTCAATTAATTTTCAACAAAACAAGAAGGAATATCCAATAAGAAAAGGGCAGTATCTTCTACAAATAGTGTTGGGAAAACTGGACAGCTACATGCAAAAGAAAGAAACTGGATCACTTTCTTACACCATACACAAAAATAAAACCAAAACGGATTAAAGATCTAAATATGAGACCTTAAACCATAAAAATCTTGGAGGACAACGTAGGCAGTAAGGCCCTATCAACCTTTTTCTACATATGTGTCCTGAGGCAAGGGAAACAAAAATAAACTACTGGTACTGCATCAAAATAAAAAGCTTCTGTACAGCAAAGGATACAGTCAACAAAACTAAAAGGAAACCTTTGGAATGGAAGAAGATATTTGCAAATGACATACTACTGAAAGGTTAGTATCCAAAACATATAAAAACTCATAAAACTGAACACCCAAAAATCAATCTAATTTAAAACGAGGCAAAAAAATAAATAAGGGCTGAAGAAATGAAAAGACATTTCTCCAAAGGAGACATCTAGTTGACCAACAGACAGTTGAAAAGATGTTCATTATCACTTACCATCAGGGAAATTCAAATCAAAACTACAATGAGATATCACTTCACACCTGTCAGGATTGGTAAAATCAGCAACACAAAGAGCAACAAGTGTTGGTGAGAATGTGGAGAAAAAGGCACCCACATGCACTGTTGATGGGAATGCAAAGTGGTACAGCCACTCTGTAAAATAGTATGGAGTTTCCTCAAATATTTAAAAATAGGACTACCATAATATCCAGCAATTACACTGCTGAGTATTAACCTAGAAAATATAAAAACATTAATGCAAAGGGATATATGCATCTTAAGGGTCTCTGAAAACCCTTTAGAAACCATCTGAAAACCTTTAGAAACTCTACTGGTGTCATTGCCTTTGAAAATGACCCTTTTATATTTTGAATCTGCAAATGACTTCCCATAACACTTCACACACACACACACACACACACACACACACACACGCACACACACACACAAGTAAAATTCTATGCCATGGCTAAGAAGACACTGTTGATTTGTTCAACCTATTTCTTGCTCTTATCTTGCATCACTCTCCCTTTTGATTACTATATTTTAACCACAATGAACTTTTTAGTCCTCAGAACCTGCCAACTCAGAAGCTTTGTAGATCTGCTGTTCATTCTACCTGGAAAGATCTCTCTTCTTAAGATTGGTTCTTCCTCATCTTCAGTTCTGTTGATAGTTTAGACTTTCTGGTTTCCCTCAGAAATTCTGATTCATTAGTCTGAAGTGAGACAAAAAATTTTCATTTTAATAGGAACTTGGGATAGTACTGATGTAGACAGTACATGTACACACAATGAAGAGCCCTAATTTCAAATTCTTAAATGGTGCAATTGCAGTTCTTACAAGCGCGGAGGAGACTTCCTCCACATCCATGGGAATAAGTTCTGGGGAAGACATTGTCCCTGAGGACTCAGCTTTAGCTTGAAAGAAATAACAGACCTACTAGAAAATCCCACCTAATCAGCATTTCATACTGCATCTTTGTGACATCTGCATCTTCAATGAAAGATGCCTAAGTTTTTGTGTTGACCAATCTCTCATCTCTTACTACAAAATCTGTTTTCATCTCTGAAGTTTTCTCAAACTATATTTGATGCGCCTTTATTTTTTTTAACTTTCTTAAAATCTTCTAATGTTTGTTTATTTTTGAGAGAGAGAGACAGACTGCAAGCAGGGGAGGGGCAGAGAGAAAGGGAGATACAGAATCCAAAGCAGGCTCCAGGCTCTGAGCTGTCAGCACAGAGCCCAATGCGGGGCTCGAACTCACAAATCCTGAGATCATGACCTGAGCCGAAGTCAGACACTTAACCGACTGAACCACCCAGGCACCCCTGATGCACCTTTAGATTTAAGGAAAGTAGTCCTTCTCACCATATTAAGTGTTGGCCTACTCATTCTCTGTTGCTTTGATTTTCATTCTTCACTTGTTATTGTGATTATGTATTATTTCTTCAACAAAGCTTCTGATATTTCTCCTGGGCCAAAACAGAAACTTCCTTGTTTGTTTATAGTACTTCATTCATATCTCCATTACAATTCAAGATCTCTATTACAATTTAATTTAAAATTGAAATTTTAATTGAAATCAGAATTATAGCAAGGACTTCTGTGTAAGTTCTAACACAGGTCCTCCTGCATCCATTGCTCTCATTTATAAATATTTTATCATAGCTCAGAGCTCTGCCTAATATTGAATTGTGCTTTATTCATTTGCTTACAGTCTATTTCTTCCCCTTATATTGTAAACTGCATGTGGGGAGGGACTTTACCCATTCTTTTCTGCTATCTCCCAAGAATAGTGCCTAGAATATACAGTACAGGCTCAATAAATATTAAATTAATAGGTAAATATCTTTAGTTCCTTATAATTTTTCTGTTTATATGTATTTTTTCTTCATAAGCACTTTATTTTTTAATGTTTATTTTTGAGAAGGGACAGAGAGAGAGACAATGTGAGCAGGGGAGGGTAAGAAAGGTAGACACAGAATCCAAAGCATGCTCCAGGTTCTGAGATGTCAGCACAGAGCCTGATGCGGGGCTCAAACCCACAAACCATGAGATCATGACCTGAGCTGAAGTTGGACGCTTACTCGACTGAGCCACCTGGGCACTCCTCTTCAGAAGCACTTTAGATTCTATTAGCACTACTAGAATCTAACATAGTTCCTGGTGTGTAAAATGTATGGAATAAATGCTTACTGGAAATTACATGTATTCTTTTTTTATACATTTTGTGTATTTCATACAACAGGTAAGACAACATAATCATTTTATGCATTATGTGTGTTTGATAGAGCTTGAATTTTCAACAGCCCTGACTTGGTTGTGATGAGTCAGATGTGCCAGAGGATATTTTGATAACTGTCTGTTTCTAAAGATGTGACCAGTGGGATGACCTGAGTGAGGCTAGGAGATTCATTTTTCTTTTGCAAGTAACTGGGAACAAAATAAACACCTGCTTAATGGCAACACAATGGTCAAAAAGAGACCTTAAGATACTCACCTCAATTACAGAGGGATTTTGAGTTCAAGGGAAAATTCTAAATTCAAGATTATCTTCAACCTAACAGACTGAGTTAAATAAATCAAAAAATAAAATAAAATATTCTAAAAAGAACAAGTAGAAATGCATTAATATCTAGCTGATTTGCCCTATAGTTAAAACTACCTATAATAGAGGTCCTTAAGCTTTTTTGGATCCTATACCATTTTCAAGCTGAGCTGTGTAAAGTCCTCCTGTACTAGAGACACCAAAGCCAGAGAGGGATGTAAGCTTGGACCCACTCCCACTCTAGTCTAGCCTTCACTTCAAAACCAAGAGAAGTCCAAGTACAGAGAATCCTGGGAATCTGCCCTGGTTTTTCATCATGACTGATGTGGATGATAAAGACAGGTAATTTAAGTATGAGGAGAAATCAGAAAGTTATAAATGTGTTAAACTGGAAGATATTATAAAGGATCACCTTCACCTCTTCCCCACCTGTCGTTTTTCTGTGTTGATAGAGATATCATCAAATGACTCCCCCCACCACACCCTCGACTCCCTCAGGTTGAAATACCAGCATAGCTCCCCTCATGCAAGGACAAAGCCAGCTGAGTTCTCTGTAGGTGAGCAGCAGACCCTGTGAGTGCACCTCTCTGTCAGGGTGTTGTTAACCTGGCAGCACTCCATCATAGCCTCCTTAGCAGTGTGTAACTATTCTATTCCTAGTTCATACTCTGCCACCAGAGTCTACAAATATATATATTTCAAACCTGTGCTTTCACTTAACTACTCACTGTGAGACTGTGAGTCTTAATTACTGAACTGATGACAACCCCGGTTTCCTCATTTTTAAATTGCAGTTTGTTCTAAGAATTAAATAAAAGAAATATAAATGAAGGAGTCTAGCACACAACTGGCTCCTTTTTACACCTCTATATTATTATCCCCCTTATTGTGAAAATGTCCCTATCAGTTGCATGTTTAATCTTTCTTTTTTCTTTTCAGACAATTATGTTTTCGTATATGCAAGTGAAAAAGTGTGTAACTCTAAACCTACTTTATTTCTTAAAAGCTTATTTCTCTCTCTGTCTTTCTGTCTTTCTCTCTCTCTCTCTCTCACAGACACACACACACACACACACACTTTGTTTTACAAATTCAAGGGAGTTCTATTGCCAATATTTTTTTCACTATTATCCCACATAATGCAGTGGTACTTCTAGAAATGAATTCAGTCTGGCAGAATAAAAGCACATCCAAATGTACCTTCTTAGTTCCCAAATACTCCCACTAAGTAAATTTCTCAATTGGTAAATTAAGATTTTCAAAGCTGTGAAAAGAAACTTGAGATTTATGGTTGCGCATTTTGGTACATGTGAAATAATTTTTAACTGCTACTGTCATCAAAATCATGAAAGGTTTTGGAGTGAGTCTGGGATGGAAACTATTCTTACCCTAGGGAGGAAGTACAGAGTGTACTTTATGTAAAGTCTATTGCTTCAATCCTTATGCTTTGCTTTCTGCCAGAAAATGAGGTAGTTTGCCATTGAGAGGCTTGGGGACTGTCTAACTGTGGCAAATGCACTAGGTTCAATAAACAAGAACATGACTGTATCTAATCTAGCTTCAGAGAGAAGTTGAAAACCCACATCCTAGAAAAAGCAACTAACAGTGTTAAAATTCAGGAGCATTTGCACTCAATTCTAAGATTTTTCTTGTTCTCTTTCATTACATTTCAGTTCTGGAGAGTCATGACAGGTAATTTGTATCACATGTCCACCAGTGACTGTATGAATCTCTGTAGTGCCCTCTGGCCGGTATTCCGTGCTAAATAATGATGTAATTTATATCATGATTTCAATTTTATGATCTCACAGAATGAACACCTGTTTAGTGAGGGGAACTAAAAAATTAGCCTATTAAATATTTTGTTTGCCTGTTTTTTTTTTCTGAAATAGCATAGTGGCTTAATGGAGTATGAAAATGAAAAAAATCACAGAATTAAGTGCTCATTCATCATTTATATATGAAAAGACTAATTCTAGAATAATCTTTAATAACAAAGTACACAGAAGAACTTCTGGCTGGGTATAGTACTCACATAATGTCAACACATCAGCAAATTATCCTTTTCATACACTTCATAATTCACATGATCCTTGTTTAATATACTTTTGTCTACTGGATTTTTAACTCCAGAGATTTCAGAAGGGAACATTTCTAGTTAAAAATAGCTCAGTAAATTGCAGATTTCTCTATTTGGCATGGAAGAAGTTGTTATGATTTGTTTAAATCAATGAGAGAATTAGCATTGAGTGTTTTGTAAACACTTAACAAATGAAGCAGAAAAGTTGGCCTTTTTTTTTGGTAAATTTTTAGTGATGGTCTTGTTTTGTGAGCTTTACTCTTATAGTAAATTAAGACTCTCTGGTTATGTGGTGACCCCACCTTGCCCAAGATTTTACTTGGCCATCTGTCCTCTAGCACTTTGGTTCTGAGAAGATTCTTCCCTGTGATGGAAACAGAGTGCTCCAGATCAATGAAAGCACCCTTTCTGGTATACTGTGGCCACCACTCCTGTGTTATGTTAAGGATCAATGGAACCTGACACACTGTTTCTCAATCTCAGGAGAGTCGTATTGCCAAACAGCTGAAATGTGTAAGGAACGGCTGTGTAGAAGAAAAGAATGGAGTGGCTGTTTGGTCAAACAGCGAGTCTTAGGTGACAATTCCTGTTGGGCTCCTAAAAGCTGTTTTTCTCTGGTCTTATTCGCTGTGAATGTGGGTCACGGTAGCAATGCCATCTTCTATTCACACAGCTTGAAGTCAAAGTCCAGCTCCTTGTTTGTCTTCCATATAAACAAGGACAAATTGCTTTCTCTGAATGGTGTAACTTCATTGAAACATTATATTCTGTTAGGTAAAGGTCTCTAATTTTTCCTTCCTATTCATTCAGCAAGCACTTCACTTCAGGCACCATCTGGTGGGTAATAGGTACTATAAGGGGAAATGAAATAAGCATTAAAAAAGGCTTATATTTATTGAGAGCTTCTTATGGGCCACTTTCTAAGCTCTTTGCATGTATTAACTCATTTAATATATCTATGAGGTAGGTATATTATTATAACAATTTTATAGATGAGAAAAGTCGTTCACAGAGAGGTTGGGCAATGGTAGAGTTGACAAGTTAACCCTGATAATCTAACCTCGATCCTGGCACTCTTTACTGTAGAATGGCTGTTTGCTCTAATTCTAGGGATTAAGAACTATATTTGTGAAGCAGTAAGAAAATAATTATTAAAATTACATGAGCATTTTTTATCTGCCAGTAAGATTAAATGAGCTGTACATTCATGATATGTGCACTTAAGGCTTCAGTGCATGTTATGGACTGAATGTTTGTGTCTCCCCTGAATTCACACATTGACATCCTAACCACCAGTGTGATGGTATTCAGAGGTGGGAATTTGGAGAAGTAATTAAGTCAAGAGGATGAAGCCCTTATAAGTAGGGTTAGTGCCCTCTTAAAAGGGACCCCAAACAGCTCTCTCTTCTTCCATCATCATGTGAAGATACAAGGAGATGTTAGCAGTCTGCAACCTACAAAAATGGATCCTCAGCAAAATCTAACCATGCAGGCACCCTGATCCTGGATTTCCAGTCTCCAGAGATGTGAGAAAAAAATGTCTGTTGTTAATAAGCCACCCAGTCTATCTATAGTACTATTATAGTGCCCCAAAATGACTAAAATAGTACACAATTTAAAGCTGAAAAATAATCACATGAGCATGGTTATGTTATGACAACACAGAACAACATATGTGCATAAATGCTGGGGCAAAGCTTTAACACAAAGGCTTTAAAAGCTATAATAAGGATGTCTGTGTGCATGTTCCTAATCAATGCTATCACTGTTGATACCAGACATGCTTGGAAATCTACCCATTAGTACATATGTGTCACTATCAGATCCATGATGTCATTCTTGCTAGGAGAAGGCACAAGTAAGTTTACACTCACTTATGCTGAGAAACTAGTTATGTGATTCAGGTTTTAAAATTTGTGTGAATTCTCACTTTAGACCTAGTCATCCTTATCCTTGAAGAGCTCTATGCTCACTCTTATCTGTAGGTCACATCTTACAGTGGGAATTGCAGTTACTGAATTAGGGAACCTAAATGCAGTGAAAGTAATTAGATCCCATAGTAGCAGGGGCCAGGTGGCAGCATGTAACCATCAAGGGCAAGATGGACATGGTTACCATAATGAACAACAGAGTCAAAGCAGCAATCAGAATACTCTGACCCATGCAGACCTATGGCTCTGGCTAATCATTGTGTTCCTAAAAGTGAAATAGGTAGGAAGTCTATTAAATTCTTACTTGATCTGTATAAACAAGAATGTTTTAGGTCAATGAACAAAAAGTCTAACTTGAATCATAAAAACAGAAAGTCACAGCCTCTCCATCAGTTCCCATATTTGAGCCAGTTTATAGAACCAGAACCTCTTGAATGAAGAGGAAGCTGGGTCCCCTTGAGGAAGGATCTCAGTACACTGCCAAAATTTATACTGTTAATCTTTCTCCCAGACTTCCCCAAAGGGACCTATGGCCTTTTACCGGGGCAGCTGTCCATGGGTGAAACACAAATAATCAGAATTTTCAGGGACTACTGGCCACTGCCTCTGAACTAATTCCAGAACACCCAAAATATCACTGTGGCCCACTAGTCAGAGTAGGGGTTTCTGGAAATCAAATGATCAATGGAGATTTAGGTGAAGCTTGTCTCACAATGGGCCCAGTGGGAACACATCCTGTAGTTATGTCCCCAGTTCTGGAATGCACAACTGGAATAGCCATACTCAGCAGCTGCCAGAATCACCAGAGTGGTTCCCTGGCCAGTGAAGTGAGGGCTATTATGGGAAAGGCCACGTGAAAACTACTAGAACCACCTCTACCTAGGAAAATAGCAAAACAGAAACAATACTGTGTTCTTGGAGGGACTGCAGAGATTACTGCCACCATCAAGGACTTGAAAGATGTAGGTGTAGTGATTCTCACTGCCTCCCTCTTCAACTTGCCTATTTGGTCTATGCAGAAGGCAGCTGGATTTTGGAGAATGACAATGAGTTGTCATAAAGCTTAACCAGGTAGTGACTACAATTTCAGCTGTTCCAGATGTGGTTACATCATTTGAACAAATTAACACATCCTCTGCTACCTGGTATGCAGCTATTGATCTGGAAAATGCCCTTTTCTCCATCCCTGTCTATAAGGGTCACTAGAGGCCATTTTGCTGTCAGCTGCCAAGGCCAGCAATACATCATCGCTTTCCTATCTCAGAAGTATATCAGTTCTTGAGATCTGTGTCATAATTTAGCTCAAAGGAATATTGATTGCCTTTTCCTTCCACAAGATACCACACCAATCCATTATATTGATGACATTATAAGACCTAGTGAGCAAGAAGTAGCAACTATTCTAGATTTATTAGTAATACATCTGCATGTCAGAGGGTGGGAAATAAATACGACAGAAATTCAGAGGCCTTCTACATCAGTGAAATTTCTAGGGTTCCAGTGCTGTGGGGCATGTCAAGATAGGCCTTCTAAGGGGAAAGACAAGATAGTTGCCACATCTGGCACCTCCTACAACCAAGAAGGAGGCACAATGCCTAGTGGGCTGCTTTGGTTTTTGGACACCACTTATTCCTCACTTGAGTGTTTTACTCCAACCCATTTGCTAAGTGACCCAAAAAGCATAGTTTTGAGTGGGGCTCAGAATAGGAGAATGCTCTGTAATAGGTCCAGGCTTCCAAGCAAACTTTCTGACACTTGGGCCATAGGATCCAGCAGTTCCAATGGCATTTGATGTGTCACTTGTAATAGGGGGGTTGTTTGGAGCCTTTGGCAGGCCCCTACAGGTGAATCACAGCAATGGCCCTTAGGTTGTTGGAGCAAAGCACTACCATCCTCTGCAAAAAAACCTACTCTCCTTTTGAGACTAGCTCTTGGCCTGCTGCAGGGCCTTAACAGAGACTTTATGGGTCACCAAGTTTCCACATAACCTGTCCTGCCTGTCACGAACTGGGTGTTATCTGACCCTGCAGCACAGTTGCGCCACACCATCAAGCAGAGGGGATATATAGGAAATGGTGCCAGAGTAGGCCTTTAAGGTACAAGTTATTTGAATAAGTGGCCCAAATGCCCATAGTCCTCACTCTTGTTACACTAACTCCTCTCTCCCAGACTGTGCTTTTGGCTTCATGGGAAGTTCCCTAAGATCATTTGACAGAGGAAGAGAAGACTTGAGCCTGGTTTATAGATGTTTATGCCAGAAAATGGATATCTGTACACAGTCCCTTCCTGGGACATCCCTGACAGACAGATATGAAGGGAGATCATCCCAATGAACCTTAATGTTCACTTTGCTTGGAGAAAGACATGTCAGATACGTGATTATATACAAATTCATGGGTGGTGGCCAATGGTTTGTCTGTATGTCAGAGATTTGGAAGGAACATGATTAGAAAATTGGTGATAAGGAAATTTGGGGAAGTTAGTGGATAGTTCTCTCAGAATGGGAAAAAAATGTTTTGCATGAGAATGCTCATCAAGGGGTGACCTCAACACAGGACTATTTTAATTAAGTGAATAAAATGTCTTGTGTGGATACCAGTCAGCTTCTTTCCCCAGATACTCCTGTTACTGCCCAAAGAGTTAATGAACAAAGGGTGATGGTGGCAGAGATGAAGAGAATGCTTGGAATCAGCAGTATGAACTTCTACTCACTAAAGCCAACCTGACTAAAGCCATTGCTGAATGCTCAGATTGCCAGCAGCAAAGACCAATATTGAGTCTGGGATATGACAATATGGCATTATTTCCCAGGGTGCTCAGCCAGTAACCTGGTGGCACGTTGATTACATTGGACCACATCCATCATGGAAGGGCAGCATTTTGCTCTTATTGGAATAGATGCTCTGGATATGAATTTGCCTTCCCTGCAAGCAAAGTTTCTGCCATATGTGGACTTAAGATGCCTTACCCACCATCATGCTATTCCATACAGCATTGCTTCTGATTAAGGAACTTCACAGAAAATAACGTGTAGCAATGGGCCCCTGCTCATAGAATTTACAGGCCTTTCCATGTGTCCACCATTCTGAAGCAGGTGGCTTAATAAAATGGTGAAATGGCCCTTTGAAGACTCAGGTACAATGCAAGTGGTGGCAGTACTTTGCTGGACCATAGCAGGGTTCTTCAGAAGGCTGTGTATGCTCTGTATCAGATCCATTATGTGGTGCTATTTCTCTGAAAGCCAGGATTCATAGGTCCAGGCATCAGAGGTGGAGATGGGAGTGGAACTACCCACCATAACCCTCTAGTGACTCACTAGTAAAATTTTTGCTTCCTGTTGCAATGACCATATGCTCTGCTGGCCTTTAGGTCTTAGATCCAAAGGAAGGAATGCTTCTACCAGGAGACACAACAGTCATTCCATCAACGTCAAGGTTAAGATTGCCTCCAGGTCATTTTGGGTATCTCCTGTTTCTGAACCAACAAGCAAGGAAGGGAATTACTGTGCTGGTTGGATTAATGGACTCTGATCGCCAAGGGCCGATTGGACTACTACTTCACAACAAAGATAAAGATTATGTCTGAAATACAAGAAATATTTTAATGCATCTATTAGTATTAAGATGCCACGTGATTACAGTCAGTGGAAGAGTATGACACCTAATCCTGGCAGGACCACTAATAGTGCCAGACCCTTCTGAAATGAAAGTCTGGGTCACCTGACTAGGCGCAGTACTATTTTATATGTTTTCAGAAGACAGAGGAATCCAGAGTTGGTAGTAGAAGAAGATAGTCATAAAAAAAAAAAAAAAAAGTGGCCAGAGTCACCTGGGTGGTTCAGTCGGCTAAGTTTCCACTTAGGCTCAAGTCATGATCTTAACCATTCCTGAGTTCAAGCCCCATATTGGGCTCTGTGCTGACAGCTCGGAGCCTGAAGCCTGTTTCAGATTCTGTGTCTCGCTCTCTCTATCTGCCCCCCCCCCCGCTTGTGTTCTGTCTCTCTCAAAAATAAACAAACATTAAAAAAGTTTTTTTAAGTGACCAAATAACTAATTACAGAAATGAGGACTACAATTGTCATGAGTATTTCCTACTTACTTTATTATGAATGTTTGTGTGAATATGAATACATAGTTTTATGTCTTTGTTTTCTTCCCTCTCTTATTCCTTATCATGTAACATAAGATGCATTGACTTTATTTTGTAAAGTTTATTTATTTTGAGAGAGGGAGAGCACACATATGAGTGGGGGGAGAGGCAGAGATTCCCAAGCAGGGTCCACACTGTCAGCACAGAGCCTGAAGCAGGGCTTGAACCCATGAACTGTGAGTTCATGACCTGAGCTGAAACCAAGAGTCAGATGCTTAACCAACTGAGCCACCCAGGCATCTCAAAATGTACTGACTTGATATCATAGTATTCAAATATTGTTTATTTTAAATTATTGTATTTAAGTCTTGGGGTTATCAAGAAGAAGAGTAAACATCACTCAAGAATTTTGTCTCCTTTTGTAGAGAAAGAGTTAGAATGTTTTCAGTTGTATTCAGGATAGTTGTATCATGTTAAGTGGAATTATGACTTTGTTATTATCTATTTGGAGATTAAGTATCATTTAAGGAGATGCATATGGGTATCCAGTTATAAAGTGTGGACTTGTGATGGTTAATTTTATTTGTCAACTTTACCAGGCTGTGATGTGCTAAGATTTTTGTCAAACATTACTCTGGGTATGACTGTAAAGGTTTTTTGGAATTAATATTTGGACCTGTATATTGTCCTCCCTAATGTGGGTGCTCTCATCCAATCAATTGGAGACCCTGCAAGAATAAAAAGGAGGGCATAAGAAGTTGAGATTTTTCCTGCCTGATTACTTGAGCTGGAACATTAGTACTGGTCTTTTCCTGCCTTCAGACCCAAACTGAAACAAAAACTCTTGAGTGTGGAGCCTGTCAGCTTTCGGACTGGAACTTATACCATTGGCTCTCTTATTCTAAGACCTTCAGACTTGGGCTGGAACTAAATCTATATCTTTGGCTCTCTTGTGTCTCCACCTTGCCAGCTGCAGATCTTAGGACTTCTCAGTCTCCATAACTGCATGAGCCAATTTCTTATAATAAATCTTTCCTTATAATAAAATCATACATAACTATAGTAATATATTAGTTATATATGTGTGTGTACACACACACATCTTTCCTATTGGTTCTGTTTCTCTAGAACAGAGAAGCAGACTATTTCTCTAATATGCTATTATCACCTTCATTACACAGATGAGTCTTAGAAAACCTAAGTACCTTAAGCCATACTAAAACTAGTAATTGGCCATGATGAAATATAGCCAGGTTTGTCTGCCTCTAATGTCCATGTTCCTATCCCCTGTGCTGTACTTGAATTCTGCTTATGAACCAGAAGATGAATCAAAAACCAAAAGAACCACCTCCCATATCTCTTGCTGATGCTTCATTGCCTGTTTCTGAATTGTGTTTTAATTACTGTTGCTGTGTAACAATTATCCCAAAATTGAGCAGCATAAAATGGCAATTGCTTTATTTTGCTAACAATTTTATGGTTCATGGATTTAGAAACATCTTGACTAGGCTACTCTTTCATAGGATCTCGTGTAGTTGAATTTAGTTGTCCCCTAGGGATGCAGTCATCTCAAAGCTCAACTGGATTGAACACTTAAGATGGCTCAGTAATATGACTGGCAATTGACTTTGGCTACTGGCTTTGTACTCGGCTAGACAGACTATCAATTAGGACACCTGCCTCTGTCATTTCCAACATGGTAATATCAGAGTAGTGAGCAGGCCATAAGAACTGGGTGGAGCCAGAGGGTCTTCTTTGGCCTACTTACAAACTATATAGAGTTACTTCCACTGTAGTCTATTGGTTACAAATGCATCACTGAGGTAGAGCCATACTCAAGGGGAGGAAATAAAGACCCCTCCTTTTGACAGAAGTGTCAAAGAATTTGTAGCCATGTTTTTAAAACATAAGGCTTTATTATCCTAGGATCCAGGTATCTCTAGAGATGATGTAAGGAAAGAAAGTGGGCTTTGAAATGAGGTCATAATTTGAACTTCTTCCATCACTTATTATCTGTATTAACTTGGAAAAATTATTTAAAGTCTCTGGTCAGTGACCTTCTCTGCAAAAGGAGAAGATTGATACCTATTTCAGAACTGAAGATAGTACATATGCCTTGTATTCTATTAATGTTACAATAGTGTTTTAATACCTTCTTCACTTCACTCACTGGTTTCTATAATTTATTTATGCATAATTTAAAGATACATTAGGATTTGATTGGCAATTTGATTTTTCCTTAAGAAACAGTGCAAGTACCACAAACTCAATCTATGTAGTAAGCCAAAAAGAAAATTCACTGTGGCCCAGTGAATAGGCATGGCTAAGTCATGGTAGTATTATTTAATATCTCTTTTTTTTCTCTCATGTCCCTGCTCCATAATCTCAGGAAAACACTTACAAGATATTTAACTAAAATGCAGTCTCAACTTTTCAGGTTAGATAAGATCCCTAGATGTTCTATTCTGACGAAACTTACTTTTGCCTGAGTTTGAGTTACTGATCAAAAGTTTCATTACATTGGGACCAGGGGGAGCCTATTATTTAGAATTCTCTCTCTCTCTCTCTCTCTCTCTCTCTCTCTCTCTCTCTCACACACACACACACACACACACACACACACACACACACAGGTTTAAGCATATGAACAAATCTAATTTGGAGAGCAAAAGCATGTAGAAGACAAAAGTCAGGGTCTCACGTGGAGTAACCAAAATTCCCCATGTGGAAGTCATTTAAACTTACATGTTTCACATGGCAGGGAAGAAAACATTCTTCTGCCATGGAGTTTCATAAAGCATGTCAGGCTTCTTTTTGCACTAGGCTTTTACACATCTGTCAATTGGAGAAGTTAACCTCTCTGCTGTTTTGATGAGAGAAAGATAAAAATCGAAGTCCTGGTGATTTTATAGGCGTGCTGGCTGCTTGTGTCTTTGGCTATCTCTTCCACTTCTTTGGTGTGAAGACATCTCCAACTGAAAACAGATGTGGTCCCTTTGGCATGGCCTGCTGAACACCACATTGCTTGTAGAGCTCTGGGGTTCACAAGGTACCCTCATGTAGCTGGCCATTACCCAGAGGTAGTTTTTTTGCCCAGCAGCAAATATGGATAGACACCTGATGAGTTTTCAAGACAGCTTCACAACCAGGTGTCTAACTCAGTAGACAACAGATAATCACACTTGATCCTCAGAGATTGTATGTCCTCTACTTCGCCCTCCATCCTCACTGCCCTTTAAAGTACAGTCATATTTCTGTAGTGTGGACTCCTGTTTTCCACCCTTTTTTTGTAAGGGATAGGTATCTGCATAGTCTAAATTTCAAGGTTTTAGTTAGCTGTTCTTTAGTTTAACGAACAATAACTGTTTAGAAACTTTCTCAGAGTGTGCCTTGGAGTATTTTCTATGGCAAATGGAATTCTGCCTTGAAAACTGGAAAGCAGTTTTTTTCTTTCCATGTGGGGAGGGCATAGAGGAGTTGCCAATGGAACAGCACATTTAAGCAAGCAAGTTTTCAGAATAACTTAGGACTTACTCAGTTTCCATTAAGAATATCTAATTATAAGTAATTACCCTGTACTAATTTAACTCCATCCTCTTGAACTTTATTAGAGCAACAGACTTAACCACATGCATTTCGTTAAATAGACCCTTGCACTATGGAGGAAAAAAAAACTTAACAAGATTGATATGACTTGCATGGGAAAGAAGGGGATTAACAATAATTGAGTATTTTCTGCAGTATCCTCTCCCGTTCCATTAGAGGTGAAATATAAGTAGGTGTCTTAAAAAATGAGTTCACAGTAAAGAATTTAAGGAGATTAGCTCAGTTTTAATAGATGGACCTGCCCTATTTAAAAAATTAATGCCAGAAATAGGCAAACAATTTGTTTTAGTATTAGACTAAACTTTAAATGTGTTAGAAATTAAATTATTAAGGTCTAATGTTGACAACAGACTGAAATAATAAGAATTGATATTAACTTTCTTTTTCAGTATCCTAGAAGTATTTGAAGAGGTAAAGTTTTTTTTTCTGAATATGAAAAATGAACTACATACTTTTAGAGTGGCTATTCTTCAAACCACATTTAGCACATATAAAAAAAAAAGCAAAGGGCTTCATTGTTTTTCTGCATATAAAAGTAATACACTTGTAATATAAAAATCCACGTGGAACAAAATGTATAAAGAAAATATAGAAATCACCAATAAACTTATCATACAGATCACACAGCTATTAACCTATGGATATATTTCTTTGCAGATTTTTTTATGTGAGGACTATCTTTATGTAATCGTTATAAAGCATAGCATGATACAGAAAGTGAACACATAAACATTTTTGAAACTAGAGACAGAACAGTTTTGCACTCCAGCATTTCTCCCATAACTACCTTTCTCTACCAAAGGTAAATTTTCCAATTCCTAACACCACTGAGAAATTTTTCCTGTTTCTGAATATTATATGGATGGAATCACACATTATGTATTCTTTCATGTTGGCTAATGTTGTAGAAGATTATGCTCATAAGATATACTCATAGTGTTACTTCTCATTGTAATCTGTTTCTTCTCACTGATATGTATTTGCATTATGTAATGTGCCACAGTTTTTTTAACCATTTTGTCATTGGACTGTTTCGTGTTTAGGGCTATGATAGTTTAGTGCATGCTTTATGCAGAGCTTAGGAACCTGTATCTGTTTGTTATATACTGAAGAGAATTGCTAGCTGGATTCTAGGAGTGTGTATATATATTTTTTTAATAAACACTGACAATGAGTTTCCAAAATTACTATAATAATTTACACTTTCCCCGGCAGGACATGAAAGTCCCAGTTGCTCTACTTCCTTGCCAACACTTGGTATCAAAGAATTGTTTTTAAATAGAAATGAAATAATTCTTTATATGTACCTTGGTAGCCTGAATTTCATACCTAACCATATATGTTGGATGTATTTCCATGTCAGTAAACAAAGAGATCATCATCATTTGAAATTGCTGTTTGATCATCTTTCATACTGTATATCTAAATATGTGTAATCCCTTATTGATGAATCTTTCTATGGAATTTTCATTTTTTGTTTTATGAACAAAGTTGATTATGTAATTCTTTGTATGCATAGCTCATAATTCAATATAATTCTTGTCAACAAATTAAATCCCTTGTTTGGTACTCTGTATTCTTCATCACATTCAAGTGCCCCAAATCCAGCATAGCTTATTTTATTTCTGCTCCTTCTTGGTTGCAGATGAGGTCTGCTAGTGAAAATCATGACAGAAAAGTTGATTTCACAAAATATTCATAGTTATATCACATAGGCTCTCAAACTCTTCTATTTGGCAATACTTTATCCCCTCTACACACTGATTATTTTAAATCTTCAGCCTCCTTGAACCATCAAATCTTTCCCCACTTCCCTCCAGACTCTCAGCAGATGACTGAACCTCACAGTTCATAGAGAATACAATAGCCATCAGAAGGTAATCCCTCCAACCTCCACTGCCAGCGAGAAACTTACACACACACACACACACTCCTGGCCTGTCTTTGCTTCTCTGAAAATAAAGAAGGTGCTCTCCCACACTGTTCCACTTCTCTATTGAAGGTCAGTTCTAGCAGCCAAACTTTGAATCTCATTACCCCATCTCTTTTTTGGCCACTCCTCTTCTCCCTCTCCTTTACTGTGTCTGCTGGCCAGACTCCAAGTGTATTAATGTATCCGGAGCCTTGTTAATTCCCTTCATCTTGAATTTTCCTTTTTCTTCTCCTTGGCTTCTCTACTCTTTTCCCTCCCTGTCTCTCATGCTCTCTTCTCTTCACTTCTCTAAGGTTTCCTTCACTTTTCTGTTCCCATGTTTTCCTTAGGTTTTCTAAGTGTTACCTCTTTAAGCATCTTCCAGATTCACACAACCAAACTAGTCTTTTTTTCTTAGCTTTAGACTCTTAGAAAAATGGCTCTTGTCAACTGGTATTGATGTCTCAGAAACAGTACAAAATTGATACATCTGAAATAGAACCATTGCTATCCCCCTCCACTAACACCTGTCTTCCTATCCCAGTAAATGGCATACCATCACCTAGGGGTAATTTAAAATCATTAAGGTGATCTAGGATTCCTGCCTTTCCTTTACTGACAGTCAAATTTCTTATCAAGCCCTTTGTATAATGATCCAAAAATATATCTCAAATCTACATTCTGCTTGTAATCTCAACAGCTGTCTCCTACCCAAACCACAATTACCCCCAATAAATGTGGGTACCATGAGGGCTGAAGCCATAACTGCTTTATTCATAATTTTGCCCCAGTGCTTGGCACAGTGCCTGACAATAAATAGTCCACAACGTGTATCTAATCACCCTCATCTCTTGCTTGGACTTCTAATGCTACTTATCAAATGATATGAGGTTAAAAATAATTTATTTTTGAAAGTTCTTCCTGACCTCTAAAGTAGATCAGATACCTATTCATAAATGCTTACAGCACCATGTATAAATGTGTTTCTTTTCTAAAAGTGTCCCAGTTATAATTTATATTATTTTCTGTAACAACATTAAATTTGATAGGGGAAGAGAACTTTTGTTTTTGCTCTCCATTCTGCCCACATACTTTGTATATTAGTGAATGAAGGAGAACTAAAGAACTTCCAAGAAGTGGTTTTCTACATTGAAAGGTATACCCTTGGGGCATTTGGGTAGCTCAGTTGGTTGAGGCTCCAACTTTGGCTCAGGTCAGGATCTCATGGTTCATGATTTTGAGCCCCGCATCAGGCTCTGGGCAGACAGGTTGGTGCCTGGAGCCTGCTTCAGATTGCATGTCTCCTTCTCTGTCTGTCCCTCCACTGTTTGCACTGTCTCTCTCTCTCTCTAAAATAAATAATCATTAAAAATTTTTGAAAAAAAAAGAAAGGTATACCCTTATTAAGATTGTTATGCATGTTTTCAATTTCCCCTATTTGAACTCATTTATATTTTCTCTTTTCAGTTAAACAGAATTCTCAGTTCTTAGTTTCATCTACCATAGACTTGTATTTCTTTTAAATCTTTGCAAGTATAAATATTGTGTGTAATTGTTTTACTTTGTATATTTTAATTACTCATGATTTTAATTGTTTTTTTTTTCTGTTTTAAGGCTACATGTGTTTATTTTTCTACTGGTATATGGTCTTTGCCTTGGCAATTTATAAGATCTCTTCAAAAGTAGTAAAATTAATCTCTTCTCCACAACATATATGTTTTATTTTTCTCAACCTGTCATCTGTGTTTATTATTCTTTTGCAGTTGCATATTTTTTAATTCATTAAGCAGGTATTTATTGAATGACTATTATTTGTCTGGAAACCAATCAAGTTATGGGAACAAAGCAATAATCAAAACAGATGAAAATTACTGCCTTCCTGGAGTTTACATTGCATTTATGAGGATGGGTGGGTAAATAAACATTTAGTGATATAAAATAAGTAATATAAGTAGAACATTGGGTGGTTATAAGTATTATTAACATAATTAAACCAGGAAAAGATTTTAAAAGGGTCAACAGGTAGGAGTCACAATTTTAGAGAGGATTACTCAAAATTTCTTTGAGAAAATGAGCTCTGATTAAAGTCCTAAAGAAGGTATGGGAACCTTGTGGATACCAGATTCAAGGTAAAAGGAACATCAAGGCAAAGGTCTAGAGGCAAGAGCACATATGGAAAGTTTAAGGAACAGGTAAAGGACCAATAGAGATGAAAAAGATTTTAAAGAAACAATGTAAGAGAATATGAGGTCTAAGTGGCAACGGGCTGGAGGGAAAATCTCAGCATACAGGGCTTTGCTGGCTATTCTACGAACTTTAGTGTCTACCTGGAATGGGATAAGATTTTTGAGTAGAGATGAGCTATGATCTGACTATGTTTTAACTGTAAAATCCCAATTGCTTTTTTGAGAAGAGCTTTTGGGGGGCTAACATCCAAAGCAACGAGGCTGGTTAGAAAACTGCAGTAATTTTCACCAGAGATGAGGGTGGATTGGACTAATTTGTTGTAACACCAGTGTGTTCGCAGTGAAGGTGGTGATAGTGGTCAGATTATGTGTATATTTTGAAGGTAAAGTCACTACTATTTGCAGATGGGCTGTATTATGGACTATTGAAGTAAGTGAGAAGTTTAGATTATTAACAATTTTAGTTTAGTTTGGGGTCTGAGAAACGAGATGGAGTTGTCAATAAGTGAGATGAGGGAAGACTGTGACTAGATAGGTTTCAGTAGGGGAGATCAAGAGTCCTAACCTTGTACCTAAGTTTGAGATTACTCTTAGATTTCTAGGTGGAGCTATTGAGTAGGTTGTTGGATTTGTGGTTCTTTTGTCCTGGACAGATAGGAATTTGGGTGTCTTTAGTATATAGATATCATTTAGTCTAATGGCAGTAAATCTAACACCAAGACAGTGGTCATAAATAGGAAAGAGAAAATGTTCAAGGACCGAATCACAAAAGATTCCAAATTTCAAAGGCCAGGTTAGATAAAGAAAACCTAAAAAGGATCTGCCAATGAGAGACTGGAGTCTCAGAACACAAGTTAAGAAAGTGACTCCAGTATCAATGAATGATCAACTGATGTGATGCTGAAAAGTAAAATGAGGATAGAGGGTAAAATATGACAGAGCTAAGAGAGTTTCATTTCAGTGGAATGGCAGAAAACCTGCTTGGGTGGTTTGATGAAAGAGAAGAGAGAAATTGGAGACTTTTGAGTATAGACAATTTTTTTGAGGAACTTTGTTGTTAGGGGAAATAGGAAAATAAAGAAGTGCACTCAAAGGATGTTTGTATCTTAAAATGGGAGAAATGAGCATTTTGTGTTGGTAGAAAAGAGCTGGTAACAGGATAATTTGATTATGCTTAAATAAGAGAAAAGCATTTGAGTAGGGCACATAAGATAGAATCTAGTGCACAAGTAGAAGTTTTGGCCTTTGTTAAGAGTATGGATAGTTTGTCCTGAGATGGAAGAGATGGGAGAAGGCATGGGTGCAAGTGTAGGTGGAGGACAGATATTGTGGAACTTCTCTATTCAGAATGCTCTGTTTTTCTCTGTTCAGTAACAGGCAAAATTGTCATCTAGGAAAGCTGATCAGTATTAAAAATTAGAGGAGAAAAAAAGATGGCATGAAATAGTCTTCTAGGGAATTGAGAGTGAAATTGGAATTGGAAAAGATTTCAGTGTACCATTCACTCACATATACTTCTGGGACTGATCTCTTCCTCCTTAATAGTCCTAGAATTGTGATTTTAAAACAGCAATCAGTTTCTACCACTTTTATGCTAAGGAAATGTTCTTTTGGATCCTAATTAACTACAGTTAAGTACAGGGTAAAACTCAGACTCCTTCACATGTTGAACAGTGTCCCCTGATTGGCCTCAAGCTTACCTTCACAGACTCATCTCTGACCACTCCCATGATTCCACACAGTGTAAGTTCCAGGTGAACCTAATTTCTCAGCTTTGTCCTAACACCATAGACACATTTGTAACTCCTTGTCTTTGCCTGGTTAGTTCTCTTTCCTGGAATGCCTTTTCCCCCTTTTCTATACTTAATTAAATGTAGCTCATGCTCCACCCATCCCCATTTATTCCCAAGGTAGAGCTGGTTATTTTCTTTTCTATGTGCCCCTTAACCTTTGAGCTTGGCTTAGTACTTGGCTTTGCCATAGCACATTATTGCTTAATATGTCTGTCTCCCACCCAGGACCAGATGTTTTTCAAGTGTACAGATGATATCTTAGTAATTATTTTATCCTCCCAGTCTCTAGAGTACTAAATATTCATGAACAAATTCATTTTTCAGTATTTAATATCATATTATCAATTAATTCCAGTTTCTTAGAAATCAATAAAGTCTTAAGCTTTGCCTAGACAGTGAAAACTGCATAGGAATAAATATGGTGTAATAACTGTGTGCATGTATATGCAATTGTTATGCAAATTTTGGCTTTCATTTTATAAGCTCCTCTTTTCCTCAGAACTTCACAATTTCTGTGTTTTTAATTTAACCACAAAAAAATCCCCTAGCATTAAATTTTGACAGTAATGTTAGATACCAAGTTATAATTAGATGAAGAATATGTAATCCATATTGGATACAGTTCAGCATTTCTCTCAAACTGGAATGTTAAATGGAAAATCAAGTAAATAAAGAAATTGGCCTAAACTTGTGGAATATTAAGCTTCAAAGATGTTGTTTTTATTGTAATTTAGTTCATTCCTAGTTTGAGTTCCTGTACTTATCTTTGTGTCTCTAATTAAGCTTACTCCTGTCTCATAATGAGCATTAAAAGTAATTTAAAATAAAATAATCAAATACATTATTCTGAGAACAAAAGATACCCAGCAAGAACACATGATTAATAAATTCACTCTTTTCAATACTGTTTTCTCAGAAGTGAATTTTTCTTTTTACTGTCTAGTAGGGGAAAAGAACAAATTATCTTGAGAGAAAGTTTAAGGTTGAAAGTTTAAGGAGAAGAATCATTTGGCCAAATGAAGTCAGTTACAGTTGATCAGCAACAGAAAAGAGGTATAGGAAGTACATTTGGATAGGAAAGGTTAAGACCTGCCTATAGCAAATGTTGAAGACATTTTTTTGTTGCTTTTACTATGGAACAAAGCATCTCAAGCCTTAGTGGCTTAAAATAATACTTGATTAATATCCTTCAGATTTCTGAGGGCTAACTGGGGTCAGTTGGACAGTTCTTTCATAGGGTCTCTTATGCAGTGCAGTCAGTAGTCAGCACGGACTGCATTCATCTGAAGGTTCAACTGGACTAGGTACTAAGAATGTCTGGCAGTTGTAGGTCAATCAGGATTTCAGCTAAAACTAACCTGTCACTAGGGGTGTCAGATACCTCTCTATGTAGTTTGGGATTCTGTCAGCAAGACATGGGCTCTGAGAGGGAATGTATCAAGAGCAAGCATTCTAAGAGACCCAGGGAGAAGCCACGAAGCTTCTTATGACCTAACCTCGAAGGCCAAGAAATTACTATCATATTCTGTTGGTCAAGCAAGTCACTAAGGCCAACCCAAATTCAACTGGAGGGAAGAAGACTCTACCTTTGATAAGGGAGGGACAAGGCCACACTGCAGAACATGAAGCATGGGACACAGTGCTGCAGTGACTTGTGGAAAAGATTAAACTACCACAAAGGCCATAGAGAAATGTTTCAAAGCAATAGGATACTAACTAAGAAGTCCACATTCACTGCTGCCATTATTCTTGTCCAGATTCCCACCATGTCTCACTGGGACTACTTAAATAATTGTTTAGTTAGTTTCCTTCACTCCAGTCTATTTTCACCTCCAGTCCACTCTTTCATCAACAGCCAGAATAACCTTCTTGAAGTCAAATTCCTAACATGTTAACTCCTACATTTAAACCTGTAAATATCTTTTTATTATATTTAGACTGACTCAGTTCCAGATCTCTTCTCTAGCCTTGCTTCTATCTACTGCCCTCTCCACATCAGGAATCTCCTTCCAGCTTCTTAACTTTACCATGCTTGCTGTTGCTTAAGAATTTGCCCAGACGCTCTTCTCTTAGACTGAAACACTCTCCCTACCCTCTTTTCCTTGTCATTTATTGCTTATAAAGTAGATCTTATTTTGAATGTCATTAGCCCTGTAAAGTATACCTTCTTTGTGTTTTCATAATATCCTTAGCAAAGTATATTTCACACAGAAGTCTAATAGCCTAGTTTCTTAGTACTTTCTTCAAAAACACTGTGAAACCCATAAATTTTCCTTCTTGCCCTAAGTTCCTTCAAAATATCCTTCACTGTTACTGTATGTTATAACAAACTATATACTATTTATTGGCATATTACAGCTTCCATTGTCTTTTACTATATATGTGCACAAATATATCTAATGGATATTTATAGAATACTTCATCACTAGCAGCATAATACACATCAAATTCTTCTCAAGCTCACATGAAACATTTTATAAGATATACCACATTCTGAGCCATAAAACACACCTCAATTAATTTAAAAGGATAGAAATCAAATAAATTATGTTCTCAGACCAGAGTGGAATTAAACTAGAAATAAATAACATAAAAATAGCTGAAAAATCCTAAAATACCTGAAAATAAAATACTTCTAAGTAACACATGGGTCAATTAAGTTGTCTGAAGAAATAATTATAATGAAATTAAAGGAGGATACAGTTTATCAAAATTTGGAGGATACAGTCAAAGCAGTTCTAAGAGGGAAATGCATAGTACTGAAAATATATTAGAAAAGAAGAAAGATCTAAAATCAGTAAGTTTCCAATTTAGGAAACTAAAAAAAAAAAAAAATAACAAAAAGCAATATAAACTTAAAGCAAGCAGAAGAGAACAGAGAAGACACATTAGAGTGGCATTCAATTAAATTGAAACCAGGAAAACAATAGAGAAATCAACAAAAGCAAAGATTTGTTCCTTTCAAAGTTCAGTAATTGATGAACCTCTGTCCAGGCTAACTATGAAAAAAATAAAGAAGACAGAAATTACTAATATCAGAAAGGAAAGAGGGGCCATAACCACTGAACCCATGAATATAAAAAACTTAATAAAAGAATATTATGAATGCCTATATGTCCACAAATTTGAAAACCTAGATAAAATGAACCAATTCCTTGAAAAACACTATCTGACAAAACTCAAAAAAGGGGAAACAATCTGAATTGTCTCATATGCATTAAAATTTTTGAATAAGTAATGACTTTCTAAAACAGAAATCACTAGGCTTATATAAGTTCACTGGTGAATTCTACAAGACATTTAAGAAATTACACCACCTATCTGGCTCAGTCAGTTATGTGTCTGACTCTAGCTCAGGTGATGATTCCACAGTCCATGAGCTCAAGCCCTGCGTCAGGCTTTCTGCTGTCAGTGCAGAGCCTGCTTTGGATCCTCTCTCCCCCTCTCTCTCTCTGCCCTTCCCTCACTCATGCTCTCTCTTTCTCTCTCTCAAAAATAAATAAACATAAAAAAATTTTTTAAAAAAGAAATACACCAAAAATTCTGCAATATTTTCCAGAAAATAAAAGGAAAAAGAATATATTTCCTAACTCGTTTGTGAGGCTAAACCAGACAAAGCACTAGAAGAAAGCAAAACACCAGTATCTGTCATGAACATGGATGCAAAAATTCTTAGCAAATATTGATGAACTGAACCCAACAATGTATTAAAAGAAGTATTTGCCATGACTAAGTGGGATTTATCTAAGTGATACAAGACTGATTCAATATTAGAAAATCAAGTAATATAATTTATCACATAAAGAGAATAAAGAAAAATCTATGATTCTATCAGTAGATGCAGAAAAGTGTTTTAAATAGTCCAGCACATATTCATGATAAAACTCTTAACAAACTAAGAATAGGGAAGAACATCTGGATCTTGATAAAAGCAACTTCATAAAACCCATAGTTAACATCATACGTACAGATGAGAAACTAGTTGCTTTATGTCTATGATGGTTAATTTTAGGTGTCAACTTGACTAACTACAAGGATCCCAGATTAAAAATTATTTCTGGGTATATCTGTGAGGGTGTTTCTGTGTGACATTAGCATGTATTAATCTGCTCAGTAAAGCAGGTGGGCATCATCCAATCCAATGAGAGTCTGAATAGCAAACAAAAAAATATCAAGATCAATGTGAAAGGACCATTGCTACCCAACTTTATAACTTACTGTAAACATACAATAATCAATACAGTATGGCATTGGCCAAAGAATATAAAAGTAGTAAATGGAACAGAATGGAGACCTCAGAAATAGACCCCACAAATATAGGTAACTGCCCTTTGATAAAGGATCAAGGGTGATTATTTGCAGAAAGGACAGTCTTTTCAACAAATGGTACTGGAACACCTGGGCATTCATATTCAGAAATAAATGAATATAGATATAAAATTAACTCAAAATGGATCCTAGACCTAAGTGTAAAATGCAAAACCATAAAACCTCTAGAAAATAAAATAATATTAGTGTGACCTTGGGTTTTGGTGATGAGTTCTTAGATACAACACTAAAAGCCTGATCCATTAAAGAAAATATGATAAGGTAAACATCATTAAAGTCAAAAAAGCTGGGGGGGGGACCTGCCTTGTGAAAGACACCATTATGAGAATGAAGAGAGAAGCTACAGATTGGGAGACAGTAGTTGCAAAACACATATCCCATAAAAGAAATATCAAAAGATACAAATAACTCTTAAAATTCAGTAATAATAAAACAGACAACTCAGTGTAAAAATAAGCAAAAGATCTGAATGAACAACTCACTTAAAAATACATACAGAAAGCAAATAATATATGAAAAGATTCTCAGTGTCCTATGCCATTAGGACATTACAAATCGAAACAGCAATGAGATATTATTATTTATCTATTAGAATAGCTAAAATCCCCAAACTGTAGTAGCACCAAATTGCTGGCAAGGACATGGACTTTCAGAAACTCTCATCATTTCTTCTGGAAATGCAAAATGATACCGCCACTTAAAACAATATAGCACTAGTTTTACGAGCTAACCATAGTCTGCCCATACAATCAAGCAATTGTATTCCTAGGTATCTAACCCAAATTATTTGAAAAGTTCTGTAAACACAAAAACCTGCACATTGATGTTCACAGAAGCTTCATAATTGCCAAAACTTAGAAGCAACAAAGATGTCTTTCAGTGGGTGAATGGATAAATTCTGGTATATTCAAACAATTGAATATTACAAAGCACTAGAAAGAAATGAGCTATCAAGCCATTAAAAGACATGGAGGAAATTTAAGTGCATATTACGAAGAAAGAAACTGATCTTAAAAGGCTAAATACTGTACGATTCTAACTGTATGGCATTGTGGAAAAGGCAAACTATGGAGACAGTAAAAAGAGCGGTTTCCAGGGGTTGGAGAAAGGGAGGGATGAACAGGCAGAACACAGAGGATTTTTAGAGCAGTGAAAATACTCTGTATAAAACTATAATGATGGATACATGTCATTATACATTTTTCAACATCCATAGAGTGTACAACACTAAGAGTTAACCCTAATGTAAACTACAGAGTTTGGGTGATAATAATGTGTCAATGTGAGTTTATCACCTATAACAAATGTATCACTCTGGTGGGGGATATTGATAAATGGAGGAGGCTATCAATGTGTGAGGGCAGGGAGTACATGGGAACTCTGTATTTTCTGCTCAATTTTGTTGTAAATCTAAAACTTGCTCTAAAATATAAAGTCTATTTTCCAAAAAAAAAAAAAATCAGTTCCTAATAAGAGTTTTTCCTCTTACACATGAACTTGACAGAATGAAGCCAAAATAATCTCAAGGAGAGTGGTGCCTGGGTGGCTCAATCAGTTAAGCATCCAACTCTTGATTTCAGCTCAGGTCATGATCCCAGGGATGTGGGAATGAACTCTGTTTCAGGCTCCGCACTGAGTATGGAGCCTGCTTGGGTTTCTCTCTGTCTCCCCCTACCCCTCTCCCTGACTCAGGCATTTTTTCTCTTTTTCTAAAATTAAAAAAAAAATCTCAAAGAGTAAGAGTGAATAAGAAAAATAAAAATATTAATGAGTACTTTCCCCAGCAAACACTAAAACATATTCCTAGGAAATATCAACAAAATGGTGCTATACAGACAGTTCTCAACTTATGATGATTCAACTTAACAATTTTTGGATTTGGCGGTGGTACAAAAGTGATACACATTCACTTTGTACCTTTGTCCTTTGCCTTTTGATCTTTTCTTGGGCCAGTGATATATAGTATGATACTCTTTCATAATGCTGGGCAGCGTCAGTGAGCTGCAGCTTGCAGTGAGCCATGTGATCACAAGAGTAAACAACCGTCACACTTACAACCATTCCGTACCCATACAGCCATCTGTCTTTCACTTATGGTATAGTATTCAGTACATTACATGATAGGCTTTATTATACGATAGGCTTTGTACTAGATGATTGTGCACAACTGCAGACTAATGTAAGTGTTCTCAACACACTGAAGTTTGCCTTGACTAAGCTATGATGTTCACTAGGTTAGGTGCATCAAATGCATTTTTGACTAATGATCTTTTCAATTTACAATGGGTTTATCGTGATGTAATCCCATTGTAAGTCAAGGAAGAATTGTTTTTGTGCAATCGTAAGCAGATCAACAAAGTCAAATACATACTCATAAAAAAGACCTGCAATATATACATGCATAATACAAAAAAACATCACAAAGAACAAGTCACAAGGTAATGGATTATACAATAAATAATGGAAGAAAAAATAACTCCTACAAATAACCCTCAAATTATACACCAAAATAAATTTTAGATGTCTGAATATTTTCTTTGAAAGGAACAAAAAGAGAAGTTTAAAGTACGAGAATAGAATATTATCTTATCAAAGTAACCTACTTTAAGTAGTCTAGATATGACATAAAGATGTGGAAAAATTTGTACATATAATATTGTGCATTTTGGCACCATGGGCAATAGGGGATTATTGGAAACAGTCTACATGTCTTATAATAGGAGAATGGTTAAATGTTGACACACCCACAGTATGTGATACTATGCAATCATTACAAATATAAATATGCATAACCGAGACAAGAGGATAATAAAACACAATTTAAAAATGGGCAGAAGACATGAACAGACATTTATCCAAACAAGACATACAGATGGCCAACAGGCACATGAAAAGATGCTCAACATCACTGATCATCAGGGAAATACAAATCAAAACTGAGAGATCACCTCACAGCTGTAAGAATGGCAAAAATCAACAACACAAGAAACAGCCAAGTGTTGGCGAGGATGTGGAGAAAAAGGAATCCTCTTGCACTGTTGATGGGAATGCAAACTGGTGCAGCCACTTTGGAAAACAGTATGGAGGTTCCTCAGAAAGTTAAAAATAGAACGACCCTACAATCCAGCAATTGCACTACTAGGTATGAACCCAAAGAATACAAAAATACTAATTCAGGGTTGCCTGGGTGGCTCAGTTCGTGTCTGACTCTTGATTTTGGCTCAGTCATGATCTTACAGGTTTGTGAGCTTGAGCTGAGCCCCACATTGGGCTCTGAGCTGATGGCAACAGTGTGGAGCTGGCTTGCGATTCTGTCTTTCCTCTTCTCTCTCTGCCCCTCCCCCTGCTTCTGCACATGCGTGTTCATACTCTCTCTCAAACATTAAAACAAAAAACACTACTAACTCAAAGGGGTACATGCACCCCAATGTTTACAGCAGCATTATCAATAATAGCCAAATTATGAAAACAGCCCAAAGGTCCATCGACTGATGAATGGATAAAGAAGATGTGTACGTGAGTGCACACACACACACACACACACAAATGGAGTATTACTCAGCCATAGAAAAGAATGAATTCTTGCCATTCACGAGAATGTTGATGGAGCTTACATAGTATTAAACTAAGTGAAATAAGTCAGAGAAAGACAGATTGCACTATGATTGCACTAGTCTGTGGAATTTAAGAAACAAAACTAACAAGCAAAGGGAGGAAAAAGAGAGAGATGCAAACTAAGAAACAGACTTAACTACAGAGAACAGACTGATGATTACCAGAGGGGAGATGGGTGGGGGAGTGGGTTAAATAGGTGATGGGGATTAAGGGAGTACACTTCTTGTAATGAGCACTGGGTGTTGTATGGAAATGTTGAATCACCATATTGTACACCTGAAACTAATATAATGTTGTATGTTAACTAACTGGAATCTAAATAAAAACTTAAAACAAAATGCCTGTGTTTTGTTTCTTGGTTGTGGAGGACACATAGTTCTGTTTGCTTCTTTTCTGTGTTTTCCAAATATTCAAGGAGGCATATGGATTATTTTTCCAGTCTAATCACAAAAACAAATATTTTAATTTTTAGGAGATAAATGAATGCTTAAACTATTTCAGTGGAAGAGAGAATAAATTAGAGAAAAATAATGTGCACATTAATATAGACTAGAATTTTGAGGGGCATCTGGGTGGCTCCATCAGTTAAGCATCTAACTCTTGGTCTTGGCTTAGGTCATGATCTCATAGTCGGTAGGATCAAGCCCTGTGTTAGGCTCTGCTCTGACACCACAGAGCCTGCTTGGGGTTCTCTCTCTCTCTCTTTATCTGCCCCACAAAATAAATAAATAAACATTTAAAATATATATATAGAGAGAGGCTAGAATCTTGAGGCCGATTGGAATGGGGCCCAAGGATGATAAAGGAAATAAAATGTAACTTAAACATTCTCAGCCTGAGTGATTGAAAGGATACTGGCATCATAAAACACACAGACACACACACATGCATTGTTTTATTTAAAAATTTTTTTAATGTTTATTTATTTTTGAAGGAGAGAGAGACAGAGGTGAGTGGGGGAGGGGCAGAGAGAGAGGGAGACACAGAATCCGAAGCAGGCTTCAGGCTCTGAGCTGTCAGCACAGAGCCCGACGTGGGGCTCAAACTCACAGACTGCGAGATCATGACCTGAGCCGAAGTCAGACGTATGTATTGTTTTATTTTAGAAGTAAGAAATAATTTAGGTGAGGCCTGTTAACTATTTCAAACTTGAGGTTGTGATGTCAGTGGCATATTCACGTGAAATACTGCACAGGCCTTTACAAATTCTATTTAAAATTCCATTATTGATAATATATAATAAAATATTTTGTGATGTGATTTCAATAAATAATTTAAAATATACTGTATTATATTTTCCTCATCAGGATATTACAGAAACCTTGACTATCATTTTAGGTCATGTTCACTGACTTGATTCAGGCTAACTAAAATCTCCCAATATTTTAGATATTTAAGAGCGAAATCTCCCTTGAACTCTTGCAAAAAAAAAAAAAACAAAAACCCATGAAATCATTCCTCTGACCCCTGCCAGTATTTCAGATGTGCACCACAGAAGAAACAACGCTTCACAGCAGTTTTAAGGTTTTGAAACCGTTTATAGAATTCAAAACACGAATGGAATATCAGTAACGTTTAGAAATGTGTTTCAGATTAAAATAGAAGTTTGAAAAGCCTCAAGTCAAGTTGAAATGAATGACTAGTGGTCTTTATTTTGAATGCAGAAAGAGGATCTGCTTCAGCTATTATCAGTGCAAGATACACAGTTAAATTGTAGCCTTTCTTTTTTCCTAATTTAGCCTATCTTTTGATAACAGAAACAGTGCCTGTGGGATCTAATCCAAAATGGCAGCCATTAAGTAGCAAATCTAAGGGGAACAGAAATTCCTAAGAAAACGAGGAGCAGCTTCTGCCTTTGAAAAAATTGTCTCCAAGATCTCAATACGGTCCAGAGATTCCAATCAGAGGGTAGATGCAAATGAAAACAACTTATTTTTCCATGTAAAGTGAGGGGACTTTTTTTTTCTTAGAAAACCTTGTTTTGAATAATTTTATAGGTTTGGGATTTCTGAGAGATCTACAGGCAGACTGAATATTGCAGGAAATTGAGCAGAGGTTGTAATATGAGGTAGCACATCTGAACAGAAAAAATTTAAACTTGGATAATGGGATAAGCAAAACCTTGTGTCTTCAGATGGCAAAAGGTTCTAATTTCTTAAACTGCAAGCCGGATTTAAAAGAGCACTCAAGCGCTCTCCTTCTGCCAATCACCTGAATCAAATTTAATGGAATTTTGTCACATTCATCAGTAATAAGCACTATGTTTGGGCAAATATTCCAAAGGACCCACTTGAAAAGACATGTAGCCTACGAACTGCTTATTAGCTATCCACATCCACAATGCATAGCCTTAACATCTACTGCAATTGTTATTCAGTATTTTTATTTTAATCACTCAGGTAATAACAATAGTAATAACAACAATAATTATCTTTAGGGTCTGTCAGGTATTGCCAAATGCAATAGGATTATAAAGAAATGTAGGATTTAACTGCTGCTGTGTGTGCCTGTGTATGTAAATAAATGTCATGTGTAATAATATATATAACAAGTGAAAGATACACTTACTATAACACTATACTTACTGTAACAAATGAAAGATACAATAATGATTTTAGAAACATTTGAACGAGAGTAAGTTCTATTTGAGAGAGGTGACAAGCTGAACACTGAAGATGAAAGGGCATTTTTTTGACTTAACCTGGGAGGTGCATGGTGGGAACAGCTGTAAAATGAATGTTTGGTAGCCATGGTGCACCAGTTTGATAAGAACAGTAACTTATTTAGGAAATGGTGAGAGATGCATCCTCAAGGTCAATTGAGATCACATTGCTAAAGAGTTTGGGAGATGCACTCTGAAGTTAAGACTTTTGAAGACCATAGAAAATTTTGTGACAACTTTACAATTTCAGCATGATAAAAATGACTACTTCAATAGTTTTACACTTACAATTTTTCAGTTTGAAAATTCCAGTAACTACTATCGCTAATTTTGCTCAGCCTATGTATTTGTATTAACATTACATGCAAATACGACTGAAGTAGAGTCTTCTTCCATCATATCTCAAACCAAGACCTACAAGTGTGGTCTGTGAAAAATCCTCCAGCAGAGAGGGGACTAACTAACTAGAGACTGAAAGGCAGCAGAGAAAAGAAAGCTAATTATTAAAATTACATAACTTACTACAGTTCTACATTCAAGTTAGTACCTCAACTCTACATTCTAAAAATAAAACCAGAAAGGTTGTTCATTTTATATCATCCCCTATACTTCCCTTTTATAAGGTGTTAATACTTGTGCC
The DNA here is from genome assembly GCF_027475565.1 of Acinonyx jubatus. NCBI lineage: Eukaryota > Metazoa > Chordata > Mammalia > Carnivora > Felidae > Acinonyx > Acinonyx jubatus. The sequence goes on along the minus strand of NC_069388.1, from coordinate 32,894,734 downwards.
CTGTTCATTTGTCTTATTAATTGCTGTGCCCCAGCGTTTTCTAGTGTCTGACATTTAACAAGCCCTTCGTCAATTTGTTGAAAGAATAAGAGCAACCCACACTAGATTTCGACGCTATGCTTTATGAATGTAGACAGCTCTTGTATTTTGAGTATTTTAGAGTATTTTTCAAAACATACTTGTATTTTCAAGGTAGTACCTAAGCAAGAATTTTGGTTCTAGGAGTCTGTAAGAGTCTGGGGAAAAGTCAAATGGTTTATAACAGTATTTGGTTTCTGGATTTGGGCTATTTCTTCAATTTTCCAAACAGGGCTTAAGTTTATAAGAGAACTCTTGGTAACTCTAGAGACATTATTGTAGGTGACCAGCTTGTATCGCTTAGATCTTTCAGTGTGCTCCAGCTAGTTTCCAGCTAACAGTATCTGTATCTCTGTGTGTATAATCGTTTTTCTCTTCTGTAACCGTAAAGGTTGCTCTGTCTATGGAAGTAGCAGACCAGAAGTGCCAGGATATTAACATCCATTCTTGTTGTCAAGATCCCATGCAGTCATAAATCAATGACTAAAAGTGAATATGTAAACACTCTATTTACCTCACATCTTGATGAAAGGGGAGAGTTTCCCTGCAGAGTATGCTGTTGTTAACTACTCTGATAGGTAGCTTCATAACACATCCTTTATTCACTACCTTCTCTTTTTTGTATCTCTTCCCAACTCTCCTATTCATGTGTTCCTGGACCTTCAAATTAAATGATTTTCACTCAGATGTTTGTCTGAAGATCTGCTCCTTTGGAAACCCAAATTAATGCAGCATCAAATTGGGAAGCCCTTGGTCAAGTTTTCTCTCCGAGGCTAGTTTAGGAGATTCACATCCAGATTATGAACTGGAAATGCAGTGACCACTGAAAACTCATGAAGCTTTGGGTTCCACTTCTACCTTCTCTGCTATTTGGAATCGTTGTTTGGGTCTCTTGGTAATATAAATATATTAAGTCTCTTCTTTCATCAAATGAGGAGTTTGATGAATTCCAGCTTACTGCTTCACAGAAAAAGCATTAAAACAAACATAAGAACAACAATCTTCATCTTAGATATCATGTGGGATTGTAATTTTGTGAAACTACATGGATATTTACTCTAACAATTATGAGGAATCTGCCACTTTGATGACCTGATGTATTTTTTTCCCTCTCATTTTGCCATGGCTCCAAGTGGAAATGAACATGGGGGAAGGATGATGAGCACCGATCTAAAACGGGATGTAAAACAGGAATCATAAAAAAAAAAAAAAAAAAGTAACTTGCAATACTTAGGTCTGAGTTTTAGAAATCAGTCTTTCCCCACCCAGTAAGGATATAAGTATTAGTTTTTGTGGGGCTTTTTTTCTGCTATTACAAAAACTTTGGATTTAGTGTCCAGACATTAGAGTCATTCAGAATAATGGCATTGGAGCACAACTTCTATTCTCCATCATGAAATCTTAAAGCATTAAGGTGGTTTAAAGCTTGTTCAGGAAGCTTGTTAACATCTCCAAATCCTATTGAAATTACAGATTGGAAGTGTTCAAAATGGAACAAATGCATAGCATTGCAAAACAAAAAACAACAAACAGGAGCAGGGACTAGGAATGAATCTCATATTGATGGAATCTGTTTTGATGATATTCAGACCGGACCAGAACAAGAGTTGTAGAAAAGGAAAGGAAAGGAGGGGACGGAAGGGAAGGAAAAGGAAAGGAAAGGAAGAAAAAAAAAAAAAAGCACAGCCCATGGCAGAGGCCCATTCTCTTCTGAGAGGAGATATGCACACTTTGAGGTGCAGAGAATGGAATACTTTAAGGGACAGTGTTCCATGTATTGAATTTAAGGAAAAAAAATATGATGTCATATTGGGTCAGGATTTGCTATTAGGCAAGAATGAATTTTCTGTACTTTTGAGTGATTGAAATATTCATTAAATTAGTGATTCAGGGCACAGCCTCTTGAGCCAGACAACATGTGTCTGAATACCATCAGGTACTATGTGCAGGTTAGGTAACTTCTCTGTACCTCTGTTCCCTAATCTGGAAAATTAGGCTAATAATAACATCAATGACATGGAGTTCTGGTGCAGAATAAATACATTCAGATACGTAAAGCACAGAAAATAGTCCTTGGCAAATAAAAAAGCACCAAATTATGTTAGATTTTATTCTTATTGTCAGATTTATCTGAGCTCCACATTTTTAAACACAACTGACCTGGGGATACTTCTGCTTTTATGTCTGACAGGCATCTTGAACTAAACACATGCCCAAGGAAATTCACGTTGTCTCTTCAAACGTAGGTCAAATTTCAGTGTTCCCTCTCTGTGAATGAAATCCCCAGACTCCTCTTTCTGCTAGTCAGCAGTCTGGGACTTATCTTCGGCAACTCCATCAACCTTACCCCTATATCTAATATATCAGCAAGGTTACCTTCCAAATAGATCCCAAATCTTTCAATTTCTTTCCATTTCTACCACCTACACCCCAGTTTAACCCATCTGCTTTCAGCTTCATCCCATTCAGAGGAGTAGAAGAAGTCATCTGACCTGCAAATCAGATTATACCACACTGTCTTCTATAGCGTCTTTATTTGCTACCCCTTGCTCTCAGGGTTAAAATCCAAATCCTTAAGAAAACTTCAGACAATCTGACTCCTACCTGTCCCTCCTACCTGTACTCCAATGTGTAGACGAATGAACTATTGCAGACTCCCTTGTATATCCATCATGTAGAACAAGAAACCAGAACCACATGACCCCACCTGGCTCTCCCTTCCAGGCTCTATACCCCTTCTTCTTCCCAAAGTTAACAACCACCCTCATTTAAGAGCAGAGCTTAGGTGTTTTTGTTTTTGTTTTTTTAACTTTTATAAATGGAAACCAAAGTACAAGTTCTTTTGTACTTAGATTTTTTAACTCAACATTATGTTTTGAGATTTATTCACTTCATTTCTATTTTATTGTAGAAATATACCACAGTTTTGGTATTTAACACTTGATTGTTGACATTTTGTTGTTGTTGTTGTTGTTTTCAACGTTTATTTATTTTTGGGACAGAGAGAGACAGAGCATGAACGGGGGAGGGGCAGAGAGAGAGGGAGACACAGAATCAGAAACAGGCTCCAGGCTCCAAGCCATCAGCCCAGAGCCCGATGCAGGGCTCGAACTCACGGACCGCAAGATCGTGACCTGGCTGAAGTCGGATGCTCAACCGACTGCGCCACCCAGGCGCCCCGATTGTTGACATTTTGTAGCCATTATCAATAATGTAGGTATGAACATGTCAATATCTGTCTTTTAGTGATTATATATACATTCCTGTTTTTTGTATCTGGCTAGGAGTGATATTGCCAGGTTGTAGGGTATACACATATGCTCATATCTAATGAAGCACTGGAGAATAGTTTTGCAAGATGGCTGCGCAATTTTATACCCATGTTCAGTGGATCAAAGTCGTTACTTCATATCTACATTTTTATATTTTCTTTTTCATTTTACCATGCTGGTTGGTACATGTTAGATTTCATTCCCATTTATATTATGACTGATGGTGTTGAATAACTTTTCACATGTTTATTGACCATTTAGAAAATTTATTTTATTTCAAGGATTTTGCCCATTTTGTGCAATGTACTGCCTGTTTTTTTCTTACTGATTTATAGGAGTATTTCACATATTCTAGATCTAAACCTTTTTAAATTTTTTAATGTTTGTTTATTTTTGAGAGAGAGAGAGAGAGAGACAGAGCATGAGTAGGGGAGGGGAGAGAGAGAGAGGGAGACACGGAATCCAAAGCAGGCTCCAGGCTCTGAGCTGTCAGCACAGAACCTGACGCGGAGCTTGAACCCACAAACCGCGAGATCATGACCTGAGCTGAATCTCGGACACTTAACTGACTGAGCCACCCAGGTGCCCCTACATCTAAACCTTTTATAAAATATATGCATTTATGGGGCACCTGGGTGGCTCAGTCGGTGAGTGTCTGACTCTTGATTTCGGCTCTGGTCACCATCTCATGGTTCGTGGGATGAGTCCTGTGCTGGGCTGCCTGCTATCAGCATGGGACTCTCTCTCCCTCCCTCTCCCTCTGCCCCCCTCCCATTTGTGTGCGCTCTTTCTCTCTCTCTCAAAATAAATAAAAAATATATATGCATTGAAGTATCATCTACATATCTGTAGCCTGCTTTTTGAATCTCTCAGTTCTGATTTGATAAATAGATTTTTCTTTTCAATAGACTAAACTTTATCAGTGATTTCTTTTATGGTAAGTGCTTTTTTGTCCCACTGAAGAAAATTTGCCTACACCAAAATCATGGACTCGTTCTCCTGTTTTCTTCTAAGAGTGTTACTATTTTTTACCTTTTATATTTACTTTTATAACCAATCTAGAATTGTTTTGTGTGTACGACATGAGGTAGAAGTCAAGATTGATTTTTTTTTCTCATCTGGATAGACTGTTGATCCAGCACCCTTCGTTGAAAAGAGCTTCTTTCCCAAGTGCACTCTAACACCATCTTTGACGTAATTGAGTGATTATATACATGTGGGTCCATTTCTGGATTCTGTTTTTTCCATCGCTATTCTATTTCACTGTCTTGGTTGGAATTCTCACACTGCCTTAATTACCATAGTAAAACAAGTATAAATATCTGGTGCGGTAAATCCTTCGGCTTCACTGTTCTTCAGTATCAGTCTTACATATTCTAGTTCATTTTGTAAATTTCCACATGAATTTTTGAGTCCGCTTTTTAATTTCCACCAAAAATCCAGATTTTTATCAGATTGTACTAAATTTCTAGATAATCTGGAGAGAACTGACATTTTTATGATATCAAATGACAAAACTTATCTGTACATTCCTTCACTTATTTAGAGTTTCTTCAGTTTTTCTCAATAATATTTTATAGCTTTTAGTGCAGATTTTATATTCACCTTTCATTAGACTTATTCCTAGAAACTGATATTTTTTGGTGCTGCTGGTCCTTTAAAAATTCATTTTCTATTTCTGTTGTTGGTATATAAATATAATTATTTCTCACATATTGGTCTTATATCCAGTGACCTTGATAAATTTGTTAATCTAATAATTTATAAATAATTTAATATTTGTATATGCATAAATATCTCTTTTATAAATAATATTTGTGTATTTCCTTTCCTATCTATCTATCTGTCTACCTACCTTATTTCATTGGATACTCCAAGTAGTATAAAGTTAGTAACATATAGTGGTGACAGTAGTAATCTTTGTCCCCTAACTTACAGAAAATGCTTTAAATATTTCATCTATATCTTTTATCACATTAAGGAAATTGTGTTCTACTCTTAGATTTCAGGAAGCTATTTAAATTTGTGAATGAGTAGTTGAATTTTACAAATGCTTTTGCCATATTCCTAAAAATATTAAGTGATTTCCCTATTTTTTTTTGTTAATTTGGCAATAAAATAGCATGATTTTTGAATGTTAACTACAGTTTGATAGGTGAATGCTGGACTTCAGGTCCTGCATATCTACAACTGGATTTGACATGCTGATATTTGTATCTATGGTAATCTTGTCTAGCAATGTTTAGGAAAGATTGATCTGTAACTTTTTTTCTTGTAATGTCTTTGCCAGGTTTTAGTATCAAGATTACGCTGACATCTTAAAATGACTTGGGAAGTGTTTTTTCTTTTCTCTCAAAGTATTTGTAAAAGAGTGATATTATTTCTGCCTTAAATGTTTGGAAAAGTTTACCAGTCAATCCATCTGGACCTGGAGTTTCTTTTTATGAGGTTTGGGATAACAGAGTCTACTTCTTAAATATTTAGTTACAGGCACATTCAGGGTTGTTTTCCCTTTTTTATTGTGTAAGTTTTAGTAATTTGTGTTCTTTAAGGAATTTGCCTACTTCATCTTGATTGTCATAAAATTATTTATATACTTTATGTTTTTGTTGCCTAAAAGACCTGTAATGATGTCCCACTTTTCAGTTCTGACATTAATAGTTTCTGTTACCTTTCTCACTCTCTCTCCTTATCAGTCTTTTTAGACGTTTATTAGTATTCTTCATCTTTCCAGACAAACAACTTTTGGATTCATTAGTTTTGTTTAGTATTTGGTTTTATGGATGTGTGTATATACACACATACATATAACAGATTTCTACTATTCCCTTAATCATCACTTTCTATTTTAATTTGTTGAGTTGTTTTTTGTTTTTGTCTTCAAGCTTTTGAAATGTGAATTTTCTAATATATGCATTTCAAGCTTTGCTACATCTTAGCTACATCTTACATTTTGACACATCAACTAGAATTTCAATTCCACTGGATTCTGATACTCATGTAAAATACTCCCTCCTTATTTTCATATTATTCACCTTTTCCTCTATATTTTTGAACAAATTAATAATAACTTATGACCAAAAATCAAAGGAAAAACTAGAATCAAATCTAAGGAAGATTCAGAAATTACCATTAACTGACAAGGATTTTAAAATAAGTAAAATTAATAATTCAAGAAAGCATAAAATAGAAAATACAGAAAAAGAGCATAAACGACTTGTGAGTTATAATGAATAGTTCCTTCCCTCTTTTCTATTCCAATCATGACAATATAATTAGAGTCCTAGAAGGAGAGGAGAAAATATGACAGAGAACTATTTGAAGAGAAAATGCCTCCCCCACCAAGAAAAAGAAAAGAGAAGAAAAATTACAACCAAAGATACCAGTTTGCAGATTATTCTCTTACCATTGTTTGGTAAGATCTTTATTTAAGACTGAGTTGATTCCTATCCATTCACTCAAAGAAGTATACTTTTAAACATTTTTTTTTCATTTTTAAGTTTATTTATTTATTTTGAGAGAGAGACAGCATGAATCAGGGAGGGGCAGAGAGAGAGGGAGAGAGAGAATACCAAGCAGGATCCACTCTGCCAGCACAGAGCCAAACACGGGGTTTGAACCCATGAAACCATGAGGTCATGACCTGAGACAAAACCAAGAGTCAGATACTTAACCCACTGAGCCACTCAAGTATCCCAAAGAAGCATGCTTTCTGAATCAAGGTCCCTGTGAAGTCATCTGACATCATCCACAAGTGTCACAAAAACTTTGACCTTTAAGCAATATATGATGGATTAGCTCCAAAATGAATGCACAAAGGCAATTCAGAACATAGGGTGAGATTATAGAAGAATAGAGTAGAGGTTTTCTTGGGTTGGGAAGAGGTAACGAATTGGAGGGAGGGATAATGGAATAGGAGTATACAATCATGTTTTCTGCTTCTAAAACTTGGATACATCTAGTATGAAAATAAATTAACTGGAACTTTCGCTGTAGAATGAATTGGTACCTAGGTTCCAAAGCTGAAATCAGAGAGCCATTAAATATTTCACTTTCTAAAAAGATCCATGAATAATTGGTATTAGGCATGTTCGTTAGATTTTACTAAGAAGCAGCTGGATCTGCCCTGCTATCCCAGCTTTTACCCCAGTACCCTACCTTTTTGTTCCTTCTCCAATCTCCTTCTTCTTCCCTGAAATCCACTTACTGAAGAAGGGAGGGAAAGGTGTTAGAGTTGCAAGGAGGTCAATGTTTATGCAAGAATAGCATTTTCTCGCCAAATTCCGTCAAAAACAAATAAGAGAGGGCTTTAGAAGGATCACTCTAGAAGTAGAGCACATCTTCATTAACTGGCCTCCCTCTCTTCAGATTGATTTCCTATACTGGTATATTCTGGTATTGCCATTAGAATGATTTATAGTGAAAAAATTCTAGGAAGAGTTTGGATAAGTAACCTGGCAGTTTTCAGGGGGTATATAACACAAAGATGTGTGCCTATGTCTCATTTTTAGATCTCTAAAAAGCTAAAGTATTGAATAGTTATCCGTAAGCAGACAGATGAGGAATGATCATGTGTGTTGTGCTTGAGAAGAAGACTGCCTCCCAAGCCAACTCACACACCAGACCCCGGATGGCATAGAAAAGGATTTCTATAGTTCTTATGACTCTGTGTGAAAAATAAAAGGTGAGGGGCAAGGTATAAACCATAAGATTACCAAGGAAGCTACCAATGCAGCTAAGAGATACCCAATCTAATCTGTAGAGGTAAATACTGGCATTGATCACCTGCAGAGGTGGAAAGTAAGGTGTGGCTACCCCTTTCTAGGTATATGTTGTCTTCTATTTCCCCTCCACACCAGAGGGATTGTTCCAAGATGGAAGAGAGGGAAGAAGAATGAAAAGTTAGACTACTCTCTCCTTTACTCCAAAGTTCTGTATTGGAAAGAGAAGTGGTAACACAGATCACAGTATCTGTTCACTCTATCTCCACAAGCTCTATCATCCTGGAAGGGTAGAACGGATGTAAATAAAACATTAGACCAAAGTTTTAAATTAAATTAAGCTGACTTTTCAATTATTTATCTTGACCAGAAAGGTATAGGATGTGTTCAAGGGGTTGATTATTAGCATGCAGAGATTGGGAGAAAAAAATCATTTTAAATTTATGTCTCAATAAATTCAGAATTACCAATATGTCAGTTATACAAGCTTCTATGTGATGTTGCCTTTCTTCCTTGGTTAAGTAATTTTACTTGATATGTAAAGACTATTATAAAAGAGCTTGGCTAAGAAAATTTGCAATTTCTTGTGTCCTGAGTTCCCTAGTTTACAGAGAGAGAGAGAGAGAGAGATGTCCAGGCTTTAAAATTGTACTTAGTGGGAGGAATAGGGAAAAATATATTTATTCCATTTTCCCAGAAGTTGAAGCCTGAATTTTTAGAAGCTGTAGAACCTAAAAGCCAGGTGTGCTATTTATTCTCCATTTGCCACTCCTGACAAATTATCTCTGCTGGTCTTCACCACAGAAAATTGTCCTCTACAAATTACAACACCTGTGCTTCCAAGCCCTCTGACTTCTCACTGGGTTTAGCTATGGAATGCATCTTTACAAGACTAGAAGTTCCTAAGAGAAAGATATTAGGGTACATATCTTCCTTGCTTGCTTACTCCCTGCCAGGCTACAATTTTAGCAGTCACTCCATTCACTACTCGTGGTCACCACACTTTCTGGGTACCAGTAGCCCCACTTACTCCTGCATAACAGAGTAATAAGTCTGGAGCTCATTCAGCCTCCTCACAGTTCCTGGTGCTTTCACATTCCTTGTTGGTCTCCTGAGCCCTACCCAGACCTCTGAGTTAGGTTCATCACAAGACTCTGTTCAAATAGTATGTTTTCTGCTGGGAACCTGGTTGATCTACTGAGAGACTGATATTTTTTTTCCCTTTGCTTCTCTTTGGGGCAATTGAAGGTAATGTCCAGCAGCTCAAGTTGTTGTTGGTTGCATGCAAACAGGAAGTGAAGAAAAGCAGATTAGTTAATATCCCCCAACAGATCTTCACTGTATAACATGTCTAGGCCTCTTTCCTCAGGGTTCAGCTGGTTCCCATGTGATCACTGAATAATGTAGTGATGTGAAAATCACATGGATCATGGGAGAAATATTAGTAAACCAATCCCAGCTAAACCTTGAGGAAACCATGCTCAGATTATTTTACTGGAATGTATATATTCCATTAAAGAGCTAAATTCTTTCCTTTTGTCAAAACTCTACAGACACTCCAATGAATTCCTCTATCCATTCTTCCCTTTTCCTGATAAGAATGTGCTACTGTTCCTTCCCTTGATAAGACTTACTTTAAAAGCCATTTTACAGACTTGTCACTCTCCCAGTTCTCTCTGCTGTGGAATTCATTTGGTCACCAACATTCCCTATTCTCCTGTAAAATTTATTCTCTTTTTTTCCCCAGAGATGAAGCCACTTTGTTGAATAAGGCAGTGGACAATTTATAAAGAGATTTTAATGTGTACGTTGGCTCTAGTTCATATAAATAGTCTGCTGAAAATATGTAATATGTGTGCAGCTGATTTTCATCTTAGGTAACGATGGGATTTTCATCTTAGGTAACGATAGGAACTGAACCATAGTGCCAGATAAAAGAGCAAGACTGGTGCTAAGAACTTTGGCCAAACCAGTGAAACTAGTGAAATCGCCATTCATTTGGAATCTGTGTGTACAACCTCAGTTCAAATAGAGGACACTGGAGAGGTATCAATGGAACATATAGTGAGAGTGAACCATTGCCACACAAACACTGGGTTTCAAAAGGATACTCTGATCCTAATTCTGTCAAAGAAGAACATACAAAAGTAAGTTTGGTACCATATGATTTCACTTATATGTGGAATCTAAATAACAAAACAAATGAATAAAAAAAAGAAAAAGCAGAAACAGACCTGCAAATACAGAGAACAAATTGATGGTTGCCAGAGAAGAGGGGAGTGGGATTTGGGCAAAATGGGTGAAGGAAAGTAGGAGATACCAGCTTCCAGTTACGCAATGAATAAGTCACAGGAAGAAAAGGTACAGCATAGGGAATATAATCAATGATATTGTAGTAGTGTCGTACAGTAACAGATGGTAGTAGCTACACTTGTGGTGAGGACAGCATAACATATAGACTTCACTAGGGGCACCTGGGTGGCCCAGCCAGTTGAGCGTCTGACTTCAGCTCAGGTCACGATCTCACGGTTTGTGGGTTCAAGCCCCACACTGGGCTTTGCACTGACAACGTGGAGCCTGCTTCAGATTCTGTCCCCCTTTCTCATTGCCCCTCCCTGGCTCATTCTCTCTCTCTCTCTCTCTCAAACATAAATAAAACATTAAAAAACACACAGACACACACAAAAACCCATATAGACTTCACTGTGTTGTACACTTGAAACTAATGTAACATTGTGTGTCAGCTACACTTCGGTAAAAAAAAAAATGCAGACATGATTTAAGAAAAAAAAGTTTGAGTGTTGGGAGAAAAAACAGAAAGACCAAAAAGCCTTGGATTTCTTTTTCAGTTATGCTACCTGACAAATTAGATCCTGGCTGAGTCTCTTAACCTTTCAATCTCAGATCCTTCCCCTCAAAAGTGCTCCTTACTTATACCCATCTCAACTTTTTGTTTAAAAATTCCTTAATTTTTAGTCCAGAATCATCTTAACTTTAGTCCAGAAGATAGAGTGACATTGTCTGTATCATAACTTTGCATTTTACAGACTTTTGAGATTTCTTATATCTATGCAATATGAGAAATCCACAATATTATCCATCCATTTGTGTCCTTTGGCAAACATCAGTGCAATAATAAATTTTCAAATAACATGATGGCGTGCTTAGTGGATAAAGAGATATATAAGAAAAAAGTCATCACTTCTGAAAGCTTAGAGTGTTCTGTTCATCATAAGCTTTTAAATATAAATCAAAGTGATAGACAAACAAGTAAGTACATAGGGAAATATGACAAATGAGTACAACTATTAATGGTTTGAGCCTGCTGTTGCTCAGGAAGAATTCCTAGGAAATGCAGCCTAATCTCAAGTAGAGAAAGAAAATGAGGGTATCTCCGGCCTGTGGGACATTTGAAGAATTTAAGGAGGGCAATTTAGAGGCCATAAGCACCTTCACTGAAGCTGAAAAGAAACACTGGGGGGCCGTGCAGAGCTGGCAGTGATACAGTTCCACAAAGAGCATGGGAATGGAAGCCAGAGCCAGTTGTGGACATGGATCCTTCAGCAACTAACCCTGTGATGTATTATTCAATGCCATTTTCCAGTGACCAATAGGGAGGCAATTAAGAGTTTTGAATTGGGAAGTAGTAACATGAAAACAGCATTCCAAGCAAGTAAATCTTGTCTTATTCTGCTGCATGTGTGAACATAGAGAGCAGGGGACAGAGGAGCTATGTTTCAGGGCTCAACAATTCTTACAACCATATTTTCATCTTAGCCAATGATGAAGAGAAAATAAAAATGTTTCCTCTGAGGTCACTTCCCATTACATTTTGAAGGAGCAAACACAAAAGTAACCCTGCTTCTTTCACTTTTTTTTTTTTAATTTGCCACTTGGTTTTTAAATGAGGGCCTATATTGAAGCCCTACTAACACACAAATGTATTTGACACAGTTTGTTCCTATAGATGGCAAATGACATATGAATGTATTTCATCAGAATGCCTCATCAAATGCAGCCCTCAAGCACTGAAAATAAAAATATACTTTTATTTACATTTAAAAGCTGATGACAAACATAATACTCTAAGCTTTCAGAAGTGATAACTTTTTTCTCCTATATCTCTATATCCACTAATCCCTTAGTGAAAATCTGAAGCTGACAAGGAAGCTTCAAGGAGGGTCCAATCTAAGTAAATGGAACATTAAGGTTTGATGCAAAGATAGTAGTTTAGCCACTTCTTGTCCTGGAAAATCTTTCTCTTTCTGACAACTCCATCAATTTTTCTTTTATTTCTAACACTTTTAATTTTTCCCAGAATAGTTAACTGCCTGATTCAGATACAGAATGGACTGGAAGAATACATCCTAGGATATCAGAATCCTATGTCTAAGAGAGTCACATCATGGGATTCGTTGATTCTTTGTTGCTTAATTTTTTTTTTTTTTTTTTTTTTTTTTTTGCTATAAGACTGACATAATAGATCTCCATGTGGGATGACCATGAGACTACAGATAGAATTTGAAACTTCCTTCTATGGATATTTTCATGAAATAAACTGCCACCAAATTCTATGGTAGTTTTAATTATTAGTTTTGTTTTTACATTCTTGTTACTTCATTTTTGAAATCCCTAACTCTAGGAAAACAGAAGTTATAAATGTAATGTCAGGCTACTTCATAAATAAAAGCTCTTACCTGACTTCCCTTTCCACAGAGAAATGGGGTAAAGAGTCACTATGGCTGCAGGGATAAAGGTGTTTCTTCTTTCTATCAGGGCTGAACCCTCCTTTGTGTGCTTCTGCTATGCCAGCCCAGCAGGGCCACCAGACCCGCCTCCCTTTATGTTCAGGCTCAAGCACTTGTGATTCTGAGCCAATTGCAGGGAAGGCCCAATCCTAACATCAGATATAGTTTGGGTCAGTCTTGCCATTCAAGATTTGCTAACCCATATTCCTGGAATGATCCTTGGAAAGCATTTTTCTAGTCCATGTGGTTCCCACCTCGGTTTCTTGATTTGATGCTTCAGTGCTACATCAGAAATATAGACATGATATGAACAGTGTCACTGAGGTGTGGCCTTTTCTTCATCTTCCTCTCAGGTCAGGTGAGATTCCTCTCTCCATCCTCCCACACAAGGCTGTAATTTTCCTCCTAAATTGTTGATTAGTAGGGATTCAGTGGCTTATGTGCTTAGCTATCTCCCCACTTCAGCTGTCCTTCCTTACTGAAAAGGCCAACTTTTCAGCAGTTCATGTCAGGTCTAATTTTATATATTCTTCTTATGAAATAAGAATTGGAGGTGGCTGACACAGGAAGTGCTTTCCCCCCTAGAACTTCTCCTGAGTCTCTCCTGCTCTGCTACTGAGGTCCCAACCAGTGGCCCCACAGAGGTGACCATTTCCCTATATAGTCACTAACAGGTTATTTTCTCTCTTCCTTACAAATACTTTTCTCATTTTCTAACTCCCCAATAATCAACCATTTGTGACTACAGAAACACTTTGTGGATGTGGTTCAATAACTACAATGTTCTCTAGTAATCTTTTGAGAGAAAATAAGTAAAACTGCATGTTTGAATGGAGTAGGTATATGAATTAAATAATTTTGCATCAAATAGGGGTCTGTCAATACAGCCCAGCTGGTTAATAAAGAACTCCTTAAAGACATAGCAACTTTAATCCTGATACCATAAATTTGATCCTAAGGTCCTGATTTGAGACCTGAATCAAAATGCACTATCAGCAGACACCTGGATATTCACTTACAAAAAAAAATTAACTTGAACTCTTACCTTACACCATATACAAAAATTAATCCAAAATACATTAGCAACCTATAAATAAGACCAAAGTCATAAAAGTCTTACAGGTAAAAAAGGGTAAGTATTCATGACCTTGGATTTGGCAATGAATTCTTACATATGATTCCAAAAAGAAAAATAAATAAATTGGACTTCATCAAAATTTAAAAGTTCTGTGCATCAAAGGATATTGTCAAGAAAGTGAAAACAGGATGAGAGAAAATATTTGCAAGTTATATACTTGAAAAACACTTCATATCTAGAATAAAATCAATACCTCCTACAACTCAACAAAAAGACAACTCAAAAAATGAAGCAAGGGCTTGAATAAACATGTTTCCAAAGAAGATTTACAAATATCCAACAAGCATATGAGAAGATGCTCAACCTCATTACTCATCAGGGAAATACAAATGAAATCCACAATGAGATACCACTGCACACCCAGTAGGAAGGTTATACAAATTTGGGGGAAATAACAAATGTTGGCAAAGGTGTAGAGAAATTGGGAACCTTGTACACTGATGGTGGGCTTCTGTGGAAAATGGTCCAGCTTCTGTGGAAAACATATTTGACAGTTCTTCAAAAAGTTAAATAGGGGTGTCTGGGTGGATCAGTCAGCTAAGTGTACGAACTCGGTTTAGGTCATGATCTCACAGTACGTGAGTTTGAGCCCTGTGTTGGGCTTTGTGCTAACAGCTCAGAGCCTGGAGCCTGCTTCGGATTCTGTGTCTCCCTCTCTTCCTTCTCCTCCCCCACTCACATTCTCTCTCTCTCTGTCTCTCTCTCTCTCTCTCTCTCTCTCTCTCTCTCTCAAAAATAAATGAACATTACTTTTTTAAAAAAAGTTAAATATAGAATTACCATATAACCCAACAATTCCACTCCTAAGTATATATCTACAAGAATTGAAAACAGGGACTGAAACAGGTACCTGTGTGCCAATGTTGCAGCATTATTCAAGATAGCCAGAAGGTGGCTCCTGTGTTCATCAACAGATGAATGAGTAAACAAAAGTGGTATATCTATACAGGGAATATTATTCAGACATAAGAAGAACTGAAATCTCTGACACAGGCTACAACTTGGATGAACCATTCAAAGTTAAATAAGCCGGAAAAAAATTCATTTGCATGAACTATCTAGAATAGGCAAATTCATGGAGCCATAAAGTAGATTAAAGGTTACTAGAAGATGGAAAGAGGGGAAAATGGGGAGTTATGGCTTTAATGGGAGAGAGTTTCTGTTTGGGATGGTAGAAAAGCTTCAGATAGTGGCAATGTGCTTATACAACATTGTGAATATACATAATTAATGCCACCGAATGGCTTACTTTCAAATGCTTAGAATGGCATAAAACTGGCTTTTTAATGTTATACATTATTATATCACAATAAAATCAAGAAGTAAAAACATTTACTGTCAACACAAACTCAGAGGTGTCCAGCAGCATTTCACTCAATATAGTTAGAACCCAAACACTAGTGTAGTAGTGAGCTGGGTATGTGAGGAACTGGCAGAAGAGAAGATTCTAAAAATGATCTTGGGTTATTATTTAGCCCTGGTCTTCTGGAGTCCAGCTGGTATTTTGAGTTCTAGTGTTCATTCAACCCTAAAAAGATGGATTAAAGAAATAATACAGGAAAATTGGACACGGACTCTCTTGGTTCTAAACAAATTTATGTACTTTTTGTTTGCTTCAGTATTTGAGGAGTTGAAAGGGATGTTAAGTGTAGATATTCTGTTGAAATCTCAGCAGTGATGATGGTAATTTAGTTTCCTCTACACTGTATTATAGCCTCCTAACACTACACCATCTTGGCACATTACTGGAGGTCGAGGCTGAGAAGCAGTATAAATGCTTAGTTAATTAATTATAATCAGTGATACTACAGTGGATTCCATATGACACTAAAGTCTTTGGTAGAAAGTTGTGTGTAGTTCTTCACAGCACTTATAGATTAGTCTTCAAACAACATAGCCTGTGTTTGTGCCACAGGACCTCACTCCTGTGGTTCCCAACATTTCCAAAGGGGAAACTGTAGAGCAATAATGTAGCTAAAAGGCACTTGAACCAGTACATATGGTGGGTTCAGATATGATGGGTTCTTGCTTTTTCTGCACCGTCTCTTTTTCCAGAAATCTCACCTCAGGGAAGATAGGAAGAACATGTGAGGCCTTCCACCAGCTCATCTCAACCCCAAAGGTAAAAACTTCCCCATCAGAACAGGAGGCTTTCAGAAGGAATCACCCTTCTAGCTGCATCTTGGACATACTTCCTACTCCCTAGGCTTCAGTCTTCATTGTCCAGGAAATCATATGTTCATGCCCAAAGATGCTAGATACGCGACAAGCAGACATGTTTGCATAATCTGCATTACCTTTCCCATAGTTCAATATAATTTCCCCAAATGTTTCATTTCTTTTATTTCAGAGACTGTGACAGTTAGGATTTTGAAGTACAAGCCTGCATCTGTAATCCATTTATGAACTCTCTCCAGTGCAATCGCAAAGAGAGAGGGAAAAAAAAGTTTGGGGGGAGGAATTATTTGGAGTAAAAAAAAAAAGGCATTGAAAAACAAGCAGAGGGGAGTAGGAGCACATCTGTTTTCGTAAGAAATCATGGAACCTGGCCCTTTTTCAGTGGGGTATTTTACTACCACATGGCTTTAATCCTACATCTGGGCCTGTTGTTTTATGAAATATTTCCCACAGATGATGTCAATTATAATTTTTGTCCCGGTCGTCAATTTACAGACTCTTGGAATAAGACAAAATGAAACAACCAGAAAAAGAACAACTTATGTGGTCTACTCTCTGACAAAATTATAGCTGTGTGATACACATCTAAAATCAATAACTCTGCTAATGATTAGCAGAACACATTGCTTGGTTTATGAGCAGAGATGAGGCCCACACTGTGCACATGTTTGGCACTGGATTGCATTTTTTGTTTGCTGTGTATTTACCAGCAGATGTTCAGCCGTTTATTTAATGCTTCTTCTCTGAGCCAGTAGTAGGCCCGTGTCTGTGCGACATTTATAAGTCATCTGCCAGCAATACAGGTGGAATGCTTTCATGGAGCCTTTTTTAGTTCCTTCTGCAGTGATGATCTATCAGAGAAATCAAGGATAATTCTTTATGGAGTTATATGGCTATTAAGATGTGGAGCTCTGATCTTGTGTGTAAAGTTGAAGAAATTTGGATTCCAGCATATGGAATCAGAATCGCTCTTCAGAATCACTTTGAAAGAGTCATTTGTGGTGTTCAACTTTAGCAGCTGGTCTGAGGGCGAAAGGTTTTGTGGAGAAACAAAGAAACTCCATTAGTTCTGAGTAGACCAAAAGTTTGGATAGAAATGGTTTCTCTCTTTACTTACAGGGACTCTTTCAATGCAAAAAGATAGACCAGGTCCTTTAAAAATTATTTCATGCTACAACATTTTGTAATTAATAAGAAGCCGGATAACTGAGTCCTTTAAAGTTCCTGGGAGGATGAAATTGAGTTGAGGAGATTTTGCCTCTTTTGGGAGTAGCCAGTGCTCTAGCTATTGCAAGTTTTAAAATAAGAGGAAAAGAAGGAAAGAAGAAAGAGTTCCAGAATATTCTAAATCTTCATGATTTCGTTAGTGTGTGTGTGCTGCATTTTTATATACTTTTTTTTATTTTTTTAATTTTATTTTGAGGGGGAGAGAGCAAGCAAGCACTAGCAGGAGAGGGCAGAGAGAGAGAGGGAGATAGAAATTGCCAGGCAGGCTCTGCACTGTCAGCACAGAGCACAACATGGGGCTCAATCCCACCAATGGCGAGATCATGACCTGAGCTGAAATCAAGTGTTGGATACTTAACCAAGTGAGGCACCCAGGAGCCCCTTGATATAATATTTTTAATTTTAGAAATCCATTGTTTCATTTTAAAGTCCAAATATTGAGCATTTAATAGCATTTGATATTGATAGATGTGTTTAAAGACATAAATGATATTTCATTTCTTAACATGCTACCTGCAGTTCCTCATAAATTTTCCCTATTGACTAGGTTCTCCTTATTATCCCTGTTCTTCCAGGTGTTCTAGAAGTGAAGAAGCCTGAGACTGAGATTCAGGTGCATGTGATTCATTAAATAAGCATCCTCAGGGAAAAAGGAGTGAAGAAAGCAGGTCAGGGAAGGGAACTGAGCAAAGACCCTAACATGGAGTCTGGCTTCAGTCTGATCCCACAGGGAGCTCTGGAGTATCAATTGTACCTCAGCGCTGGCCCCACTTGGGGCAAGGGAGCAGGGAAGTCATGCATATAATCTCCCCTGCAAAGGGGAGCTGAGCTCCTGCTCAGCTGAGGACAATCCTCTAGAGAAGAGGGGAGACATGAGCCTTTAGCAGCTGATCTGGACAGCCATTAGAGGAACAGCACAGGACCTCTGAAGGGGATCGGCCACCCATTGTGTCCAATGACACAATGTGTTTTGTATGAGAGAAAAGACAGTCTAAAAACAATCCACTGAAAGAAACTTCACCCTCAATGTCCAGATATGTAACCATTTGATAATATCATGTTGAATTCCCAGGTTTTCTTCCTGTCTTCTTTCCAAGTATTTCTGCAGTGCTGACAACTCTGAGGCGACCTAGCCAGGTGTCAGACCCAGGAAACACAGAAGTGCCCAAGGTTCAAGGAGATGAGTCTGACGCCCCCCCCCCCCCCAACAACTGCTCACTGCTCTTGAGCATTAAACTGTTTTGGCTTGTAGCATGTGTTCTCTTAAACTGTCCACGCTCCCTTGTCTAAAGCCAGGTTAGGGTTTGCTGTGTACCAGAGAAGGAGGGTGTGAATAATAGCCTCACATAACCCTCACAAAGACAGCACCAAGTGCAGCTCACTCTGAATTACCTGCTTGAAATGATTTCAAGGGAAGTGTGAGATGGACCCTTCTTTGCAAACTGTCTCATCCATACTGCTAGAATTTCCAACACTCCAGATTTCTTTCTATGATTTAAGGTTTTGTTGCCACAACAGCACTATTTTAAAATAGAAATGTGCTAGGCAGAATTGTAGCTGTGCACCAAAGTGGGCAGAGTGAAATAAACACTGTAGGAATCCAGAGTTGGGGCACTGGTCTCAATTTCCATATTTCTCTGCATGTTTATTATTTAAGCTTGGAAACTGAGATAATTATATTTTAAAAACTGAGCTTATAGTAGCTAGTTTTATATAGTGATTGTGAGAATAAAATCTCTCTCTCCCCACACTTATTTTATACTACCCAAATTAAAAACAAAAACCAATGTACTCTTTTTCTCCCCTTTCAGGCCACTCTCACTTATTCCTTCATTTACCATTTTGTATTTATCATCTCTTCTTCTAGTAGACATTTGACAAGTGCTGCATTAAGTGAGTAAATGGCTCATTCAAGTGTGAGAAACAGCTTCCAAGCAGATAATCAGAACATAATATAACAAAGCTACAACAGAGCTTGGTAGGGAATCCTGGACAAGTATAATGGGGAGCACTGCTAAGCAGAGGGCGCTCACATTTGAGTGGGGTCTAGAAATATGAGTAGGATTTGCCAGGAAAGCAATAAAAAGGCAGAAAATGTATGTACAAAGGCTCAGAAACATACAAATGATAGAAAAGACTGCATACAATGAGGGGGAAGCAGGCGATGAAAGCAGCATAAGCTTAGGAACAAATCATAACGCTCTTTTCAAGAGGCAAAGGCATACAAGATTTTCTTCTGAAGGAAACGGAACAATAAAGGCGTGTAAGTTGATTTGTTTTTTGGACAATGACTCTGATGTTTTTCCTAGAGTCAGCAGGGGTCAGCAAACTTGAAAAATAGCTTTATTGAACACAACCACACCCATCTGTTTATAGGTTGCTGTGCCTGCTTTCACAAAACAGCCTCAGAGTTGAATACTTATGACAAGAACCTATGGCTCACAAAGCTGAAAATATTTACTGTTTTGCCCTTTACAGAAAAAAAAAAGTTTGTGGACTTTAGAGGAAGTCTAAAGGAGAGTTAAGGAGGAAGGAGAGATGAGAGGAAGGAGATTAGAGGAAGGAGAGATTTGGTGCTTAGAGGAGATGCCCAATTTGGGAGATACTTCTGTGATGGAATTTTTAATCCCTGTTGACTGACTAGATGTGAGGAAGAGACGCCAAGTGTGACTTACAGATTTCAACTTGCACAATGACTTGGATAGTTGATAGTGACGGTAAATGCAGAAAAAGGAATAGATGAGAGGCAAGGAGGCAAATGGATAATAAGCCCAATTTTGAACATGTTGAGAGTGAAGCGCTGATGCAAGACCTCAAGGCTGATCTTGAGTTGGCAGCTGGAAAAATGAGGAAGAGGAGAGACAGACTTGTTTCCTTTCTTCTGTGAGTACTCTGCCTGAGCAATGCTGTCCATTACTCTATAGTATTCTATACAAGACGTTTTTGTGACTTTGTTATACTATGTCATAATTATCTATTTGGAAGCTATAAATTTGGAAACTATCTATTTGGAAGCTCACTCACGGCACCTTATGCAGTGCTTGTCAAATGTCCACAGAAAGCATATTCTCCCATCTCCCTCTTCCATCTGTGATCTCACTGTGTATCTGCATCCATGTCCTCAGCTCTAATTACAGTAGCATCAGTGATTCACAAATATGTATCTCACACCAGACCTCATCTCTCTGACACCTGTCATTTTTTAAATTATTTTGTATTATTTTTAAAAATTTTAAATGTTTTTTGTTTTATATTAGAGAAGAGACAGAGAGACAGAGCATGAGTAGGGGTGGGGTAGAGAGACAGACACAGAATCCAAAGCAGGCTCCAGGCTCTGAGCTGTCAGCACAGAGCCCGACGCAGGGCTCGAACTCACGAGCAGTGACATTATGAGCTAGCCAAAGTGAAATGCTTAACTGACTGAGCCACCTAGGCACCCCTGACATTGGTCATTTTTTAATGGCCTAAGCCTTTTGAACACCTCCTCTTTTTCCATTAGAATTATTTTTCCTTTTGTCAATCCTGCCTTCCCAACGTAGGTAGAATTCCCAACCAGCGTATCCCGGGTCCTCATGTTACTGGTTTATAGATACATCCTTCCTCATGGTATTTGAAGGTGCACAGGAATGTTGTAAGGTTGTGCAATTCTTCTGCTACACCCCAGGTGATTAACCAGCTATACTAGAGGTTCTGATGTCCAGCTTCTGGCTGGCTGGATATTAAGCAGTCAGTGGCGGGGGAGGGGGTGGTGGGGAACACGGGGGTTTTTCTGTGAAATTTCCCCTTGCTGGGTCTCTCTCAACTGTGGCATTCAGTTTTGGCTCCCTGCCTTCCAGAAATTCTGGCAACTGATTAAGCCCATCTAATAAGTGCCTTCTTTTTAACCTACTAAAGTGGTTTCTGTTACCTAGAACTGAATCTTCATAGAGATAAGCCCCAGATTTCTTCTCCAGCCTTTTTAATACCACAGTTTATGTCACTCTTTGTGCTCCAACTATAGTCAACTTTTTATGGTTCCTCCAGCTTCCCATTCTGACTACCACAGGCCCTTTGCGCTTGTTTTTCCCTCTGTCTGGGATGCTTTATTCTCACCTCCCTCTCCCAAACCCAATGTATTATTTCTGCTATTGTTATATTACTCACCTCAGTCATTACTTGTTCTAAAACTTGTCTGATCTCCCTGACTACATCACATTCCCCTGTGAATATCTTTAACATATTGATGTTGCATATCTCATTTGTAATTTGCATTTACTCACATGGTTGTTGGATTAATGTTTTTCAGTCTTCTATACTGTTAGCTCCATGGAAGCAATGCTCACTAACTTATACCCAGAATTTAAAATAATACCTGGTACATATCATGAGTATTGGCTGTTTTGATAATTGGTAAATTTGTTTAAGCAGTTCAACCAATTGTCATTGCTCCAAGTTCCTTTGGAAAGCATTAAGGACCCCTTATTCTTATTTTATAAATAATATTATATATGTACATATATATATTTTAAAAATAATATATTTTATAAATAATATATAAGTATATATATATATATATGTAAAATAAGCATATGTTATAGTAAGTCTATTGTTCAAATTTCAGCAGTTCAGAATTTAGCGTTTTTAGGCCTCCCAGAAATACACCTGTTACTCTCATCTCTGGTCAAGATGATCAGTCTACAGGATTTGAAATCACAGGGAGTCAAGAAAGGTTTAAAAGTAGACGCTATCCTCCTCCAAGATTATGCTTCAGAAATTGGTAATATAATCAATAAGTCTATTAATATTACATAAGACATATCTTGAGGTAGTATGCAGGATGAATTAAGAAGAGGTAACCAAGGCAATCTACTATGGCCTGAAGGAGGGGAAGGATGCAAATTAAAAAAAAAAAAAAAGGCAATGATTGAAGTTGAGGCCGCTGGAGAATAGGAATGTTATTACCAGAATTGGAGAATAAACATAAGCATGAGGATAACATCTGTGTTTCACTTTTTAGGCTGTACTTGTTGCTTCTGTTTTTTATTTTTCAGAAGTAGAAAATGAGAATCAGAGAAGTCATAATTTGTCCAAGGGTGTAGAACATAAATGGTCAAAGCCAGCATACAAACTCAGTGCTCTGATCCTACATTCTGTGTCCTTTCCACTGCCCTGTGTACCTTGGAGGAAGAAGGTGGTTCAGAGGGAAAGAAGTGGTATTGATTTGGACAAAAATATAAGGGCTTTTGTTTTAGACATGATGAGTTTGAAGCAAGAAAACCTTAATATAAAAGCTTCAAGCAGGTTCTCTAAAATATTTATGAAATGTGTCATTTATAAAATATATTTGGAGGAAAGGCTCATGTGGGTTGATTCAATACTAAAGAAAAACTATTTTATTACAAATAATGACCCTCCAATCTATCTGCTTGGCCATCCCTAGTGACTAACCCTGAAGACATCTGCCTTTGGGTTATGTTACAGTCCTACTCTTAAACCCCTTAAAATAAAAATTAATAAGTGCCTTCCTGTCTTATTTCACAGAGTCCCATCTTGTATACTAAATCAATTTCCAAGAATATCCTGAACATACTAAGCCTTGTGTACATCTTATGTCTTGAGTTCTGATACTGATATATTGGTCTGGAAGAGTCTATGCAGATGGAAAAGAATTTGTTTACTCCTCGAGAGTCAACACTAGAAGATCTAGTTCAACTTTCACTTTTCTACAAAGTATAATGACAAGTGTCCAAATAAGTGATCCAGGGTTGAAGCTGGAGAGATGTTCAAATTAATGAGATTTAGATCTGATCTAATTTTTTTTAAAAAGAAAAGTCTTTTTTTTTAAACAAATATAATGTTTATTTATTTTTGAGACAGAGAAAGAGAAAGAGCAAGAACGAGAGAGGGTCAGAGAGAGGGAGACACAGAATCTGAAGCAGGTTCCAGGCTCTGAGCTGTCAGCACAGAGCCGGATGTGGGGCTTGAACTCACGAACTGTGAGATCGTGACTTAAGCCGAAGTCATATGCTTAACTGACTGAGCCATTCAGGTGCCCCAAGAAAGACTTTTCAATCAGATTTAGGACTGTCCCAAGAGACCAGATGGTGTACAATTTGTATTTCACTGAAATTAGTAAATTTCAGCCCAGAACATTTAATTATACTTAAAAAAAAATAGTGATAGGCTTAGTGGTAAAAGAAGATGATCCTGAATACTGTTTATAAAAAGTAATAATAATTATTATAAATTTTATTTAATTAATCTTTATTGTCATTAATATCTTTTAGAGCCAGACATAATTCCAGATGTAATAGCTAGAATTAGAGAAGTCTGTGATAACTTGTGTCTATTACAGGAGGAGATAAGGCAGAGTGAATCTTCTCAAGGGGCTTGCACACATCCTCTTATTAAGGGAGGGCCAGTTTGGGATTTGTCATTTGTCTTGAACTATTTGCCAAATGCCTTGGAGTTGGCAAACCCCAAACCTAGTTTGGTTGAGTGTTTTTCTCTCAATTTTTAAACCCAAGTGATTCCTAGGGAAATTTAATCCATATGTTTCAGAATCGTTTACACTTAACTCATCAAAATGTTTTGTAAGGGCTATTTGATGTCCAAATGTCTTTTAAAGCCCATTTTTTTTTTATTTAGAAACAGGAAATTGTTCTTTGTTTTGTTTTTTGTTTTGTTTCTTTTGTAAGAGTAAACAACCTAGGAACACAGAAAGACTGAGACCAACTTCAAAATTTTTAACAGTTGGGCTTAAACAGATCCTGTACACATAGAACAGCATATTCTTAAAACCTATACTTTTAGCATAGCCTAGGTTGCTAGTACCCAGGATTCTTATTAGCTCACTAACACCAAATAAGTGTTTTCAATGATCAATGATTCTTCTAGGAAAATATAAAAAAAAGAGGCTGTCTTTAGAAAACATAGAAAATATTGATACATTAATAACCACACAAGGAATTAAAATATAGTCAATTATTTCCTAATTAAAGCATAATGCCTTATTGGTTTTGTAGAAGAGTTCTCTAATAACTGAGCAAAACATGTACAAGTAATTTACAAAAGAACTATAAATGGCTAATATGGATATGAAAAACTATGCAACTGCACTAATACTTGGTAATAATTTTGTGCATATTTTTGATCACTCTCTGGATAAATATGAAGTATTTTATAATATATGACTAGAAGTCAGTAAAGTCTTTATGAAAGGGAATTTGGCATGATTAAATTAAAAAATAATGTGCACACTCCTTGACCCATTCATAAGAAACATTTCCAAAAATACAAAAAAGGGTTTTCAAAAATATGCATTGCAGCATTAACACAGTGAAATGATGTATTTTTGTAATATGCTTGTCATAAAGACAGTGGAAGCAAAATTATTTAAGAGATCAAACCAGTAGAGGTCTAAAAAATGAGGAAGGCAGAAATTCTGGAAGGAATTTGTCACGGAAATGCTATCAGCAGAGATATTTATCATGTTTTGAGGGAAAATAATTCTCTCCATATAGAAGCTTGAAATTGCATCAACATCAGAAGAAGGAATACCACTCCCTACTGAGGGCCTGGGGAGGTCATTTGGCACATTATGATTCTAAGCTGCAGTCTTCTGATTCCAAATGGGGCTCCTAAATGACTTGGTGATGGGGTGGTTCTTGTTTCCTAGATAGTGGCTCACACATTAGCAAAATGTCTTTTTTTCTCCTCTGAACCTCATGCAGACTCATCCCAGAAGAATGAATAATGAAAATTATT
The DNA here is from genome assembly GCF_027475565.1 of Acinonyx jubatus. Taxonomy (NCBI): domain Eukaryota; kingdom Metazoa; phylum Chordata; class Mammalia; order Carnivora; family Felidae; genus Acinonyx; species Acinonyx jubatus. The sequence goes on along the minus strand of NC_069388.1, from coordinate 32,869,626 downwards.
GTAGTATCTTCTAGAAGAGGCACTGCTTAACAGTTTCTGGGGATTTGGAAGCTTGCACTTTCAGCCTCAGGCCACTTGCAAATGTAGTGGCAATGCTTTGGATCAAGGACTACTGAAGTTTCGGTAATATTTCCCTACCACCTAGATTTAAATACGGTTGAAAATCAATGTATTTATAGATCCTTTTCTGGGAACAGCAACTTGGGTGATGAATAAGAATAAGCTTCTTACCACCTAACATCCCACCTGGTGGTTTAAATCGTACCCACTGCATTTGATAAACTGGCAGGCATCCTGAGATACTGAGGAAAGATCAGTTTCTTTAAAATAAAATAGCTCTTTTGATTTCTGTCAAGGAGGGTTGCCAGTCTGTCAGCATGGAATCATTACAAGTCAAGAGCGGGGGAGTGAAGTATAAAGTGGAGGCTAAGTGTTTTGGGTGATTTTTTTTTATAAATTAAAAGAAATTTCCTTCTTAGAGGGAGTCCCTGTTGCTAACTGTGGTCCAGTCACACTGGCCCTGACCAGGCTAGGTTGGACCTCACTTAGAGCTGGAGGCAGTACACAGTAAGGGTTAAGAGTACTGAGTCGAAACCAGGCTTCTGGGGTTTCAGTGTCACTCCCTCACTCACTTGTGGGGCCAGGATGGTTACCTGGCTAAGCTTCTGTTTCCTCATTTGAAAAGAGGGGATGATGCTGATAGTAGGGGCAGTACCTCGTCCACAGAGACATGGTGAGGATTACAGGAGCTAATACACAGCACTTAGTGCCTGGCATGTTGTGGGGAGCTCAGATTAGTCGTTGCCACAGTCAGCAGTGCCTTGCCTTGAGACTGTTGTGTCTCACTCTCCATTACATCATTCATGTCTTGCTCAAATGTCATCCTCATCCAGCCACTCCTAAGCACCTTTACCAAATAACCCAACAAATCCTGTAAACCTCCTGTTCGCTGGACCAGTTTTCTTATTGCTATTATTAAGATATAACCTACATATGACATTCTATTAGTTTAAAGTGTACATGACGCAATATTTGTAAATATTGTGAAACGATCACCACAATAAATCTAGTTAACATCCATCACCATACAGAGTGACAGAATTTCTTTTCGTGTGATGAGAGCTTTTAAGATCTACCCTCAGCAACTTTCAAATATACAATTACGGTATTATCAACTATATCTGCCATGTGGTACATTGTACCTTTTGTCTTTTTCCACCTATTTCACTCATTCCCCACCCCCTATCTCTGGCAACTACCCATCTGTTCTCTGTATTCACCAGCATGTTTTTGTTGTTGTTTTTTGTTTTTTTTTAGATCCCACATATAAATGAGATCATATGATACTTCTTCGTCTGACTTATTTCACTTAGCATAATGCCTTTGAGGTCCATTATCTAGGTTGTCACAAATGGCAAGATTTCATTCTTCTTTATGGCTATATATATATCTTTCTATGGCTGAATAATAAATAATATACATATATATCACATTTTATTTATCTATTCATCTGTTGACAGACACTTAGGTTGTTTCTATCTCTTGGGTATTGTAAATAATGCTGCAGTGAACATGGGGGTTCAGATATTTTTTTCAAGTTAGTGTTTTCATTTTCTTTGGATAAATACCCAGAAGTGGAACTGCTGAATCATATTGTATTTTTATTTTTAATTTTTTATGGAATTTCCATACTGTTTTCCATAGTGGCTGTACCAATTTATATTCCTGGCTACTGAGCATGAGGGTTCTCTTTTTTCCACATCTTTGCCAGCACTTGTTACTTCTTATCTTTTAGATAATAGCTATTCTAAAAGGTGTGAGGTGGTATCTCATGGTTTGGTTTTATTTTTAAATGTGTATTTATTTATTTATATTTGTGTGTATGTGTGCGTGTGTGAGAGAGAGCAAGAGAGACTGAGAGCAAGAGAGAGAGAGAGAGCATGCACAAGCGGGGTTGGGGTAGAGAGAGAAGGAGAGAGAGAATTGCAGGCAGGCTCTGAACCGTCAGGGAAGAGCCAAACGCAGGGCTCAATCTCATGGACCGTGAGATCATGACCTGAGCCGAAATCAACCTGACTGAGCCACCCAGGTGCCCTTGTGGTTTTGATTTACATTCATTGATGCTTCGTAATGCTGAGCATCTTTCCACCTACCTGTGGGTCCCTAGCCCATCTTTTATAGCTTCATAACAATTGCCATTATCAGAAATTATACTGAGTGTTTACTTTGGGGAGAAGTGGGAGACCAATAATAAACTCTTGAAGATGGAATGTCTGCTTTTTGATTCCTAGAATCCAGAATCATACCTGGCACCTAATAGATGTTTAATAAATTGTCCCTAAGTAATGAACAAATGAAACAATGGTAGATTCTTACTACAAAATACTTGTCAACAGTTAAAAGGAATGAAGTAGATTTATATGTTCTGTTATAAAAAAAAATGCTTCCGTGCCATATTTTAAGTATAAAAGAGCAAGTTTCATAAGAGTAAATATTAAGATTGTACCAATACGGTGTCACTGGGTATAAAGTACCAGAAGAATATAGTGTGCATGCCAGACACCTTTACTGTTCTGCTAAAATTGTAACTGTTTCATCTCATAAAAGAATTATTTTATTTAAATCTGGTATTAAAATCACAACAATGTAGTGTTTATTGTAATTTGCATTCCACCCAACCCTTTTATAGGTATTTCCATCAGTGTTAATTCTCTCAAGAAGGTTATATTTATGTGTGTTACCAATCCTTCCACATTCCTCCATATTTCTCTACCACAAAATGATCTTCCAGGTGGCTTGGCTGTCTATTTTCTCCTTTTATTTTTATATGGTAAAGCTTTAGCTATCTATATGCTAATAACAGCCTCCGTTAAAGTCCTAACACTTAGGATCTGGAAAATTTGACAAGCAGTGTTTCACTTATTTATTTGCTGCTGAGAACATGTTATAAACCAAACAGTACATTTCTTGCCCTCAGAGATTCCCAGCCTAGGGCTTTTCACAGCTGACTTTTTATCAAAGTTTTCTAGCTGGTCAAAATTTACCATAACAGGGGCACCTGGGTGGCTCAGTTGTTAAGCATCTGACTCTTGATTTTGGCTCAGGTCATGATCTCATGGTTCATGAGTTCAAGCCCCACATTGGGCTCTGCACTGACATTGCAGAGCCTGTTTGGGATTCTGCCTCCCTCTTTCTGCCCCTCCCCCACTTATTCTCTACCTCTCTCTCAAAAAAATTTTTGGAAATCAAAAATAAACCAAAATTTACCATAATAGTAAATATTTTAGATGATGCTTTAGATGATCAATCAGAAGTAATTAAGGAAGGTACCTGATTTTACAGAGGATGACAAAACAGGAAGAGGTTGTGACTTGTCCATAGCTGCACAGCTATTTAGACAAAGACCTGGAAGTCAATTCCAATCTTCAAGGAAAATTTACTTAATTGACTAAACCTGTGTTTAAAAAGAGGGCTAGTCAGAATTACTTCAAATATCCTGCATCAGTTATCTATTACCTCATTAACGAAGAATAAGTTACCACACAAAGCTCAGTAGTATGTATTGTTCACACAGAACAATAGTACTGCTGATCTTGGCTGGGGGCACTCGTGTCTGGGGATCACTGGCTGTCAGCTAATCTAGGCTGGTTTTGGCTGAGGGGACTGAGATGACTCAAGTCTGCCCCTCATATCTCTCATCCTTAAGCAGATTTGCCTGGGTGATGACAGAGGCAAAAGAGGGAGAGAGAAAACAATCCCAGCTTCACAAGTACTTTTCCAGACTCCTCTTGTGTCGTATTTGTGAACATTTCAGTGGTCAAATCAAGTTACATGGCTGCCACCAGATTTGTGTTGGGAGGGCCCTAAAAGTTTACATGACAAAAACATGATTATAAGGAGGGGTGAAGTCTTGGCCATTTTTGGAGTCTACTAAGATCCCTTCAAGTACTGGGATATTATGGACTGATATTTAACTGAATAATTTTGTTTTCTATTTTTAATTTGCACTGTGAGACACACACACACACCATAAGAAATTGGGTCAAGACATAGTTGTGTAAAATGAAAGTGAAAAACAAAACAAAACAAAACATTCCTCCATTTTTTTCCCAGCACTATTCTCAGCCCTTGTGTTTTTGTAGTTCAACTGTGAAGCGTTCGTACCAAATTATGAACGGGAACCTGTTTTTCTCCTAGGAAGCCCACTGTTTTGTTTGGTTTTGATTGTTGTTCAATAATCAATGTGCTTGTCAGCAATCTATGAAATGATGTGTACCATTTGGTAGTTGAAGTTCCTAAGTGTTGTACTACCTTAACTACCTCTTACTCATTAATATATCGCAAAGAGAAGGAATGAAAAGGGGATGAGGCTTAGAAAACAGAAAAACAGACTCAACATGGGGTAAAAACCTGTGGGGAGCTGAATGATATAAAGTGGGCTTTATTTATTTTATAAATCCTACTGATTTTGCCAGTAAAGAATGAGTAAGCATACACATTCCTATACCTACAAATGCCCTTAAAAAAGATACCGCGGCAAGCTTCCCGTTGTATCAGTCTTACCAACCAAGTAACTTGTTACACAATTAGTAGCCTTGATCTCATTAGACATGTGGGGGTGGGGGTGGGGCTAATGATAGAGCTTTGCTACTTGGAATACCCTTCCCCCTTCTCTGTTTGGTCAACTCTTTTATGATCCATAGCAACTGTCTCATCTTACACTTCACAAAGCTTATTCTGTTAGATAATAACTTTGTATATCGTTAAGTAAATTTGAAACAAGCTGCAAACTATATCTACGTAGCACGTGGAGTTTCCTGGTGCCATTACCAAAGCAGAGATTCTGAAACGTCCTGCAATAGAAAATCCAATTTAGCTTTGTATGATTTACTTTCATAACTTTTTAAATCTATTTGACATGCATATGTTTTTCAAGGAGCAACTATTACAATGTTATCAGAAAGTATTTTTTCCATGGAATGCAGTGTGGAAAATGCTAAAAATCTAGTTTTTATTCTTTTTCACAGAAATTCAGACTTTTTGAAGCATACTTTTCACTTAGAAATTCCGTGTACTATAGACCTTTTCTTGCTGAAAATTAGTGGAAAAAGCTAAAATTCTATACATTAGGCAAGATCCTATCAATGAGCAAAGTGCCCTGTGGCCAAGTTTATATTTAAGTCGGGAGAACTAGGTAAAAGTGGAGTTATCTGCCAGAATACTGAGTCTGGATGCCATTGAATTCCTTTGATTGCCTTGGGTTGTTAGAAAATGTTTAGGTATAGCCTAAAATTATACAATAAGCATTATTTATATAGGCACCACTATAGAGAACCTAGAGAGTATCTTTTAGTTTATTATGGCTCTGGTGGTTAAAAAAATAATAGCTTCATATAATTTGACATGTCTTCTTTTGTGAGGTGGAGTTTATGTCCTCTTCGATTTAATCTGGGTGAGTCTGTGACTCACTAGTAACTGAGTGGAGCTATAAGTGACTGTATGACTTGTGAGGCTTGATCACAAAGGTGATCCACCTTGAGCCTGCTTAGCTGGGATGCTCTCCTTTGGAGTCTTGAATGCCATGTAGGAAGTCTGACTGTCCTGAACTTACCGTGCTCTGAGGGAACCCAGACCACATGGAGAGGTTATGTGATTTGATCCAACTGACATGCCAGATAACAGGCAGCATCTACTGCCAGATATGTGAGTGAAGTTGCCTCCAGAAGATTCCTGCCCCTGTTCTTGAATCATTTCAAGCAATCTCGTGTTCTTACCTAAAGTCTCTGATATTATGGAGCAGAGAAAGCCATCTCCTCTGTGCTGTCTGAATTCCTAACCCACAGAATCCATGAGCATAATGAAATGATTATTTCACATCACAAAGTGATGGTGTGCTTTATTATCTAGCATGGTAACTGGAGCATTGGCCCCATAAATTAAGGTTTTTGACAATTTTACCAATATTAATAATTGCTACCTTATTGAATACCCACCATGAGCCAAATATTTTGCTATGTACTTTCCTTACTCTTCTAACTATAATTCCTGGGAATTAAGTTTTACTACCTCCTTAGCATTGATGAACACATTAAGGTTAAGGAGAAGTGAAGTAGCTTGTCCAATGTTCCTACTTGCAACTTAAACTTCATCACCAGGTGAGACCAACTGACAAGTCAAAAAGAGGATCTGGGGTGGGGTGGAAACAGGAATGGCATCAGGGTGCATTCAGTCCTATGAACTTCACATCCTTCTCATTTCTTCAAAAATTGAAGATCCAACTAAAGGACTGAAATAGGACATAAAACCACTGAGTTCTCATCCCCCCCCTCCCCCCATTGGCTAAAATCTTTCTTGCTTCCTCTTTCTTGATAGATTTGTTCTTTTTCTAATATTCGAATCCTTTGTAATTTAATTCCAAGAAATGCCATGGCATGCAATGTTATAGTACATGGCAGATTCCCTGTAACATTAGCTTTGCTTCTGGGGTATTAGATTACATCATGGCTGATTCATCCATATTTTGTGTGAATTTTTTAAGCTTATTTATTTATTTTGAAGGGAGAGGGAGGGAGAGAGAGAGAGAGAGAGAATGAATGAGTGCAAGCAGAGGAGGGGAAAAGAGACAGAGAGAGAGGGAATGCCAAGCAGTTTTAGCACTGTCAGCACAGAGCCCAGTGCATGGCTGGAACTCATGAACTGTGAGATCATGACCTGAACTGAAGTCAGACGCTCAATTGACTGAGCCACCCAGGCGCCCTTATTTTGTGTGAATTCTAAAATGGATTTCTGCTCTCTGGTATCCTGGTGAAATTATAGAGATACTTTTGTTTAGCTATTACTATTGAAATGATAACCATGATTAAATAATGAGATAATTTGGTGTCCTGCTGAAATTTTCTTGCATTTCTTTGACCAGTTCTATAAACCTGTTCTCTCAGCTTTTGCTGCTTGCTCTTCAGATGACTGCTCATGGGAAAAGGAATTGCCTCACTGGTTTGGAAAACAGAAGTACTTGAGATGTTATTTACCCTCCAGAGTTCTCCAGGGTCTTAAGCTGTGTCTGAAATATCAAGCAGTTACTTGGCTTCTTCCCATTCCCTGTCCTTTTCACCTCAATCTCTTTCTGGCTTCTCTTGGGAGCTCTTCATTAATAAATCACTTGGTTCAGGGACTGTTTCTGGGAGAATCTGACAGGATCATTGTGAAAGCCCAAACCATTGAAGAAAAATGTCAAGTTGAGTCTGACAAGGGGATCTGTCCCTGTCACCCAGCAGGTATACATGTTCACATTGCATATCGGTTCATCTTAAGTGTTTTGGTGCGCTTACTGAGAATAGTAGACATCACTATGCAGGAAATGGCTGATAAATGTCAAAGAAATTTAAAATCTATCTGGTACATAATGTATTTCTAACAACATAAATCTCAGAATAATATAAAATGATTCACTTATTTACCATTGTATTCTAGTATGGGTGATCATGGAATTATTAGTTATTTTAAGTGTTTTATTTATTTTAGAGAGAGAGCAGGCATGAGTGTAAGCAGGGAGAGGCAGAGAGAAAGAGAGAGAGAAAATCCCAAGCAGGCTCCTCAGTGTCAGTATAGAGCCCAATGCGGCACTTAAACTCATGAACTGTGAGATCACAACCTGAACTGAAATCAAGAGTTGGATGCTTAACCAACTGAGCCACACAGGTGACCCTGGAATTATGATTTTGATCATTAGTCCTTTTCCATCTTCCTTTCTTCCAATCTGTGTGGACTGCTCTGCGAGGCCTTAATACCAAAAGATAACAATATCCAAAAATTTTAAAATAATAGTTTAAAAAGCTCTCAAGTGCTCACCACTGCAAGACCTACCTATAAAAAAGCAAATATTGAGAAAATATATATTTTAAGACAAGAAGTGATGAATTGTAACTACACCCAACTTGTGGATAAATTTCACAAATATAATGTTGAACAAAAGAAGATGTAAAAAGTCCTTTATGGTTTCATTTATATGAGGTTCAGAAACAGGTCAGAGGTATATATGGTATTAGAAGAAGTCAGGATACCCCTGGGTGGGGCAGTTGCTAGAAATGAGCATAAAGGGCTTCTGAGGTGCTCATAATATTCTTCTTTATATGGTCGCTAGGTAGCAGAAAGGTTTGTTTTGTGAGAATTCATGGAGCTGTACACTTCCAATTTGTGCATTTTCTTTTGGTTTGTTATGAAATGTCCAAAAATTATTGTATTCCAGCTAACCCTTGGGGTAATCTTCATTCTTCTACACGCATCAGAATTACCCTTGTGCTTTATTAAAAGTACAGATCTCTGGGTCCACAACAGATTTGTTAAATCAGATTATTTGGGGATGAGTGTATAAATCCAAATTATTATCCATCTCCTTGGGCAAACTGGGGCACACTAAAGTTTGAGAACTCAGTGGTGCCAGTTAGGTTGAATTGCTCCATGGTATAACTTTGGTTACTTTCAACAAATTTTTAAGGCATGGCCTGTGTAGGGGAAGAGAAAGTTCTCCTCGGCCTTCTTTGGGTCCCTGGCTAGGTCTGAAAATTGAACTGACAAAGGCAGATTAACAGGAGAAAAGCATACAGATTTATTTAATATAAGTTTTACATGACATGGGAGGCTTCATAAGGAAATGAAGACCCAAAGAAATGGTTAAACCTGTTTTTATGGTAGATTCTAAGAGTGGAAAGTCATGAAAAGATAAGATAGGGCAAAGAGTCTGAGCTGAGTGTAGTAAATGGGAAAATTTGGCAAGTCCTGTTAATTCTGATTTCTCTCTGTGTCCCTTTGTCTTCAGAGATAAGGGTGCCCTTCTCCTCTCGATATAGGGAGGGTACTACTCACATGAGGGTTTTATGACCTGCTTCAGGGGAAGGTCAGAAAGTCGTTTCTGCACATGCCATTTCTCAGATTCTTTCAGCTTGAAATAGTCAATATTCTAAGGTATAATATTTTGGAGTAGCATGTCTTGAACACCGTCACCTGTGAGATGGCTTCCAGGGCTTCATGATCCTGCATATGGGTTGTGTCCCTCCCCCTATCACTTTCAAAACTGTCGCCTCTAGCACTGGCAGTTGTCAGATACTACACCCTCCTCTCTTCCGCCAAACCCTTTAGGGTCTGTGATGTTTACAAAACAAAGATGGCATCTTTTATAAGGTAACTACCTCCTTCACTGAGAAAAGTGGTGAGTTTGATGAGAATTAGACCTCATAATATCCTGCCTTGTACTTTTAAGTAGTCTCTGAAAGGGGATCCAGGGTAAGCTATTGGCTTTGATGAGACAGTTGAGGGGGTAGGGAGTAGGAAATGGTACCAGTACTCTGGTATTTTCACTTAAACAGCAAAGGGAAGTGTCGATAAGAGGCCCTTTCTTTGTTCTTCCATGCTCCAAGCATTGCATCATCATCTCCAGAAGCTGCTGCCTTGTCTGTGCCAGATGATAATTTGGGCACAGGCACAAATCAATACCAGGAATGGGTGCACTGGGAGCATGCACTGTAAGTACTGTGAGTATAAATAGAGCTGGAAGAATAACCTTTTTGTGAACTACTGTGCGGTAATCCTCCTAAAGCCAGAAAGCTAGTATGGCTTCAATGGGCCTTTTATAACATTAAATGCTACCCTCCTCCAAGCCCAGGGACTGCTTGCTTAAGTTACCATTTTTAATGCAAATCATCATAATGGCTTGATAATTATTTCAATTGGCATTTCTGAAGCCATTCAGTAAAAGAACAGCCAGGGCAAAACCCTCACTAATCTTCCCATCTTTCATATCCTCTGGGTTTGAGGTGGAATAACACAAGAAAGCCCCAAAGCCAGAGGGTTTTTGAAGTTTATTCTTAATGGACCCAACTCTCTCTCCCTGTTACTCTATGAAGTGAATTTGGCCCAAGTTAAACAAAATAGCAAGAGCATAATATTTGTGGTGGCTGGAAAGGAGAGAAGGCAATGACAAGCATCCCCTTCCTCCTGGGCTCAGCTTTCAGATTGGTTGGACAGCATTTTAACAAGTTGTTGTTATTATTGAAAAAAAAAATAAACATTTATTGAATGCTGCGATATGGTAACTGTTCTAAAAATGTTTTGTTTGAAAGAATCTTACTCAAAAACACCTATTTAGGTTTCTTCTTTTCCATAAAGGGTTTCTAATTCTTTTGGCTATTAAATAGTATACAATTTATTTGTATGGGTCATAAGCAAAATAAAAAGTACTGCTCTCTGGGACACATGGGTGGCTCAGTTGGTTGAACGCCTGACTTGGTTTCAGCTCAGGTCATGATCTCCCAGTTTGTGGGATCAAGCCCCATGTCAGGCTCCACGCTGACAGTGTGGAATTCTCTCTTTCTCTGTGCCCGTCCCCACTCGCTCATGAGTGCTCTCTCAGAACAAAACGAAAGAAAACAAAACAAAACAAAACATAAACGTACTGCTCTCCTACCAGGGTTCTCCCTGCCGCTTCACCTTATCCCACGTCTGTCATGATTCGTCTGGAAGTAGCTAAGAGAAAGCTCAGACATGGCAGATTTGTGAAGGGCAAGCAAGGCTAGAGGGAATGACCAACTGCAGTTCCTGTTCATAATTACTTGTCTCCCAAATCAGGTGAAGAGTACTAATGTACATCGATGTCACTACAGTGTGTCAGCTGTTTGTGAACACATGAAGACTGCTTGCTGGACAGATGGAGCCTTGTTCAACCTGTTGCTAGGTTAACACTTATTCTGTAAGCCAGTCGGTGAGCCCTATTTAGGAAGCCAGGCTTCTATTTCTTTGAGACCAAGACATTGGCCAGTTCAGTGGAAGGAAGATCAGTCAACTAACTGGGAAATGACAGTAGTTCTTTGTCTTGCTTATATAGATAACAGGATGCTCAATATTATAGTTTAATAATATAGTTAATATATTTAACATATGTTTTAATCCCCTACATGGCTCAGTGGATTGAGCTGTTTTCCAAAATTACCCCACATCTGTCTTCTGTTCTCACCAAAATGAACTTGTACAGCAGAGGTGCTTAATTTTTACAGCATTAGCCTAGACTGGACTATTGTTAACCTGGGGTCCATGGACCTCAAAAGGGTCTGTGAAAGGAATTTAAGGTTTCTACAAACCTGAATAGAAAAAAATTACAGCCTTATTTTCACTAGAATCTAACTGAAACTTAAGCACATCCTTCAATTATTTTAACATAGGTAGCAAAGTGCATATTAAGAGGACCCCTGATTCTGTCAAACCATAGAAAGGTTGCTGCAGCTGTCTCAGCATTACTTCAGCACACCCAGACCTTGAAATTATGATAGTTATGATAATATATTTAAAATGCTTATATTCAATGAACTCATAAATAAGCATATATATCACATTTTACTATCCTGATGACTACATTTCAGTATAATTGTTTCCTTTGTAATTCTGTGTACTTCATTTCACTCATTAAAAAATTATCCTAAGATAGTTACATAGGCTTTAACCAATGGCATGGGGCCATGGCACCAAAAAAGGTTAAGAACTCTTGATAGCCTATAATGTGGCTACTGATAGAGAAACTAAATTTATTTTTCAGGGCAGTCATACAATCCTGGTCAGTGGTCAAGTCCAAGCAAAGAGATCCCAGGCCATGGAAAATCCTAACAAAAAGCCAGAATGGTTAAGGAGAAATCTGAATGGACTAATTTAAGTAGAGGTTCTTTTACTTCCTCAATTTGTGTTGTGCAACTTTAGGGCTGGCCTTGATGTCAGGGTGACAGGAACACCCAGACACAATGAACAAACACAGTGCCAGATGATTCTGGAAAGCAAATGACAGCCAAATGGCTATTGTCAGCTTGATGCTTAATTGGGTAGCAATTATTTGGGAACAGAAAACATTATTTGGTAATACCACTTACACAGAGAAAAACTGGCCCATTTCACACATAAATTCATCTGTCCTTGGATCATCCATTGGTTTCAAAGGGAACTCCATGTTCAGATTACTTCAGTGGTATACTGAACCAAACAAGTATTAGTAAAAAATAAAAATTAAAAAATAACAATAACAGGCCACTGTGCCTGCCTTTTCCTGTGTAGGTCATTGAAATTGTTGGGCAACACTGCAATTTGTTTACTTAAGTCTTAGTGGAATCTTATAGAACTCTGGTGTAGATTCTCTATGCAGAACCCTGTATGGATTCCCTAAAAGTATGAGTGTGTCCATAATATAATATGTGATTATGATACACTACACACCACACATTTTAACAAACTCATCCCTGTCAACAAAATCAACTGTCATTAGGTATCAGGCAGGAAATTGAACTGAACATGAACAGAATAAGACCATTAATATTGAAGGGCTGAGACTATAGTAGAGAACATGAACCACCTAAAAAGTACAGCAGGGGCGCCTGGGTGGCTCAGTCGATTAAGCATCCAGCTTCAGCTCAGGTCATGATCTCACGGTTCATGGAGATCCCCACATTGGGCTCTGTGCTGACAACTCAGAGCCTGGAGCTTGCTTCAGATTCTGTGTCCCGCCCCCCCACCCCACTGCCCTTACCCCTTTGTGCTCTGTCTCTCTTTCTCTCTCTCTGTCTCAAAAATAAACATTAAAAAATTAAAAATAAGGTTCAGCAACCTAAATTTCTCCCAGGGTTTCTAGATCAGGAACGCTGGTCCACTTCTGCCAAATCTACCAACTTATCAAGAAAAGCTGGCAATGAGGGTTTGATAGGATGCTGCCCAATTTTTAGAGTAATTGACCAAGTTGCAATTCTTTTAAAACACTCTTTGTGCCAAGTAACTATGTCTAAAGGCCTAACCTTACTTACTTCTGGGTTGTAAAGTCTGCCTTGCAGAGGCTGCTGCTAGAACATTCAACAAACCATTAACCAAACTGGGGCATGGGACTAGTTTTCAGCACTTCCTTTCTAACTCTTCCATCCATGGCTCTTCTGAGTGTACCGTGACTCAAAATATTTTCCTCCTTGCAGAGGATGGCTAAAGACATTGATGAGAAGGAAAGCTCTCTGGTTAAACTAAACTCTTGAAAGTTGTACCTTTCCAGAGTTTTACCTCAAAAAGAAAGAAAAGAAAAGAAAAGAGAAAAGAAAAAAGGAAGGAAGGAAGAAATAAAAGATAAGAAAGAAAGAAAAAGAAGGAGGAGGAAGAAGAGGAGGATCACAACTACAACTAAAGCCACCAGGATCACTTATTAGGAGAATGCCCATCAGCATTCAGAAGAAGCTATGATGTGTTGGTTACTCTGGGGGATTTGAGATAGCTGACAAAATTCTGATCATTTTAACATGATTTGGACAAACAGGTAAATGTTTGGGCTAACATCTGAACTAACACAGAACTTGCAAGCATGTATGGTGATTTATTTTTGATGTAACAAAGAGGTATAGTGGTTAGTTTTTAAAGGCAAAGGCCTAAGAACCCAGAACTAGCCCTAATCTGGAAATATTGGCTTAGTTCAAATTGATTCTATTCTGAAGGTGCTTAAATGATCAAGTAATTGCTGTCAGATTTTCTGCCTGTAGTTTGCAGGTAGGCAACTGAGTCAAAGCTTGTATTCATCTTTATATTCCCCAGATTTTTGCTGAAGGGATATCCCGTCTCTTTCAGTCTCTCTCTCTTTCTCTCTAACAAGATTTGTTTTTCACTAGAAGGAAAGAGAATGACTTTTTGCCCTTAACAGTTGTTTTTTTAATTGAAGTATAATTGATGCAAAATGTAACACTGGTTTTAGACGTACAACATAGTGATGTTACGCTCGCAAGTGCAGCTACCATGTGTCACCATACAAGGCTATTACAATACCATTGACTATATTCCCTTTGCTGTACCTTTCATCTCTGTAGCTTAACCATTCCATAACTGGGAGCCTGTACCTCCCTCTTCCCTTCACACATTTTGCCCATCTTCCCACCCCCTCCCCTCTGGCAACCATCAGTTTGTTCTCTCAGTTTATGGGTCTGTTTCTGCTTTTTAAAACAAGATCTTTGATCTCATTATATACTCTTGCAAATAGAATAGGGCTGTATTAAAGAAAAAGAGAAAAGAGCCAATGTGAGTAACAGAATTTTTGCCCACCTCTATCTTAACTGTATTCATTCATCTCATTCACTCAGAATTCATTATTATTTAAAAAGCCAGATGCTCTATTATGGTTAATAGATACAGACTTTTTTTTTTCCGGAAAGCTGTGAATAACAATTAAAGAAAAATTTGTTTGTGCACTGATTATTAACTAGGTCTTATCTCCAGAGGTCATTCTATTATGATGGTGGCAGCCACTAGTCTGTCTTTCTCACATCATGCAACCAAACTCTGCTTCAATCCCTTACCTCCTCCTTAATCATTTTTCTTTTATTCAGCTGTTTTTCTTGACTCATATCTCTGTCCTCACCAGAACGCACACCTACGCACATTCAGAAGTGTTCTCTTTCTGACTAACATGGGAAAACCCCTTGCCTAGGAAATGGTACTTTATCACTGACTCAATTCCATTTTTAACAGCATTTTAAGTTTCTTCCCAATACGGGTATGTCCAAGTGGCTTCTCCGTCTGTAGAAGTGATTGGCACATGGGCAGGATAATCTCTCTTTGCCTTTCCAGGTCCACTGTCCCTCTCTTTCTCCACCCTTAGTCTGTGCCCTGAATAGACTGCATAAACCAGGTTTCCTTGCTTCCTGGCCTTAGTTGGGTTTGGTCAATGGAATCCACAAGCAAGGACTCTTAAATGAGAAGAAAACACAGGTTAGTGGTTGTCATTCTCTTATTGAAGACCACAAGTGATATAGGACAGTCCTCGTTACAGCTAAGGGCTTTTGCTGGGTCCCTATGACCGCTTTCCTCCTTTGTCCCTTCATGTCAAATGGTTGTCAAGTCTTCTCTGCTCTTTCAAGCTCCTGGGTGCTTCATCACCCCTGTGGTTTCCTTTAACCACACTGTATCCTCAAAGAGTCAATTCATTAAGCTTCATTTGAGCTTGCCTCTATTTACCTTATCTCTATTGGAACCCTCCCTAACCTGCCATTAGGATCCAGATGACATGATAAGGAAACATTTTTGTGCTTGGTGGATGTACACCATAAATAAAGGATGGAGATCTAAGTTTAAGTTCTAATTTCATTTTTTTCTTGCTGTTCAAGCTTTATTTTATCTGTTATAAAGTGAGAATAAAGATATCCACCTCAAGAAATTGGGAGGCAAAGAGGTAAAGTGGTGGTGGTGAGTACTTTGTTTATAAAACTCTTATGTGCATGTTAGTTTGTTTAAGCAGAGTCTTAGTGCTTCCCAGTTCCCTGAATATTATTTATTCCAGAAAAATAAGGCTCAGAAAGCTTAAATATTTTTTTCTATTATGGCCAAAAAAAATCCATTCTTTTAGTTCCATAGTAAGGCCTATACAAATGATTGTTATATAAAGTAATAGAATCCCTAACTAATGATTGTGTGTACACACACACACCCTAATTCTGTGTGTAAATGAGTTTATACAACCCATAAATAGAAAAAATGCTAAAAATAGTATTAACTATTTCCTTAATACTAGGAAAATTTAGGAATCTATATGTGTATTGTGTATGTGTTTGTGTGTGTTTTCATATGGACTCCTTTCTTGTAAGTATTTAAATATAGCATGTGATTTTTTTTTAATTTTTAAAAATTACAAAAAAATCTCTGTGGTAGGTATAATCAGTGTAGGGCTTTGACTGATAGGTGATTTCAAGTTTCCATGATCCAATAAAAAAGCAGCTCCTTGATTTTGCTTAACATAATACTCTCTACCTCCATCCACAGCATTGCAAATGGCAAGATTTCATTCCTTTTTATAGGTGAATAATATTTTATTGAATATAGATACCACATTTTCTTTATCCATTCATCAGTGGATGGACATTTGGGCTCTTTCCATAATTTGGCTATTGTTAATGCCACTATAAACACCTGTGACTTAACACAGGAAACAACAAGGTTTTGGTGAGGATGCAGAGAAAGAAGAACCCTCGTACACTGTTAGTGGAAATGCAAACTGGTGCAGCCATTGTGGAAGACCGTATGGAGGTTCCTCAAAATGTTAAAAATAGAACTACCCTAGACTCAGCAGTTGCATTACTAGGTATTTGCCCAAAGGATACAAAATTGCTCATAGGTTTTTTTGACCAGTATCAGCCACAAGGCCCAATGGAAGAGCAATGGGGGCTATGAAATATGAAGAAGCTCATAGATATTTGGGTAACAGAAGAACATTAACTATCACTGCTATATCGCAACTCCGATGTCATCTTTAAAGTCTCTCAATAAGGCAGGGATATGGAGGGTATATCACATTTTATATTAAACCTAAAAGTTATGCACAACTTCAGCAAATTCGAACATGGATCTGAGATATGATTTGGGGAGCCACTTTCTCCCTTTCCTGGTGCAAAAGTTTCCAGCCATCACTAGTGGGGATACCCATTAAATATCATAACTTCTCAGTAGAGTACCTCTTTGAACATGACAATTTCTATAAGCAGTTTCTTGATGACTGCACTTAGTCTCGTCATAGGATAATGCAGAGAATATCAGGATTCATTAACAGGAAAAGAGCTTGACAATATCTTATTGTCCCTCTTCTTATTAAATCAAGACAGAGACACTGGAATGATGTTAGTGAATAATATTTCAATCAAGATTTTCAGAAAGGAGATTACACACTTTCCCATAGTAATTCCCCTTGAAACTGAGCAAGCTGAAAGTTAGTATTTTTCTCAGATCAGCTACAATGTTTTCCTTTGGTTTTGATCTCAGAGTAAGTGAACCACAGTTGATCTCTATCCTTGCCTGGGATATTTTTTCATCTTTGTTTATTTCATTTATTCTAATGTATCATGTTTCTCAGCTACCCTCTCTTTTTTTTCCTTCTTCCTTGTTCTCTGAATCTTTCCTTCTAGATTTACATCCTTAGACCTGAATCACTTTTGCAGCTCTTTCTTCTTACTGCTCTACCTCTCCCATTTTGCTATTTCATGGTAGACTCTAGATTTTAGACAATGCAATGAAAATGAGTAAGGCCTTATTATTCTCTAGTACTAGCACATTAAAGTAATCTCACCTGTAGCCATCCCTCACAGATGTTAACAGAGACCTGCAGTATTCACGTAGAAAGTTAATTCTCCACAACTAGATTCCATATTGAATTTACTGCTATTTACTTTTGCATCTGTTTTTGTTTTCCAGTCCATTTGGGACCTGTCAGCTGTGTGACCTTGAGAAAGTGTGTGGAGTATTTCTGGCTGAGAGTAGAAAGAGAGATCTCATGGGAAAGTAAATCCTCACATGAGTGTCAGCTGGATTTTGGATGGTGAAGAAATTCAGATTGTGTGGATAAGTTCTGGATGAACAGATAACAATTTGGAGGCTCATATGAACTAATTCTGAACTCGCAAGCATACATGGTTCATCTATCATTGGGTATCCATGAGACTCATGCATCCATCCACCCTAATTTCATAGAATATCTTGTTGCACCACATTCAAACAGTTGCAGTTTTAAATGTGGACTTCAAAGTTCCCTCAAACCATATAGTATGATAGGAACAAATACACTGTGGGAAGCTGTTCAGAGGATTGTATCCTATTTCAAAGCTTTCTTTTTCAATTGTATTGCGTACGTTAGACTTTGCTGTTTCCCCTTCTCCCTCATCCTTAACTGAGAGGTAAGCTTATTCTGTGGGATTATACAAACCATTAATTGACTTTGAAGCCAGTGCAACTGAGGAAGTACAGAAATTTGGCATAGCCTGGTTCTCAAGGTATGTATTTAGAGTCTGTTCCTCAAGTTTTTGAGATGTATAGATTAGTATAATTCAAAGACAAAGTGGGACTTTAAAGACATGTGACAAGGTACCAGTTTGGCACCTGGTGTCAAAGACGCTCAGGTGGATGTGTGAGAAAACTTAAAAGAGGTCTGAAGGTTAATGTATATGACATTAAATGAGATTTTGCTTTCCTTTTCTCTGTTTCATTATTTAAAAGTGTGTTAGAAGGATACCTGTTTTATTTATATCATATTATGTTATGAGGCACAAATTATATCAAGGGTTTGCCATTAGTTTTCTTGCAATGAATCTTTTGGGCATTGTGATGGAGCCTATAAAATGTTTCTCAGAAAAGGATTTTAATATATATATATATATATATATGGATTTTATATATATATATATGGATTATTTATATATATATATATAAGGATATATATAAGGATTTTAATATATATATAATGCATATATATGTATATATTATGTATATATTATATTATACACACACATACACACATAGCCACACACTGAAAAACAAACTTTTGAAAGTTAGTCATAAAAATTTAAAAACATAAGTTGGTGATAAAGTAATATATTTTTATATTACCCACATTGTATAATAAGGATCCAATGGTGCATCTAATTACTATCATAATTTTAAAGTAGTGATGAGTGTAAATGATATTGAAAGACATCTGTCATAACTGTAATGTAATAGAAAAATATCTGTGGTTTCTATTGATGACTAAGTAACAGTTTCTGCCGTTATCATTATGGTCTATTACTTACATTCATAATTGAAGGAAATGTTATATTTCAATTAGAGTTTAGTAAAAATAAAGATTTTTTCCCCATCCATGTCTCCAGGCCTCTTTCCATGGATTCCAAGTTAAGAAATAGTAGTTATTTGACTTCTGGAGATCTTAAAGACCATGAGGTTTTTTTTTTTTTTTTCTTAGATGATGAAATAAAGACCCACAGCAAGTATGCAGGGCCACACCTCAGTAGAGATAGTTGTCCTCAGTCCATTTCTCCCACACCTCACCACTGCCCATTATGCACATCCTTCTTCACCTCTACATCTATGGGGATTCTTTCTCTATTTGCTAAATGGGCCTCTCATCTCTTCTGACTGACTGCCCTTGAGCCTCATCTGAGTTCCATTTACACTTTTTCTTTTTTGATGTTTATTTATTTTTGAGAGACAGAGATAGAGCGTGAGTTAGGGAAGGGGCAGAGAGAGGGGAGACAAAGAATCTGAAGCAGGTTCCAGGCTCTGAGCTGTCAGCACAGAGCCCAACTTGGGGCTCCAACTCACAAACCGCGAGACCATGACCTAAGCCCAAGTTGGACGCTTAACTGACTGAGTGCCTCAACACTTGCTTTTTTAATTCCATGGATCAATTCCACTGAAAAACTCTTCCTAATGTATAACCTTAGGAGGAGTATAAACCTTATTGGCACATTAAAACTTTTACTGAATGGTATAGAGCAGTGGTACTCAAACTTTATCATGCATCAGAGCTACCTGTAAGGCTTGTTAAAATACAGGATGCTGAGCCCCACCCCTTGTATGTAGTAATTTCCTACTCCTTTTATAAGAAATCATCATAAATCTAGTGGTTTACAGCAACATAAATGATTATCATTCTGTTTATGAAAGCAAGAAGTCCAAAATGGTCAGCAGGGCTGTATTCCTTCTGGAGGCTTTAGGGGATCATCTGTTTCCTTATCTGTTCCACTTTCTGGAGGCCACTTGCATCCTTTGCATCACCCTGACCCCTGCTTCTTTCATATCTCCTTCTCTCATTCTGATCCTCCTGCCTCCCTCTTATTAGGTCCCCTGTGATTACATTGGGCCAACTCAAAATCCCCCAGACTAATCTTCCCATCTCAAGTGCCTTAATTTAATCACATGTATAAAATCCCTTTTGTTATGTAAGGTGACACAATCACAGGTTCATGGGATTAGGGATGTAAACATCTTTGTGAGCCCATGAGCCTGCCTACCAGAGAGTGGGATCTAGCAAGTTCAAAGTTGTTTTATCCTGCAATATATCTGGATCTCTGCTTGATAGGTTTTGATTTCTGCTTTTCTTTCCCACTTGAGACAATTATTTCCTAATGATAGCCAATAAAAGCACTTGGTAGAGAATTATAAAAAGATAGTTAAGCTATCTGAATTCTAGTTCTCTGTGTAAATAATGAGAATATTGAACATAATATTTAAGTGGATGTACATTTTTAAATCCATGATGGATCATGTCTGCTTGATTATTCCCACATTCCAAGAACCTAGAAGATTTTTCTGGCATACAGGTGGTACACAATAATTGTTTAATTAAGTAGAACTGAAGTGAATAGTTCTTTCCAACTCAAAATTTCTTTGTCACTGATGATTCAAAAACAGTGAAGTCCTTGGGAGACCTCTGGGGAAGATGGCAAAATAGGACCCTAAGCTCACTGTGTCCCACAGGTATATCTAGATAACACCAACATCAGTGTGAATAACCCAGAAAATGACCCAACTCCTGCCAGAACAGACTCTGCAGCTAAATATAGAGAAGAAGAAGAGGGTGGAAGGATTGAGAGGTGGTCAGGAGATAAATGGAGCTGTGGGACTATCCTAAGGAAGGAGGGAGACCTCAGGCAAGGAGAGGGGAGAGAAATAGACCTTCATGCCAAGTACCCTCACATGGAAGACAAATCCCCATATAACATTTGGCTTTGAAAACCAGAGGGACTGAATTTCATGAGTTCTTATACACAGTAGGGCTTAACACTTGGAATTTTAAAAATCAGCAGGCTCAACTCTGGGAGAGCCAGAAGGGTGAGAGGAAACTGAGTCCCACTCTCAGAAACAAGAAACAGCCCCGCTGAGATACAGCATAGAAGTAGCACTTTGAAAAATGCTTGGGGTATATGAGAGGGAAATTTGCTTATGAATCTCAGAGCATGTTACAGAGAGAGGCACAGATTGTGGGGAGACTTCTCCAGGAACAAAGGAGTTGGAAATCATCATTTCCCTTCCCTGCCCTCCTGACCTTGACACATGGATACCTGTGGGAACCAGTGCAGTGCCAACAGTCTCCACCTAGCTTGCTAACAGTGCACCCTGCCCCTGTGTTCTCCTGTAGAAATATCTCCTCCAGCGAGGCTTCAGTTCCAAGTCTCCTCCCACAGCAGACCAGTGCAAACAATAGCTAACACCACACACCCTGTCCCTGAGTGCTTCTGTGGATCTACCCCTCCAACATGGCTGACCTCAGTTTTGTGTTACTGTAGGTCCCCTTCTGCAGTGGACCAGTGTGGACTGTGCTAACACCATACACTCTGACCCTGTGCACTTCTGTGGATCCACTCCCTCTAATATTCCCTGGGCTGGAGCACATCCAAAGTGGTGTCACAAGCCTGGCAGTGTACAAGCAATCCCAAGACAGGCCAGCACCACTCCAAAGTGACTCCTGCCTCAGGGAGAGGAGAAGACCAGTTTGCACACCAGTTTGCAGCCCAGCAGTGGGCTGGAGCAGACATTTGGTCTCACTGCAGGCCCTGCCCACCAACAAAAGCTTTGTAGTGGACAACACAGGGAAAGTGACCTACAGGTTGGTGCTACTGTATCTCTGGCAAACACATGGTCTTGACTCAAGACCAAGGTGGTCCCAAACTGGCCCACTAACAACACAGGGACCAAACTGACTACAACAGGCAAAAAGAACCATTGCACAAGACTGGATTGAAGGCAAACCCAGCTTAGCCACAAAAGCAGGACACATGCAACATACATAGGAAACACCCTGATGCATTAGGTTCTTATGAACAGGGGACATTGCAATGCAGGGCATTATAGGACCTCTTCTTCATAAGACCACTACTTTCAAGAGCAGGAAACACAGCCATCTTTCCTAATACATAGAAACAGAAACAGAGAGACAAAATAAAAGAGGAATATATCCCAAATGGAAAGAAAAAAAACAAACAACCAAAAACAGGAAAAACCACAAGACAGCTAAACAAAATAGAGATAAATAATATGCTTGATAGAGAATTTAAATTAATGGTCATAAAGATACTCACTGGGCTTGAGAAAAGAGTGGAGGACCTCAATGAGACCCTTAACAAAGAGATAGAGAACATAACAAAGAACCAATCAGAGATGAAGAACTCAATAACTGAAAGTAAAAATACACCAGAGGAAACAGTAGACTAGTGGAAACGAATGGATCAGTGGCCTGGAGGACAAAGTAATGGAAAGTAATCAAGCTGAACAAGATTGAGAAAAAAATGAGAATAAAAAGCAAAAATAGACACAGGGAACTTGGTGACACTATCAAGTGTAATATTTGCATTATAGGAATCCCAGAAAAATAAAAGAGGGGCATAAAATTTACTTGAAATAATAGTTGAAAACTTCCCTAATCTGTAGAAGGAAACAGAAATCCAGATCCAGGAGGCACAAAGCGCCCCCAACAGAATCAACCCAAGGAGGTTCACACTAAAACATATAGTAATTAAAATGGAAAAAAGCAATGATAAAGTGTAATTTAAAAGTAGCAAGAGAGAACCCCCACAATGCTATTAACTGATTTTGGAGCAGAAACTTTGCAGGCGAGAAGGGAGTGGCATGATATATTCAAAGTACTGAAAGAAAAAAAAAACCTTCAGCCAAGAATACTCTATCTAGCACCGCTACCATTCAGAATAGGAGAGGTAAAGAGTTTCCCAGACAAACAGAAATTAAAGGAATTCATGACCACTAAACCAGCCCTATAACAAGTATCAAGGGGGTTCTGAGTAGAAAAGAAAGACCACAAGCAGGAATAAGAAAAGTAGGAAGCACAACAGCAGTAAAATTAAGTATATCTATAAAAATCAGTTAAGGGATTTACAAAATAAAAGGATGCAAAGTATGACACCTTATACCTAAAATGTGGAGGGGAGAGGAATAAAGAATGGGTTCAAATTTAAGTGACTATCAACTTAATATAGGCTGCTATATATGTAAGTTGTTACATATAAGCCTAATGGCAATCACAAATCAAAAACCAGTAATAGATATGCATGAAAAGAAAGGAATCCAAGTACATCACTAAAGAAAGTCAACAAATCATGAGAGAAGAGATGAAGAGAAGAGAGGAATATAGAAGAACTACAAAAACAACCACAAAAAAGTAACAAAATGGCAATAAGTACATACCTATCAATAATTACTTTGAATGTGAATGGACTAAATGTTCTAATCAAAAGACATAGGGTGACAGAGTGTACAAAAAAGACCCATCTATATGCTGCCTAGAAGAGAATCATTTTAAACCTAAAGACACATGAAGATTGAAAGTGAAGAATGTATCATGCAAATGGAAGTGAGAAGAAAGCCAAGGTAGCAATACTTATATCAGAAAAAATAGACTTGAAGACAGACTGTAACAAGAGACAAAGGAGGACACTATGTTTCATAAAGGGAATAATCCAACAAGAAGGTATAACAATTATAAATATTTATGCACCTAACACGATAGCACCCAAATACATAAAGCAGGTAAAGGAACATAAAGGAAGTAAGTGATAGCAATACAACAGAAGTAGGGGATTTTAACAGTCCACTTACATCAAAGGATAGATGATCCAAACAGAAAGCAAAGAAACAGTGGCTTTGAATGACACATTGGACCAGATGGATCTAACATATATTTAGATCATAAAACAGCACAATACACATTCTTTTCAAGTGCATATGGAACATTCTCCAGAATAGACCACATATTAGGCCACAAAACAAGTCTCAACAAATTCAAAAAGATTGAAATCATACCATGCATCTTTCCTGACCACAAAGCATGAAACTAGAAATCAACCACAAGAAAAAGTCTGGAAAGAACACAAATATGTGGAGGTTATGTAATATGCTACTAAATAATTAATGGGTCAATCAATACATCAAAGAGAAAATTAAAAAATACATGAAGAAAAATGAAAATGAAAATATAATGGTTCAAATTTTTGGAATGGAGCAAAACTTTTCTGAGAGAAAGTTTATAGCAATACAGGCCTACCTACAGAGGCAAAAAAAAAAAAAAAAAAAAAAAAAACCTCCAATAAACCACCTAACCTTATACCTAAAGGAGCTAGAAAAACAAGGACACACAAAATTCAATATTAGTAGAAGGAAGGAAATAATAAAAAGTAGAGCAGAAATACAAAACTAAAACAAACAAACAAAAAACAATACATCAATGAAACCAGGAACTGTTTCTTTGAAAACATTAACAAAATTGATAAACCTTTAGCCAAATGCATCAAAAGAAAGAAAGAGACAGAGAAAACTCAAATAAACAAATCCGAAATGAAAGAGGATAAATAACAATCGACATCACAGAAACACAACAGATTGTAAGAAAATATTATGAAAAAATTATGCCAACAAATTGGACAACCTAGAATAAATGGATAAATTCCTAGAAACACATAACTCCTCAAAAATGAATCAGGAAGGAATAGAAAGTTTGGACAGAGTGATTTCCAACAATGAAATGGAATCAATAAAAAAAAAAAATTCCCAACAAATAAAAGTCCAAGACCAGACAGCTTCACAGGCAAATTCTACCTAACATTTAAAGAAGAGTTAATACCTATTCTTCTCAAATTATTCCAAAAAGTAGAAGAGGGAGGAAAACTTCCAAATTCATTCTATTATACCAGCCTTACCTTGATATCAAAATAAGATACAGACACTACAAAATAAGAGAACTACAGGCCAACATCTCTGATGAATATAGATGCAAAAGCCCTCAATAAAATAATAGCAAACTGAACCCAACAATACACTAAAAAAATCATTCACCACTTTTAAGTGGGATTTATTCCAGGGATACAAGAGTAGTTCAATGTTCACAAATCAATCAATGTGATACATCACATCAATAAAAGAAAGGATAAAAACCCTATGATCATTTCAATAGATGCAGAAAAGGCATCTGACAAAGTACAACATCCAGTCATGATAAAAACCCTCAACAAAGTAGGTTTAGTGAAGATACCTAACATAAAAAGGCCATATATGAAAAACCACAGCTATCATCATACTCAGTGGTTAAAAACTGAAAGCTTTGCCCCTAAGATCAGGAACAAGACAAGGATGTCCAGTCTCACCCTCTTGTTCAACATAGTACTGAAAATTGTAACTATAGCAATCAGATAAGAATAAGAGAAATATAAGGCATCCATATCAGTAAGGAAGAAGTAAAACTTTCACTGTTTGCAGATGACATTATACTATATGTAGAAAACTTAAAAGACTCCACAAAAAAATTACTAGAACTGATAAATGTATTCAGTAAGGTTTTAGGATACAAAAATCAATACACAGAAATCCACTGCATATCTATACAATAATAATAAAGCAGCAGAAAGAGAAATTAGGAAAACAATCTCCTTTATTATTGTACCAAAAATAATAAAATATTTAGGAACAAACTTCAAGGAGGTGAAAGACATGCACTCTGAAAACGATAAACCAGTGATGAAAGAAATTGAAGATGATGCAAACAAATGGGAAGATATTCCATGCTCATGGATTGGAAGAACAAATATTGTTAAAATGTCCATACCACCCATATCAATCTACAGAATTAACGCAATCCCTATCAAAATACCAACAGTATTTTTCACAGAACTAGAACAAATAGTCCTAACATTTGAGTGGAACACAAAACACCCAAATAGCCAAATTATTCTTGAAAAGGAAGAACAAAACTGGTGGTATCACAATCCCAGATTTTATGATATACTACAAAGCTGGAGGACTCAAAACAGTATGGTACTGGCAGAAAAACAGACACATAGATCAACAGAACAAAACAAAGAGCCCACAAATAAACCCAAGATTATGTGGTCGATTAATCTTTAAGAAAGGAGGCAAGAATATCAATCAGAAAAATAGTCTCTTTAACAAACGGTGTTGGGAAAACTGGACAACTATATAAAAAGAATGAAACCTGACCACTTTCTAGCACAAAAATAAGAATGCGTGGCTCAATCAGTTAAGTGTGCAACTCTTGATTCTGGCTCAGGTCATGATCTCACAGTTCTGTGAGTTTGAGCCCCCACATCAAGCTCAGTGCTGACAGCACAGAGCCTGCTTGGGATTCTCTCTCTCCATCTCCCTCTGCCCCTTCCCTCCTCCAAAGAAAAATAAATAAATAAAATAAATCAACTTAAAAAAAAAGAAGAGAACACAGGCTGTGTTCTCTACCAAAGGATATTTGGTAGAGACTGTGACATCAGCGGTAGCAACATTTTCCAGATATGTCTTCTGAGGCAAGGGAAACAAAAGCAAATATAAACTATTTGGACTATAACAAAATAAAAACGTTCTTCACAGCAAAGGAAATAATCAACAAAACAAAAAGATAACTTACTGAATGGGAAAAGATATTTGGAAATGACATATCTAATGAAGGGTTAGTATCCAAAATATGTAAAGAATTTATACAACTCAACACCAAAAAATAATCTAATTAAAACAATTAAAAACTGAATAGAGGAGGGGCACCTGGATGGTTCAGTCAGTTGATTGTCCAAATCTTGATTTCGGCTCAGGTCACTATCCTAGGGTTGTGGGGTCGAGTCCCACATTGAGCTCTGCACTGAGCATGGAGCCTGCTTAAAATTCTCTCTCTTTCTCTCTCTTTCTCTTCCTCCCTCCCTCCCTCTTTTTCTCCCCCCTCCCACTCTCTCAAGTAAAAAAAAAAAAAAGCGTGCAGAGGACATAGACATTTCTCCAAAGAAGACATACAAATGGCCAAAAACACATGAAAAGATGCTCAACATCATTGACAATAAGGGAAATACAAATCAAAACTACAATGAGATACCACTTCCTACCTGTTAGAATGGCTAAAATTAAAAAAAAACAAGAAGCAAAAAGTGTTCATGAGGATATGGAGAAAAAGGAACCCTCATGCACTATTGGTGGGAATGCAACCTTGTGGAGCCATAGTGGAAAACAATATGCACGTTCCTCAAAATATTAAAAGTAAAACTGCCATATGATCCAGTAATTCCATACTGGGTATTGATCCCAAGAATACAAAGAACACTAATTTGAAAAGATATATGCACCCCTATGTTTATTGTAGCATTATGATAGCCAAATTATGGAAGTAGCCCCAAGTGTTCATTGATAGATGAATGAAGAAAATATGGTATGTATGTGTGTGTGTATACACATACATGTATATATATCTATGTTCACATACATGTGTAAATATATGTATACACACATACATATAAGACATATGTATATATATGTGTATATATATATATATATATACATAATGGAATATTACTCAGCCATAAAAAAGAATGAAGTCTTGCCATTTACAACAACATAGATGGATCTAGTCAGTATAATACTAAGTGAAAAATGTCAGAAAAAGGCAAATACCATATGATTTCACTCATATGTGTAATTCAAGGGGGAAAAAAAAAAAGGCAAACCAAATCATCAGATTGTTAGCTATACAGAACAAACTGGTTGGGGAGGAGGAGTCAAGATGGCGGAACAGCATGGAAGTTTTTTGTGTCTCATGTCCATGAAAAACAGCCAGACCAACACTAAACCATCCTACACACCTAGAAAACTGACTGGAGGATTAACCCAACAATCTGCACAATCTGAACCACAGAATTCAGCAGGTACGTGGTGCGGAGAGGTGAACTTGGGGACAGAGAAGCCAGCAGCAGGCAGGGAGCCGCTTTTGCAGGTGGAGAGAGGACAGAAACTGGGGGTAAGGGGGAGGGAGAATACAGGAAAAGCACCCCTCCCCAAAAGCAGCTGGAGAGAAAGTGGAAAATTGGAAACAGCCACAGGGACTAAACTGAAAAGGGAGAAAGGAGAGGGTTTAAATTCCATTAAGACTGTAATCAAGGGGAGCACAAAGTCTGCAACTCTGCAGCTCGATACTTGGCAGTGCTCTGGTGGGAAGCGTGAATCCCCAGGAACAGAGTGGGGTCCAGAAGGTTCTTGGGCCACATGGGGAAAAGCAGCTCCACTGCTGGAAGGATATTTGGTAGAGACTGTTGAAGCCACCTGGTCCCAGCAGACCCCAGAAAACGGCCACATTCACTGGTGCTGGAACAAAGTCGTTAAGGGTGAAGCCTGGTGCCAGATGTGTGCTGTGATTTTCCATAATCCCTGAAAAGCTGCTGCTACGCTATCTTGCGAACTTTTTCTGGGGCGGGCTGGCACCTGGCTGCAGTCTCGGTGCACTGGCGGCAGCAGGGTCCGGCAAGCGTTCCTGGGTACAGCCGACATTTGGCCATTGCTCGGTGAGACCCTCTTGCAGAGGGGCGGAATGGGTCAAAGCTGCAATCCTTCAGAAGAAAGGGGCCAGGGAAAATAGCCACATCTGAGACAAAACTTGGGAGAGAGGTACTGCCTGGGGCTTGGTCATGGACAGTGAAGAAGCGGGGAGTTAAAGAAAGCTGAAGACAGAGAGGACGGGTGTGCGATTGCTGATCAGGGAGAACAGAGTTCTGATACTAGAGACTGGGTAGCTGGGTGATGCAATTTTCACCATTTTCACCACTCCCGTGCATGCACATACGCACCTAGGAGCGCCACAACAATCCACCCCAGTAGGCTAGCAGCGCCATCTAGTGAAGAATGGAGCCATTACACTGAGCCCTGCCCAACTGGGCCAACCTCGCTCTTTAAGAACAGAAGTCTCACCGCCTACTTAGTTTATGGGCTATAAAGCGCTACATAGTCTGACTTCTAGGGGAAAATGAAGTAATTTCAGTCCTATTTCAATCTGTTAGCAGGTCCATCTATTCAGTTTTCTTTTTTTTTCTCTTTTACACTACTCTTCTTTTTCTTGAATACAGAAAGAGAAAAAAGTCATTTTTATTTTCAATTTTTATTAAAAATATTTTTCTTTAATTTTTTTCTATATTTTTTACTTTTGTGTAATTTTTTTCAAATTCTATCTTACTTCCATCATTCTATTTTAGTCTACTTCAGTGTATTCACCTTTTCAATTTTTCAAACACTTTCCTTTTTTCTTTTTTTGTTTCTTTTCTTTTTCTTGAATGCAGAAAGAGAAAAACTTCATTTTTACTTTCAATTTATATTAAAAATATTTTTCTTTATATTTTCTACTATATTTTTTGCTTTTATGTAAATTTTTTCAAATTCGATTTTACTTTCATCATTTTATTTTAGTCTACTACAGTGTATTCACTTTTTCAAATTTTCAAACAATTACCTTATTTTCTCTATTTTTCTTTTTCTTTTCTTTTTCTTGAATACAGAAAGAGAAAAAATTCATTTTTGTATTTAATTTTTATTAAAATATTTTTCTTTCATTTTTTTCTACTGTATTCTTCACTTTTGTTAAACTTTTTCAAATTCTATTTTACTCCCATCATCTCATTTAATCTACTTCAGTGTATTCATTTTTTCAAATCCTCAAATGTTTTCCTTTTTTTTTCCCCCTTTTTTTTCTCTATCCACTTTCAAACCCAGACCAAAACACACCTAGGATCAAGACTAGATTTTGTGTGTGTGTCTGTTTGTGTATTTAATTTTTTAATTTTAATATTTTTTTAATTTTAATATTTTTAATTTTACTTTTTCTACCTCATTAATTCCTTTTCTGACTTCAAAATGACAAAACGAAAGAATTCACCCCAAAAGAAAGAGCATGAAGAAACAACAGCTAGGGATTTAACCAACACAAATACAAGCAAGATGTCTGAACCAGAATTTAGAATCACGATAATAAAAATACTAGCTGGAGTCGAAAATAGATTAGAATCCCTTTCTACAGAGATAAAAGAAGTAAAAAATAGAATGAAATTAAAAATTCTATAACTGAGCCACAATCACAGATGGATGCAGCAGCGGCAAGGATGGATGAGGGAGAACAGAGAATCAGCAATATAGGGGACAAACTTATACAGAATAATGAAACAGAAAAAAAGAGAGAGATTAAGGCAAAAGAGCATGGTTTAAGAATTAGAGAAATCAGTGACTCATAAAAAAGGAACATCAGAATTATAGGGGTCCCAGAAAAGGAAGAGAGAGAAATAGGGGTAGAAGGGTTATGTAAGCAAATCATAACAGAAAACTTTCCTAACCTGGGGAAAGACACAGACCTCAAAATCCAGGAAGCACAGAGGACCCCCATTAGATTCAACAAAAACTGACCATCAACAAGGCATATCATAGTCAAATTCACAAAGTACTCAGGTAAGGAGAGAATCATGAAAGCAGCAAGGGATAAAGTCCCTAACCTACAAGGAAAGACAGATCAGGATTGCAGCAGACCTATCCACAGAAACTTGGCAGGCCAGCAAGGAGTGGCAGGATATATTCAATGTGCCGAATCAGAAAAATATGCATCCAAGAATTCTTTATCCAGCAAGGCTGTCATTCAAAATATAAGGAGAGATAAAAGCTTCCCAGTCAAACAAAAATTAAAGGAATTTGTGACCACTAAACCAGCCCTGCAAGAAATTTTAAGGGGGACTCTCTGAGGGGAGAAAAGATGAAAAAAAATACACACACACACACACACACACACACACACACACACTATCCATCTCGTGAACTTTTTCTGGGGTGGGCTGGCACCTGGCTGCAGTCTTGGGGCACTGGCAGCAGCAGGGTCCTGCAAGCATTCCTGGGTGCAGCCAACATTTGTCCATTGCTCGGTGAGACCCTCTTGCAGAGGGGAAGAACAGGTCAAAGCTGCAGTCCTTTATATATATAAATACCAAAAGGAACAAAGATTAGAAAGGACCAGAGAACACCACCAGAAACTCCAACTCTACGAGCATCATAATGACAATAAATTCCTATCTTTCAGTACTCACTCAAAATGTCAGTGGACTCAATGCTCCAATCAAAAGACATAGGGTAACAGAATGGATAAGAAAACAAGACCCATCTATATGCTGTTTACAACAGACCCACGTTAGACCTAAAGAAACCTTCAGGTTGAAAATAAGGGGATGGAGAACCATCTATCATGCTAATGGTCAACAAAAGAAAGCCGGAGTAGCCATACTTATATCAGACAACCTAGACTTTAAAATAAAGACTGTATCAAGAGATGCAGAAGGGTATTATATCATAATCAAGGGGTCTATCCACCAAGAAGACCTAACAATTGTAAACAATGATGTGCCAAATGTGAGAGCACCCAAATACATAAATCAATTAATCACAAACATAAAGAAACTCATTGATAGTAATACCATAATAGTAGGAGACTTCAACACCCTGCTCACAGCAATGGACAGATCATCTAATCAGAAAATCAACAAGGAAACAATGGCTTTGACACACAGGACCAGATGGATTTAACAGATATATTCAGAACATTTCATCCTAAAGCAGCAGAATATACATTCTTCTCCAGTGCACATGGAATGTTCGCCAGAATAGACCATATACTGGGACACAAATCAGCCCTAAGATCGAGATCATACTGTGCATATTTTCAGGCCACAATGCTATGAAACTCGAAATCAACCACAAGAAAAAATTTGGAAAGGTAACAAATACTTGGGAGACTGAAGAACATCCTACTAAAGAATGAATAGGCTAACCAAGAAGTTAAAGAGGAAATTAAAAAGTATATGGAAGTCAATGAAAATGATAACACCACAAACCAAGACCTCTGGAAGGCAGCAAAGGCGCTCATAAGAGGAAAGTATATAGCAATCCAGGCCTTCCTAAAGAAGGAAGAAAGATCTCAGATACACAACCTAACCTTACACCTTAAGGAGCTGGAAAAAGAATAGCAAGTAAAACCTCATATCAGCAGAAGGCAGGAAATAATAAATATTGGAGCAGAAATTAATGCTACTGAAACCAAAAAAAAACAATAGAACAGATTAATGAAACCAGAAGCTGGTTCTTTGAAAGAATTAACAAAATTGATAAACCACTAGCCAGTTTGATCAAAAAGAAAAAGGAAAGGACCCAAATAAGTAAAATCAAGAATGAAAGAGAGATCACAACTAACACAGCAGAAATAAAAACAATAATAAGAGAATATTATGAGCAATTATATGTCAATAAAATGTGCAATCTGGAAGAAATGGACAAATTCCTAGAAACATATACACTACCAAAACTGAAACAGGAAGAAATAGAAAATTTGAACAGACCCATAGCCAGTAAGGCAATTGAATCAGTAATCAAAAATCTGCCAAAAAATAAGAGTCCAGGGCCAGATAGCTTTCCAGGGGGAATTCTACCAAACATTTAAGGAAGAGTTAACATCTATCCTCTTGAAGGTGTTCCAAAAAATAGAAATGGAAGGAAAACTTCCAAACTCTTTCTATGAAGCCAGTATTACCCTGATTCCAAAACCAGACAGAGACCTCACTAAACAGGAGAACTATAGACCAATTTCCCTGATGAATATGGATGCAAAAATCCTCAACAAGATATTAGCCAACTGGATCCAATAATACATTAAAAAAATTATTCACCACAACCAAATGGGATTTATACCTGGGATGCAGGGCTGGTTCAATATCTGCAAAACAATTAATGTGATTCATCACATTAATAAAAGAAAGGACATGAACAACATGATTCTCTCAATAGATGCAGAGAAAGCATTTGACAAGATACAGCATCCTTTCTTGATAAAAACCCTCAAGAAAGTAGGGATAGAAGGAGCATACCTTGAGATCATAAAAGCCATATATGAATGACCCAACGCTAATATCATCCTCAATGGGGAAAGACTGAGAGGTTTCCCCCTAAGGTCAGGAACAAGACAGTGATGTCCACTCTCACCACTGTCATTCAACATAGTATTGGAAGTCTTAGCCTCTGCAATCAGACAACACAAAGAAATAAAAGGCATCCAAATCGGCCAGGAGGAGGTCAAATTTTCACTCTTTGCAGATGACATGATAGTCTATATGGAAAACCCAAAGGAGTCCACCAAAAAACTGCTAGAATTTATTCATAAATTCAGCAAATTTGCAGGATATAAAGTCAACACACAGAAATTGCATTCCTATACACTAACAATGAAGTGACAGAGAAATCAAGGAATCGATCCCATTTATAGCTGCACAAAAAACCATAAAATACCTCGGAATAAATCTAACCAAAGAGGTGAAAAATCTATACACTGAAAACTATAGAAAGCTTATGAAAGAAATTGAAGAAGACACACAAAAAATGGAAAAAGATTCCATGTTCCTGGATAGGAAGAACAAATATTGTTAAAATGTCGATACTACCCAAAGCAATCTACATATTCAATGCAGTCCCTATCAAAATAACACCAGCATTCTTCACAGAGCTAGAACAAAGAATCCTAAAATTTGTATGGAACCAGAAAGACCCTGATCTTGAAAAAGATCTTGAAAGCGATCTTGAAAAAGAAAACCAAAGTAGGACGTATCACAATCCCAGACTTCAAGCTGTACTACAAAGCTGTAATCATCAAGACAGTATGGTACTGGCACGAGAACAGACACCCAGATCAATGGAACAGAATAGAGAACCCAGAAATGGACCCACAAACGTATGGCTAACTAATCTTACACAGAGCAGAAAAGAATATCCAATGGAATAAAGACAGTCTCTTTAGCAAGTGGTGCTGGGAAAACTGGACAGGGACATGCAGAAGAATGAACATGAACCAGTTTCTTACACCATACACAAAAATAAACTCAAAATGGATGAAAGACCTAAATGTAATACAGGAAGCCATCAAAATCCTCGAGGAGAAAGCAGACAAAAACCTCTTTGATCTTGGCCGCAGCAACTTCTTACTCAACACATCTCTGGAGGCAAGGGAAACAAAAGCAAAAATGAACTACTGGGACCTCATCAAAATAAAAAGCTTCTGCACAGCAAAGGAAACAATCAGCAAAACTAAAAGGCAACCAATGGAATGGGAGAAGATATTTGCAAACAACATATCAGATAAAAGGTTAGTATCCAAAATCTATAAAGAACTTATCAAACTCAACACCCAAAAAACAAATAATCCAGTGAAGAGATGGGCAAAAGACATGAATAGACACTTCTCCAAAGAAGACATCCAGATGGGCAACTGACACATGAAAAAATGCTCAACATCACTCATCATCAGGGAAATACAAATCAAAACCACAATGAGATACCACGTTACACCTGTCAGAATGGCTAACATAAACAACTCAGGCAACAACAGATGTTGGCAAGGATGCAGAGAAAGAGGATCTCTTTTGCATTGTTGGTGGCAATGCAAGCTGGTGCAGCCACTCTGGAAAACAGTATGGAGGTTCCTCAAAAAACTAAAAATAGAACTACCCTGTGACCCAGCAATTTCACTACTAGGCATTTATTCAAGGGATACAGGTGTGCTGTTTCGAAGGGACACATGCACCCCCATGTTTATAGTAGCCCTATCAACAATAGCCAAAGTATGGAAAGAGCCCAAATGTCCATCGAGGGATGGATGGATAAAGAAGATGTTGTATATATATATATACAATGGAGTATTATTACTCAGCAATCAAAAAGAATGAAATCTTGCAATTTGCAACTACATGGATGGAACTGGAGGGTATTATGCTAAGTGAAATTAGTCACAGAAAGATAAAAATCATATGACTTCTGAGATGTGAAAAGAGACAAAAGAGATAAACATAAGGGAAGGGAAACAAAAATAATATAAAAACAGGGAGAGGGGCAAAACAGAAGAGTCTCATAACTATGGAGAACAAACTGAGGGTTATGGGAAGGGTTGTGGAAAGGGGGGATGGGCTAAATGGGTAAGGGGCACTAAGGAATCTACTCCTGAAATCATTGTTGCAATATATACTAATTTGGATGTAAATTGAAAAAAATAAAAAATAAAACAAGTTAAAAAAAAAGAACTGGTGGTTACCAGAGGGGAAGTAGGTGGGGGATGGGTAAAACAGGTGATGGGCATTAAGACTACACTTATCATGAGGAACACTGTGTAATTTGTCAATCTGAGTCCCATGGTATTATCTGAGATTTACTGGTTTGTTCAAAGAGTAAAAGCAGAGCATTTCCTAGAAAGTCAGAATAAAGTCAGGTAAAATCTTGAGCAGAGATTAAGTATGTCCCTGGAAGACTGACAGTGTCGCAGGAGGTTCACAGCTATCACATTCAAGGTGGAACCAATGGTCTCTGAGGGAATGAATTTTCTTGTGTTTTTCTGTATACAGTTTGATTAGGTAAGGACAGAGAATCTGGCTCATGGAAGGATGTAAATCTCAATGACTTTCCAATGGACAAACTGGTATATTCACAGTTCATTTTCCCCAAAATCCATTTCAGTGTGAATAGACCAAATTACCTTGGAAATGCCTTCTTCAGTCTTCAGTTGGTTCTGTAGCTACCTATCATTTACTCTCCCAATTCCCTTCCCCATAGGAATTACTAAAATATGAACATGATACAATTGGTACAAGTATTAATATTATAGATATATAATAATTATATTTATACCAATATAATAGTATTGATAACATTATTTTCCCTTAGCAGGTTCTTCAGAAAAAATTCAGACAGAAATTTTAAAACATTATATCTATAGCTCAGTTGGTGATATTCTGTCTAAGCATTATTTCTGTTCAGTTTAGAATCAGAAATGTTGGGGTGCCTGGGTGGCTCAGTCTGTTAAACCTAACTCTTGATTTCAGCTCAGGTCATGATCTCATAGTTCATGAGATTGAGCCCTGTGTCGGGCTCTGTGCTGATGGCATGGAGCCTGCTTGGTATTCTGTCTCTCCCTCTCCCTCTGCTCCTCCCCTGCTATCTCTCTCTCTCTCTCTCTCTCTCTCAAAATAAGTAAATAAACATTTTAAAAAAGAATCAGAAGTGTCATTGTCTATTAAAATTGCAATAGCAATAATTAATTTTCTAATTCAGAAAACCTATAAAGTATTGCTTCTATAGTTTACCTATGGCTACTGTTCATATATAAATATTAACAATAATATAATAACAGTAGTATATGCAATTTCAAAATTTAATTTTTTTTCCTCTCTTGGGTAAGGACCTTGATGCCACAAACTCACTTTCTTTTTTTGTCTATTGTTCTTGTAACCATATTTTCTGTCTTGGCTTCTAGCATATATAGTGAGCCATTTTTAAGGTGGTATAGGGGCAAAGCCTCACCTATGAAAATGAGTGGGGTGTACCTGTTTCATCAAATGCATAGCTCAAATCTATTATTTGGTCTCCTTTATATTGTCCCCTAATTCTGAAATATTATTTCCACAAAAATTAACAGATTTTATAGAATGCTTGAAGTCAAATACAGCATTCTTTTGGTAATGTAGGTATCAAATGACTTTTTTAAAAAGGATCTTTTCTTTCCTCTACAAGCCAGATGAATAAAAAAGAGATAAAATCAGGGAAGGCTGACAAGTCATTTGAAAGAGAAAAGGGTAAGTAAAAAAGCAAATACATGCTGGCTCTTAGTAGCTCACTTACAAAAATGAAGGCTCCTGTGCATTCCTGGAAATAAGAAAAACATTTTATAGCCTTGGTTTTGCTGTGACCTCTCCCTAGTCTTGAACAGGCATGGGAGTAAGTTCCCAAACTCCACTCCTCTTCAAGTTTACATGGGGCCACTTTTTGACCAGTCCTCATTCCCATAAAAGATTGTCCCAATATGTACATTTTATAAATATACTCATTAAATTTGTAGGACTTTCTAACTTAGACCAACTGCCCTATAAATTTTAACTAGACATAAACACAAAAAAGTCATTTTAGCATTTTGATATAAGTGGTCATCAAACTAAAAAGAAAATGCATTTCTTGTTAAACCTATTACCACACAGGGATGGCCTGCTATTTTGGATATATTGTGATGCATACATTGGAGGAGAGGAAAGGGCTCCATATATCTTCCCGCTTAGCATCACTACTATGGATGAATTTGAGGGAAGAGAACCAGACATATAAGGATGGCATGTTACAATATAATGTAACTTCTGATATCCTAAAAAATTTCTTCAATGATTTGTCCTTAAGATGTCTTGTCCACCTACTATTATTACACAATACCTCATGTCCTTGTTCTCAGCTTCTCCTTGGGAATTCACACATCTATTCCCATAGCAGCTGTGTATTATATGATGGGACAGGGTGCAATAACCTGCCATTGGAACATGAAGAAAACATTTGTGTGACAGCTGACATTAAGCCCAAGGTGTTTTATTTTTTTAGAGGTTATAGTCTAGTCACTGTAAAATGATTAGCAGAAGCTGGACACCTGCTTTGAAAATAAATTCCTGGACTTTCTATGGGAAGAACGAGACTGTCTGTGGAAAGCCTCTAGGCATGAATAAGCTTGATTAAGAACTGAATTCTGCCTTAGTGTTTGAAAGGCTGGCTGTGTCTAACAGTATGCTTCATAGTTAAAGGTATGCTGTCAGACGTATTAGTCTCGTACCAATGAAGTAGATAAGGTCACTCTGTTATTTGTATTTCTCAAATTCTGTACCTATGACCAGTCCTTCTGTAACTGCTGCTTGTAGGGCTCATTAGACTTGATGTTTTTCCCCCCTTTCTTTGTGAATTTGACATTGCAGCTGACCTATTCTACCTATGACAGTTCTGAGTTCAGTCTTTTATGCTCTACAATAATTGTGACTACTTGCACACACTTTTTACAAACTATGAACTCTTTTAAGTACCTAGTGAATACTTCTATAATCCTTACAGCATCCATATGAAGTAATGTTATTTGCATCACTATTTGAGGAAACTGAGGTACAGAGGCCCAAGTCAAGACATTAACAACCACCTCTTTTCCAACCATCAACACGCATTTTTATGGATTTAAGACAAAAGCATATAAATCTTTAATCTGACCATTCTTTGCAATACTGGATCATGAAATATTTCTGTGATGACCTGGGCAACACTAACATTTCATCCTGGGCAAAGAAAAGTGAGTCACACACACAAATCCACATATAGGATATGAGCCAGAAGAGAGAACTGAGGTAGGAGTCCTTGGAGGAGATAATCTCAGCAATAGGGGGTGAAGAGTGTGGGGTGAAAGGGGGTAGTAAGTAATACAAATGCAACAGAGAGACCAGTTCAGTTGAAAGAGCAGAAATCAGTTAGTTGCCAAAGACACTAATGCAGTACTTGCCTTTCCTACTTCAATGAATGAGTTCCTTGAAAACAAGGTAGTGTCCCTATTTCAATGTCTCACTTCCCCTCCTCAGTATTTCATAAGATAACTCCAAAGACTTTGCCTTTATGAATCAAATAAACACACACACACACACACACACACACACACACACACACGCAGCACAAGAGTGCTTTGTAAATTATACAGTACCATTCTAAAGGTTTCCTGTGATCACGGTAACTAGGTTGGAAGAAGTTTCCTTTGAGTTTTAGACTTATAATAAACTGAAGGCAAGGATTAGTAGAGAAGAAGTGGCTGACAACATGTTGATTTTATAGCACAGTCCTTCCAAGCTAACATAGCTTCTATTCATGGTGAATCCTTTGCTTTACATGGAGCTTATGGATATAAAAATAAGGAGGATCCAAACAAAAATATGACCAGATGCCAATTTCTTCAGAGCCTCTGGGGG
Organism: Acinonyx jubatus; assembly: GCF_027475565.1. Taxonomy (NCBI): domain Eukaryota; kingdom Metazoa; phylum Chordata; class Mammalia; order Carnivora; family Felidae; genus Acinonyx; species Acinonyx jubatus. The sequence continues at coordinate 32,831,188 of NC_069388.1, read as the reverse complement.
AATAAGAAGGTAGGAACCCCATACTTCTTAGTTCAGGCTGCTACAGAAAAATTTATTTCTCCTGGTTCTGGAGACCAGGAGTTCAAGATCAGGATGCCAGCCTGGTCAGATACTGGTGAGTACCCTCCAGCAGGTTTCAGAATGTCTACTTCCTGCTGTACTCCCCAATGCTGGAAAGAGGATAAGAGAACTCTCTAGGGTCCATTTGATAAAGGCATTAGTCCCATTCATGGGGATTCTAACTTCACGGCCTAATTATCTCCCAAAGGCCCACCTCCTAATACCATCACACTAGGTTTAGGATGTCAGTCTATGAGCTTGGGAGGGAGATAAACTTTCAATTCATAACACCATAGAAGATTTTCATGGCTTCTGGTCATGGCTCTTGGTCATGCTTCTCTTCCGAAATTACCTTCTTCCCCTTGGCTTTCCATATTTTTATTCAGAACACTTGAAAGTTGTTCTACTTTCTGAACTTGTAGACTTAATTTTTTCAGTCTTCAATGCCAGATACGGATAGGTTGCTGGGAAGAGGAATGAGAGCCCTTTCACAAATATTTTGTGAATTCCACAAATATTCATCCTTTGAATCAGAGTCAGTGTTTTTCCATACTGCTAAGCACCATGTCTGTGTTCTTGAGATAGCCACTGATTATTGACAATTAGCATCCAGAAAGTTACATGTAAGGTGGAAATGCTTAAGTTTTTCAGAACACTATCATGTCACATAACCCATAAGCCTGGAAGAAATTATATTCTAATTTAAATTATGGGGGAAATTATTTCTTAAATTTCCCCTCTTTCCCCTAAGGGTTTTCTGTTGCTTTGTTTTAATAGTTAGCACCAAAGAACCATTTAGAGCATTTTTCAGCTCAGATGAGAGATTCAAGTCATTGAGTGCAGAGGTATAGGGTCTTATCAACAAAATTAGCACTTTTTCCCTTGTCCCACACATCAGCATGTTTTGCTCTGTCTCCATTTATGCAAATTTTCTTTTACAATACTAAAGTGAAAGTTTTAAATATCTCTTTTTAAAAATTATTTTTAGACTTATTCCAGACACTCTGGAGCTTTGTTATTCTGAAGACCTTTTTTTTTTCTATTATAATTTCTACTTGATTGTTGCTGGTGTACATCTTTGTGGTACAGACCTTGGTGAGCAGCATCAACGTCACCTGAAAAATTCTTAGAAAGTCCCAACCCCTAGCATCACTCTACACCTAGTCAATCAGACGTTCTCTTTCCACAAACCTTCAGCTGATTCACATGGACATAAAAGCTGAGAAATGTTAGTACAGAGAAACTTGACTTAGAGAATGGTTCTATTAATTTTCTCCTAGAAAGAAAAACTTCCATAGCAGAATGGAGTCTGTGGTCCAATTGTCCCTCAGCACTTTCTCTTCTGCTCTGAGTCTTTGCTATCTCAGATCTATTCTTGAATCCCCTCCATGGGATTTTTCTAGGAAAATGCACTTTTAAAATCTATATGGGATTGCAGATTTTTAGTCCTATGAGATATTGCTTGTCATCTGATTTTACATGCATTGTATAAATTTTTCTCAACTTCTTAGATATTTCAGAGTCTCTATTTCCTAAAACTTTTATTTAATAACTTATTTTTATAATATTAATGGGATATGTGAAAGAAGGAATATACATGAGAGTCCAGCAGCCATCTGGAATCAGAAGTCTTCTAAATATATTAAATCCAGTAAAGTCAATGCAATCAAATAATGTTCTTTTTAGTTCCTAAAGCAATAATTTTAGAATTATATGCTACCTTGTCTAGTTAATATTGATTATATATATATATCAGTTGTGTTGAATTTATACTGAAACTCTCCTTGAAATTCCAGATCATATTCAGGCAAAAGAATTTTGTATTAAAAGCTTTTTAGATTTTGACTAATTCCAAATTGTCTCAGGAAACTAAACCTTGATGATGATGATGATGATGACGACGACGATGAGGATGATGATGATTTTGGTATTTTAAGCTAAGTTAGCCATGTCACATTATTGGTCATTCCATCTAATGGAGAAGTAAGGATAATGATGCTCACTTTCTCCATGATTAGATTGATGTGATCTACATAGAACTCATACTCTTCTGTCCAGATATTTCTGAGATTTACTTATTGACCATTTATTTTTGTAAATTCCTATTCTGAGTACAACTTATAAATCAGTACTATCCATACTCATTTTCCAATTCTTATTTGGGACAAAAAAATCTTTGGACCTCTTATAGGTTTTGACTCTGGTATTGGAAATGACTACCAGTCATAATATTTGTCATAATATTAGAACAATTATTTTTGAAAATTAGAATAGTTATCCATATAATAATGTCATTAAATTTGTAGCTTAAGAACAGACTTGCTTTGCCTTTTTAAGAGGGGTATAATTGAGGGGCACCTGGCTGATTCAGTTGGAAGAGCATGTGACTCTTGATCTCAGGTTCATGAGTTTAAGCCCCACATTAGCTTTAGAGATTATTTTTAAACAGTACATAATCTTTAAGAAAAAAAAAGAGAGCAATTAAAATTGCCTGGAAATTACATTTTTAAATTTTTATTTAAAATTTTTTTATGTTTATTTACTTTTGAGAGAGAGAAAAAGACAGAGTGGGAGCAGGGGAGGGGCACACAGAATCCAAAGCAATCTCCAGGCTCTGAGCTGTGTAGGGCTCGAACCCACGAACCACAAGATCATGACCCGAGCAGAAGTCAGACGCTTAACCAACTGAGCCACCCAGGCGCCCCATCTGGAAATTAATTTTAACATTAGGTATGATCAAGGGCTTGTATTACACTTATAAATAACAATAGCAGAGAATGGCTACAAACTACTCTTCTAGCAGAGTGTTTCTCCTTCTCCATCTTAAATGTGTATGCAGATCACTTGGGGATCTTGTTAAACTAGAGATTCTGATTTTCTGTGTCTAGACTACAGCCTGGGGTTTTGTGTCTCAATAAGCTCCCAGGTTATTACTAATGCTGCTGGCCCACACTGCACACTTTGAGAGTAAAGCTGAAGAGCAGTGGTTCTGAGTGTGGGCTCCCTGGAGGCAATGTGCATTTTAATAAGCACTGGGGTGATTTTGATATACCCTAAATCTTAAAAACTCTGCTCTAACAATAGAAGTATTTATGTTCTCAAGACCCCAATCCAACTGTTCACCCTTCATTAAAGATGAAAGAAAGCAAAGACATCATCCAATGTCCATAAATGAATGCCTTAAAATAGTTGTTCTATGGGACAAGGAAGAAGTTAGTTTTCCTTGCCAAACAGCTTCTCCTTGAAGTAACTTTAATGCTGTCATGGAGGAGCATGTTATTCACTTCTCCTTATGGCATATATAGAAATAAATAAGACTGGGATTGCTTTACTGTAGCATGACATGTCCCACTATGGAGATAGGATGCTTACTTCTTTATTAAATTTTTTTTAATGTTTATTTATTATTGAGAGACAGAGAGACACAGAACGTGAGCAGGGGAGGGGCAGAGAGAGGAGGAGACACAGAACCCGAAGTAGGCTCTAGGCTCTGAGCTGTCAGGACAAAGCCCAATGTGGGGCTTGAACTCACAAACTGCGAGATCATGACCTGAACTGAAGTCGGTCGCCTAACCAACTGAGCCACCCAGGCACCCCTAGGACCCTTACTTCTTACAGCTCCATTGCATTGGAACATAGGCATTAAGATTTCACAAGTACACATTAGATGTTAGAAGGTATATCTTAATGGGAGAAGAGAAAAAGTATAATTATTGCATAATTATAAATTATCTCCACATAACACATAATAAATAAGCATATTATAAAATACAATATATAAAGGGCCTGGTGCATTACTTTTGCTTTTTTATAAACAATCCACTAAGGCTTTCTTTTTTCCTCAAAAGCTTTGGTGGAAAATTGCAATATTGGCAAAAGTTTCTGAAAAAATATTTTGGAGGCAGTTTGCTTAGACTACTCTCCAAAAGCAACACAGAGATAGGTTTGTACAGGGCCCAAATACAGGTAGCTACTTCAATTAACCCATTGTCTCATCTCCAAGGCAGCTGAAAGAGGAGAGGGCAACTCAGGAAAGGGGCCCAGCTCACTCTTGCACATTCATTTTAATAAAGTTCACAGAAAGGTGAGGAGCTTTAGAATTATCAGTAGAGTAGGGGAAGATGGAAAAATATGCAAATGAGACCAAAGCCTGTACTCAGGAACCCCAAATTCAAAGTCATTAGAAACTTGGGGCATTAAGGAATATCTTCAAATGGTCAGTAGCCATAGACTTGCCCAGGGTCACTAGGCAACCTCTCATGATTTATTTGTCCAGTTTCTATGAAATATCCATGCTAATCAGAGAATGGAACAGATGGGCACAAATGGACCCAATTCTAGTTTTATAATTGCTTTGATCATGAAGTATTCTTCTTTCAACCATTAGCAGCAGGGCAGTCAAAGCAGTTTTCAACCTGACCTCTTCATCTTACCTATACTTTTCCACTGAATTCAAGATAAGGTTGATGGGCCACAGGTCCAGAAAAATCATAGAGGTTTTCATTTTTGAGCCATAGAAATAAGTCAACTTCCTCTTTGCTCCTACTCAAAATAGGCTCTTCTCTTCTTCCATTAAGATCCACCTTCTTACATCCAGTATGTATTTTTTTTAGAATTGTAACTATGTCCTCCAAAACAATTTAACATGTAGAAGTAAAGATCCTATCTTCAGAATGAGACATGTCATGCTACAAAAAAGCAGTCCCAATCTTGAGACAAGAGAAGTAAATCAACCAAATGGCAAAACGTCTGATTCAGAGATCTGTGATAATTTTTATGACAAATTGCATTTTCCAAAGATCACAGAAAAATATTTTCTATCTCACATACTCTTACAGCGAGACTTCTACCCTCCTCCCATTGAGAAGTGGGATTCTACATTTCTTCTCCTTAAATGTGGCTTGTGACTTTGACCAAAGTAAAGCAAGGTGACTTCCAATGCTAGTTCATAAGAAGTGATACAGGTTCTTCCTGGATCTTTTTGGGTACCTGTTCTTGGAACACAACCACTATGCTGTGAGAAAGCCCAACAAGCAGCCACATGAAGGGCACCTGTGTAGGTGCTTCAGGCCAATAAGCCTGTTGAGAGCTCACATTAGCCATCAGACAGATGAGTAAGTGAGCCTGTCGATGATTTAAGCTCCCGGCCATCAAGTCACCCCCAGCCTTTGGAGATTCAAAGTTGAAGTCCCAAGTATCAAAGAAACACAATGCCTCACTGTGCTCTTTCCACATTCCTGACTCACAGAATCGATGAGCCTAATGATATGATTGTTGCTTTATTGGGTGGTCTGTCATGCATCCATGTTAGCTGGAAGTGTCCTTTTCTGTAAAAGACACTCAAATACACACAAAATGTGTTTACAGGGAAGTGGCTGACATTTACCATGCAAAGTTTTTCTTTCTCTTCACAGTGTTTCCTACATTTCTACAAAAGAAAGCTATTTGAAAAATTATATGTTGCCCCATTCCTTTAACTCACTGTTAGTTCCTGGTCTGATCAGATAATATGGTGACTACAGTCGGTGGCTCCAAAAGGTTGTGGGAAAACCATAAATCTTAGGATTTATCTCACCTTCAACATGGTTTCACCCTCAGTCATACTGATAAAAACGTACCTAGTGCAGAGGCATGAATACATTCCAAATCAAGATATTCCAGATTCTTTGCAGGACCAGGCTCACTCTTTGAAAGCGGTTGCATGGCTTGGCATGGGCCTTGATTAAGGGGTGGGCTAAGCTCTGACACAGTACAGCTTCCTCATGGCCTGTTTTCCCTCCCAAACTTTATCCAGAATGATGACTGCCAAACAGGCCATCAGGATTTGTTCAATGCTTGATGCTCACATGTTACATCCAGATCCAAGTTTGTCATGTGATTGGAAGGCGATGTTATGAAACATAGACTTTATGTTTACATTTAGCTCCATATGGACTAGCATGGAGATTTCTCTGGCATAACTTGTTCTTTCACATCTGCGGAGCAGCAGTGAGCTGACTGTTCCCTACAGATCAAGACTGGTGAATATGTTTGGATAAAAATCAAAGGACTATTTTGGATACCTTAGACTTGAAAAATATTTAGAGGCATCCTCTCTGTGCTAATACAATCATCGAAGGAGATGATGCAGTAGGATACAGAGGAGTTTAGAAATGTGTTTGTAGGAAACAACAGCAATGTTTTTAAAGAAGTAATTGCTGCTAAATATCCTCCACTTGCAGAACATTTAGGTGGTTCTGGCTAATGTCAGAGAGGGGTGGGTCTCATAAAAGCACCAGGAGAGATTATAAGGGAAAACATACATGAAAAAAAGAGAAAAATTAAGTATTTATAAAGTATTCATAAATAAGATAAAGAATCATAATACCAAAAATGTGAAAGGAATATTGGAGTAATGTGGGAGAAGACTGTCCACATATGGTCCCATCCAGGTATGGTGCTAAGACTTTCTTTATCACATGGGTATCAGTATCTCTTTTTATTAAGAGCCCCATCCTTTGCTTTTGTATTTACAAATAACTGAGCTCTTAAAAACAGTGGGAGCCCAAGAATTTGTTTACTTGGGATTTAGTGAAATTTCAAAATAGGGCCAAGTATTTTTGCTGAAAGAACCATAGGCTTGTAGTTGGCAACTCTGATGGGCCCTGGTGAGTATCTTCACTGACCAGATGCTGTAAGTTCTTACGTGATTGGCTATGGGATGATCTGCATACATTGGCTCTACTTCCACATGGCTTCCCAGAGCTAGCCAGAAGAAAGACTTCCATCTGGAAACGGATTTATCGAATCCTCTTGTTGCCTCTGGGCCATTCCCCCATCTCCTTAGTCACTGGTTCTCAGTTCCACAGGCTAGCCACAACAGCTTCAGCTGGGAATTAGTTAAAAATGCAAATTCTTGAGTGTCACATCAGATTTACCTCAGAAACTGTAGAGATAGGCCCACACAGCCTGTATTTTAGCGACTCATCCAAGCAATTCTAACACATGTTAAAGCACCATTGTCTCAACTCATGCATGACTTTCTGTCAGCCCAGGTAACACATGGGTTGGGTTTGGGGGAAAGGCCAGGAGCAAGTCCATCAGCCTCTTCCTCTCCATGTTATCCGTATGCTGTTCCTGCCAGGGCCTCTTCTTTGGCAGTTTAGGAGCCCAGACTGGAAGTCAATACAACTGAGTCTTCCTCTTTATTCTATTTTTTTTTTTAAAGCAATCCTAATTCTCCTTGAGATAGTGTGATTTCATCTGACTAAGGAGGGAGAGGGTCAGTAAAAAGGAAGTGCAGAAAAGAAAAAAAAGAAAACACTTTTAGATATGATCTCTAAATGAGATGATGTGATGACATGATATTAGATTATACAGTCCATCTAATTTAACATCTTTTTATTTTTAGCAGATATGTCACATATGGGGGAAGATATACCTTTATATAAACAAGAATCAATAAAATAAATTTTCATATGCTTTGTGCCTAGTCCATATAAATGATATTACTATTTTTTAAGTATTTTTAAAATTTTGTTAATGTTTATTTTTGAGAGAAAGAGAGAGAGAGAGAGAGAGAGAGAGAGAGAGAGAGAAAACAAATGAGTCAGGGAGGGGCAGAGACAGAGGGAGACACAGAATCTGAAGCAGTCTCCAGGCTCCCACCTGTCAGCACAGAGCCCGACATGGGGCTCGAACCCATGAACCATGAGATCATGACCTGAGCCAAAGTTGGACGCTTAACTGACTGAGCCACCCAGGTGCCCCCCAAAATATATTTTTAAAAATTTTTTAATGTGTGTTTATTTTTGAGAGAGTGACAGAGTGATGTGGGGGAGGGGCAGAGAGAGAGAGAGAAAAACACAGAATCTGAAGCAGGCTCCAGGCTCCCAGCTGTCAGCACAAAGCCCCATGCAGGGCTTGAACCCACGAACCGTGAGATCATCCTCTGAGCTGAAACCAAGAGTCGGACACTTAACCGACTGAGCCACCCAGGTGCCCCTAAGTGATATTACTGTTAAGATGATATTAGAGATTCTTTATTTTTATTAGAAGTTATATTCTTGATCTATAAATGCTAAATCATTTGTCCTAAAGCTTCTATCCCTCTAGAGTATATAAGAATATAAGAAATGACTCTCAGAATGGTCAGCCTGAAGGCATTAAAACTATTTCACTGTTCTTCAGCTTCCAGTATAGTAAGCTCCTGCCATAAAAATGCAATAATCAGAATTTGCATTTATAGTTTAACTTGAGTTGCCACCTCCTGTTAGAGACAGGTCAATGCTTCCTCAAAAGTCATATTCAGTCACAATACTCTTGGTTCAAACATTTATGTCTATTATATAGGAAAGGAAAGTTGTATATGTGTATGTGGTGGTGGTGGTGGAGTGTGTGTGTGTGTGTGTGTGTGTTCATCTCCCTTTCTCTATCATCTTTTTCTTTCCCTTCTTCATTTAAACATGTTTATATTGCTTCTACCCTACTAAAATAAGATACAGTAAGATAAAATCAGATCCTTTTCTCCTGAACCCTGTTCTGACACTTCTACTCTCTGTATCTTCACTGAAAAATGTTAATGTGACGTATAGTCTGAGGGAACCCTATTGTGTGGAAATAGCTCCTTATAATTATTTTGGTTCTAAATAATATTCCATTAATTAGGGTTGCAAGTTCAAAAGCCACATTATTTTTATAATGTCAAGTGCACCTTTCAAAACTTATTTTTACATAAAGCTATTTTTGTGACAACTCCAATCACCTGCACTGTTAATTTATAAATGTTCAATTAACTAAAGTTTATCATGTTAAATATTAATAATGATTAGCCTTGCTTAATTAAATGCCTTTAAACATTTTAAACTACAATCAATCCTCAATTAAACACACTTAATTTAATTAAGTACTTCTACTGCATGTCAGGACAAACTACGTATTTAAAGCAAAATGCCTCTAAGTTCTGAAGTAACTCTTTGAAATATATAAACTCAAACTTATAAATATGGTGAATTAGGTTCTTTAAGCATTCTGTTATTGTTTATAAACAATTAAATTTTATTACACCTTTTGATTTAAAGTCATAATTCTAAATCATTTATTCATTTCCAACTGAAATAATAAAGTAAATCTACCAGGTGCTCTCAATGCCAGATTTTCTTAAAATTGTAAACCTCTTTATGACAAACACTTAGGAAATTCATAAATTTGACAAGAAAGGTCTTGTTTTTTAATATTTTTAGTTTAAATAGGCTCCACACCCATTGTGGGGCTTGAACTCATGACCCTGAGATCAAGAGTCATAAGCTCCAATGGACTAAGCCAGCCAGGTGTCCCACAAGAAAAGTATTAATATGAGGATTTGATTAATTTAGTCATCTCATAATTTAGTTTTAAATATTCCAAGTGATTGCATAGTGATATACTCAAATAATTTGCCATCTCAAAAGTTATTCAATAGAATACTGGGATGATGAGATAGTAGCTAATTGATAAGATCCCATACCACAATACAGGATCCAGCAATTATGAGCTTCCAGGATGAATCAGCAGGCATTATGGGTGAACACACTGTTCCCTTTCTTCTGGTCTGTTTCTTTTTGCTACATGAACACAGGTTCCAACATCCATGTGTATGTACCCACTGGGACTGTATATGCCTCTCTTTAATTGTGCACTCTAATTCAATGTTTTATCTCCCTGGTTGCTCCCAATTACCTTTATCAATTGATTGCATTCAACTGCCTTCCTCATTTCCTAATTTGATTCTGCCTTATGTTCCCACATGTCCTGTCTGGACCTTGATATAATTCTTTTGTTATATTTTGAAACAAGATTTCTTAGAGGCTTACATGTTGTAACAGTTAGGGATTGCATTTGGCTACATATAGCAAACATCCAGCTATCATAGTTGAATCAAATCAGGGTTTAATTTTCTTACAGAGTCCAGGACTGGGCAGCTCTATGATGTCAGTGCCTCAGTCTCTTTCATCTTCCTGCTCATCTTTAATTATTACTTTCATCCTCGTTATTACTGCCAAGTGCATGATGGGAGCTCAACTGTGACTTTCTAGCTACACAGCAGGCAGGGAAATGAAGGAGATGATGAGAGGTGGGTGCTACCTCAGGTACTAAAATTTCCCTCACATTTTCACAGTGTCTTCATCACATCTGTTTGACTGTAATTGCTTTCATCCTCATAGTTTTCCCTAACTCTTCTTTGCCCTGGTTTCTGGCACAGAGTTCCTACAACGTTTGTAGTTTCCTAAGCGAGTAGAACATTAGGAACATCTCTTGCTGTAGTATTTGTCTTTGGTTCCATCCCTCACACAGGGCTCCTAAAAGCCTTGTAAATTCCCAAGTGATAAGAGCACTACAAAGAAGCATCTTTTGTCCTGATGAGGGGCTCTGGCGGGCTCCTGGATAGCTCCCAGGTGGGGGTGGGGGGGGTGGTTAGGAAAGGCTGTCACTAGAAAGACCAAGCCATGAATAAAGCTTGGATTTTCAGCCTCATTCCTCATCCTCCAAAGCAGGGAGAGAGGCTGGAAATGAAGTTAGTAATTGATTGTGCCTACATGAGGAAACCTCCATAAAATCCTAATAGTAGGTGGATCAGAGAGTTTCCAGGTGGGTGAAGACATCCACACTAGGAGGGTGACACACCCCAACTCCACAGGTAAGACACAGATAAATGAAGGGAGAAATGCTGTTTCTACAAAAATGAATTTGAATATGAGTGCATTAAAGTGATATAATTGAAGTAAGGATAGATTAAACTATGAAAAAACTGGGAAAATTGTTTATGTATAGAAGGATTCAGCACTATCATTACTTTGCAGGTAGCTAAATTCTTACTCCACTCTTAAGAAAGCAAATCTGGATATTATAGAAATTGTATTCTTAGGATTTATGGAGGAAAAACAAGACAGAATTCCAACATGCATACACATGTTCTAAGAAGGGAAAAAGGCAATAGTAATGTAATAGATGTCATCCTGATAAGTTATAAGAAAAATTCTCACCTTAAGGGCACTAAGACGTCTGCTTATTAATAGAATTCTATTCAGAATTGTCTTTTTTAAAAATGTGAATCAACCTGATAAAATGATTATTGTATGAATGTGGGTTTTGAATAATAAATTTTCTTAAAACAAAGGCCACTGTATATTACATCTTGTTCTTGTGTGGCATGGATCTCATCAACAGATCCTCTGTTTCTACTATAGGAGGATGTTAAAATCCTCTTGACAGGCTTGGGGCTGGGGGTTGGTTTCCAAGTACTTGGCACTGCCTATTTCCACAGCTTTCGCATTCCCACATGGGCACCCTATGCTCCACTGATGCCAAACTTGTTACTCCTTTCCAGGAGAGAGTCTCTCTTCCTTGTCTGGTCTTATTGACGTGTTGCTGTTATTCCTAGAAAAAATTTTCTTTCCAACTCTGCCTAGTAAATTCTACATTTCTTTCAGTATTCAGCATGACTTTTTATCCCTTCCTTGGTGCCATTCCAGCTCCCCCCGCCCCCTGCCATACACACACACTCCATACTTATGCCACATAGATTTCAAGACTTCCCTTCTCTGTGCTTTTATAGAACTCTGTAAATACGTGTAGTTTAGCATTTACCATTGCATGGTACTATGGGCTAAATGTGTCCACTCAGGATTCCTATGTTGAAATCTAATCCCCAGTACCAGGGTATTCTCTGCCAGGAGAAGATACAAAGAGAAGAATGGCCATCTGCAAACCAAGACAGGGCCTCTCACCAGACACTGATCTGTCAGCACCTTGATCTTGGACCTCCCATGCCTCCAACTGCAGGAAATGCATTGTAAGTCACTCAGTCTATGGTAGTTTGTTACAGAAGCCCAAACTAAGATACTTGGTAACTGAGTTTTCCTTGTGTTACCAAGCAAGAAGGCAGTCCCCAAATGGAGTCACTTCATGCTAAGCAGACTTAATTACACTTTCAGCTCTCCCAGAAATGGAATCTCAAACCAGTTGATCAGGAATCACCTGATCAGCACTAGTGAGGTAATCTTCGTGACAGAACCCAGCCATCACCTAAACGGAAGTGACTTCTCCACGACCATGACAGGTCTGTTTTTTGCTAGTATAACTTCCTGCTCCGTTCTTCCTATAAAAGTCTTTTATTTTGTACAGCAGCTCTGAGCTTTTTTCTATCTGTTATATTGGACACTGCCTGATTCATTTCTGATTAAAGCCGATAAGATTTTTAAAACCCACTCAGTTGAATTTTGATTTTTTAACACTTGATTATTTCTCAACTGTACTCTGGAGTTGCCAAGGATTGTGTGTTACTGAATTATTTTATCCCTCACTCCCAAAGCGGTGCCTGGTACATCACAGTTCTGCTGTGCTTGTTTTTATATTTGATTGTCTTTAGAAAATAATGCCAAGATTATGTGACCATGTCACATATGTCAAATGTTAAGTCTTCCTTGCATTTCACCCTATTACCTATCTGCTAACTCCATACTGCTTAGAAATACCCAATAAGCCTGATAAAGCCAAGACGTACACTGACTGGGAAAAACTAAATATTGAAAGTTCACTAGTCATCAGGAAATAAAATTAAAACCACAGTGAAATGGTACTACAAACATACCACAAGAGCTAAAATAAAAATAGAAAATAAAAAACACCAAGTTTTGGCTAAAATGTAGAACAGTCAGAACTTTCGCACACAGCTGCTAGAAGTACAAACCAGCACAGCTCCATCTGAAAACCGTTTGGCTGTTACTAATACTGAACATATGCATGCCCTCTGACAGAGGCAGCAACAGCACTCCTAAGTGTGTGCACAACAGAAACATGCACATGTTAGCAAAAGACATGTATGAGAATGGCTGCTCTCCATAAAGCCGAAAGCTCGACAATGCCCAAATTCAACAACAATGGAATGGATAACTAAATCATAAGAATCCAAGCAGTGAAATGAGAAAGAATGATCAACAACTACATGCAACAATATGGATGAATTTCACAAACAGGATGCTGTCTGAGAGAAGCCAGCCACAAAGAATGCATGCTGTATTTTTCCATTTATGTAAAGTACAAAAACTGGCAGAACTAATTTTTGCTGCTAGAAGTCTGGAGAGTGACTGAACTTGAGTGGGGCACAGTGCTGGATGGCATCACTGGGGGCACTTCTGGGGGTGCCAGTGATGTTTTGTTTCTCCACGTAGCTACTGATTTAGTTTGTAAAAAAATCATGAAACTCATATATATGCTTTTTTTTTGTATGTACTTCAATTTTTAGAAAATGTATGAACCTATGGAGTGATGCACACATATAGACCCAGAGGCTGGTTTAACATACGTATTTGTGATTATTAGTATTATGTACATTGAACAACATCTGTATTTATATTTTTCCAAGCTTACTAATTTAGCATCTACACTGAGGACTTGGTGATTTGAAGTACTTTACTTAATAAGAGCTATAACACATGGAGAGCTTCCTCTGTGTCAGGACCACTTCAGGATCAGCGATTTAAGCTAAAGGATACAGAGCCTTGAATGGCAAGCCTAGTACCCACACTAAGATCTGATTCCAATATCCACAACCTATAAAACCTTCCACAGATCACCGAAATTTATTTTCTAGAAAGAACTATTTTCCCACATTTATTAATCAAGGATATTTAATTTTCCATCAGTTGGAGATGGCCAATATTGCCATAAGAAGTTGATACAACTGCAATACTAATGAATAAAGCCTGGTTCTCTAGCCTTTGCAGCCTCACTACAAAACTATACTATTTCCCATTCTCCTCTGATTAAATTTACAATCAACAGGTTTAGGTCTCACTCACAGGCTCTCTGAGTTCTGGATGTTTCATTTCTCCTTATTCTGGGCCTGGACAGAATGACTAGTCTCTGTCTGGGGGCACTGGTGTGCTAATGGCCAAGGGAACAGGCAACAGACCCACAATGGCTCTTCACCGCTGCTTGGAGTGGCATAATCACTCCTGCCCACATTTCACTGGCCCAAACAGGTCATATTGTCATACCTGACTTCAGTGGAATGGGGAGTTTTAATCTCCCCAAAGGGAAGGATACCTAACACAGGTGTCAGCATCAGCTGCCAGATGAGGGAGCATGATCCCCTTATAGGGATGGACAGCAAACATTTAAGAATAATACCACATGCTACTATAGGTGTTTTAAGTGCTACTTATTGCCTTCTACTCCGTGAATAAAATAACTTACTTATCTATTAATCAATGGAGAAACAGTAATACTATTTTGCATTTTATTGTTATAAACGGTGCTTACGAATGTTTCCTTGGAGATATTTGCAAGAGTTTCTCTAAGATGAACACCTGGAAATGTGATTGCTAGGAAGTAGTTTCAGATGCATCTTTACTAGATCTTGCCAATTTTTTTTTCCACAAAGTACAAATTTACTCTTACCAGCAATGCATAGGATTTTCTGATTCTCCACATATTGTTATCTATACAGTAATATAACACTGCACATGTTATTATCAGGTTTCTTTGGAAATAGTAACTCTGGGTGCCATTAACATGGGTATTCATTATACTTGTCCATGTATATTTTGCATAATTGAAACGCTTTCTTCATACTTAACTAATTTAATTTATACATAAGAATATTTTTAAAAGTAAAAGAAAATTAAGAGAAGGCCCACAGAAGCAAGTTGACGTGAAGAATCCCTGAATCTATTGTCATAACCTTTTAAAACAATATAGATACAGTTAAATAATTTATATAGAGTGATATAGAAGTTTTCTTCTGAATGTTCACACATGTTCCTCTATTATTTTCTCCTCTAACCACTAAGGACTTCTACCAGTACAAATACCTGATGAAAAAACATTTTCTTTGCTGCCTTTGAAATATTACTGGATAGAGAAGATGTGGTTAATGACCTTCTACCATGTTCCTCAGCCTACTGGAGCTTCTTGAGGTTGTAAACAATTCCCACATGTACCAATTTTTTGTTTTCCTTTAAGTGTCACATCTCTGCCTACAGGTCGCCTCTGGCTTTAGGAGCACGACTGATCCACAGTGGCAGACTGAAAGTGCCAGTACACTAAATTCCCTAAGAGCTACTCTTGACAAACTAGGAACAGAGGCTCCCCAGGTTCCTGAACCTTTGCACGGACGGCATTCTATGGACTCTCTCTCAAAGGGTCCTCAGAGGGGCCAAACTCCAGTTATCCATGGTGGTAACCTACCCATTAACACACCCTTTATTGGTCTTCTTGCCCTTCTCTTTCCTTGCCTTGGTTTTCTGGGATCACTCTCAAGCAAGCTACTTGCAACGAATCCTGGTCTCAGTCCAGCTGTGGGGGTGCAGGGGAGGGAAACAATCTTTCTTCCTGGCTTGTGTCCTGTGAATTGGACTGACAAAAGACGGATTAGCAAAAGAAAAGAAAAAACAAACACAAATTCATCAACACATTCATGGCACAGACACGTGGGAGTACCCAGTGATGAGAAACTCAATGGGGTGGTCAGAACCTGAGCTTATATATAGCATCTTACCAAAGGATGATAAATTTGTAGAGAAGTGACAAGATGAAGAAAAAGAACTTCAAGATTTTAGGGATGGAAATTTTCAGGGAGATAAGCATATGGGAAAATTAATAAAAGATAAAGGTTGGTTTAGCAAGGTTTGTTACATAGATACCTCTGGTACCATCTCTGGGCTGTGGAGAGTTGTCTCCAGTGATTAACTTTAGTCCTTCCTGGTAGGGAGGACAGGGAGGACATCTTCACAAATTTATGTCCTGCTTTTAGGCAAATAGGGAGGGCAGAGAACCTTTCCTGTATCTGTTTCTTCTCCATTATCTTCAGTTCCAAATAATATGACAAAATAGCATATATAGGGATGAGATATTCTGCTGCCCTTCAGGGATTATTGCCCTGATTAAGAAACCAGATAAATTTAGGTTTTAGCCAAACAGATGCCTTCCTCCTGCCCCCTACCACCACACCAAGACCCTCAGCTTTCCAGAATCATTCTGTCTTTTCATACTCAAACAAACCGGTCTTCACCCTTTGAAATGTCTCAGCATTTCTCAGGGAGTAGGAGGGAAGTTTGCAGCCTTGTGAGTTGGTGTGCCCTGTAGCCCCACCTCCCTGTCACTTGCCTGTCACCTGCTCTCAGTCCTTCTGACTGCCGTCTCTTCTCTCCAGCTTGCTTTGCCCACAAAGGTCAACACCCCATCAGTTCATCTCCCCCAAAGAACTTAACACACAAGCCTCTTACATTTAACAGTCTTTTACTCAATTTTGAGTTAATGTAGTGGATTATAGAAAAAAAAAAAAAGAAATTCCTTATAATTGAACATTGGATCTCCCTGTCCTAAAAATCCATTAATTCTTCCCAGCCATGGCAGACTGTCTGTAGGTTACATTTGCCTTAATCTTCTAAATCCTTACTCCCAATTCCTTCCCCTGATTCCTATCTGCTTGATTCCAAAACCAAATTTCTGTTATTTACTTTGATTAGAAGTTTATGTCTCCCCATATTTTAACTCCTGGTTATTCCTGTACAGCACCAACTCCTTTAAGTGTTTTTCCCAAACAAAAGGCCGTCTAATCATTGCCCCTGAGCCTCACAAAGCACAGGCAGGACTTTTTAAATGATGTGTTTTTCTTAACATAATTCAAATTTTTCTGCCCATGTAATCCTTTGTTTGGAGAAGAAGTACAGCCCAAATATCCATTCTCCTTTATTTCAACCCAGAGCTTAAGGGTTGACATTTAAAATTTTTTCTGTTAGTTACATTTAACTGCAAAAATTGCATGGTAAATTCTTTTATGTAAACATTTCAGTATTTCATATCTCTATGATCTCTATGACTTAGGACAATTTCAGTTTCAAGTGATGGAAGTCATACCCAGTATGTCTTAAAGGAGAAAAGGCACAATATTTCTCAAATAACAGCAGAACCTCAGGACTGACTTCAGGTACAGCTAGATACAGGGGATTATGTATTTCCAGGGTATTATGTATTTCCACCTTTCTCAATTTTCTTTGTTCTGTTGGCCCCATTTCCATACAGGTCCTTCAAGTGTTTTGGCAAAATGACAATGAGCTTATATCCTATCTTCTTGGTAACCTTACAGGAAAGGACATGCCTTTTTCCTGATATTTCCAAAAAAGTCCTGATATTTCTCTAATCATTCAAAATAAGTCAATTTAGGAATCAATCACAGTGGTCAGCAGGTGTCCAACCAATTCCTACATCTGGGAGTGGTCTCGAGGGGAGAGCTGTTGTTCCCCACAGGACATCATTGTCTTCATAGATGAAAGATAGATGCTGAGCAGACACATACAACCCACACAAGAATCTAGTGATGAGTTTTAAACCCTGCTAATAAAACCGTACTGTATTTGCTATTATTTCTTCAGCAGAGAAAAAAGATGAGGTATTATTATCAAACAAGAAATACATATACGAATATCTAAAATAGAAGTTGCTTTTGGAACTTCTGCTCAGTGAAGGAAACAAATATCTATAAAGACATTATCACAACACCCAAAAACCACATAATCCAGTGAAGAAATGGGCAGAAGACATGAGTAGACAATTTTCCAAAGAAGACATCCAGATGGCTAACAGACATATGAAATGATGCTCTACATCACTCACCATCAGGGAAATACAAATCAAAACCACAATGAAATACCACCTCACACCTGTTAAAATGGCTAAAATTAACAACTTAGGGAATAACAGATGTTGGCAAGGATGCAGAGCAAGGGGAGCACTTTTGCACTGCTGTTGGGAATGCAAACTGGTGCAATCACTCTGAAAAACAGTATGGAGTTTCCTCAAAAAATTAAAAATAGAACTACCTATGACCCAGCAATCGCACTACTAGTTATTTATCCAAAGGATATAAGAATGCTGATTTCAAGGGGCACATGCACCCCCAATGTTTACAGCAGTGCTATCAACAATAGCCAAATAATGGAAAGAGCCCAAATCCCAAATGTCCATGTTCATCAACTGATGAATGGATAAAGATGTGATATTTATATATATATTAATTATATACATATATTAATTATATAATTAATTAGAATATATAATTATATATATATAATTAATTATAATTAATTATATAATTATATAATATATATATTAATACTACTTGGTAATTAAAAAGAATGAAATCTTGCTTTTTGCAACAACATGGATGGAATTAGAGTGTATTATGCTAAGTGAAGTAAGTCAGAGAAACAAATATATGATTTCACTCATATGTGGAATTTAAGAAACAAAACAGATGAACACAGGGGAACAGAAGGAAAAATAAGATAAAAACAGAGAGGGAGGCAAACCATAGGAAACTCTTAGAGACAGTGAACAAACTAGGGGTACTGGAGGAGAGGTGGGTGAGGGGATGGGCTAAATGGGTGATGGGCATTGAGGAGGGCACTTGTCTGGATGAGCACTGGGTGTCAAATGTAAGAGATGAATCACTGGGTTCTACTCCAGAAACCAGTACTACACTGTATGTTAACTAACTTGAATTTAAATAAATTAAAGATGGAAAAAAAAGCACAGATAACACAAGAATAGCACAGATAATGTGCTTAGGCACCAGTAGAGTCAGACAATAAAACTGGAGAGCCCCAAAGGCTCTCCAACAAGAAAAATAAAAGAAAGAAGTTGCTTTTTGCTTTTAGTTGAGGACTCACTACTAGAAGCCAATTAATAACTTAATCACATTGAAGGGTGTGGAATTTATCTAATTTTCTGTATCTAGGGATTAACATAGTATTACTGAGAGGTCTTTTGCCATTATTTGATATCTATTTGCTAACAGAAAAGAATATTTTTTAGTTTGACTTCTAATTCTAAGATCACATAAAAGCCAGCCAGAAATTGATGAAAAATGTATGTTTTGTATGGGTTTTGCCCAGTATGTTCCTTGGGTGAAGAAGAAGAATTATTCCTGAAGTCTTCCTCTGGGGGGGGGGGGGGTTATATAAAAATAATGAGAAAGATTGCACTTAAAATCCATCCTTTGCAGGGGTGCCTGGGTGGCTCAGTCGGTTAGGCATCTGACTTCAGCTCAGGTCATGTTCTCACGGTTCATGGTTCAAGCCCTGCGTCCGGCTTTGTGCTGACAGCTCAGAGCCTGGAGCCTGCTTCCAATTCTGTGTGTCCCTCTCTCTGCCCCTCCCTCCCTCACGCTCTCTCTCTCTCTCTCTCTCTCAAAAATAAATAAACAGTAAAAAAATTTTAAAAAATCCATCCTTTGCAGAATAGAATATGAAGCATTATAAAAGTTCAAATGAGAGAGAAATTACTGTAGGTTTGAGAAGTTAGGGAGGATTTGAGGTAAAAGACAGATCATGAATTCTGCCTTTAAGAGTAGGTAGGATTTCAAAAAACAGAGTAAAACTATGAATTTGAGAATCAAATTAAATTATTTTCAAGGAACTAACTTGAGAACTAAATGTGTCTTAGAAATAATAATTTTTAAATGCTTATTTATTTGAGAGAGAGAGAGAGCATGCATAAGCGGGGGAAGAGACAGAGAGAGAGGGAGAGACAGAATCCCAAGTAGGATATACAATGTCAGCATGGAGCCCAATGCGGGCCTCAATCCCACAAACTGTGAGATCAGGACCTGAGCCAAAACCAAGAGTCAGACGGTCAACTGACTGAGCCACCTAGGTACCCCAATAATAAAAAAATTTTAAAGCAATAATTTCAAACTTTATAATGAGTGCTGGTGATATGATATTTCTGTATTATTTTGCCCAAGTATTTATAAAAACCAAATTGACTGAAAAAAATTAATTTTATCACACAAATATTTGGGCTGCACTATTATGTTGGTGACTGAAACAGGTTTTCAGACACTGATTATTTGGAGAGTTGATCAAATGATTCCATAGACTGCCATCTCTAGAACTTTGTCTTCAAAATGCCTCATCTTTACATTTAAATTAAAAAAAAAAATCTTTAGGGGCACCTGGGTGGCTCAGTTGGTGAAGCATCCAACTTCAGCTCAGGTCATGATCAGGTCATGGGTCTGACCTGTGCAGTCTGTGGGTTTGGGCCCTGTGTCAGGCTCTGTGCTGATAGCTCAGAGCCTGGAGCCTGCTTCGGATTCTGTCTCGCTTGCCCTCTCTGCCCCTCCTCCGCTCATGCTCTCTCGCTCTCTCTCGCTCTCTCTCTCAAAACTAAATAATAAAACATTAAAAAAAAGCCTCAACTAATAATGTTTCTTTTATCTTTCTGTTCTTGATTAAGAAAGTTATTACTTGCCTGGTTCTCTTGCTTCTTTGAAAAGTATGGAACACATTGTGAAAAGTAACCAAAAGACTAAATCAAACCCCATTACTGGGCTAGCTATAGGGTTATGCAATTTATGATACACCTACACCACTTTAAGACAATCTCTATTAAGTGGACAGAGATATAGCAACCACTGGATTGAACCATCTACTATACAACATATGGGCTTGTGAATGGCTAGATTATCAGTGGTACTGATATAATCATGTTAGAAAATCAACCTGATAATATCAGTTTCAACAGATGTGGCCTCTTTTCCCAAATATTTCTAACTTCCCTTAAAATTCTTTGATGGAACTCTCATCCTTGATTTTGTCTAAGTATTTATTCCCAAACAGAGTATTTACTTCAGAAAAGCTACCAAGAACAGTGTATTCCATAGAAATCCTTTAAATAAATTGGGTAGGATGAATGCTATCATTGGAGATGAATGGTTCTATGAAGGTTAACCCATGAAGACCCATCACAAGGTTTAAATATTTCTCTGAACAGTATCCAAACCTCTCTAGTCTGGAAGTCACACATGATCCCACGCTCATGCAAGGTTTCTTATCCTTCCAACCATCATAAGTCATAAACAACAAGGAAACAGGCTCTCTTCATATATCTGGATAGCCCTGCTTCTGTCCCAGGCTGAAACCACCATACACCAAGGCATACGATTAAACAAAAAAGTACAACTGAACTTATTTGAACCTTGAAAATTTTTTTTTAGATTTAGATTTGAAGTGATTTTCAGGCCAGTTATAATTTTATAACTAAACTTACAAGACCAAAGCCAATGAAATAAACACTTTACTGTTGAGAAAGAAAGAGAAGACATAAAATAAAACAAAACTTGGCTAAAAGGAAAAGGAAATGCACCATAATTCAAGTATTACCTTTTGAGTCACAGGAAGTTAATTATTAGTTCTTCCAGAGCTTACAAATAAACTTGTGGATCAAAAGTATCTATGGCTTCTCACCTGTGGTCCATGGCAGTGCAGACATATGGCTCCTGCACGTGACTAAAGAGGAAAGTTGTGAATCTTGACTGAATGTGTTGCCTTTGAGGCCAGATACAACATGAGATTAGGGTATGAGGGTGTTTGTGGTTCAGATATGCCCCCTTGATTCCTCATTTTTCTACCACTGAATCTAAAATTGTTCTTATATCTTAATTCTTTTCTCTTATTACAATGGAAAAATATCTTGTAAAATCAAAGGTGAATGCTTACACATTTTCTTCTGTCACATCCCCTCCCTAATCTACTCAAAAGATTTTGCTTTTACAGTTATTCTCTTATGAATTTATTTTTAAGTATAGTGCCAAGAAGAGATTTATATTAATGACATATATTTAATGCTAAAGGCAATTTTCCAATAAGTACATAGGTCTTTTTTGATTGCTACTTTTGTTTCAACATTCTATATATGTTTTTTTTTATATTTATTTATTTTTGACAGAGAGAGAGAGAGAGAGAGAGAGAGAGAGAGAGAGAGCATGAATGAGGGAGGGGTAGACAGACAGGGAGACACAGAATCTGAAACAGGTTCCAGGCTCCGAGCTGTCAGCACAGAGCCCCACGTGGGGCTTGAACTCACGGTCAGTGAGATCAAGACCTGAGCTGAAGTTGGATGCTCAACCAACAGAACCACCCAGGCGCTCCCACCATTCTATCTATGTTTGATAAACACTCTCTCAATTATTGTTGTTTTCAAAAATGTGTACCTTACAGGGGCACCTGGGTGGCTCAGTCGGTTGAGCCTCCGACTTTGGCTCAGGTCATGATCTCAAGGCTTGCTTGTGAGTTGGAGCCCTATGTGGGGCTCTGTGCTGATTGCTCAGAGCCTGGAGCCTGCCTCAGATTGTCTCCTTCTCTCTCTGCCCCTCCCCCACTTGTGCTCTGTCTCTCTAACTCTCAAAAGTAAATAAACATTAAAAAAAATATGTACCTTGTAAGTCAGGTCCCATAGCATGCATGTTTATAAAAAAATGTCTTTGTTGTTGAACATTTTTCCTTCAGGCAAAATTTAGAATGAGATTATCAATTACACTAAAAGGATAAAGTCCTTTTGAAAATATGATTTTGATTCTTGCACTTTGCTTTTCTTTATTCACTTCAGAAAAATATATTGAATTCCACAAAACAAAACAAAAAATTTTGGAGTTGCATTGTATTGAAAGATTTTTTTGGATAAAAATTGAAAATTTTATAACATAATTTTTCCCCATCTCAAAATAAATTTTTTTCATAAAACTGTGTATATTCTTTCTTATTAGCTGTAGATTTCTGCTTGAGTAGTTACTAATAATTCAAGTTTTTTTTTTCCATTGAAAATGGACTTATTGTTTTCATTACATTTTCTACTCACTTCTGCTTACTAGGAAAGCCATTAATTTTGTGTGTATGTTGTGCTTCTATCTGGTCACTTTATTGAACTGCTTATTACTTCTAATATTTTATAAGTGATTCTCTTAGGTTAGGTATTACTTCTTTGTAAATATCTTAAACTGACAAAAATTAATAGAAAATAATATAATAAAAATGTCTACTAATCAGCTTTATAACATCTTCACCTTGTATCTTTCTGCTTTATTTTTTAAGAGAAAATATTGTTGAAGCCCCATGTGTATCAAAATTGAATTCCAACACTGTGTTAGCAGTATTCATTGTCAAGAAATTGGGAGTTACAATTTTTATTCATTTCTATACAATTACAAAAATAGATACATGTGCATAATTGTTTATATGTTATGACATTTAAGGCAAATGACAATATGTCATATATATTATGCTATTTTTATTGAAATATATTTTATGGCACATATCCATGTGATTCGTTAATTTATTGTCTATTTCATGTTGGTGTCACATAAATACATCAAAGTGTATTTATCCAGTCTCCTCTTGAGGGACCAACACTTCAGTGCTATACACAGAGCAGTAATGCACATCCTTGTGTATATCTCTTTGGCAACTTTTGCAACTCCTTCTGTGTTCCATTCATGTTTTCTATTCCTTCTTGAGTACTTCTGGGTAACATTTTTCATAAAAATCAATTATTCAAGTTTTCAAAATTTTAGTTTGGAATTATATACAATATTCTGTTGCAAAAATGTTGACTTAATTTGTATTTCATGTTATATCATTTTTAATCTATTTAATAACTTTCACTTTGAATTCTCTTATCATCACCATTACCTTCTTTTATAACTTTCATAACTTCATCCATACATTGATTTCTGAGATGTGCCTCTTCTAAACAGCATAGTAATACATTTAGATGTTTTACTTGCTAGTTTGTGCACAGGTATGTTTTTCTTAGTTCAGAGTCCCGTCTTTGCTAGGTAAACCCAAACATTTACTGTCATTAATGACATATCTTAGACTTTATATTCACTGGGAATTACATGAGGCTACTAGGAACAAATGTCAAAAAATTTCAGGAGTAGATTCCTTAGTGCCCCTTACCCATTTAGCCCATCCCCCCTCCGACAACCCCTCCAGTAACCTTCAGTTTGTTGTCCATATTTATGAGTCAATCTCTTCTGTATTGTCCCCCTCCCTGTTTTTATATTATTTTTGTTTCCCTCCCCTTATGTTCATCTCTTTTGCCTCTTAAAGTCCTCATATGAGTGAAGTCATATGATTTGTGTCTTTCTCTGACTGACTAATTTCACTTAGCATAATACCCTCCAGTTCCATCTATGTAGTTGCAAATGGCAAGATTTAATTCTTTTTGATTGCCAAGTAATACTCCATTGTATATGTATACCACATCTTTATCCATTCATCCATCAACGGACTCTTTCCATACTTTGGCTATTGTTGATAGTGCTGCAATAAACATGGGGGTGCATGTGTCCCTTCAAAACAGCACACCTGTATCCCGTGGATAAATGTCTAGTAGTGCAATTGCTGGGTCACAGGGTAGTTCTATTTTTAGTTTTTTGAGGAACCTCCATACTGTTTTCCAGAGTGTTTGCACCAGTTTGCATTCCCACCAACAGTGCAAAAGAGATCCTCTGTCTCCACCTCTTCACCAACATCTGTTGTTGCCTGAGTTGTTAATGTTAGCCATTCTGACAGGTGTAACGTGGTATCTCATTGTGGTTTTGATTTGTATTTACCTGATGATGAGTGATGTTGAGCATTTTTTCATGTGTCAGTTGCCCATCTGGGTGTCTTCTTTGGAGAAGTGTCTATTCATGTCTTTTGCCCATTTCTTCACTGGATTATTTGTTTTTTGGGTGTTGAGTTTGATAAGTTCTTTATAGATTTTGGATGTTTTTTGTTTTTTAATTTTTATTTTTTCTGAGAGAGAGTGAACGTGTGAGTGGGGGAGGGATAGAGGGAGAGAAAAGAGAATCCTAAGCAGGCTCCACACCCAGGGCAGAGCCCCACACAGGTTTGATATCACAATTGTGAGAGATCATGACCTGAGCTGAAATCAAGAATCTTAACTGACTGAGCCATCCAGGCACCCTTATTTAATAAATTCAAATTTTTTAAACTTCATACAATTTATCATCTTGTTCCAAACAATTTTCCTGTTATTAGAAACTTTCCTCTTGAATTCCTTCGATACTGAAAACTCTTGACACATTCCCCAATCCTCTTTCTTCAGGCACCACCTACATGGGTTTTGCCAAGTTGTGGTTTATAGTTCTGAGTGTTCTACCCTCTTCAGTAATTTCATGCACTCTAGTGGCTAATTGCATGTGTTTGTGTGTCTGTTAGCTTATTACTTAAAGCTCTACAATGGATATATGTAGTTCTAAAGGATGTTAATAATGATGTTTAACATGTATCAGATACTTATTAGGTGCCTGAAATTTTGTTAATTACTCCATCTGCTTAATTGTCTTACTCTTCATGAACCATGAACTACAAAAATTCTTCATTTTATAAATGGGGAAATCAAGGTTGAGTTTAAGTAAACAGCTCAGGGTCTCTAGGCACATGAGAATCAGAGCCAGGATTACACCCAGGACTGGGATTCCAGAACTAGCACTTGTAAAAACTCTGTTATATTGCTGCTCCCGTGCGTTTACAGTTAATTATGCAAACAGTAGTGAAGACCTCATGTCCTCACACGTATTGAAAAAGAAGAAACACAAAGACTCTTGGAGACATCTGCATTGAACAGCCAAACATTAAGTGGCAAAACAAATTGCATGTGGGAAAAAATCCAGTAACTCAGAGTGAAGTATAAATTGCAAATTGCAGCATGGAGATTTACCATAGTGTCTCTGGGTGGGATAGTTTTCTAATGATTTCATGAGGAAAAAACAGTGCTTTGCTATTTCTTTTGTTTATCTGGGTCAGTTCTTGATATCATGTCTAGATAAGCAAATGCCCTTTCTTTTTAACCTCAGAAATGTACCTTGAGCTCTATTTCCCTCCCCTTACTTATAAGGATGGCCTCTTACAAGCCCGTTGGCCAGTCAAAAGCTCTGACACAATTTTTTTCTAGGCCACCGACCTAGAAAGCCAATAATTCCCTGTCCTTTGCCCTTTCTAAAATTAGCCTAAATTCAATTTTAACTAACGTTCCTCTGATGTAACAAAGTCCCTATAGATTACTGTCTTAGTTTTCTCAGTCAAAACAAAACAAAACCAACATAATGAACTAAAAGCTCAGAGCAATAGACTTGGAAGCACAACTATGTTTGA
The DNA here is from genome assembly GCF_027475565.1 of Acinonyx jubatus. Lineage (NCBI taxonomy): Eukaryota > Metazoa > Chordata > Mammalia > Carnivora > Felidae > Acinonyx > Acinonyx jubatus. The sequence goes on along the minus strand of NC_069388.1, from coordinate 32,805,167 downwards.
ATCTTGTATCATTACTTATGTTTCTCTGATTATGTTTTGCAGTGACTTCATACCCCCAGGTTTTGTTTTCCTGATTTTTAAAAATGAGAGTTAATATATTTAAGATTCTGAAAATTAGATTACATGATAATATGTGTAAGCCTTACACTAGAAACATAATTTAAATATACATAGAGTGTCTTCCCTACAAGGTAAATATGATATACGAAAGTGTTTCATAAACTAAACATGGTACACACACACTAAGATAGTGTGAAAAGCCAATAAGCTCTGAGAACAAACAGATTCTGACCCAAATATCTTCATACAAACAGTAAAGCCTGGATAAATCTCCTATTTTTCTTAAAATTTAACTTATTTGCTGATACACTGTTGTAATAAAAACCATTTCTAAATCTAGATGGAGAATAAAATTTGACGGAGTCTGCAAAGGTTGATTTATATTTCATACCTATTAAATCCTGTAATTTCTCTTGTTAAAACTTTTTTGTATTATACTGCCCAACTGTCCAAAGAGAGAGAAGAGAGAGAAAGACAGAGAGACAGAAAGGGAGAGAGGAATAACATTCTTCCTATATTGTGCTGTACACACTGGGAAAACCAATAGCAAGTGTTGGTAAATATGTGGAGGAAAGACAAACTATCTTTTTGTGGGAATGTAAATGGTTATAACTATTTTGAAAGCATTATGGCAATTTCCAAAACACACACACACACACACACACACACACACACACAACAAAGGCATTTATGGCCTATGATGCAGCAATTCTACTTTGAGTTATATATTGTAGAAACACTCTTAAACATGTGCCCAAGAAGGCCTGCTCAAAAGTATGCATTGTGTCATTATATAAAAGATCAATAATTGCTAACAACCTAAATGCTACCAGGAAACCAGTGGATGCGTAAACTGTGGTCTGCTTATATAATGGAGTATCATGGAGCAACTGAATTTCAAGGGAACAAAATGAGTAACACAAGAATACATAAGGATGCCAAAACACATAAAAATAAATACCACTGTTTGCAGACTATATGAAGGTAGTAAAGTATATAACCCTAGATGGGATTGATATTCACCAGTTACAGTGTAAAAGTAAAGTCTGGAAAGAAATGGAGAGTAAGGGTGGCATCAACTGTATCTGCCACACTGGATTTATTTAAGAGAAGAGATGATGTGAAAGCAAGTGTGTCCAAATGTCAACATCATTTATTAAATCTGGGTGGTAGGTATAGGTGTTGACAATATTGATCTCTGAATTTGTCTGTTTGTATGGTCATAAAAATACACAAATAAACTATTAAAAAAAAACTATGAAAAACCTCCAACTGCCTTAAATTCTTTCCGGACAATGGGCATGTGGATGGGAGAGCATATGTTTGTATTTACTACACACGCAGCATTATAGAAAGGATATGATACACATATGGACACATGGATATGCATACATAATGCTATATATATTATATATGTATCTGTAATATATATATATAGCACACCCTCCTATATTCATACCATATGCACAGTGAATTGTGCCCTGCTCTTCCTTCTAACTGCAAATTATTTTGAATTTTTACAAAAGGCAATGTTGCATTAATTTTGAAAAATGTTTTCTGCCTTGCCCTTGACATTGCAAAGCCACTTAATTATTTTAACAGATTTTATTGATAGATTCTTGCCATAACTTTTCTCACAGACACTATACGTTTTTTCTCCACCCATTGGCCAAAGCAAACCCATGATTTTGTTCTACTCTGTTTTGCTTCACCATTTTCTGTAAAAACAGGCTGGACACACTTTAATAACATTTGCTATTAACATATTTTAACTTTAAATCTGTTAACTAAGATATAGGGTATTCAGAGTGTACTTGGTCATAAAAAGGCCGGAAATACGGCTTTACATCTCATGGAAATGTCTTATGAAATGTCTAGTAATACATCCAACTAATTGCAATTTCCTGTAACTTAGAGTGGCTTTTAATAAAGCTTATTCTTTTTATGTTTTACTATAGCCTAACTTCTGGATTGTGTGATTGTGTGATTTGACATCAGAAATAACTTAAATGAGATTATTTCCTTGAATTTTTACTCCCAGGATATGTGCAGTCACATTCTTTTCCATAATGAAAAAAATTAATAGAATGCTCAAGAAACAAATGGACTACAATTCCACCAATTTGAAATAATTACATGGAGAGTTGGCCTGAATCTGGAAACAAAGGAAATGTTAAAAGAGGCACCATATGTTTACTTTCAACTAGGGGCAGTAATGGGAGCTCCTCACAATAGTATGTGTAAGCAGGAGTCCTGCTGAGCCCATTATAGTGAACAGAAAATACTTTCTTAGAACTCTGTTAATTATTGATGGTATAGCTGAGGTGGTTTTAAAAGTGCTTAAGAATAGTGGTTTATTAAGCAAGTTAAATATTCCTTTTCTGCACCCCAAATATCTTTTAAATCAAGATTTCCTTTAGAAAGTACATTTCTCCCCCAGATGTTATGAATGCTGACATATTATGTCAGATACATAAAATTGCCCATGTTCATGAATCTATATAGAAGATGTGGGGTATTTTCTGTAAATCTAGAAGCATCAGGTTAGGTCAGACTTAGAAGGCAGGAAAAACTAACTCATTTTAGGGTATATTTTTTTCTTAATCTTTTATTACTGCCAAGTATATATACAGTGTAACAAAGAGCATATGGAAGTAACTCTGAGTCCTTGAATTATCAAAAAATCTCTCTAATTTTGCCCTGATTGAAACTTTGGCTGGTTTTAGAATATAGAACAAATATATAGATATTTCTAATATATATATTCTTAGAACAAATACGTATGTATATATCTGTTCTAAGACCAGAGAAAACATTACTGAAAACATTTCTTTCTGAGATCCAGAGTGGCCAATTAAGTAGGTTTCAGTCTGATATTTGTTTCTTTGTAAGAGGTCACCACTTTCTTTCCAGAAATTTTAATGGCTCTGCATATCCTTGATGTTCTGCAAATTCATGAATTATAGAAGGCATTTAAAAAATGTATATTTTGTTCAGCAGTTAATGGCACCTTAAATCTTAATGCTTATGTCACTCAGTTATTCAGCTCTTGACAGGTGAGTTTTCAAAACCAATTTCCTTGATAACTATTGTTTCATCTCTATGTTTTGTTTTATTTTCTTTCTCAGAGATTTCTTTTATCACATGTTGTAACTGCTAGATATGTCAAATTTTGTGTCTTTTTGGTTGTATGCTTTCTGTCACACACACACATACACACACTGGAAAACTTGCTCAAATTTATTTTTTGTTTCTTCTATGAAATTATATTTTCTTTTCCTTTGAAGAGTTATATTTTTAATTTCTAAGATCACTTTCATGTTCTCTGGATGTTCTTTGTTCATTGCATCATTTATTTTTTTCCTTTCTCTCTTTTTTTTTTTAGTACAAGTATTACCTTTCTTAGGCAGTCATTTATTACATTTGCTTTCTTCTAATGTTTTCAACAATCAGACATCTCACATATGCCAGTTTTTGTTTGTTCATCTGTTTAGGATTCAAATGGTCTTTCCAATAGAGGAATAATTGTACATCTGTTAAGCTATGGTTGTGACGAGTTGTGTAACTGGTTCAGGTTTGCACGCTTCAATTGGGTGCTAAAAGGGCTTAAATGTAAGCTAGTGGTCTTTTCTTATTAATTATGAAGAATATACAGTAAAACCTTGGTTTGTGAACATAATTCATTCCAGAAATATGCTTGCAATCCAAATCACTCAAATATTAAAGCAAATTTCAAGAACCATGGGCTCAGTTGTGATCATGTGACATTTGATGTCATGTACTACTTGTATTGCAAGACATCATTCGTTTATCAAGTTAAAATTTATTAGAAATGTTTTCTCATCTTGCAGAACACCTGTGGACAAGTTATTCACAGTCCAAGGTTTTACTATATTAGCATTATTTTAAAATGTATGCTTCATTTCTACCTCTTGTTTCATTTACTATCCTCATTTTTGCTTTTCTTACTTACCACTTTTAAGTTACTACTAATTATAGATCACTTGTTATATTTCATATCTTTTAAATCTACTGCTAGTCCTTTTCAGAGTGTATGCTCTGTAAAAAAAAAAAAAAAAAAAGCAAGTGAAGAAATAAACACAGTGAACTATCTATTGTTTCCATTAGCATTTGTACCCAGCAGATTTTGTACTGATACTTAATTTAGAAGATACAAACAAAATACCAACAGCAAAGAGTCAGTATGTGTTGCATACAAATGAAATGAATTTTCAAATTAGTGGCTTAAAACCTTTAACCACCATTTATTATTTCACAAATGCTTGGGTCAGCTGGGTTCTGGTGATCTGGATTGGTCTCAGTCAATCTTGTCTGGGCTCACTTATGCCTTTGCATTCAGGTGGTAGGCTGGCTGGATTACTAACACAAATTGTAGCAGATTGTGACTAGAAAAAAAAAGTCATGCATATTTATTCATGTTTGTGTGTATTTTATTTTAAACCACAAAAATGAAGATCTCACCCTTAAGATAAATTATTGTTTTTTCCATATTTAAAATCTAAATGCATATAGAAATGGATCTGGTGTGGAATACTGGTGCAATGAGGAAGGAAAATCAGGAGGAAAATGACAACACTATTAGTGCAAGAGCATGAATAGAGCATGAACATCCCATTATTTATCTTCTCTAAATTTCTACCAAAGCAAAATCATAACAAATTTGACTAATTTCTTTTTATGGCCCTACAGTTCCACTGTTATTGTTTTCATTTTCTACAGAGGGGTTGACACCATCCAAAAGACAACAGAAGGGAAAGAAGTTAAAAAAAAAGTTACAAGTTTCAGCCCTCACCAAATAGTAGGCTGATAAATCAGATTGATGCTGTAGATGACCCTCCCCCAAATTAAAGTAAAATAAAATTAAAAATAAAAAGCCCCAAATCCTATACATTCATTGGTCAAAGAAAAGTAAGGTAAACCAATAACTCAGTATCTAAGTGGCATATGTATTTGTTTTCACTACCAGCATTTTTCCATGTGGCAGAAATGAGGCCAATTTTTAATTAGGATGAATTAGTTGTAATGTTTGTTTGGGGCTTGTCTTCATTCTGTCCTGGCCTAGTTACTTTATTAGTTGCATATTACTATTCATGCAGAGATACATGAAAGGAAAAAGAAGGATCAGATTTTCCAGTCAGCCATAATATAAGCTGCCCAGCCATGGAATGTACAGAACCAATATTTACTCCATGGCAGCCATCCTCTTCCAAAGCTCCCTCAAAGAGCAGAAAGCAGTGCCTGGTCATAACTGAGTAAGAAGGACCGCATGTCCTTTCATCTTCAAATGAAGTGGACAAAGGATTACCTATGCATACCTGCAGCTGAATGAATTTTGACCTTAATGAATTAATCCCTGCTCAAAACACAATACTGACAAAAAATAAGGAGAATGGAAATGTGCTCATCTGAAAATGAAGACATTTCTTTTTTCCCCATGAGTTGTATATCCAAAAATTGATGGACAGAGAAGAGAATTATCCCTCTGGGAATCGGAACACAGGGAGAGGTTTTGTAAGATCTTTTCAGAATTGCAGTCAAATGGCTATTTTCCATTTCTCCTTCTGAAAGAACTCTAGCCATATACTTATACAAAATCTTCTCAGATATGAGTGCCAACATGTTTCACAAGAGATAATCTCTTTTAAAATACCTCAAAGGTGAAGATGAGAAGCAAAATGACTGGCATATTATTTAGAGTTTCTAGAGTCTACTAAATAAATGTAATTTGAATTCTCATGAAGAGTTTAATTAATATGAGTGCAATGATTTGGTTTTCATATATATGTGGCTCACCGTGACAACCTGATTGAGAATTCTCTGGATTTAAATTGGATTCCACAGAGGAGGCCAGTTTCTTATTTTTCTTAGATTTCTTCCTCTCTACCCTCTGCATACTTTAGTGTTTGCTGCAGATTACCTGAGGCTTAGAAGCAAGGTTTTGTCTCTTAGGAGAACATTTTGCCTAAAATGATCTTCATTAGATACACGTTGCTTGTCAGTAAGATGAGTCTCAGCTCTAGGACATATAAAATTACAAGATTTAAATGTCTAAACAGTACATATTGTGTAATTAATGCTTTGCCCAGAACTTATTTAACTACATAACTTTTTTTTTCATGATGAAAGGAAAAAAAATATGATAGACATACTCCATTAAGGAGAGAAAAATGGCCAGAGACTTACTTGGGCAGAATTTTGTCTACTTTGGATGTCAAATACAAACTTTCAAAAGAAAGAATAACTCTGAGTTGTTCTTATTAAAGAAGAGACTATCAAATATCACTACTTGATTCCTCAAACAAGGACTATCAAAATAATTGTCTTGGAAGGCAGTATTTAGCCCACAGTCTTTCATACATTCAGGAAGATACTCATTTATTCATTCTCAATTATTTAGTAAATAAGTGCCCAATTTACTCTATGGGCATAGAGTAGAAAGAAGGCCTATTTCCACAAGCTTAGAGAATAACTAAAATTCATTCAGTCATCCACTCATCCATCTATCCACTTTTCAAAATAATTACTGAGTGTCTATTGACAAGGAAAGAAAGCATTATGTATTTTTTCTTCAGAGAAAGGTTTAAGAGAAGAAATTATCTAAAAGCTAAAAAAAATACATTAGTTGTATTAATCTAGGTAAGATGGAAGTTGGTTTATCAGACACAAAATAAAATAACTCTTGTTTACAAAACTCAGTGCATTCTAGTGTGATTATAGCACCAGCAATCTGAAGGCTAGTAGCAAGCTAAATATTATACAGTAAAATAATTCAGGGTCTTTTTTATGTTTATTTACTTATTTTGAGAGAGAGAGAGAGAAATTGAGAGAACGCATGTCAGCAGGTGTAGGGCAGAGAGAGAGGAAAGAGAGGATCCCATTTAGGCCCTGTGCCGTAAGCGTGGAGCCCAACGTAGGGCTTGATTCCACGAACAGTGAGAACATGACCTGAGCCAAAATCAAGAGTCAGACACTTGACAGACTGAGCCACCCAGGTGCTCCCCACCCTTTTTAAATATAGTTGACACACAATGTTACATTAGTTCCAGGTGTACAACATAGTGATTCAACAAGTTTATACCTTATGCTATGCTCAGGGCAAGTATAGCTACCATCTGTCATCATACAACACTACTACAATCATGCAGTCTTAATATGATAGTTTAAAGAATTTGCACGAAGAACTAGTAGACACTGAAGAATGTCTGAACAAGGGAATGAGATAATCAAACTGTTACTTGGGTTTTAGAGATCCGTCTGCATCAGCAGTATGAAATACAAATTGAAAATGAGGAATTAAAAACCAAAGCAGAGTAATTATGGTGACAACATGAACGGATGAGGTAAAAGGGGTCAGGGCTAGGAAGGTGGAAGTTGGTGGGATCCAAAGGATGAGAAGAGAGAACAAACAGGAAAGATCTTTAGGATACTGATATAAGTGACTGAAAACATGGGTGATGAAGACAAGTCAAAGATGTCTCTTAAATGCCATTTGTGAGGATGGAGGAGTTTATAAGGGACAAATACTTAAAATCATGACATCCACAGGCGTATGATTATTTTGTATAAGATACCAAGTAATCAAAATTTCTTGGCCCAAATTAAGGCATATGTTTATCACTATAGTAATACCTTTTACAAGAGGGATAAACTCTTCTTGGGAAGTTTGTCGCAGAGATGATTTCTTCCCTGTGTGTGTTTGTGTATGCATGTATGGATATGTATATTTGGAATAAATATTCCAAATATCTTTTCCTTTGCCATATATGTCTTAATTTTTTTTACTCATTTATTAACTAAGTTTTTTTTTGTTTTCTTACAGTTGATGTTTAAGTATTCTTTGTATATTTTGGATACAGTCCTTAGCAAATATGTTTGGCAAATGTTACTCCCAGTTTGTGGCTTCTCTTTTCATTCTCTTAAGTGTCTTTCACAAAGCAGAGGTTTTTAATTTTATCGATTTCAACTTCTTAAATTTTATCAATTTTAAATGTATTTTAACAAATTTAGTCAATTTTTTTTCATAGATTACAGTTTTGGTAGATCTAAAAACTCACTGCCAATCCTAATGTCACCCAGATTTTTTCCTATATTGCCTTCTAGAAGCTTTTATAGTTTTGTGTTTTACATTGAGATTTGTAATCCATTTTTGGTCAATGTTTGTGAAAGGTGTAAAGTCAGTGTCTAGACTTACTTATTTATTTTTTGCAGGTGGACATCCTATTGTTCTGGCAACAGTGCTTGAAAAGACTATCCTCTCTCCTATTGAATTATCTTTACTTCTTTATCAAAGATAAGTTGGCCATTTTTCTGTGATTGTATCTGGACTCCATTCTGTTCCATTGATTTATCTGTCTATTCTTTTACCAATACGACACTGTCTTTATTGATATAACTTTATAATATGTCTTGGATTTAGGAAACTTCCATCCTTCAAATTTGTTCTTTTTCAGAGTTGTATGGGCTATTCTGGATTTTTTTTTACTTTTCATATAAATTTTAAAATCAATTTATCAATATCTGCAATACAATATATATGTACGTATAGCACATATTTTGTTAGATTCATTTCTGAGTACCTGCTCCCTCTGTTCTGGTGCTAATGAAAGTAATATTGTGTTTTTAATTTCAAAATTCACCTGTTAATTTCTGGTGCACAGAAAAGCAAGTGACTTTTATAATTTAATTTACCTCTAGCAATTGTGCTTTAATTGCTTATTAGCTTCCAGAATTTTTTTGGTCAATTCTTTGGAATTTTTCTATAGGCAATCATGCTGTCTATAAAGAAAGTGTTACCCCTTTCTTCAAAATCTGTAAACCTTTTCTTGTCTTGTCTTGTCTTAATGCATTAACTAGAACATCTACTATAATATCATATAGGAGTGGTGAGACAGGCACATTTGCCTTCTTCCTGATCTTAGTGAGGAGGCATTCAGTTTTTCACCATTATATATGATGTTCGTAGAAGGTTTTCTATAAACGCTTTTATAAACTTAAGAAAGCTTTCCTCTGCATTAGCCAGAAATCTCCAGACTCAGTGTTAGTCTCTGCTACTGAAAGATTGGGCACTCACCAGCTGCTATAGTCAGATCAGCCTTAATGAGTGGAAGGAAGTCCATGTTGCCCATACATAGTCCCAGCCCTGCGTATGCATACATTGCTCAAGAGTGTGGAGGGTATCGACAAGGGTGGCTGGGTAAATTATTAAGATATTCCTCTGATAATGTCACTTTTTAGTGGGCACTGACACGTGACACAAACATACTCACATTTTTTGCCCACTCAGAGGGCAATATATATCTGTTCCTCAGACATTCTTGTCACCAATTGCCCAATCAGGTTCATTAAGTCCCTGATCATCCTGCCAAACCACTGGTCACAGTCCATGAATCAATATAAATCACACATTTGGCCATTTCTTTGTCTAAGAAAATTTAAAAACCAGGTGTACTGCTTGACGTTCTGCCCATGGGGAGGATTTCCTTCCAGCACTGTCCTTCAGGGAGGTCTCAGAAAGGGGTGGTAGTGCACAGCTGTCCATTTTCTGGGGGTGCCTGTGTATCATGCCGAACCATCTGTACACAAGGTGAAACTTTTCTCTTCCCCTGAAAGCTGTTCATAGGGAACTCCCCATGAGGCCAAAGGTGCAGGTTGGGAGTGAAAAGGTAGTATAATGGAAGTGGAGACCACAGGCATTTGGGTCACTTCTTTATGTAACTTACTTGTATCTTCAGGCATGTTGGGGTCTAATCTTGTATATACCACTTCTATTTGATGACGGAGTGCTGCTGTAAACACAATTCAGGTTTCATGCTAACTTGGTGGCCCATGGCCCATTAGCAGGCCAAAAGCTATTTCTCAAAAGGAGACATCTTTAGTTAATGGCAGGGCCTGCTCCAAATCTTAAGGTCTTGTGCTCTAATTAACTTATAGGAATCAGCCAAAGTCTCCAAACAACTCTATGGGCCATTGCCCTCAAGTACCATTGGATCTACTAGATCATATAGCCCAAGTGACAGCAGCTTGTGTGGCAGCCTGGACTTGTGGCATGGCCTTCTCCTGTTTGGCATACCACTCTAAACTTTTAAATTTTTGGATTACTCAGTAAATGTGCCTGAGTATCACATCCATATGAGAAATGGGCTTCTTCTAAAATCCAAAGAGACTTGATAAGCATTGTGCCTTTTTTTGTTACTGTTGTTGTTATAAGAGGGAGAAGATGCAACAACATACCCTAGAAGGGATATTTTGACTTGCCCCACACCAGTGGACCCCTAAAAAATAACTCTATGGTAGAAGGCTAATTGAATGTTTCCATTATCCGATTGATCTGTTGATGTGATTTTTTAAAAATATTTTTTAATGTTCATTTTTGAGAGAGAGAGAGAGAGAGAGAGAGAGAGTGAGTGGAGGAGGGACATAGAGACACAGAATCAGAAGCAGGCTCCAGGCTCTGAGCTGCCAGCACAGAGCCCAATGTGGGGCTCGAACCCATGAACCGTGAGATCATGACCTGAGCTGAAGTCACTCTTAACAGACTGAGACACGCTGTCACCCCTAGTGATGTGATTTTTTAATGTTGATTCAGCTTCTCATACTTGGGATAAATTCCACTTAATCATAGTGTATAATTCTTTTTATACACTGCTGAATTCAGTTGGCCAATATATTTTTGAAAAACTTTGCATCTATATTCATAAGATATTGGTTTGTAGTTTTCTCATTTATAGTGTCTTTGCATGGTTTTGGTGTTTGGGTAATGCTAACCTCATAGATAACTAAGGAAGTACTCCTTCTGCTCCTATTTTCTCAAAGAGATTATAGGGAATTGGTATACTTTCTTCTTTAAATATTCAGTAGAATTTACCAGTGAACTCAACTGGCTCTGGTACCTTTTGTTATAAAAGGTTATTATTGATTCAATACATTTAATAGATATGAGGCTATTCAGAGTATCTGTTTCTTCTTATGTGAGTTTTGGTAGATTGTGTCTTTCTTGGAATTAGTCCATTTACATAACTTATCAAAGTGGTGGGCATAGAGGTTTTCATAATATTCCTTTCTAACCTTTTACCTGACAAAAACTTGTATCTGGAATATAAAAAATAACTTTCAAAACTCAAAAGTAAAAACAAAACCAGAAAATCCAATATGAAAATGGACAAACAACATGAAAAACAGAAATTTCACCAAAAATGGGGCACCTGAGTGGCTCAGTTGTTTAAGCACCTGACTTTTGATTTTGGCTCAGGTCATGATCTCACTGTGTCAGGTCATGGGACTGAGCCCCACACCAGACTCTGCACTAACAGCACAGAGCCTGCTTGGGAATCTCTGCTTCCCTCACTCACTCTCTCTCAAAATAAATAAATAAATAAATAAATAAATGGACATAAAAAATAAATGTCATCAAGAATAATATGCCAATGGCAAATAAGCACACAAGAAGATGCTGAACTTATTAGCTCGTTAGCTATTAGGAAAACATAGTTTAAGATTATGATGTGCTATCGCTACACACCTATCAAAATGGACAAAATAAGGAAAAGTAGCAAAACCAAATTCTGGCAAGGATGCAGAGAAACTAGATCACATATACATTGCTGGTGAGAACGGAAAATGACGCTGCTATGCTTGAATATATATGCCATCTTCTAACAAAACTAGCCATGCTTTTACTATACAACCCAGCAAATGCACTCTTGTGCTTTTATTTCAGGAACAAAAACATATATTTATATAAAAACCTGTATGTAAATATTCATAGCAGTGTTATTCTAAATAGCCACAAACTGGAAACTCCAATGCTCTTTTACATATGAATAGTTAAACAAGATGGGGTACATTTATACCATAGAATACTACTCAAAAATAAAAAAGGATCAAACCCTTAATACATGTGACAACTTGGGATGGATCACCAGAGACTTATGCTAACTGGAAAAAGCCAATCTCAAATTATTACATATTATATGATTCCATATACATAGCATTCTTGAAATAACAAAATTACAGAGATGGAGAACATATGAATGGTTGCCAGGAGTTAGTGAGAAGGAGAGGTTGGAAGATGGCTGTGGATATTAAACTGCAGCATGAGGGATCCTTATGTTGTAACTCGGGTGTTGGTCACGCTATTATTCACATATGATCAAATTGAATAGAGATATTCTCTCTCTCCCTCTCTATTTCTCCCTCTCTCTTTCTCTCTCTCTCTCTCTCTCTCTCTCACACACACACATACACACACACACACACACACACACACAGATGAGTACAAGTAAGGTGGTGAAATCTGAATAAAGTCAATAGATTGTATCAGTATTAATTTCCTGATTATAATACTGTACTAAAGAATAGCAAAATGTTACCTTTGGGGGAAATTGGGTAAAGATTATACAAGATCTCTGTAGTATTTCTTTTTTTTATTTTATTTTTTATTTTTTAAAATTTACATCCAAATTAGTTAGCATATAGTGCCACAATGATTTCAGGAGTAGATTCCTTAGTGTCCCTTACCCATTTAGCCCATCCCCCCTCCCACAACCCCTCTAGTAACCCTCAGTTTGTTCTCCATATTTATAAGTCTCTGTTTTGTCTCCCTCAGAGAGGGAGACCTTATGTTCATCTGTTTCTTAAACTGCATGTGAATCTACAGTTATCTTATGTACACACACACAGTATGATGCAGCCTTGAAAAAGAAAGAAATTCTGATACATGCCACAACATGGGTGAACTTTGAACACATTAGGGCAAATTAAATAAACCAGACATGAAAGGACAAATATATGATTACACCATATGAAGTAACTAGAAGAATGAAATTAATAGAAAAAGAAAGTAGAGCAGTGATTCCCGGGGACTGGGAAGAGGAGGTAACAAGGAATTATTACTTAATGGATAAAGAGCTCTAGTTTGGGATGGCAAAAAAGTTCTGGAGATGGATGCAGTCATTGTTGCAAAACTATGTAAATTTACTCAATGCCATTAAATTGTATACTTAAAAAATGGTTAAAATGGAAAATTTTGTTTTGTACATTTTTGTCACAATAAAAAGGCCAAAATTATCTCAAAATAAAAAGTTTGAAAAGGCAGGGGGGAAAAGGCAGAAGGAGGAGAAAACATGGAAAAAATTAAACCAGACACAATTAGTTGAAAGCATTGAAATTTTACTCATATATAGTTTTTTTTTAAATATGAAATTTATTGTCAAATTGATTTCCATACAACACCCAGTGCTCATCCCAACAGGTGCCCTCCTCAATACCCATCACCCACCTTCCCCTCCCTCCCCCGCCCCCCATCAACCCTCAGTTTGTTCTCAGTTTTTAAGAGTCTCTTATGTTTTGGCTCCCTCCCTCTCTAACCTCCTTTTTTTTTCCTTCCCCTCCCCCATGGTATTCTGTTAAGTTTCTCAGGATCCACATAAGAGTGAAACATATGGTATCTGTCTTTCTCTGTATGACTTATTTCACTTAGCATAACACTCTCCAGTTCCATCCACATTGCTGCAATAGGCCATATTTCATCCTTTCTCATTGCCAAGTAGTATTCCATTGTATATATAAACCACAACTTCTTTTTTTTTTTTTTTAAGATTTTTTTTTCAACGTTTATTTATTTTTGGGACAGAGAGAGACAGAGCATGAATGGGGGAGGGGCAGAGAGAGAGGGAGACACAGAATCGGAAACAGGCTCCAGGCTCTGAGCCATCAGCCCAGAGCCTGATGCAGGGCTCGAACTCACGGACCGAGAGATCGTGACCTGGCTGAAGTCGGACGCTTAACCGACTGCGCCACCCAGGCGCCCCAACCACAACTTCTTTATAAGAGGAAGAACAGCATCTCACAAGTCTATGTCCTAGACTTCAACAGCTGTGGGACTGATAAAGGCAAAGGCCACAGCATCTCATGGGAAAAGATGACCAGTTGCTTTAAGTAATACTTGGGACCGTCAGCTCAAGATTGTTGGTTGTGATGGAACTTGGTGTTGCATGGCCGTTGCACCCCAAATCCACTGTTTTAGGAACCGTAATGACCCAACAAATCCGTTAGCATGAACCCAAATTTCTTATGGGGTCACAGACTTCAAATAGTTTGCTCTTCCTGTGTTTTATACTGATCATAATCAACTCTTTTGAAAGAAGTGGTTTCTCTTGTTACTTTCTTCTACAGGCTTAGAAGCTCCCACAGCCCCCAAGGTTATTTAGGGTCAGGTTATGGGCAAGTCCTGACATGCAGGCTCATGGCTCAATGGAAATGTCCTTTACACAATCTTCAGTCACCAAAGTTGGTTTAGGAGAACTTCTCCTTAAGCAGCTTCCCTTAGTTTACAGTTAGGTGTAGAATCACAGAGGAGCTTCAAAAAGTACTGGTGACAGGGTCCTATCCCTAATGTTTCTGATTTAATTTGGGGAATGGCCTAGCTCTTGGGATTTTTAAAAGCTCCTTAAAGGATTCCATTTTATCTCTGTGCATCACCTGAGAACTACCAATGTATAAAGAAGTGTGTGTGTCGGGGGGGGGGGGGGGAGCAGAAGACTGTTATACTGGAAAAGGAGTACCTCTTGTGTGATACCTCAGCAAAAAAAAATTACACCTTCCCTACCTGGCAAAAGCTTCCATCTCCCTCACCAATCCATTCCAAAGGCTTAAAACCCCATGGAAAAGTTAAGCTTCCCTGTGATGAACCTAATGACTTCATGCTAGAGCTAAAGCTTGTTCCTTCCTATCACCACAGGTGATGGAGAACAGTTGGCAACCATCCTTCTCTTTCTCATTAGCCAGTAGACAAAAATAACAACACAGCTCTATGTGTGTATTGTGCCGAATAAAAATATACACAGGAAGCTGGTGAATTCTCTTTCCTAATCAACACATTTATTAATTTGTTTAAACTCCCAGAAGTCTGATCCCTTCACAGAAGCAGAATAATTGCATTCTCATGTTAAAACAACATAAAAAAAAATCACAGCATTGATAGTGGGCATAACCAAGTAAAGTGGCTTTTTAATATCCTGTGGTGTGGACATGGCAGGAGGCAGTTAAACTGACAGAATTCTTACCAAAGCAATCAAATGGAGGGTGTTTTTAATTATTGTCTTGGAACTACACAAACTTCTCTACAGCCAATCTATGTCCATAATGATTTTTTGCTCAATTCCCCCCTGGTTTCAAGGTGAATTACATTAATACCAACTCCCTTATCCAAGGGACTTGTATTGTCTTTCTCAGGTACACTAATGAACACTAGATTCTTGCATTCTTCTGAGTTACATCTGCCTGCAAAGTGAGGTTTGGCCTGTTTGTTTAGTTCAGGCAGAAAACTAAATATGCCTGTGCATTCATCTTTTCATGTTAACATCTATCTACTGAGCCTCTATTATGTATTGGGTATGATGGGAGATCTTGGACTTCAACTAGTAAACAAGACTGGCAGGATATTAAAGTAGGGAGAGGATCCACAGATACTGGATCCTGGGATCTGGATCCAGCCTTCCTGGTTCTGTAGCCAGATTCTACCATAAATTATAATTTCTGTGAGACTCAGTTATTGTATAATAAAACTGGTAGGATAATGGCTTCTTCACTATAAGGAGTAGATTTATTAGGGAGGCTAAATGGAATAATAGTATGATAGAGATGAAGAGGTTGGCACCACACTTAGCGTACTATGCTATTGTATTATTGTTTCTAGTGTCTCTATTTATATGGCCAAAATAAATAAAGTTATCTGTTAACAGAACTTAATGTCACTGGCAGTGAATCAAAAGTCCTTTGATTTTTCAGTGAAGATGTAGATTTAAAAAAAAAAATTAAAGGAAAAAAGAAGGCTTCCGATACTGTAGCATGTTACCATTTAAAAAACATAACATATCAACAAACAGTATTTATAAGATTTGGAGGTCTTTGTGTTTGGACTCCTGCACTAGTGGCCATATGTTAAATACCTCAGATTAATTTATCTGACAGAGAAAGGAAAGGTTCAACTGGACTTGGCTTTTGTAGCCTTTGCTCTATTTTATGTCCAGAATCAGCTTGCACAACCCCAGCTATGCATGTTGGAAATGGCTACTTACATTTTCAGTCAAAGAAAATATATGGCATCTCTCTGCCCTCAAAAGATAAACTAAGATTTCAGTGTTTGTGAACACGTGGAGATATGTGAGGACGACATGAGACAGTTCACCTCCTATCTTCTATTCACTGAGAGGTATGAAAGATGAATGTCTGATAATGTTGGGGATGAAGTAGAGGAATGGTTGCAGAGAAGACAAATAGCCCTGGAGAAGACCAGTCCCAGCTTTACCACTAATTGGCTGTGAGAAATGGGGCAGGTAACTTAGTGTATATGGGCCTCCCTCTCCTCATCTATAAAAAGAAGAGATTAGACTTCTTTCTCGATCTCACTGTGTTTCATTTAGACTTGGAGTTTATAATTGGTGGAACACTACACAATAGTTTTATTAAGGAGGGAATTGTATCGTAGGTATAAAAATCAAGACCTGAAATAGCATTAAAGCATGTAGGAGATTAAAAAAAATGTTAAATGGTTGTTTATTTTTGAGCAAGTGAGCGAGAGCGAGACAGAGAGAGAGCATGAGCAGAGGAGGGGCACAGAAAGAGACACACAGAATCTGAAGCAGGCTCCAGCTCTGAGCTTTCAGCATGGAGCCCTATGTGGGGCTCAAACTCATGAACAGTGAGATCATGACCTGCACCGAAGTCAGACACCTAATCAACTGGGCCACCCAGGTGCCCCTGTAGGAGATTCAAACCTTCCAAGCATCTTCACTCAGTATTTTTCAGTAAGGGTGTTTTAAGAAAGGCCAAGGGAGGTGCGAGGATTTAATACATTTCAAATATATAAATATATACCCTGTGATGTATCTTATAATCTCCACTGAATAATTAGAGCTGAAAGCAAATATAAAATGTTCGTTATTTATAAGAAGCTTTGAAATAGATGATTAGCTTTAAGTTGGCCGATGATCCTCATTGTGTACCCATAATCACTAATCTATTTTTAAGAAAGGAATTCTTAAAAAGGGGATGTCTCTCAATGCAGATTCCCAGTATATCCTATGGTTTCCATTAAGCAAGTTCATCGAGTAGTTTATTTTATTTTGTTAGAGCCCAACTCCAATAGCCATAAAAATCTCTCTGACAGGTGCACTTTCTATTGCAGTCCTCCTATGTAAACAGAACGGACCTCTACCCAAAACATGGTTCAGATTACTGAGACTAATACCACACACAGCAAGAGGCATGAAAATGTTTACTGCTTATATAATGATTATTTTGGGGAGATGCAGATGGGCCTCTCAAGCAGGTCCAAAACCGGCTTGAGAAAGCAAGGAAAGGCTGGTAGTTTTTATGGTGCTAGTGGGTGGGGTCAAGGTGAGTCTTCTAATGTGCAGCAAGGGTTTGTGTACACTGAATCTCCCACTGGCACCAAAAGAGGGGATACCCAGGGTACTTTTTAGCTTCTCGGAATATGGCAGAAGGGGAAGAGGGTGGGGTGAGGCTTACAATCTGTTAGCAGTGAAATATCAAAAAACAGTCAGACTCCTTTTACACTTCCCATATAATTAATTTCCATTCATTTTTTAAAAAGTCTAGATAGAGGGTTCATCAGGTTCAATTAAGTTATCAACAGGGTGTTCAGATATTTTTAAAGTATGATTTGGGTTTTCATTATATTACTGAAATGTTGCAGTCTTTAATTGCATCAACTATGAGTGATTTTCTTGGATATTTTACAAAGATGCTACTTCCTAAGCCTTGCTTTGCCCTGCCTCTTTCCCATGCTGGATTGGCTGGTGACTTAGCCCTACATATTAAAGCAAGGCCACCAAGGATGCACAAAGCTGGATCGATATTCATATAACTCGCATACAAGTTAAGCCTAAGTTATGGAAAGGAACAAAAATTATGGGCATTTCACATACCTCTCTCCCTCTTGAACCTCAGATGCTCAACTGACTGAACCACCCAGGTGCCCCTAATCTGGACACCTTTCTATTTACCTTCTCTACCTGAATGTCTAATGAGAATCTCAAACATAAGATGTCTACCTAGAAATCCTATTCACCCACCCACCCAAGAAAATTCTAATTTTTCTATGTTACCACACTATTCTCCCAGTTTCCTGTGTCAAAAGGAGACAGTCTTGATTCCTCATTTTTTTCTACAAACCATGTGAAATTGAAAACAAGTCTTGCCTGCTCTATCTTCAAAATCAATCTGAAATCCTACCACTTTTCTCTTCCTCCCAGATATTAATTATTAGAACTATCTAATCAGTTCCCACAACCTATTCCTGACTAGCTTTTGTCTATTCGCAAAGTATTCAGAGAAATTGTTTCAGTTAAGTCAGTCATATCATATCAAGATGAACTAGGACAATGGGCCTAAAATCCTCTGAATTCTACTAGTAGAAATTGCTGGGTGAATAATCAAGTACATTATTAAATGTGAAAGAATAAAGTTTTATCATGTCATATACATCCTCACATCTGGTCCATAATTGCCTCTCAAACCTCATCTGTCGCTTGTTGCCCTTGGCCATTCTGCTTCAGGAACACTGGACTTCTTACTGTTCCTCCTTCAAAGAAACCTTCTTCCTGCCTCACATCATCACCTTTTCTTTTTTCTTTTTTTTTTCCCCTCTATGGTTTATGCCACCCTGTTGGATCCCTTTTTCTATAAGTAACCATTTTTTAGAATTATTTTTAAATTTAGTTTTCCAGTGGATGGAGTCTAATCACTTCTTACACATATCATTACCTGACATTTATTAATTTACTTATTATCTGTGTTCCCCAGCTAAAGTGTAAGCTCCAGGAAAACAGGGAAATTTCTTTTAAGTTAAGTTTTGCATCCCCAGGAGGTCCATCCTGCTTGGCATTTTGTAATTTGCTCAAGAAAATATTTATTGAATAAACAGATCTTGGTAGAAAATATTATGATAGGTATAATTAAAAGAGAAAATTAAAATAATTTCAAATATGGATTTATGTTACCCTGTGACTAGACTCTTTAGTAGGCTATTAACTGTAATTTTCCCAGAGGATTAAACAATAAACAACAAAGAAATAGAGTACACATTATATGTACCTTGGTTGTCAGTTCAAAGATCTGAAATTCTTTTCAGTTAGTCAGTGTGTAATAACAACTCTAGCTGCCATTTACTAAATACGTAGTGTGTGTCAATTGCTGGTCTACAATATGGACATAAATTATCTTTCTTTAATCCTCACAAAACCCATACGATGTATATATCCTGTTCTCATTTTGCTGATGAGGAGAATAGAAACTTCAAAGAGATTAAGTAACTTTCCAATTTCCATAGTTACTAGGTAATAAAGCCTGGTTTTGAACTCAGGTCTCTTAGCTACAGTGCCCATGACCTTTGAACTTTGCTTTGCTGTATTTCAAGGAGCTAAGAGAATTCCATATAAAGTTCAAATTAAGCACTGTCAAACAGAAATATAATGTAAACTATGTAATTTAAAATTTTCAAAGATGCATTAAAAAATAAGAAAAGGAATTCAATAATATGTTTAATTTAACCCAACATATAAAGAATATTATCATTTCAACATGTAACAGACATAAAAATTACTAACGAAAATCTTTTGTATTCCTTTCTTCATACTAAGTTTTTGAAATCTGGTTGGTCTTTTACATTTACAGCATATCCCAGTTTGGTCAGCCATATTTCACTAGCTGCATGTGGCTAGTGGTTACTGTACTGAACAATACAAAGCTCTCCATTTAATTTGATAAACTATATTTCCTAGCTGTCTTCACTTTCTCTGTTACCTAAAGTCCCCTGAATAGATCTGCTGTTAAATGTTTATTGTTAAAAGGGTATAATAAATCAACAAAAAAAAGTTCACATTCAACCTAGTTGAAAACATTAGTTACCCCAATTTCTAGAGTAGAGATTAAGGGAAAATACCTTAATTTTAAAGATACCTGACAGCTGTCTAATCAAATACATGTGTGGCAGGTGATTATAAGTTAGATGGCAGTGTTTTTATCCCTGTTGAGCCTAAGGTAGGAATATGATATTCAACAGTTTTGAGCAAGCATTTTTAATATTCAATTTATCGTGTCATATTCTGACAGAAAAAAAAAAAACTTATGTTTCCATACTCAGATCAAGGTACGAGGCTTCATCAGCTAATACAGCCCAAGTAGAACAAGAAATGGTGGTACCAAGATCATAACTGTTGTAGGCAACATTCACCAAAGACTACTAAAATTATTGGGCATAAAGAAACAGAATATTTGAGAAACAGTAATATTGGCATAATCTCAAAGTATTCTCTCAAGATATTTATTTGTTACAAAGAGAAAAATAGTAAATGTATAGAAAAATGATCAAGTAACCAGAGCTAATATCATTAGTATTGAGAAATCTCAACCTCATGCATGAGTTCAACCTAATCATGAGAACACATCAAAGAAAAATTAATTGAAAGTCACTCTACAAAATATCTAGTTAAGCACTCTTTCAAAAGCCTCAAGGTCATGAAAGACAAGGAAAGACTAAGGAATTATCACAGATAGAAGAAACTAAAACGGACACAAAAACTAAATGCAATGTGGGATCCTGGACCAGAAAAAGAGCATTAGTGGAAATACTACTGAAACTCTAATGAAGTCTTTTACTTAGTTATTAGTATTACACTAATGTTAACTTATTAGTCGTACTTCATGCAAGCAGGATGTTCAAATTAGAAAAATCTGGGTGACCAAGAAAATCTGTGAACTCCATATTATTTTTTTAATTTTCATCTTTACAAATAAAATTTATATTTACATTTAAAACTATCTCAAGATTAATTTTTTAGGCAAAGTTTGAACAAATCACTGCTCAGCACTCTTCCCATGTGACCATCCTACTCTATGTCACTGCCCACCTATCATAGATGCAATTATTCAGCTGAGTTAAAAAAGCATAGCTAATTATTAATATTGTGTAGGCAAAATCATCCATTAATGGAGTTTTTCACTTTTCAACTAATTGTTCACTGTTGGTTAGCTTCACCCCAAGCAGAGTACTCTTAGGGAATTAATGATAATTCCTTTTATTTCCAAATATTTGTAAACTCACAAACCCTCACCCAATTGAAGTCTCTTTGTTATGCCAGATATTGTAACATTATGATGATATATGGTATTTTAAAGTATATAATAATGATTATATTTTCTGAGCAGCCCATGAAAAAGTCATAAAATGACTTTTTTTTACTATGTCATAAAATGTCATATAGTCAAAGCAAAGAGTAACTCCTACAACTTATTAGAAAATGCTGACTGCTGTTCAATTTAAAAAGCAAAACAAAACAAAACAAACAAAAAAAAAGAAAATGAAAAGTTTGTCACCACTATAGATAAGCAGGATCTAAGAAGAAAAACCATTTCATGCTCCTTCTTAATTTGTATACATAGGCAAAGGGCATCCAATTTGAAAGAAAGCATGGTATTTTCACACAATGGTATTCTGTCCCTGGGAATATTTCAGTGCCTAAAACAGGCAGATTTCAGGATCTATTAGCAATATCAACATCATTCACTGACAAATGGGTGTGAAGACTTTCTCTCCATTAGGTTTTTAAGGATACAATTATACTGCTTATTTTTACAAATGATTATCTTTCTGCAGCACCAGGAATGTTTGCAAATAGGGTGTATGGTGTAAGAAATGGGAACTATAAACAGCTCCACCTTGGGGATGCTTAGAATCCAAAGGGATTCCCAGCACATTCTAGAAATCCTGTGTAATCTGACTGCAGGTTTAGCACGCCCAACTCAATTTATACTCTGACCACAAAGTACCTGATCTGAAAGGGAGTACCAGGGGCTTGAACCTGGAGATTGAATTTGAGCAAAGACCAGGTTTAAATGATCCTTTGTTCTATTTATTTTTTCCACATAAATGTAAATGAGTCCTTTATAGAAGTCATGGTAAATGCACCATTTTAGAGTTTATAGAGAATGTTTATTTAAAATACTTAAACAACCCGGTCTGTAGGGTTGGCCTTCCCTTGCAAAATAAACAGGCACCCATTTGATAACCATTAGTGCATATAGGGGCTTAAAGAGCAAGGACTCACATAAAGCAGGTTCAAACATATCCTTTTAATTATGAAGTCAGAATGATGTAGTGGTTGGGTGTTAGTACTTAATTATTGGGACTGTCTTGATGCCCTTTTCTTTTTATTGCTTGGAATGCATTAAATGCAATGTTTTTAAATTGTTGATTATTTTTCTCTTTGGGAGAGTTAATTCTAAGGACGTAAAAGACGCAGAAAGTTTTAGTTGGCTTCAAATGCAAGGCTGAAAGCTACTGATGTTTCCATTGGCTTAAGTCTATAAGTAAGCAGAATGTAATGAAATTTTGAGAAACCTAGTCATCTGATTTCAGAGGATCAATCAGAATTATTTCAGTACAGTCTTCCTCTCCTCATATATAACATTTATTTTAGGTACCACTGCATTACCTTCTCTAAATAACTATCTCAGCATCTACTATTTCTGGAGACCATGAAGGAGATAGGGAAGAGTATGAACTTGGAGTTTGGCAGGTTTATTCTTTTTGTGCTGAATAATATTTCATTGTCTGGATGTACCATAGTTTACTTATCTATGGATGCTTCCAAATTTTGGCAATTATGAATAAAACTGCTATAAATATCCATGCACATATTTTTGTGTGAACATGAGTTTTCAACTCCTTTGATAAATACCAAGGAGCATTATTGTTGGATCATATGGTAAGAGTATAATAATAATAAACTGAAATCCTGGTGTTTTATTTTAACTTTAATAGAATGTACTCCAATTCACTATCCAAATTTTAAAATGAATCTTTATTCTATTCATTTGGTTAGCATGTTATTAATTCATTCATTATTTCTTGGGATTGCTCTTTGATCAGTAAACAGAAGCAAAATTTAGAATTAATTTTCTTCATTTTTTACATGACCAAGAACTGTCATTCATATTGAGTGCCAAATACATTCTAGTTAATGGTCCTCTCATAGCAATAGCATATTTTAGGACCAAAGTGATCTTATTGAATATTGGATATGCTTAATGGAATGTCCAATTTCTCCATTTAGATGGAGAATGTTGTTTCCTACATGTTTCACAAGTTTTCCTGAAGCATCCATCATCTGGGCACAGTATCAATCAGAAGAGAAAGAAGCCAAGGAACTATTTTTACTGTATAACTGCAACAGCCAAGGATATCCCATCCCTCCAAATACAGACCAGCTCAATAATGATTGCTCAGGTAATGAATTTTCACCCTAATGACTCTTTAAAAATGGTATTTGACATTACAGTTTCAGGCAAAATCACACTCACTCCCTTAATACAATAGTCAGAGGATATCATATGGAATGAATTAGAATTGCATGTTGTGTTTAGACAACACCAACAGTGTTGCTTTGCGTCCTCACACCAAGAGGAAGCAATGAGAAGTATCTCATACAAAAGCCTCCTCAGGCTATTGTATGTATCCCCTATTTCCATCTATTTTGAACACTTCAATGAAAGGCTTAGCATTTCATTTGACTAACGATATTCTTCTGTGTCTCAATTTTATTTTAAATTTCAATTTGAATGCAAGAAAATAATAAGCCTCAGAAAGGTTCATATATTAGTGAAAATAATGGTACACAAAGAATGAAACTTCCAAAAAATGATTCCCTGGAGCCTACCTTCAACTACTATTATTTAGTCTCGACTCTTCACTTCATAATTTGAAAAGTAAAATAAATATTTATTTCATTAAATTTTATGTACATACCACTTATGTACTTCCAAATTGTTGTTTATTAATTATGTAAACTTGATATTTTTGTCATTTGATATATTTTTATCTGTGATAAATTTATGCATATTTTGGGGTTAGAATAGAACATATCATTTTCCCCATAAAATTAATGGGAAAATATATTGTTTTCATTTCACGTATTTGCACTTAGAGTCAGGGTCTTTAAGGAAGGGATAAAAGTCAGTGTGTGGGAAATAGGTACATCAAACAGAAAGAAAGAATGTACAGGGAGAATATCTGGAATATCCAGCCCATTTCCTACAGGTGCACCCATATTTCCCTTAGGGCCCTAGAACCCCTCATTCTGCTGGCTGTTTAAAAAAATATTTGAGTTATAGAAAACCCAGTTTTCAATGTTTATGAAGTGCCTGCCTTCTGGAAGCATATTATTGGAGTCTCTGGCAAGCACAACCATCTGATGTTAAACACAGCATAGAGGTGATGAAGATTAAATTTGTGCAGAAGCTGACAATTTTGTTGATAGGTTCCTAGGTCTCACACCCATGCTGTAGGTCTAAAATTAAAGTTGTCGTAGGTGATATTATTATTGAGTTGTTCTGAAAGGCGTTACTTACTCCATATAATTGAAAAAGAGTGTATTCCTACAAACATTAGCATGTCATAAATCATATGGGTTTTGGAAAACTACTGGCTTTCAACAAGGTTTTATTTAATGAAAATTAGCACAATAAAATGTCTTCATTGCAGTAATCATGCTGCAATGGAACCCATTCAAAACACATGGCTTTCATTTTTTTTTTCTTGAAAGACTAAAACATCTTGCCAAAATAAGATAGGCAAAAAAAAAAAAAAAAGTTTGATTATTTAACATTCCATGGTTTGTAATAGATGGAGCATTAGAGAATAACAGTGATGAATACCAGAATTGATCTCATGTCACCAACTTAAGACTTTATTTTTGGTAGCATACTACAGTGACATGTGGTAAAGGTAGCCAAAGTGTTACAGCAAAAATGAGGGGTGGAGAAAAATCCAATTTCGTTCCATAAGAATTGTGAATTGAGAACAGTCTTTTAAAATGTTAGTTCAGCTGAGACTTTCTGATGAGTAGGAAGGTGTGAGTAATTTGCTTTGGAAAGTAGTCATTTGAAATTGCTGGCTATTTGTTTGAGAGCTAAGCAGAGCAGGTAATATGTAGCATACTTTTAAAGGGAATCGCTTAAAGTTAAGAGTTCCTTCCAAAATGACATCTTTGCTCAATCCACCTCCCAACAGAGAATTACCACTTGTGTACATTTATATTAGGCAGGTTTAGGCTGAAAGAATGTTAAATGAGACATTTGCAAGATCCTCAGAAAATTAATTTATACTTGACTTGGCATGACAACAAGACAGGGAATATTCTCATGGCTTTTTGGCATGCTCACACATTAGACATGACGTTGGTGGAAATGTAATTAAGTGCATAAAATATACTTTATAATAGTACAGTTGGCAGGAAAGGGGAAAAAAGCCTCTACTAAAAAAAAGGGAAAGCATCTAAGGTAATGGTAGCTCTCCAATGTGAGCATGTTGAGCTTTGCTATTTATTGTTATTGATGGGATATTTTCTTTTAGAGCATGGGCAAAGTAGGAGACAATTTTCTTAACCTAAAACTGCATATATAATTTAGCCTTTGAGTATGCATACTATTATAACCATAATTATAAAAATTACCCCAAACTGACCTTATGTTTATATATTATATATAATATATGATAAGCAGACACTGCCATCAGGCACTAGTCCAGTTAGACACACTTATGTGTATTGTCCACAGTTACTTACCACAGATGTCTTCTAGAATCCTAGGTGGATGTGGCAACCTGTCCATACAAGTGTTCAGAAGGAACAAACACCTTCTGCCACTCTCAACTCCAACAGTACTCACAGGTCTATGAAGATAGAAATCCAGATGGGGAAACCTTCATCAGTCTAGAGCAGCCTCCATGGATCCAGAAGAGGAAGACTCCATCTGCTTTGAAATATAAATTTCAGAGAACATAGTTTAATTGTACTTAGGTAAAGCATAGAGTATCTATCTTTTAGGAGGGGCTGTCATGGAAATTATTAAGTGTGCCTATGCATACACTTACTTCAAACTTATCATTTGGATTACTTTTGAGGTCCTGTAGCTATGTGCACCAAATGCTTGGGATAGAGTGTTTACCTGACAGTTTTGATCCCAGTTTTGAAGATCTGTTACTCCTCTCCTTGTTTAGGACACTAGCATTATGCCTGGCAATAAGGAGGTATCCATTAAACCTATAAGGAGTTAGATCTTTGGAGAACTGGTCTTAGCTTGCTCCCTAGGTGTCCACCTCTTTATAGCACCACTTGCAGGCTCAGCTCCAAGGGCAAAAATGCCTATAAAATCTGTATCCTACACTGTAACCATGCTTATGGCCATGCTTATAGCCAAACTGTGGCTTAATTTACCTGATTTGAAATATTAGGTTACAATCTTGCTTTTGAGATACTTTTTATAGTCCATATGTATCATTTTGATATTGCCTAATAAATAACTTCAAAACCTACTGCTGTTAAGCAAAATTAACTTAGTAAATTTTGAAGAGCTCATTGGCTTTATTCAATTTATTCAATCATTGAATTGAATTATTGAATTATTGAACCCAATCCAGCAGATAGAAAGGAGCTGAGAGGAACCATACAAAATGAAAGACTTTCACAAGCAAAAACAAAGAAGTTATACTAGACCAAAAAAGCTGACTGGTTATGGCAATGTCACTTTACTTTAGGAGATAGCAAGGGTCTATCACGCAGATACCTAACTAGTGCTGATTAAGGAATTTCTGATTGACTAGTTTAAAATACCATTTCCGGGAGAGTTGAAACTGTAATTAAGTCTTGATTTGGTGATATGGGGCTTTGCATAAATAACTCCATTTTGGGTCTGTTGTCTTGTTTTTTTAACAGTGGCTTATATATTAAGCATATTGTCAGTTCAAGAGTCTGTGTGCCAGTCAGCTGATTCTTCTGGTCTAGGCTGAGCTGTGTCTGAGGACAGCTTCAGTGTGGGTTGGTCTAGACTGTCTTCAATTAGTATGGCTCATCTCTGCTCCATGTTACCTCTCATCCCTCATGAGGCTAGGTGGAAATGTAATTTTTACAGGCTTTTGGATCAACAATCAGCAACTTTTATTAAAATTAAACATGTCTAAACACTTAAACTGAACAAACGAAAAAAGAAAACAGTAACAACACACTTAAACTGAGCAATGCCACTATTAGAATATTATTATTAGAATATATTAGAATATTATTAGAATAGTAAATAAGAGGATACCAAATTATGAGGGCAAAATGAAGAATAAAGGATATGCTCAGGAAAGAAAAAACTGAAAATAAAAGGGAAAGAGGAGGGTAGAAGAAAGAATGGTAGTCAAAGACATTTACTAAGTAAATCAAAAAAATGATTGAATGCTGGAAAACGAGAAAATAATGACATATTTAGTGATTATTAAAACAAGGTGGAACTAAAATACTAGAACTGTAAGTTCTCAAAAATTTGTTGTTATGTATTCTTAAAAAGAATGTTGCAGAATGTGCCCCAACATAAAAAGGGGATTAATTTTTTTAAGTTTATTCATTTATTTTGGGACAAAGAGAATGAGTGGAGGAGGGGAAGAGAGAGAGGAAGACGGAAGATCTGAAGTGGGCTCTGTGCTGACAGCAGAGAGCACGATGAGGACCTTGAACTCACGACCTGTGGGGATCATGACCTAAGTGGAAGTTGGACACTTAAGCAACTGAGCCATGTAGGTGCCCTGGAATTAATTTTTAAAAGGAAGATATGATATTCAAGAAGGATGAGATGTAACCAGAATAAGTAAAGAAAATTTCTGCTTTGATAGTAAGGAGAGATCTTAGGAGAATGTCTTTATATAAAATAACATATACAACATGCTCACAATACGATGTAAGAAAAAAGCGTGATAGGAGTTAAGGAATTATAAAATTCCTACAACATTAAGAAGACAAAGTCTTTTATTACTTTCAATTTTTGTTCAGAAAAAGAATTCATGTTGAGAATTAAGGTGAGTTAAGGGCAACTGATGTTGGTAAAAATGGCACAGTAAGGACCTCCAAAAATTCTATCATCCTCTAAAAGCAATGAGAAACTGGCAAAATTGTCAGAATCTAGTTTTTTCAGAACTCTGGAACTTAGCCATAGGCTTGCAGCAATCCAGGGAGTATTTAAGAAAAACAGCTGAATGCCAGTAAGAACAGAGTTTTGTAGTGTTTTAACTTACCCTAGTCCCATTTCCCATTCTCCAACTCACAGTAGCCATCAAAAAAAAAAAGCTAATATTCTCAGTACTGATGGGAACAGAACAGAACTGTAGCTCTTTCAAATTCTCTTTCTCAAAGAATTGCCATTATTTGAACTAATAGTCCATGAAAGACCACTCAAAAGAATTGTCTTTATCTAACCTGATTCTATGCTCATCTCATGCTGAAAGCCCCTCCTGGGGGGCATTTGTCAGAAACATTTACAGGCAAATGTTTTAATGTCATGGCTGCCTGAGGCAATGCATAACATTTGGGGTAAACCATAGACTAATGGAAAAGCATAAAAGGAAAAGCTGAGCAATGACATGTCCCACAGGGGCTTTGAAAAGCTTTGACATAGTCCTAGGAATCTAGAGGCCTATGCATATGTGCGAGACTGTGTGCATGCTTCAGAAAAGAAATTAAAGAAGACGTAAATAAATGGGAAGACTTGCCATGTTCAGAGATTGGAATATTTAATACAGTTAAGATGGTATTGTTCCCCAAAATGAGCTATAGATTTAATGCATCAAAGTTTCCAAAGACTTCCCCCAGAATTGGACTGCTGATACCAAAAGTCATATGGGAGTACAAGGGACACAAAATAGCCAAAAGTATCTTCAAAAACAGTAGCGTTAGAGGACTCAACACTATTTGATTTCAAAACTTACTATAAAGCTACAGGAATCAATGTCCAAACAACAAATAACCCAATTAAAAAATGAGCGGAAGACATGAACAGATATTTCTCCAAAGAAGACATACAGATGGCCATCAGACACATGAAAAGATGCTCAATATCACTCATCATCAGGGAAATGCAAATCAAAACCACAACGAGATGCCACTTCACACCTGTTGGAATGGCAAAAATTGACAACACAAGAAACAGCTAGTTTCTTACACTGTGGGTGGGGATGCAAACTGGTGCATCCACTGTGGAAAACAGTATAGAGCTTCCTCAAAATGTTCAAAATAAAACTGCCCTATAGTCCAGTAATCACACCACTGGATATTTCCTTAAAAAATATAAAAACACTAACTCAAAGGGATGCATGCACCCCTATGTTTATTGTAGCATTATTTACAATAGCCAAGACATGGAAGAAGCCCAACTGTCCATCCATTGATAGAAGAATGGATAAAGAAGACATGGTCTATATGTACAATGTAATATTGCTCAGCTGTAAAAAATAATGAATTCTTGACATTTGGGATAACCTGGAAGGATCTAGAGAGTTTAACACTAAGCAAAATAAGTCGGAGAAAGATAAATACCATATGAATTCACTCATATGTGGAATTTAAGAAACAAAACAAATGAACAAAAGAAAAAAAGAAAGAGAGAGAGAGAAACCAAGAAACAGACTTTTAACTATAGAGAACAAACTGATGGTTACCAGAGACAGGTGGGTAAGGGAATGAGTGAAATAGGTGATGGGGATTAAAGAGTACACTTATCACGATGAGCACTGAATAATGTACAGAATTGTTAAATCACTATACTGTATACCCAAAATAATATGACACTGTATGTTAACTATACTAGCATTAAAATAAACAATAAAAAAATAAAGTAAGACTAAATCTAAAAAAAAAAAACACACATAAGTTGATAAATAGGAAAAAAGTGTGTGGTACTGGTATAAGAACAAATAAATTAATGGAATAGAATTGAAGAGCCCCAAAATAAAACTATCATCTATTGACAATTGATTTTTGCCAATCGTGACAAGATTACACAATGGGGAAAGAAGAGTCTTTTCAATAAATGGTGCTGAGACATCTGGATATCCACATGTAAAGAATGAATTTGGAGTCCTAACTCACACGGTATATAAAACTTAAATCAGAATGGATCAAAGACTTAAATGTAAGAAAAGAAAACATAGGGGTTTTTTGGGAGTCTTACAGTCCTCCCAAAATACAAGCAATCTGTTTTAGTCTGTTTGGGCTGTTATAACAAATACCACAGACTGGGTAGTTTATAACGAACAGAAATTTATTTTTCACTGTTCAGTAGACTGCTAAGTCCAAGATCATGGTGCTGGCAGATACAGTGTTGGTTTGTGACAGCTTGCTTCCTGTTTCATACACGAGGCCTTCTCACTGTATTCTCACATGGGAAAGGACTAGGAATCTGTGGGAAGTCTCTTTTATGAGGCACAGATTCTGTTCATGAGGGCTCCATCTTCATGACTTAAGTAACCCCCACACACAGTCAGACTATAGCACAACCGAGAGAGAGAGAGAGAGAGAGAGAGAGAGAGAAATTGGGCTTCATCAAAATTAAAAACTTTTGAATGTTAAAAACACTATCAAGAAATGGAAATAGTCCACGCAATGGGAAAAAACATTTGCAAAGCACATATCTGATAAGAATCTGGGTGCAGAATATATATAGAAGACATATAATTCAATAATATAAAGACAAATAGCACAATTTAAAACTAGGCAAAAGCTCTGAATACACATATCTCCAAAGAAGATATACAAAGGGCCAATAAGCACATGAAAAGATGCTCTACATCATTAGTAATTAGGAAAATGCAATTCAAAACCTGAATGGGATACCACTCCACAACCTGTATGGGAACTATAATAAAAAATACAGATAGTAAAAAGTGTTAGTGAAGATATATAGAATTTGGGGCACCTCACTCACTACCAATGGATATATCATATATATGGTTGTGGAAAATAATCTGGCAGTTCCTTAAAAAGTTACCAACCATATATCCCAGCAGTTTACACATATATCCTACATGTGAAAACATCTGTTCACATTAAAACTTGTATACTATTTTTTTTAATATTTTAACATTTATTTATTTTTAAGAGAGAGAGAGACACAGAGCATGAGCAGGGGAGGGGCAGAGAGAGAGGGAGACACAGAACCTGAAGCAGGCTCCAGGCTCTGAACTGTCAGCACAGAGCCTGACGCGGGGCTCGAACTCACAGACCGTGAGATCATGACCTGAGCTGAAGTCAGACGCTTAACTGACTGAGCCATCCAGGTGCCCCAAAACATGTACACTAATCCTAACAGTATTATGAATAATGTATTGTGAATAGCAGTATTATTCACAATAGCGCAATAGTGAAAACAACCCAAAAGTCCATCAAGTGGTAAAGAGAAAACATAGTATATTCATACAACGGAGTATTGTATAAAATGACATAAAAAGAAATAAAGCACAATTAGATGCTACAATATGGATTATATGATTCCATTTATATGAAATGTACAGAGCAGGCAAATCCAATAGAGACAGATACTAGAGTAGTGGTTTCCAGGGCCTCTGAGTACAGGAATGGGGAGTGACTGCTGGTTGAGGCAGTTTCTTTTGGGAGTGATGAAAATGTTCTAGATCAAATAGTTGTGATGATTACACAGCCTTGTGGATATAAAAAGAAATAAGTGACTTGTACACTTTTAAGTAGTGAATTAATTTTATGCTATGTATCATATCTCATTAAAAAAAGAATTAAAATAGAATGTGTAACTTTCAAATGAGGTGAAGGTACAGTATACTAAAATACAATCCATTTGGAATCAGTAAAGATAAAAACTGAAATTTTCTAAGTAGAAAGAAGAACAACAAAAAACTGATGTATAGTTGATCTAAATGTCTCAACAATGATACCAGATGTAGATTAGAGTTTGGAACATTATGGACTGGGTCAAAGGCTTGCAGTCACATTTTGCACAGCCCAAGAACAAAGAATGAGTTTTGCGTTTTTAAAGAGTTATTGAAAAGAATGAGGAAGGAGGTAGGAGAGGAGTAGCCACTGAAACCTTGGCCCTCAAAACCTAAAATATTCATTCTTAGGCCCAGTACAGAGAAAGTTTGCTGACCTATGACAGTCTCAACATTTTCAAGCTAAACATAAAATCCAACAAAACAATAAAACCAAACTTCTTGTCAATATCACCTGCCAATTCCAGAACAGCTGCTAGAAAAGCTGCTCTTCATTGTCTGTTTCTGGGTTAAAGGTTGCCACAGGAGAAACTGGCATGACATCTGGAAGGCAGAAGGGATGTCACTATCTTCATCAGCTTCAGCCTTCTCACAAACACCTTCTTTGATGTTGCTGGCTTAGAGAGTAGCGGGGGCTTTGCCAAAGACTATACAGCTGTAGGCTTTCCCCATGAAGCTTTTGGGGACTGCCAACTTTGGTGCTTCAGTTAAGGTTCTCAGGGATTTTCTTTTTCTCCAATATTGATGCTGCTTCCTATACCATCCTACTTGCATGTAACCCTCTTGAAGTTTAGTATCAGA
Organism: Acinonyx jubatus; assembly: GCF_027475565.1. Taxonomy (NCBI): domain Eukaryota; kingdom Metazoa; phylum Chordata; class Mammalia; order Carnivora; family Felidae; genus Acinonyx; species Acinonyx jubatus. The sequence continues at coordinate 32,772,655 of NC_069388.1, read as the reverse complement.
AGTTTCATATCATTTCTGCCATATTCCATTTGTCCAGCAAGCCAAGAGAAGAGGGTAGGGATAATAGTTTTGTGGAGAAAAGTGTCTAACAGGAGCAAGGACTTTTCATTAAAGAGACACAGCCAGATGATGGTATCTGCACACAGGGAGAGCCAAAATAAAAATCCCTAATTCCCTCTCTATCTCTTGATGCTATTCTAGTTGGCCAAACTAAACAGGAAAATATGTCCCTGTAGATCAGCCTCAGTAAGGTCAGCCTCTCAGGTAGACAGCAAGGTAGAAAAAGATGGAGAAAAGATTTGAACAGAAATGGAGAATAGCTAGCTTGGTTATCAACCCAAATTGGTTATTTAGGGGCACCTGGGTGGTTCAGTCAGTTGAGTCTCTGACTTTGGCTCAGGTCATGATCTCACAATTCATGAGTTGAAGCCCTGTGTTGGGTCTCTGCTCTCAGCACAGAGCCTGCTTCAGATCCTCTGTCCCCCTCTCTCTTTACCCCTTCCCTGCTCACGCTCTCTCTCTTTCAAAGATAAATAAACATTAAAAGTTTTTAATTGCTTATTCATATATTAAATAAATACAATATTACTGGTAACTGAAGAAATACATATCAAAACAATAATCCACCAATTCAGATCCAAAGTGATAATAATAGAAGTAATAATAATAAATTTGAAAACCTCAAGTGTTGGCAAGAATGCTACAAAACAGTAATGTAAGCTGGGGTTCCTGGGTGACTCAGTTGGTTAAATGTCTGACTTCAGCTCAGGTCATGATCTCGTGGTTCATGAGTTCAAGCCCTGCGTCAGGCTCTGAGCTGACAGCTTAGATTCTGACAGCCTGCTTCAGGTTCTGTGTCTCCTCTCTCTCTGCCCCTCCCTTACTTATGTTTTCTCTCTCTCTCTCTCTCTCTAAAAAATAAATAAAAAATTTTAAAAAATCAAAAACAAACAAAAAACCCTCAGACTAACAGCTATTTGGAATCCCACTTCAGAAGGTAAATTGGGAATACCTAAGAATGGTGATGACCCACCCACCCTATGGGCCAGCAGTTCTCATCTTGGGCATCAACCATGGAGAAATTTTAAAGTATATGAAGATGAACATACATAAAATTGTTCAATGTTTGCAAGAGATTTTAAAAAAAAGAGAGAGAAAACAAACATTTAACAGTTTCTTAGATGGGAACTAGAGGAATAAACTTATTTAAAATAAAATAATATCAGTTAAAGACATTGTTTCAAATATGAAGAAAGATAAATCTCACAAAATATCATATAAAGTGAAGAAAGCAAAATTGCTAAACAACAAGTGAAACAAGATATAATTTATATAATATATGTAAATTTAGATATCACATCCTCTTCTGTGGGAACTCTCTAAAAGCAGAGCCTGATACAGGGATCATGGTACATGTGATTAATCAGGGGACAACTCTCAGAAAAAGAGCAGGATCAGGGCAAGGCAGAAGAAACAGGAGAGCAAGGTTGTGCTCTTGGCTGGAGTCTCACTGAGGCCTGATCCCAAAAACAGCTCTGGAGAATTAACTGAACCACAGCACTGGTCTTACCTTGGAGCAAGGGGCTGATCTCATTGACTCTCCCTCCCCACACCCCACCTCAGGCACACACACTTGCCAGTCAATCCATCACTGGCTGTGGGCTGACCTGTGAGAAACATCCTCCCAGTGGAATATCTTCCATTTAGCCCAGGATAATCCCTCAGAGACTAGGACAGCTGAGAGCCATTAGTAGCCAACACGTACTGTAGCTGGAGCTGGAGTATACCAGCAGTGAAAGGGGTCTGGAAGGGGCATGCCAGTGTCCACTATACACAGGAAACAATGGTGTACTGTTTATGGCCTTATGTGTGTAATAAAATTACAAACATTTGCATGGAGATAAAAAACAACACTCATTTCAAAATAATGGTTTCCTCTAATGAAGGATGGAGGAAGGAAAGGGAAATGAATCAAATGCTGGCCTTAATTTTAATTCCTTAAAAAAGTTATCTGAAGTAATAAAGCAACATGTGAACATCTAAATCTTATTAGCAAACTTTAAAACTTAAAATAATATACAAAACCAAAAAGGAGAGTAAAATACATAGATTTAAAAATAATAAAAATGGTTCTTAAAATATTTTGATTTAATTTTACACCAATGGTGAAAAACACATCTTTTCTAAATCTGATGAAATGAGAAATTCATTATTATTATTCATTATTATTCACCATTCATCAAAAATCATACTTTTAATTATAAAATATAGATATAAGATCTGATGTGTATCTCTTTCCTTATATTTTTATTTACCCTCAATCAATATTTTATGTGAAAATATATGAGAGAAAGAGACAGAGAGAGAGAGAGAGACAGAGGGTGAGAGGGTGATAACTATGAGATTTCTGGAATAACATTTACCTGATTTTGAAATGAAATATATCTGGATGGTGGGATTTGGAATGGTTTCTAAATTTCTTGTCTATAAGTTTATTAGTTGCTTCCATTTTTATAATGACCATTGTCTCACTTTACAGAAACCATAGTCATCCTTAAAAATGAAGAAAAATGTGTATCTTCCCTAGTAATAGAACCATTACAAATTTAACAACTCTTTGATATTATTTTACACCTGCTATATTTGCCAAAATTAAATAAAAGAAATACCCAAATTAGCAAGGTTTTTTTTAAACCTGGTACAATGATATATTGTTAGTGGGAGTATAAATCATGATTCTGTTAAAAAAATAAAATCTGGGAAAATTTCCTGAGTAGCAAAGAGATGTTTATATCCTTGGATCCACAAACTCATTTCCTAGAATTTGTTCCATGGGAATATTAGAGTAAAGAAATATCTTCTGCATGAATGATGGTTATTGCAACAAAGCATTTGAAACAATCCAATTTGAGTAAGAAATTTGTTGAACACAAACTTAATGGGGCACTATACTGTGATCAAAGCATGAAAAATGTGAATGAGGAAAGATATTGATAGTTCCCGGGAACGTAATGTGTACTTAGATAGCATCGGTGATTTTGTGAACTATATTATGTCTCAAAATTCATGGGTTCAATATCATTAAAATAGTATTACAGGGGGAAGGAATTGAACTTGCCCATAATTTGATGGCATACTAATAAATGTGAATATTAATGTCCAAGCCCAGTTCTAACACCGAATCATAAATTCTTTTCACTAAAGAAATTTTCTTAGCTATAGAACTCATTTTACAAATAAATTTTTATGCAGAACTCTCTCAGCTCCAAATCAAAGAGATGACAAAAGCTGAGATATCTAGATGGATGTGCCAGAGTTTGGGCAATCCTTAGTCCCACCCCACCCACTTGGCCTCAACAGAATCCTAGGGCATAAGAAATAATTTTAAAAATCACTGTCCTATACCATACTGTATTTGAAAATGGTAAAAATGGTTTGAGTTAGTGTTAAGTTTTAAAAGATGGTAACATAAAATACTGCTACTCACAACTCTTAGTTGGGTAGCTTTCTACTCAATTTCACATGGAGACATAGATCAAAATATTCATGTGCAAAGACAAGAACTGAAGCTGTTTCTTTAAGGTGATAGCACATCCAGCTAAGCCAGGGGGCACTATGTGGACAAATTGGTTATATTATCCACCACTTTTGGGGTGGTCCTCAGAGCTTCCTTAGGCCTGGATAGATCCACTTATCTTAGTGCTAATTCAGACATAGTCATTCCTAAAATATTATAAAGAGTGTGTATTGTTTGTGAATGTGGATATAACTGAATATGGGGGAAGAATGAGAAAACTCATATATATGTTGGGATCAAAATATATGTCCCAGCAAACTGGGACATACCGTGTGAGTTTCCTCTTTCCTTCTTGCCAGTCAGAGAGATCCTCACCCTGTCACCTGCCCCTCGCAATTCTACATCAGTAAAAGCAAAGATAGCAGCTGAAACTTGATTTCCCAATTTCCTTTCCTGCTACAACATGGCCATGCGATCCACTCTTGGTCACGGAGATGTCAGAGGGGAAAACTGGTGGCTCAGAGAAAGACTGATCTCTCCAGAAGAGAGAAATGTATGAAGAGCAGACGTATTTCCTGTCCTACATGTGGAAGTTCTCCTGTAAGGATGTGAGACTTAAAGTTACTACAGCCATCTTGAAATCAGGAAAAGAGCCAGAAATTTGAGGAAAGCTAACAAATGCCTTCCTACATAGTTTTCAATATATGATTAAAAAAAAAAGAACCTTCTACTGTTTAAGCTCCTTTGTTATTTGGGCATTCTGTTCTTTGCAGCAAAAAGCATCTGAATGTAAACTGCATAAATGTATCAGACATCCAAAGTTCCCAACTAGAACATATCAATCCAAAATTTTCAAGGGTGTTGTCCTTTTTGGTTAATATAAAAAAATGTGGGCTATTTTACAGTCATGAAGAATTTCTGGTAATTTCCTTCTTTTTACAATGGTTCTATCACAATTCATGAATTTTATATGAAGTGTAATTGTTTCTGATTATTGTGGCTTCCCTGATTTTGTAAGTACAGTTGCTGACTCCAAACTGCTAGAAAAAATTCTGGCAGTTTTCCAAGGGGCATGGCTAGTGGGTCCCCAAAACATGAAGAATTAATTCTTTCCTTCCCTTTTCCTTAGCTTTCTGTCTGTTCTTTTGGTCGTAAGGCCAATATTTTGAAGTAGCCCTCACATACCACTGAGGTAAATCTCCACACAAGGATCAAACACAATTTGTGGGAAAGTGCTTTAGAGGCAGAAGAACATTCTGCAAGCCTGTGGGGCTGGCATTGTTGTTGCTACATCCTAACAACACTGCTCCACATTAGCAACAGCAAACCAAGAGTAGGCAGTGATGGTAGGGTCTGCCTAAATAATTTTCATAAATAAAACTGAGTTTGCTCTAAAATGGGGTTAATGTATTGGTCACCTCTTCAGCCTTCAGTTGACATGGTTATGATAAACACAAACTTGCTTTTATTTAATAAACACTTTTTTAAAGTGGCGTAACTTTAGTTATGATTCAGGCACTGTTCAACATGCTTTAAAAATAACAAATCCTTCAGTTCCTATGACAACTTTTGAAGGAGACTCCTTCATTATTCTCATTTTTCTGATGAAGTGACTGAGATATCAGTTATTTAAGTAACTTGCCCAGGCCACACAGCTTTAAGTGGTAGTATTGGAATAACTGTATTAACTGGCATTGTAGGGGAGGACAAAGGTTTTTCTTGATCCTTTTAGGGTCTCTGCCTGCACCTGAACATTGAACTGACAAAAATGCATTAACATGAGAGACACATATACACGTATTTGGTATAAGTTTTAAGTGACACAGGAGGCTTCATCAGGAAATGAAGACCCGTATACACAGACAAATATATTTTTATGCTAGGATTGATAAAGAGTTGTCAGTTGTATAGATTAGTTGTATAGGTTAGGGAGTTTGTTAGGATTCGTCTTGCGTTCCCTTTATCTTTAGGGGTGAGGAGGTTCCTTTCTTTGGGTAGAGGGAAGGCACCTCTCATATGAGGGTTTCATGACCTGTTACAGGGAAGAAGAGCGGAGGGAAAGTCAGAGTGACCTTCCTCTTCTGCTGTTTTCTGAAACTCCTTCAGCTGAAAATAGTCAATATGCCAAGTTGTCATATTTTGGGGTAATGTATCCTAAGTGCCATCAATATACAGAAATAAAGGTATGAAGTTAGTCACTAAAAGTGAGAAAGTATGAACAGGTTCACCACATGCTTCATTTTGTTTTATAAGCAAGTCTAAAGAATAATTAAAGGAAGGAAAAAAGGAGGAAAAAATCTAGTTGAAATTTTCCTTTACTTTCTTTTATCTTCTTTTATTACCCCCCCACTCTGTGTGTGTGTGTGTGTGTGTGTGTGTGTGTGTGAGAGAGAGAGGGGGGGGGGGAGGGGGAGGGGGGAGAATGAATACTGAGCTTCTTTGTCCAGAAATAACTATGCTTCCTCAATGTGCACATAATGTGAGAGGGAAGTTTTAAAGAAAAAAATGTCATACTGTGAGACTCAAAAATCTCTCCATGCATAAGCTGAAAGGTTCCAATAATGACAATTATATACCAAAATAAATATGGCATCCCTACTTCCCACTGGTATTGTCTTCTAGCATTTTCTTTGGATCAGAATGAATTTACAGTGAGAACATATTCAGCTTTCTTTTCATTTTTTGCCTTATATGGTCAATTGCAAGGCTGACCACAAATTCTTTCTCTTCCTGTATCCATGCCTTTTTTGCAATGAGACTTAGCAGCTTCTCTCAAAGAAAGGGAAGTTTATTTCTTCTATTTTTTGAATCTAGATTTAGACCTGTGACAGGTGTTGGCCAATGAGAAATTAGAAAACCTGATATAAACAGAGGCATGACAATTGCTTGAGCACTGGGGCTTTTCCTGTCTTGCTATTCTTAGGAGCTCTGACTACCATCATGTGACTGAATCTCCGCTAGCCTGCTGGAGGATGAATGACACATGGTCTAGCTACTTCCATTGACCCTGAAGCCAGCTATTCACCACCACGCATGTGAATGAGGCCATCAACCACCAACTGATCACAAACAAATGGGTGAACTCCACCACTTTATTAAGTGGAGACAAGCAGTCCTAGTTAAGCCCAGCCCAAAGTGCCAGTTTACGTTATCATGAGAAAAGAAAGATTGTTTCAGCCACTAGTTTTGGGATGGTGTGTTACATGGCAAAACTACGTGCTTAACTTGAAAGGGAATAGTATCTGATTTATCTTTACAAGGAATAAAGGCTTCAGGAAAGATGTATGACTAAGGAAGGGAAGTCTCATCTGCTTCTGAAGCAGACGCACAATTAGCAGCCCTGGGAGAAAGTCAAAGTTCTTACAAAAAGACTGAAAACTGAGGAAATTTGATTCAAAGCCTTCTCTACGTCTTGATAGTATTCCCACTAACTTCAAGGGAAGAACCATTCAGTGATGAGTTGCTTTAAGTTTACAGAAGGGACAAGACTTACTGTAGCCAAAGATGTTTTATTTTTACTCCATTCAACTCTCCGCTGGGTTTTCCCATGCTTAAGAGCCCTCAGAGGCTGAGCATGTGACAGCTCTCTGCTTTACCAGCTCAAGGGCATTTCAGTGCTGTGGGTCAGTCTTAATTCTCTGAGAATGTGTCTAATTTCATTGCAAAAGTAATGTATTTGGCTAATAAGACTTAGGCTCTTTGGCTGTGTTTCCTTTCTTTCGCACCCTAGAGCCCTTGCCACTACACAGTGCCTTTCATTTCCAAAGGATGCCTGAGCACTTCATAAACTTAGCCAGTGGACTTATAAACTTTATGGCCAAGGAATCAGTCCACCACTGAAAGGTAACCTGCTTCTGGTGTGAAAAGTAGCAATTGTTTACATATGGTTAACCTGAAGGCATACGGAGGCCAAGCATTAGGTTTAAAACTCTAAGATGCCTTAGAGCAGGTCCTGGTAGGATTTCCTTTCCTTTATTAAGTTCTCTTCTGCACTGATTTAGTTGACTGAGCCGAAAGGAAGTGTAACCAAGGAGTGAACTGAACCCATGACCCTAAGCACCTGGTGAGAATTGGTCTTTGTGTAATGACCTGAGACAAAACTCCCAACTCTTCATACAGGGGAGATCAACAACAACAAAAAATCTCATTTGTAAAGCTCTTTAAATTCACACAATTTTTAAAGGAAACTTATTCATACACTGTCATTTGCCCACTTTTCTGTCCCTTTCACATGGAACTTTACACTTATCTTCTATTTTATTTGTTGAACTAAATTTTGTTTTGCCCCATTAAAGGCAGGATCTTTGAATGAGCCATGCTGTAACTCTCTTAGACTCTATCAAAATGAATATGTAGAAAAGGAAGCACTTTCTGTTAACCTCTCAGTTCAGCACTATGTACCATATCCTACCAAAAGTTTGAGAAGGATTTACTAATCATTGTGTTGAGTTTAGGACCTTTACTACACTACTGCTATGAGTGGCAGCATGACTGTGGGTTAAATAGGGTCTCTGTTTCTCTCTTCATTCACTCCATGCAAAGCAAGCAATAACTCTTGAAGCTTGGGCATCTTTCTTTCTTATCTCTGTATTTTTCAATATGCTGGGCATTGTTTCATATAGTATGCACCACTGTGAACAGCCAGTAATTCTTAAGATACGGAATGAGAGGTGGGAAGCAGGAGACTCTGTTTCCTCAAAAACCTCTTTGCTAGTAGATCATAGGCAATTGACTTGATCAAAATGTACTCTTGTTTTCCATTGGCTATTGATCAATATGTGTTTACTTCTCTTGGTGGCCTCAAGGAAAAGAGGAAAGAGGATCTCAAGGAAAAGATGAGCAGCAGGGATGGGCTTTGGTCATTACTGAGGTAACTGGTGAAACTTGAATGGGATTTGATGATTAGATGGTAGAAATGCATTAATGTTAATTTCCTAATTTTGCATAATCAAGGACATTATAAAAAACAAGGACATTCTCTTACATATACATATATATATACACACATATATATACACACATATATATAGTGTATATATATAGTGTATATATACAAATATATATACATATACATATATACATATACATATGTATACATATATATAGTATATATATATAGTATATATATATATATATATATATGTATATATATACACATAGTATATATAAAATATACTAAAATACCCAGAAGTATTGGGACAACAGGTTAGCAATTACTCTCAAATGGTTCAGGGGAAAAAATCTTTACTGTGCTTACAAAAATAAACAAATAGGTTCTCCTAAGGTTGTGATGTCAGACTAACTAGCCATGCTGTTTGTCTAGTGAAGCAGAGGACAGAGAAGTTCAGCTAGAAATGTTGATGTAACAAAATGAAGAGTCAAGGAAGGCCTTACAGTTCAAAGAGTTTTCATAGATGCTACAACACTGCAGGATTTTAATTAGATCAAGGCCAGTGATCATTCCTGTCCTAGCTTTAGAAAGTACAATAATGGAGGAGACACTACTCTGCTGATGCCCTGCCATGTTTGTGCTCTACGGCAGTCTTTCAATAGCCACATCTCCATTTACTTGCCTGAAGACTGTTTAGTAATCAAGTATAATCTACTTGATACACTGGTTTAATTAAGTCTTGTGGGACCAACCTTTGACCACTACTGTTGGAAATTAGTGTATAAATACTATAGCTCCCTTGCTCTGTAGATGGGATCACTCTTGAGTTGCATGTTCTATAGGGGTTCCCAGAGTTCCCTATTGCGACTGAGCTTGAGCTGCCCATGGTGATAACTTGCTTGATAAGTTAGGCTGTCTTTTAGGTTGCCTTACCTTTCATCAATTATTCCAACCTCACTTCCTGCAATCACCTCCCAAATAAGCTATGTACACTTGTATCCTGGTCTCAATGTCTGTTTTCAGGGAACTCAAACTAAGACTAATGTTTAGCTTAGTTATTATTGGTAGGGCTCAGCCTAACTCTAGGTGTGTGTCCATATAAAGTTAAAACATTGTTTTAAGTACCAGTTTTTCATCTCACTTTTTAATCAGAGCATTTTTGTCAATCTGATTTAAATCTAAAAAATATATTTGATGATGATAAGTTATTGGTTCTTTTAAATATGGTTGAAACCACAGAAATAACAGGGTTGGATACCTCTCTCTACTCCACAACTTCATTCTTGTATAGTCAACTATTGCAATGGATGAACGACAGACATTATTTGCTATGGGCAAAGGAAAGAGTTGAAGAAAACAATACAAAGACAAAGCAAAAATTCAAAGTCAAAGTAAAAAAAAAAAATCAAGCTAACCCAGTAACTCAGACGTGTAAGGACCTTTTTTACATAAATTTACTCTGAAGTTATGTTTCCTGTAAGAAAATACACACACACATTTACTCCAGCGCTCCAAGGAAATAAGTGACTGTCCTTGGGTCTTCGTGCATTTTCAGTTCGACTGGCTTTGTCACTGGGATGAACAAATGAGAATCAATGGAGGAGAAAAGAATACAGAGCTGAGGCAACGGGCAAGTAGAAACTGTTGTATTATGTGCTGTCAGGCTTGAGTGTGAATAGGGCTGCACCTGGAGGAAGAGAAAAAAGGAAGCATTCATCCATCTCTCCTCACATGGGAAGCCAGATAGGGCAAGGGGGCTGTCCTGTCAAGAGAATGATTCAGGAGTCCTTTCTCACTGAAGATTAATCATACCAAAGGGCAGGGGTAAAGAATACCCTGCTCTATTTGCTTCCCAATCTCTCCCCTCTGCCTAGGTCCCAAATGACTCTATTTTCATATGTCGAGATATTGGTGGAGCAGAGCTGCTGAAAGGTCTGAGACATCTGGGAGATGAATCACTCCATGCAGAAATACAACAATTAGCTGCGTTTAGTCCAGCACAAAGGCCTTGAGAGGTGTCTAATTGAGTGGCCCGCAACGGAGCCAGGAAACAATGTGGATTTGAAAAGAATCCCACAATTAATTTCTGCATTGACCTAATGGGTAATAATTTGTTAATGTGTACAGAGCCCAGAGTGGGCCTTTTCCATGATGCTCATGGATTTAAAGAGCATGGCATTCCCCTGTGTTTGTGCATGCTTGGATGAGTGCTTAAAAACTAAAGGATGTAGTTAAATGCAAGCCTCTTTTTTTCAGACCATTATTAAATCTGTGACCATTTAAACATAAAACGAGACATTCTGGCATGGTTTAGGCCACACATTTCTCCAGAACATCAGGTTTAGAATTAGACATTGGCAGTAGAATGATTTTGAACCGTTAGGACATTTTACAAAAATCACATTGCCTTTGGACAATTTTAGAAATAGAAAGAAGGTAAAAGTGTTAAAAAAAAAAAAAGACCCAACATATTTTTATTGAAAAAGTGGAAACAGATTATATCATACAGACTCTTTTGTCCAAGGGAAAAAAAAAACTTATTTCCTTATAGATGCTAAAAATATATTAACTACACATGCTTATATGTGATTGTGCTCTAGACTCCCTTTCCCCTGGTTCCCAGAGAATTAGTAGTAGTTTTGTTAATTTGGTGTTTTAAAGAAGAAATTATAGTTATTTTCCTAAGTGAAGTAATTGAAAGAATCTAAGGAGGCTTGACCCTTTAGAATAATAATAATTTATCACTCTAATTAAACTTGCGTTTTCATAATAATGAATTAGACTCTAGATATGAGTTATGCTTAGATTTTATCTCTACTTTTTTCACTGTTTTTTTTTCAATTCCCAAGCAAGCAGACTGTGTAAAGACAAACACTTACTTATCCACTTGGTATCAGAGTTCTTTGTGTGAAAAAGTAAGGGAGTAGAAGTATTCATGGGAACTCTTCCTGCCCTGAATTCAATGATACCATAACTTCTAGAATATTCACAAAGATCAAATTAAATTATTGGTGTGAAAAGATCAAATTCACTAAACTAACCACAAATCTCCCCTTCTTTTTAATGCCTGTCACGGAAGCAGCTTTTCTTCCAAACTGTAGATTTGTGATTCTTCAATGGCAGGCTCTAAGGCATGGCATGCAGCAAAGGGGAAAGTGATGTGGGATTTAACAGTGTTGGAGACCATATCACTTTAGCAGGGGCTGGTTCTATAGGGGACCAACCTGACCAGTGTATGACAGAAGAAAACAAGAGTTGCATGCTTAAATAAGAAGGACATATTTTTTTCTGTCAGGAAACAGGATTATAGAAAGATGGAGATGAACAACAGAGAAAATGACTTCAGAATGGGTGTATGGTCCATGTGTCTCTCCTGGCTCACTGCTGTACCTCAAAGGGCCCAGCAGAATGTTTGGGACATTATGGGTACTTAGTAAATACAAGATAAATGAATGTGGGCTTCTGTGTCACACAGTCCCTTGACCTAAAGCAGAGCTGAGTTTGCAATGGTACAAAGAGATGAAATAAAGGTATCATATAGTTGAGGGGAGATACATATGAGTTGTCACTTTGCAAACTCTGAATTTGCATTTATGCACAGTCTTTCAAGTTCTACCTCAGTATTCAATAATACCAGTCAAATAACTGGTGAATCCAGGCAACAAGAAAAATTGGCTGGTTTACTACATCAGCTGGTCAGCTCAGACTTGGTCACTAGTCACTAAGCTGGCTTTGAGTGCACATAGATTGGAAATCTCAAAGATTTACTGGAGTAGACACTCAAGAGTAATGAAAGTAGAGCTCTAAGGAACTAATTTTTCATTATATGTTTGATCATTTGTACCATGACCTTGTGGTGCTGATGGATTAAAAAAAAAAAGTATGAAGAGAGAATAACTGCTCCTATTGACGGAAGATCTAACATTTCTATGAAATGTTCCTTAACTTTTTTTTTAGTGAGATAAAGTATGAAAATCCTATTACATGTTCATCTTAGTTACTCAGTAATCAACATCATAGTCTTAAATAAAAATCTTTAAAAGAGATCTTTAGAGTAAAAAAGTCTGCATATTTTTAAAAGATATTTCCCATGTAATAAAATGGAGAGAAAATGTCATCCTTGTTGGAACTGATAGACCAAGTGACTAATAGATGCTGTGTGGAAATTCTTATGTTGAGGTAGAAACAGGTATATCCTTAACAGGTATATCTTTAACAGATCTTTATGTGATAGCATAAAGTAGTTTCCAACATTTAGTCCTAATACTACAAATTCCCCGATAGTCCCTCGACCTGAATTTAGCAGATTTCCTCCCTGGATATTCTAAAGAATTATGTGTAAGCTTTGAAATCAAAGCTAAATGACCAGCTCTTATAGGAATGGTTCTCCTTAATATCAAAGCATCTTTATGACATCTTGTCACAGTTATCAGTGAACTAAAGACTCCCACATCCTTTTCATCAGAGGCACCTCCTGCCTCCACTCTTGATTCCCATATGTCTTTTCAGTGGAGAAATCCACACCTGTGTAGTTGTGCTTCTGGGCACTCACCTTGCTCTTGGTTAGGCTTAATTTATTGTTCTTCTGCACAGAGTGCCCCATCAGTTTCCAGAAGTCTTTTTATGTTAGGATCTGTGATCTAGACAATTCTCAAACACTGGAGGTTCTTATTGCCCATTAACAACAAGAAAAAATGTATTATTATTTATATTTGTCTCTGAAAATCAGATGGTTAGTTGAGTGAGTTCATATGTCAGCACACTCTGACCCTGGGAGGTAGTTTCTTTACATGCTGGTAAATTCAAGTTAGACAGAGGGAACTGACAAACTGAGTCACTGGATAAGGATTGTTCCTGAAATGTCCAAAAAGAACATAAGAAAAGTGGTGTGTGTTTGCTTGTCATGAAGTTTGGTTGTTGTTGTGTTGCTGAAGAAAGGCTATCTCTACAAAACAAAACATAAAAATCCAACAGATCTCCTCATGTAGATAAATACTGAATCTCATTCTGGACCATGAAATAATAGACACACAGATATTCAATTTACTGACCATACAATAGTGCTTTACTCCAAGGCTGACTAATGTGGTTATATGGTTCTATGAAGAAGCCATTCCAAGTTACTCTTCCTTAGTTACAGACATATATACTCTTAGTTTACCCAACAATTATTTGGTCTATAACTTAGGAATCAGCCCAGCTTTGGGAGCATGATGCATGTGGAATGTCACTGGAAAGTGAGGAAAGAAGGAAAGTAGAATCTTTATTGCTTTCACAAATTGGTCCTACTTGAATATGGAAGATTTCAAAGGGGCAGATGAGGATTTTTTTTCTTTAGTTTGAATTTCAAGTTCTCTTATTTGTTTCCCAATTATTACACTTTGAAGATGTCCTACAATAGTCTATCCTTTGCCACCATATGTGTTCTTGCTTGTTCTTGTAAGTAATCCTTTGTTTTCTAAATGGAACAAGGTGTGGGGGCAACAGGAAACAAGACTCATGTGCTTTGTGATTTAAATCATATGTTCTTTTTCAGAATAAAATTCAAACAGGTGTATGCTGCTTCAGACCTCACTTTCCTCCAGGTATCAAGAGACTCCTTTCCAACTTTTTGCTACACACTTTTTAATAAATGACAGTTACTTCAGGATCAACTGGGATAAAACCGGAATAAATTTGGACTCATTAACTCTCTCCTGAAAGTATCTATTGTCTCTTGTGTTCTTCATTAAACAAGTATTCATTACATGTACTACATAATATGCCCTCTGCTAGAATTTGGGGACACACACACACACACACACACACACACACACTGTGAATGCCTCAAGAGATAAGTACTTGGAAAACTGACTTTTTCAGCAAATGTTAGAACATGTCCAAAGTCACCATGGCATAAATGGATATGCAGTGAATCAAAAATAGAGAATTTCAGTGGGAATGGAATGGAGGAGCTATGTGAGATTAATTAGTGTGGCTACTGTAGCAGGAGAAAGGAAGTGTAGACTCACATTATGAAGGCCCTGAAATGACCCCTGATGAGATCTGAAATTTAAAATGGAGACCTTAGTGAAGCTGAGGGTTAAATTTGTTAGGACAATAGCTAACAGCTAGGTATAGGAATGTTCAATTGCAATTGTGAAACTAAAGTAAATATCTAGGGGAGATCATGGTTTTAGTGTCCAAAAATTAGTATAAAAGAAAGCTGAGAATATTCATGAACTAAAAAAACAACACAAAAAACAAAATGAAACTAAGTGAATAGTCAAATGTGAAGGGTGAAAGAAAGGGAGTATCAAGTTGACTCTGAGTTACTAGTTTAATAGTACCACTGTCCTCTTCAACACCCGTGGTAAAAGTCATCTTTTACTTCCTCTCTATCCTACATTCTGAGAGCCTTTGATGGCCTCCCAATGTCCACTGAATAAAGTCCAAATTCCCTTCTCTGTTGTAGAAAATCTGTTGGTCTTCCTCTGATGCCCCTCTCCCCGACTCTGCCATTTCAGAATGTATATCTGGGTATCAAATACTAGTCTGTGCATCTGTTCGCCTGAAAGCTTTTTTCTAGCCATCTCTGTTGGTGCACATGGAAAGGCAGAAATGTCAAGGAATTAATAACACTTACCACAGAAGCAACACTCAAGGAATTACTGAAGGTAATTACTTCAGTCCCTTCACCTCTCAGGAGCAAAATACCTGAGGAACATGTTCAGCACTGTTTCTCAGAGATCCCCAGTGAGATTAGGCTCTAGTTGCCCAGAGTAGCTTGGCAGTTCACCCTACAATGGCTTCTCCTTCCCAGTCTTAACTTCCTCATGCCATTATTACCATTATTACTGTTTCTGGACCACTTTTTTTTTTCTTAATGTTTATTTATTTTTGAGAGAGAGAGTGAGCGAGCAAGGGTGGTACAGAGAAAGAGGGAGACAGAGGATTGGAAGTGGGCTCTGTGCTGACAGTGCAGAGCCCAATGTGGGGCTCAAAACTCATGAACTACAAGATCATGACCAGAGCTGAAGTTGGACACTTAACCAACTGAGCCACCCAGGTGCCCCTGTTTCTGGATGACTTTTTAAATAAGCACTTGCAATTGAATTCTTAGTTGGAAGTCTACTTCTGGGACAGGCCAAGAAAAAACATATGACATTAATGTCATTTGCAATCAGCCCCTAGCTTTCTGTCATTTTCAAATGCCACATACTCTGTGAAGTGTCCCACTTACACTTTCATCAGGAATGTATACTGTGATTTTCACAATATTTGATCATGTATACATCTGTTTTCCCCAAAAGGACTGAGTCAGTGTCTAATATATGAATGTAGTACTATTTCCACAACAGCCAGGATTCATGTGTCCAGAAATCAAGCAGTGGAAATGGAAGAGGCACCACTCACTATTACCTTAGTGACCCACAAGCAAATACGTTTGGTTTCTGTTCTTGTGACGTTATAATTCCGTGGCCTAGTGCTTTTAGTTCCAAAGGGAGAAATTCTTCTACCAGGAGATACAACAATGATTTAAATGAACTGGAAATCAAGACTGCCACCAGGCCATGCTGGGTTCTTCATTCCTCTGAATCAAAAGGCAAAAAGGGAGTTCCTGTGCTGGCTCAGTTCACAATGGAAGATTAAACCACTACTGCATGATGGACCTAAGGAAGAGTTGTGAACAATACAGGAGACTCTTAGTATTTACCATGCTGGGAGACATCCCAATCTAGGCAGGAGTGCTAATGGCCCAGACCCTTTAGGAATGAAAGTTATTGTCACTCTAACAGGAAAAGGATGATGATCAGCTGAGGTGCTTGCTGAATACAAAGGGAATACAGAATTGGTAGTGGAAGAAGGTAGCTGTAAATGCTAGCTATGACCTTGTGACCAGTTACAGAAATGAGGACAGTAATTGTTATGAGTATTTCCTTTTGTTGTTGTTGTTATGAATATATTTGTGTGTGTGACTATAAGAGAACAATATCTTTGCTTCCTTCTCTTTCCCTTATCATGTAATATAAGATGTATTGACTTTATGTCATAGTTTTTAAATATTATTAGTTTTACATTGTAGTATTTAGGTCATGGCGTACTTTACTTCCTCTACTGGGGAAGGAGTTAGTGTGTTTTCAGCTGTACCCAGAATAGCTGAATCATGTTAGGCCATATTAGGACTTTGCTGTTGTTTTTATTTTGAGATTAAGTACAGTTTAAGGAGATGTGTATAGGTGCCAAGTTGACAAGAGATGAACTTGTGATGTTTAATTTAAAGCATCTATTTGACTGAGTCATGGGGTGCCCAGACATTTTATCAAAAACCATTCTGGGTGTGTCTGTGAGGGTGTTTCTGGATGAGATGGCATTTGAATCAGGAAACTGAGTAAAGCAGATTACCCTCCCTAATGTGGCTGGGCCTCTTCCAATCAGTTGCAAGCCTGAATAAAATTTAAAAAACACTGGCTCTTCCATGAGTATGAGGAAATCCCTCCTGCTTGATTGCTGTCAAGTTGGGACATTGTTTTATGTTGTTTTGTTTTGTTTTCCATGCCTTCAGAATTGAACTAAGACATTGGCTCTTCCTGTGTCTCAAGCCTGCTGGCATTTGGTCTGGAATCACACCATCAGTTCTCCTAGTTCTTAGGCCTTCAGGCTTGTTCTGGAACTGTACTATCACCCCTCTTAGATCTCCAGCCTGCCAATTTCAGATCTTGGGGCTTGTCAGCCCCTGTAATCATGTATGCCAATGTTCTTATATTTTTTAATTTAATACATATAAATTATATATGTGAGATTCTATTGGTTCTGTTTCTCTGGAGAACTCTAACACAATTGTCAAAATTATCTCTGAAACTGAATTAGACAGAGTTAAGTATTTCAGTCAGGATTTTTGTAGAGAAGATGCTATGGAGTTGAGAAGTGTTTGTGGGTTTTCATTTTGGAATTTCCATTAAGCAAGCTGATTTGAGTGGTAACTTGGTACTCTACATGTCTAGGAATTTGAGATAAAATTTCAAGGCTGCACTTGGTTTGTTTGGGAAGCCTGGGACCTGATCATGCTTCAAAAACAGGGATGAGGATATGGGTAGAGAAATGTCCTTCAACAAATATATGAGTGCCAGCTTTGTGTTAGATTCTGAAGAGTCTACAGTGAGGAAAAATGACCTCATGGAGCATGTTACCTAGTGAGAAAGAAAGACATTCTCAACACAAGAGCTCAAGTAAATTCATAATCTCAAATTCTGATGCTATTTTCAGGGATGTAGTAAATTCTCCAAGAGTATGTAAAACAGAAAAGCTTAACCTGATCTGATGAATCAGAGGAAGCTTCTTACAGAGGTGACACAGACAGTAAAATCTGAAGGATTAGGAACAGGTAACCAAGAGAAGAGGTGAAGGAAGATTATTCCAGTGTAAGAGAAAGTTTGTGGAAAGACACTGAAGCAAAGCTAGAGGACAAAATGTTCATTTAGGCAACTTAAAGATGGGTTAACCAGAGCCTACAGAGTTTTGAGAACTATTTTTCTCAGATTTCCTTGCCAAACAGCTTATGGCTGTTATGTCCAATGAGTTATAAGAGCAAGTGAACAGAGGGCAGAAGAAAGGAGCAAACCAATGTATTTCTCCCTTTACTTCTATCTATCTTGACTGCATCTCTGTCAGTAGTTGTGTACCCTGTATGGCTCCAGCTCTCACCTGACAGCCCCTCTGCCCATGGTCCCCAGAAGTCTGATAATCTTGTCTTCGACCCTGACTCTTGAGCTCCTGCAACACAGTCTATATATTGAATTTTCATGTTAACTGTGGTGATGTCTTCCTGTTTTTGCTGATCTTTTAGAGAACTCAGTACCCCTTTTGGCTTCTTAAACCTTCTACTCCCAGGGTAATCAAATGCCTGTATTATAATCTCCCTGTTGAAAATACCTAGAATAGTTTCTGTTTCCTGATCAATGGGTTAATCAATGTACATAGCAAACAAGAAGTAGAATCAAGGTTTGACCCCAGGCTGGCTCCATAGGCATATTTTTAACCATTATTTTAGAATATCAAATATCAAATTGCCAAATAAATAACTGCCTGGCTAGAAACTAAAATTGGCCAATAAAGTTGATATCTGATTATGCAAAACTTACTATAAAATGGATTTGGGATTATAATAAATATGCACATAACTGCACAAAAAATGCATAAATATGTTTTACATATACCCTAGTTATATCTGATTGTTGAAACCTCAGGACTCATTAAACTCATCTCATGCTTTGAATGTGAAGCAATTATTTAAACTTTGTTTATTGAGTACTTACTACATACTAGAGATTATTCTAGGTATTGGGGATACAGTGGGGAGATAAAACTTCAAAGAACTTACTTTTTAATGGCAAGAGATTAAACAATCAACACATAAATGAATATATGAGAAAATGAGATGGAAGTTACTTATATGAAAATAATAATCCAGGTAATAGGATACAGAGTGGTTATGATAGGATATTTAAATTACATTAAAATTTTTTTTGTAAATTATGTCTAAGAATGCAATGCTATAAGGAAGACAAGGCCTTTCTTACTGGATAATGAATTACACTTAACTTTCAGTACAACAACTGTTTCAAAAAGTCTATTTACTAGCTGCATATATAATTTACATAGTTCTGAAAACTCATAAATGTGTCTACATATACATATATGTGTCTGTATAGTAATACAATAATGTATGAATATATAACTTATATAAGTGGTTGAACACTACTAGTATAAATAGTCTATGTAATTGTTAAAATGTTTATTTACACAAGTGATTGTATTATTTATGCAAGTATTTGTGAACCCCAAGAAAAACCACACAAAGACTTCCTCTTTTTAAGTGTCTTTACTGGCAAAACCTGGAAATACCACCAGGTGGTGATGTTTCTTGTAAAAGCATGACATTTCCTGTTTTTGTTTTTGTTTTTAAGATAGTAATTAATTTATTCCCAAAATATTTTTTAATTTTTTAATGTTTATTTAAGAGAGAGAGGGAGAGAGAGAGACAAACACAGCATGAGCATGGGAGGGGCAGATAGAGAGGGAAACACAGAATCCAAAGCAGGCTCCAGGGTCTGAGCTGTCAGCACAGAGCCTGACACAGGGCTCAAACTCAAGAGCCATGAGATTATGACCTGAGCCAAAGTCAGAGACTTAACCAACTGAGGCATCCAAGTGCCCCAATTCATTCAAAATTTAATAGTGCCCTCATCTGCTAATTCTAACATCTGGATCAGTACAGGGTTGGTCTGGCATGATTTATTTGTTTCCTCATTATGAGCTTTTCTTCCTTGTTCTTTGCATGTAAGCTAATAATTGATTGGATATCACACATTGTGAATTTTACCTTCTTGAGTGCTGAATAATTTTGTATTTCTCTAAATACTCTTGAATTTTGTTTAAGGATAATTAATTGGAAGTTTAATCCTTCTTTCTTGCTTTTAAGATTTGTTCAGTAAGACCAACACAGTGCTCAATCTAGACTAATTATTCTCCACTACTGAGGCAACATGTTTTTGTGTACCCCACCCAGTGCCCCAGGAAATCTTGAGGTTTTCTAGTCTGGCTAATAGGAACAGGCAGTATTTCTAGTACCTGTGGGTCCACTTAGAACTGTGTCTAATCCTTTCAGTGATTTCTTCCTCAGCTTCAAATAGTTTCGTCATATAAATGGACTGATCAGTATACAACTACGCTGTTCTCTGTAGACTCTCAGCTCTGTCTCCTAATAGTAAAGAGTCTGCTGGGCTCTTTCTGAGCACCCCTCACTACGCTATCCTCTGGCAACTATCTTAAGGCAGTCATCTAGGGTAATGGAAAAGCTCATCTAATTTTTTTTTTTTTTTTTTTTTTTTACCAGCTCTCAGGCATCACTGATGTTGTCTCCTTTCCAGTGTCTTGAAAACTGGTGTTTCATATGTTTTGTCTGTTTTTCTCTTGTTCCAGACGGGAGGGTAAACATGATGTATTCCACCTTGCCCAGAAGTAGCAGGCACTTCCTTTCTTTTTAACCAATATTCCTGACTTCTTTTGTTGTTTGTTCTTTGATATTTGTCCATTCAAAATTTATAGAGCAGTTGCTATGAATCACAATACTAAGGATATCAATTCTATCCCCTAACTCAACAAATTAAGCCCAGATATTAGACAAAGAAATAAGGAGGTAGATTTTCTTCCTACACACTAGTTCTACTTTTTTTTTTCATTATTCTAAGTGATTATAAGAATTCTGAATATTTTATGTTAACAAAAGTAATGATGACATTAAAGTTAAGGCTTCTTTAGAATACAGATTGTATCATTTATTTCTTTAGTTTAGAGGGGTGAAATCAAACTATTGGGTATTATAGACAGAGCTTCTCAAACTTTAACATGTATATGAATCACTTTTCGTTAAAATGTGAATTCTCGTTCAAGAGATCTATGGTGTGGGGCGCCTGGGTGGCTCAGTCAGTTAAGCGTCCGGCTTCAGCTCAGGTCATGATCTCACAGTTTGTGAGTTTGAGCTCCACATCAGGCTCTGTGCTCACAGCTCAAAGCCTGGAGCCTACTTCGGATTCTGTGTCTCCCTCTCTGTCTGCCCCTCCTCTGCTCATGCTCTGTCTCTCTCTCTCTCAAAATTAAATAAATATTTTTAAAAAAGAGGGAGAGATCTAGGGTGAAGTCAGATATGCTGCATTTGTAATAAACAATCAGAGGATGCAGGTACTTTTAGGTGATAACATTTGGTTTTTTGAATAAGAGTCACCCGTGGACTAAGTATAAAATTTTAGCTGGGAATGAGATGAAACCCAGATTATAAGAGACCAGATAAATCTGGTGCAATTGATCTCTTTATAGTCGGGGACTGTAAACTCATGGTAAAAAAAAAAAACTGCAAGGCAAGGTCTATGTATTGTCTGTCCATATATTTTAAGAGCCTGACACAGCATACTGGCTTATTAAAAGTTTTCAATAAATTTTTGCTGAAATGAACTAAATAGAACATTAGGGTAGTAAAGTTTCCTTGGAGAAGTTTAATCCCATGATTTTTAATTTTGGGGGTCATATCTACCCTTGTAAAAATCTGTAGAAAGCATATGCTGAGAAGCACCAAATTTTTATCCAAATGAATGCATATGTGCACCTCCTAAAGTCCTTTCACAGGCCATCTAGGATTTTTAAACTTTTAATTTTTATACACACTGACACTGTTAATGAACAGAAATTTTAAATTCTTGACTAAAATCCCAGGGCTGATCATTGGCAGAACTTTTATTATCTCCTGAGTCTGTTAATTTCCAATGAGTTTCCCCCTCTTCTATTACACTATACTTTTTTTCTAAAAGGAATACATTTTCCATTCCCAACAAAGAGGATGGACTCCATTGTGTAAAACTAAATGAGCTGACTACTGGGAGTTGTAATTTTGTCTTGGGTTTACTGGCCTGGGAATCTACAGTGTAAGCATGTGTTGTTCCCTAGGGGGAATTGCTTAAGTGCAACCAGGACCACCTGTTGCTAAATGCTTCCTTGAGCAGCTCTCAGTACCAAAGGGGATGTGAATGTTAATGTGAAGTTGTTTCCAGCCAAAGTAAGGTGAGGAGTTTATACTTTTATCCAGATGACTTTAGCATATAGATTTTTGCATCCTGAATTATCAAAAGAATTGGCACCATTCTCTCTCTCTCACTCCCAAGTGGGAGTTATACAGTTACAGAAGTTGCCTACAGGCCATAAAAAATGGACACTAGATGTTGTGAAAAAAGGGCATGTAACAATATTTTGAATACACGTTCAGGTGTAGAATCTGACATAAATGGGCTTGCTGAGATTCAGTAATGACTGACCAGCAGCACTGAAAATAAAACAAAGTTAAAACTGAATACCCATGCAGATCCCAACAATAAGAGGCAACACAAGGAAGAACCTTAGGCAGTTTCTTGTGTATGACAGGAGGAGAAAATGTTTCAGGATTTTTCCCAACAAAAAAATACAGGAAGAATATCTCTGGGAGTTGTTTTGGTTAACATGGGAGAGGCTAGATCACTGTGCTGACAATTTGGAACAAAAAAACAATGCTGTGGAGCCAAAGTGAATGTGAGACTGTCTAGAAACAGAAAGCTTCCGTGTTCCATGTTCCAACGTTGCTTCCATATTGATCTCTTTATTGTCTTTTGAAAGGTAAGATCTGGTTCAGTACCACCAAGGCATATTGACATTCAACAATGTGTTGCTCTTTTATTAAAATGATGATTTGATTCTTGCTCATTCATTTGAGAGCTTCTCAGTTTAGTCTATTGATTTGTTTAAGCTTTTCCTGCTAGTCTTGAACTGGGTCATCGGAATAACTCTTAACATTTAACTAGAGTCATTAAAAGTAAATAGACATTTGAGAATAGTGTAATTGGTTGTGAAGGCATTTCCAAGGTGGAGAGGCCAAAGGTGGCAAAGTCAGTCCGTGTGGGCATGCTGTCTTTGAGACTTGACTTACTCAGCAATTCTCCAAAACGACTAAAGACTTCCTATAGCTTCAGGCACTAATTTGTCCAAAGACTGTTGTAAGACTTTGGCTAAAGAAAACCAGAAAGCCTATGAAAACATGGCTTACTAATAACACATCCCAGCTGTTCACTCCCTGTTAAAAAGTAGAGAATGACGTGTTTTGGAACAGCTTAAATACTCTGCTGGGTATGTTTTTAGGACTGTACCGAGTCTTAACAGCATGAGTCCTGTTCATTTTAATCGGGGTTGTGTAGTTTAAACTTGTCTCAGAATCTAGCTTTATGCTGTTGATATGTCATGTTCAGTCTATCACTAACTCAAGTAGGAAGATATCTTTATGCCGCCTGTTAGACTATATATTCTTTGAAGACAAGTTATCATTCATCTTTGTCTTACCTGGAACAGTAATCCACAAATTTGCACAATAATAGCATGTATAACACCTATAACACTTGTTAAACCACAGATCACTTGGATACCACCTAAGAGACTATGATTCTGTTGATCTGGAGTAAAACTTAAAAATCTGCATTTCTAATGAACTCCTTGCCAATTCTAGGGCTATACTGTGGGGAACACTGCTTTGGATCCCTGGTCCAAAGCCCAATACAACTCAAAGGCCTGTATTTATATCAGAGATTTTATAACATAGCATTTACTATACTGCACTTAAATTCATAGATAATATGAGCCTTCCACACACTTATTTTAAGTCAACATAATGCTCTAAATATGTTGTAAAATAAATTGTAAAAAAAATTATGAGGAAAATAATTTATGATAAAGTAAGTATTCCAACACGTAATTGCTTAGGCATACCTACATTGTAAGATATAATTAAATTGTCAGTCTTTACTCATTCAAGGGTCACCTTGAATGTCAGTTACAAATGCAGGTGTGTTGTGTCGCCACTCAACTGTGATGACTGGGGTTGCCTTCTGTGAGGTGATTCTCTAAAATAATAAACAATTCTTGGTAAAGTGCCAAATAAAACAAAAGGCATATTCCTTCAATGTGTATGGTAGTTACAATTAAAACAGTGTAAAAAAGATATTTTGCATTTATATATAAAATGGAGTTAAGTTTTAGGCATAGGTATTTATAAACACATTTTTCATGCACATAAATGTCAGATGGGACCTGAGACACTTCTTTGCTGTGCAAGACTATCCAACACAGTGCAGGGCATCTACAATTGCAGGTCCCCACCGAGTAAATACCACCCAAACACTGTGACAACCTCCAAATTCCCGTGGTGACTAAGGACACATCCAAAATAGAATATCAAACACGGTGCCTTGAAGATTGTAGGAAATTGATAATTTTTTAAAAATTAAAGAGAGATACTCTTCCATGCTGAATGGGCATCGGTTATCCGACATCCTTTTTTAAGATGTACTATGTCAAGTGACTGCTTTTTAAAAAATAAAAACTCAACAACAATGATCAGTTACATTTTTCTTTACCCTCATTATTTTTACTTAAAGTGAGTGTTAGACGTCTTCATCACTGTGTATTTACATTATTATTTCAATCACCGTGTATATCAGCTGACAGAAAAGAGCAGCCTTTGGGTCATATTCGGCAACTGAGGTGGGAAAATGTCATGAATCCAATTGCATGCAGATGTGGTCTATACCTAGAGTGACAGTGTGCCCTGCTTTGCCTTGGATGGTTCTGGTTTACACCTGTGGTTTTAGTGTAATTATAAATAATTACATCCATTCTCAAAAGTGTCTCTATTTGGACGATAAATTATACTGTCACCCTAGTTATACCTCACTAACAATTCCAGGTGCTAAAGAGCTTATATTTTTACCTTGTGTAACATAAGAAAAAGTTTCCAAATGCAAAAACTATGGCAAATTTTCTCTGCAGTACAACAGGGCTGGACAATCCTTGGTGTTCTAAGACTTAGGTTCTGTGTCCTATATGAGAGTAATTTACTATCAACTGAGTAGAATAGCATATTTTGATTACTAACTATCCTGAAGTACAACACTCAACAATTTCTTATGTTCTGTTTGTATTTCTATGACTTTATTTTATTCTGACTGTAAATAGTAATATCTCATTCAAAACAATGAATACATGACATCTTCTTCCTCTGAAATTTTATGGCTAACCTTAAATTCAGTAAGTGAAATGACGAGGGTACAGATTTTCTTTCTTCAAAAACTTTGAGAATGGCAATCCATATCCAAACTGTATAATTTTACTTAATCTTGGAAGGAAACTAGGATCCTAATCTGCCCATTTAGTGGCATCAGTCTTGTGCCTTTGTTTCTGGGGTGAGCTTGGGAACCCAGAAATCTCCTAACTTCAACCTTCCTCTGATTGCTTGGATCCTATAACTGAATTTCTGCCTTGGTTTCCTGGATCTGCTCCCACTGTTCCTATTAAATCTCAGCCTCTTTGGTGAGAGCTTAAATACTCTACACTTTCTTTTCTCCTTTCCTCTTGGATACAGTCCTTATTCTTATCCTCATTCCCCCTCGTTCCCCAAACCCCAATTTCTGGCAGAGTCTACTGTCTTATTCTAGATAGTTATCCCAGTAAAAAATTTTTACTGTGAGTAAAAAAAAAATGACAAACAGAAGCAAACGCCCTAGGTTCAAATAAATTTATTTAATTGTGATCTTGAGTCAGCTTTTTTCTCTTAACGTAATTTTTCTCAAAGTAACCCACAGATAGTTCTTACTCCCTAATATGAGAACGAAATGATACAATATTTGAAAATGCCAGAATTCAGTGGTGTGCAGTAGAGCAGATTCTGGAACATAGATTCTTTATAAGAGTAACAGGAGCCATATCCTCTCTGACAGAGGTAAGAACTGAATCTGAGTCCCAATCTACATACATCCTTTGGAACCTGGGAGTCGTGGCATTTAAGAATTGGTTTGGCTTTTTAGTTATCATATATCATCAAGATGGAGGAGTCTAATAGGTATTTACAATTTTTGGAGACACAATTTTTCACTTCATCTGTATATCCATCCATCCATCTGTATGGATATACAGAAGTCTCTCACTCTGTATATCCATAAAGAAATATAGGGAAGGAAAAAAAAAAGCTAGTTAATACCCTTAGATTGTTACACCCTATATTTCATTAAAACTCAGATCTCCTAAATTGTGGGGAGGGAACCTTGGATGACAAAGTAAGCATGGGAAGCATGGAACAAAGTCATCTTCTTTCCAGACAGCAGCCTGCTCCTGCTTCCTCCTTTGGACATAGTTAATGTTGCATATTTGTGGCACATAGCAAGTGCTCATCAGGAGCAGAAATATTAATATCAGTACTAGCAGTTTGTTCATTAATGGCAAGTCAATTCTCTAGGTTTGTCTTTTAGGGTAATCTTTACTATAGAGCAGGAGCTGAGAAAGAGTTTTATAGCACTACTAAAATAAATTATGTCTTCAGTATACAAGCACTAAGTCCAACACCTCCTCTAGATCATTGCTGAACAATAGACATTTTGGCAGTGATGAAAATGTTGCATATCTGTACTCTCCAATATGGTAGCCACTAGTCACATGGGGCTACTGGGCATTTGAAATGTGGCTAATGTGGCTGAGGACCTGAATTTTAAATGTTAATTAAATTTTATTTTAAATAGTCCCATATTGCTAGTGACTATGAAATTGAATACCATAGTAGTAGAGGGGTCATCTTGAGTAGCAGATACTTGTTAACAATATCCATCCCCACTTTCCTGCATATTTATTAGGTTGCATAGTGTACTTTTATATAATCCTTTCCTTGTTTTTTCCCCTTCAAAGCTGCCACAGTAATTCATTTTAACCGGGTTTTTCCTACATAAAATTTAGTGGAGTGGTTAGCAGCACAAAATGGAATTTACCTTTGATCCTTTATAGCAGTTGCAAGAAAATTAGTCCCCTTTGTAGAAACAATCCCAACTGATGACCTATTTGCACTAGTCTTCCATTGGTCATTTCAATGAGAACTGTGGATTCTTGATACACTGGCACACCAAAAGGATGAAAACACTGTGTCCAGTGGCCTGCTGCCAGGGTTATGTGCAGGTCACTGTGACCCAGCCAAAAAGCTACAGATACCATGGTGTATAACCTGGATCCTGATTGAAGATAGCTTACAAAATTAGCTAGTCTTTTTATAATAGAGACTTTTCAGGGGCTCAGTAACAAATGTTTTTGTTTTATGAGCCATACAAATAACAAATTGATTTCCTTAACTTTGACAAAGACATTCCTTTGCTAAACCAATGACAACCTCATGCTCTGCTGGAAAAGACCTAATCAGTGAGCAATGGATGATACCACCAACATTCTGGAAACACTGATCCTCCAGAAGGTCCTACCAATGATAAATACTCCTAGTATACAAATAAATCCCATTTAAAGCCCTTTGCTAAAAATCAAGAATAGCTTATTTGTTTAAAGAACAAGGTAGTTCTAGTGTAGTCAAAATGATTTCTTAATTTATCTACTTATTTTGATAGTTATTTGTGTTTTCTCTCTAAATCTTTTACATGATACCTTATTATAACATGAAATATTATAATGTTTATGTAGGGAAAAGCCACTGAATCTATACTTTTATTTAATTGAATGCAAACTGGTTAAGGACTTCAGAGGAAAGGTAATGAAAATGAGATATAAAATATTTCAGATAAAATAAAGTAAAATAAAATAAATTACAGAACCCTTATTCCTAAACAAAACTTACAACTGGGTTAACATTGTTTATTCTATATTCCCTTTGGTTTCCTACAAAATAATCAAATATATTAAAATATCAAGGAGATTTCTTTTAAAAATGAGAATAACTGGGGGGTTCCTGGGTGGCTCAGTTGGTTAAGTGACCAACTTCAGCTCAGGTTATGATCTCGCGGTTTGTGAGTTCGAGCCCCGTGTCGGGCTCTGTGCTGACAACTCAGAGCCTGGAGCCTGCTTTGGATTCTGTCTCTGTCTCTCTCTCTCTGCCCCTCCCCTGCTCCCCTGCTCATGCTCTCTCTGTCTCTCAGAAATAATTAATGTTAAACATTTTTTTTTAAATGAGAGTAACTGGGATCTGTATGACAGGATTTAGTAACTATTTCAGCTACTATCTCTACATCTGTGCTAAGAGAACCTGAAAGTCAGTTGCACGTTATGAGACACGTAGCAATTACATTTCAGTCACCAGGCTGGATAATTTTCAAACTTTGAGTTCACTGTATAG
The DNA here is from genome assembly GCF_027475565.1 of Acinonyx jubatus. NCBI lineage: Eukaryota > Metazoa > Chordata > Mammalia > Carnivora > Felidae > Acinonyx > Acinonyx jubatus. The sequence goes on along the minus strand of NC_069388.1, from coordinate 32,744,542 downwards.
ATTAGATTATTATTCAGCAAATATTTACTTGTTCACCCATTTCAGTGGAAGAACGTACTGCCCCACTCCATTGACTTTGGGCTTGACTGGCTATATTCAGTGGAATGTGTGTGAAAGTACTGTTGTGCCAGTTCCGAGTCTGAGTGTTCAGAAACTTTTCATATTTCTACTTGTGACCTCCACCTTCAGAAAAAAACATGTGTCAGGTTGCCAGAATGAGGTATGCTGAAGACACCTGCACTCAACCTACAGAGTGAAACACAGCCCCCCCAGCAGAGCCCAGATCTGCTGAGCCACATTGGGCCTGCCATTCTGTGAATGTGAGGATATGTTTATTGTTGTATGCCATCCAGATTGTTTGGTTGGTGTTTCTTATGGCAACAGCTGTCTGCTACATTCAGGGTAAGTCACTTTTTAAAGAAATAATGCCTTTCTGTAGTCTGTGCCCTGCTCTAGCATCTGTGTTCTTCACAATTACCCTCGCCTACATGTGATCTCCTCTTCTAAAGTTGCTAGAAAATAGCAAAGGATTGTCTAGCTGCTTGCAACTGAAAATACAGCCCTGATCTGGCACTTTTACCATCACCTTGGTGCTTGTTCCAAATGCAAATCCTCAGGCCCCACTCCAGACCAACGGAATCATTACCCCTGGGTACCAGAGAAGCCCAGAAATGTGCATTTTAACAAGTTTTCCAGGTAATCCTCCACATACATTAAGGTGATCATCACTTGCCCAGGACTGTTTTGGTTTTAGCACCGAAAGTCATTCTTTCTGAGAAACTCTTTGGAAGGGTGGTCACTCCAGGAAAATCAATGTAGTATTGTACAGTGATGAGTCTTTTCAGATGGAAGGGATCAAGGATCTGTAAGCTCCTCACCAATGCTCTGTGTCTAAAGCATAAATGAATGAAGTTTTAAGATTCTTATGTGACCAGCCTTTGCATCAAGCATGGGAATAGAAGCTAGAGACACAGTGGGGTTAAACAAGACGCAAGAAAAAGAACACTAAACGTGTATTTCTAAGATTTGACAGTGCCACATAACAGGTCTAATTTTTCTAAGATGACTTCCACCCTTCTTCACAGACAGAATGAGGTCCCTTTTGTCCCAATTACCTTAGGCAGCTGTATAGTAAACTTAATCATGTTCTATTGAACACTGGGCACGTAATTCCCTGTGCAGGTTAAGCTGTGGTGCCTTGTGATTTCAGAATTCTCTGTCCTAGTCAACTTCTTTTAGCCTGAATTGGAGCCCATCAGTCTGTGGGGCTCAGAGCAACCTAACCATCTTTGGATAGAATCCATCCAAGAGTTCACCCAGTGCCCTGAAGTCCTGCACATGTGCAGGAGCCACAGGAAGCCCTTGGATCAAAGAGAGCTGAGAGAGCCTCGACGGGGCTGCAGGAACATCGTGTAATTTACCCAAACCATCTGCGAGTGACATAAATACCAGCCGCTCAGAACACCTGCACCAGATGACTCAGCACCAAGTTGGGAAGCCAGCAGGGGGTTGAAATAAAAGAAAACAAAAACTTCAGTGACTGGAGCAAAACAAATCATCACATTTTGGCACCAGCTGCACTGGAAAGAAAAAAAAATGAAAGAAAGAAAATGAGTTGGCAATTTTTAGTCAACTTCCAGTCAGAGGGGTCTGCCAGCTGGATGTGTCAAAGTTTGTGTTGGGGGTGGGTCTGAGGGAGGGGTTTTTTAAAAAAAAAGCTAAGAAATACTAAATCCCAGAGACCTACAACAATATTTTCAAGGCCTGGGTTTCTAGATAAAGAGCTGCTGCTGCTGCTGAATTTAAGACACAATATGTTGACTCTGACCTAGAAGGAATGGAGAAAGAGGAGCCCTGTTGATAGAGAAGAAGGAATGAGCAGTTGTGGACTTCGGGCATGCCATGGCCTAGCAAGCAAGCCCAAGAAGTCCTGATCGGCCACTTTCTCTCAACTATGAAGGCATCCATTTATTTAGACACAGTCCTTCAAAAACTCTCAGAAAACCTCCCTGGCAGCTTTAGTCACCATGAAGAAGGCCAGCCATGCAATTTCAAGGGATGAATATACCTTTAGCAGGAAAAGAAAAACCTGATTGCCTGTGAGCTCTTCTAATGAGGCAGTTTCTGGAATTTCAATTACTCTGGGGTGCCTACTGTTTACAGCATTGACCTTGTATTTTCTTTGGTAGAGAAGAGAGATGTGATGAATGGCGGGCACACCACTTTCCGCCTCATCCACCAGATGAATGGCCACAGATATTCTTGGCATCCAAAGTGGTCCAGGTGGTCCCTCTGGCCTGATTTCCTTGGCCAGTTTTCCTTTCTCATCTGGGAATTTTGACCCTCTTCCTTTCCAACTAATTGTATCATATTATCTCCTTTTTGTTCAAGACTGTCTTCTCAGCATAAGGTTGCAAAATCTCAGGCTGTTGAGATAGAAAGTCTCAATTAACCTCTAACCTTGTTTCAGTGCCCGTGGCTTGGGTTATTCCTTACACCTAATGGTGAGCCCATTAATAAGTTGTGCAAAAACAAAACAAAACAAAACAAAACAAAACAAAACTGTTTTGACCAGGCTGTAATTGCTGCTAAGTGACACTTAACAATGGCTCCCTTGTACCACTACAAAATGGACAGTGTGGGCCACTCAGGCACATTGCTAAATCCTGGGCAGTGAGATTTATTTGTGATAAGGGCCTCCCTGTATCTCTTTAAGCGCTTCATCCAACAACCTCCTTGATTGAAGGGTGGTCATTTTTTGGATTGCCAGAACTGACAACATGGCACAAAGCATGAAGGACAACTCCCACAGAGGACTACGAAAGCCTTCCTCCCCTCCTGCTGCAAATATAATTAGTTTATGTTAGCTGGAAAAGGTCAGAGGTTGTCAAAGGGTAGCACAGTCTTTGTTTTTAGGCAAGATAGTGGAATAATTGCTTGATGCTCAGATCTGCAGGTGCTGTAAGGAGCTCATTTGGGCTTGGCAGCCTGCAGGGAAAGCTCATTTCCTCTGGAAAACCACGGAATTCCTTGTGACAGAGTCTATTTGCCGTGACAGGAGTGATTATCCATTCATGCCCTCGGGACAATACCTGCCACACTCTGCCTTCACCTTACTCCCATTTTCACACACTCCAGGCATTGAGCCCCCTTCCTCTCTTTTCTTATGAGAACAGTGGGAACATGAGCAGGCAGACCAACCTGGCAGATTTCATGTGAGAGAATGTCCTGGGTATATTAGGACTACAGGGAGGTGGGGGGAAAGCTCACGCAGCAGTTTATTCAAGGAAAAAAAAAAAGAAAGAAAGAAATCAAAAGAAAAGAAAATAAGGGAAAGAGATATTCTATCATAAGGCACTGAGTTAAATGTCACAGTTGGTTTTAAGTGGGAGAATAAAGAGGAAAGGAGAAGAGTCTTAAATAGAGGGCTTGCTTAAAAATGGACCCCATTTCTCCCAAGCTTATCACTTTCATTTTGTTTTTCTTACTTGTCTCAAAAAATAGTAACAGATGGTAATGAGATACTTAATTAACTTGGATTACAAAATCTTTAAAAACCAAGGAAGGCTCTCTGTATTTACTCTCCAGTGGACTCACGTTTGCTGTGAGGAAGTCCTTTTGCAGTAAATCTGGGGATATTTTACATATAGGATAAGATGATGCTTTCAGTCTTCTGTTGAGGAGGCAAAGGAAAGTGACTCAGATTCTCCTGCACCTGCTAGTTGTGTGAATTTGGTAGCACAAGTCACTCAGCTGCTTTGTTTGTTACACAGTTAAGTTTCTCCAACTATATAATGAGGGTAATAATGCCTTATTACATTTCTTGCCCAACTGATCCTAGGTTCAAAAGTGTGTTTTAGGGTTTCCTTTCCTACTCCAACATACCACTTAATTGTGATAAATTTAATGTGGATTTTGCTTTCAGTATTTTTCAAACCTTTGTTGCTGGTGGCCTAGGCTAAAGTCATCTCCATGGTGGAAAATCTAGACTCTGGAGGTTCTTGTTGAACCTTTCACTGAGAAATTGGAGGCTTGTATTTAATATCTAGTGTGCCTGCCTCTTGAACTGTCCACCTAACAAGACTTGTTTTGTTTCTTTTCTACTTTCCAGCTCTTTGCTTTTACCTGGCATCTCTGTAAAGGTCCTGAAATTATTTGCTAGCCTGCCATACCTTTGGTCTCTGCATAAATTATTCAGATTTGGAATGTGGATTAAAGCAGAATTTTACACATATATAAATGAGATAATGAGATCAATACTGAGGGCAGCACCTGAATTAACTACATCTTGACAGTAATACAGTTCACATGACTAATTTAGACAGGCTTGTAGCTTTGTGGTGGCACTTAAAAAAAATAAAGAACACAAGACTTTGATGTTTTAGGAGGCTGTGCCTTTAATGTGTTTTGACACCTGTTTTGGGAGGTATGCACAAGCAATATGCCTGGAGAAATACTAGCTATGGAGACTGAGTCAGAAATCTAATTAACTGTGATGAAAAGGGTTTTGAGCCTCTTTATCTTCAATAAGTTAAAATCCTTATATCTAGAGAAAAGTTTTCAAAAATTAAGAAAGGAAAAAAAAAGAACTAAATAAAGAAGGAAATAAACAGGGGAGGAAGGGAAGAAGGAAAAAAGGCAATAAAAGGAAGGAAGGAATTGATGGGTTATATTCAATTACCAACAAAAATAGATGTTAATATACTAGAACTCCAGAAAGAGACAGTGAGGATTTATGAATGAATACATTAACAAAAACAAATCAATGAACAAAGAATAAAAACTATTGATTATGGTCTAATTACTGCCCAGCTTCTATCAGACTCTATAGGGTTGTGAAACAAAACCCTTCCTTAATCCTTCATGTCTGATTGGATATACTCTTTTATGATGTAACATTCAAGAATGTAGATACAGAAGGAGAAACAATGGAAGCTAACAGTGAGAAACTTAAGGTCTTCGGTGGGAAAAAAGGCTGGAATAATCACTTGCACAGTCAGGAAGACAAGACCTGAGACTCAGAGGAAGGCTAGGATGCAGGACGTGGATTGGCAGGGAGAGGATGCAGAAGGGCATGGGGAAGGGAAGGGCAAGGCCATGTAGTGGTATATGAATTGCATCAACAGCCCCACGTTTACTCTATCCTGAATCCGTGCCCTTTGCCCTATAATGTGTAATGTCCTCCCACTTTGGGAAGAGTGTTCTGCTGTATACTAATTCTTACTTTGGCCACAACTGTTAGCAAACATGGCATCAACAGAGGCTGTAAAAATATACTAAAGCTCCAGAAAAGTCCTTAAATGTCTCTTCTACATCCCTCCTCTATCTCTGCCATAAGAAAGATGCTCAGATTAGCCTGCTAGAGGATAAGACATGCAAGGCACAGCAGAATTGTCCCAGTGTTTCCAGTCGGATTCCTTCTAGACAAACTAACAGTTGGTGTATCCCTGTCATAGGAGAGAGCCTATCTAAGATCAGCAGAGCACTCTAGCTCATCCACAGCACACTGCAGACACAAGAATGAACCCATCCAAGACTACAACAATCCTGCCACCCAGCCTAAAACTATGATATAAAGATCCTTACATTTTAAACAAATAAATTTTGAGGTGATTTGCTATACAGCATTATTATGGCAATAAGGAACCGATACATAGGTCATGCTTTAAATCGTGTGTTAATTAACATAGGCTCTAATTCTATTCTTTATGCTGTAGGTATTTGGAAATTGTCTTTTGTAGAGGAGTGAGCATTAGTATGAAAAAAAGTTCAATGAATTATGTTTGTTTACACAAGAGTAACAGAATTGAGAAAAACATCATCATCAATCCATTCATAACTAAAACAGTGTTCTTGAAATAGCTGGAAACTAAGGAAAAATATTGCACTCACTTGAATTCTCTCAACTAAGCAACAACATTTTATGAAATTTAAAAAGACATCTAAAGTATTGAAAATTTACTCTGGTACTGCACATTTTTTTAGAAAGGCAATCCATGTTTATTCTTTTTTAAAAATTTAATTAACTTAAAATATATGATATTTGAATATAATAGAAAACATACCAACAAGATTATGGAAGAAAAGATTACCAATAATTTTTAAGATTGCCCCTCAGTGATCCTCCCCACATATAACCTCATCTGCCTTTGCCTCTCCTCAAAAATGACCATCAACCTGTACTTTGTGATCATCCACAATTTTTCTTTAAGATTTTTAGGCTTAGGACTCTCAAATATTTAGGACAAACTATGATCTCTTTTATCTGCAATACCTTATTTCTAACCATATACAATTCCATACATGTAGATGTCATGCTTGGTAGCCTGCTGTCACCTCAAAAATAACATGTCTAAAAACAGATTTACCACTGCCCCCAAAAAACAACTTCCTTTCCAAAATGTTTGAGGTCTGCCAATGCCCACACCCTGTCCCACAAACCAATGCCAAAGTGGTCATGAGGTTGAACAAGAGAGGAAGCATAGACAGGTTGGCACAAATCCTTCACCACTGCAGAAAAACACTTTGATCCACATATGGCCAGTGGGTCACTAGCAACATCTTGAAATCATAAAGGTTACATATAATTACAAAATTATAGACAGTCCTCATATTTCCCCCCCCACCTGACTGAATAAAGACTTGGAAGCAATCAAGATGTCCTTCAGTAGATGAATGTTTAAATAAACTGTGGTACATCCAGACAATGGAATATTATTCAGCACTAAAAAGTAATGAGCTATCAAACCACGAGAAGACATGGAGGAAACTTAAATGCGTATTACTAAGTGAAAGAAGCCAATATGAGAAGTCTACAATACTGTATGGTCTCAGCTGTATGGCATTCAAAACTGTGGAGACATTAAAAAGATCAGTGGATGCCAAGGTGGGTGGGGAGACAGTGAATAGGAGAAGCACAAAAGACTTTTAGGGCAGTGAAAATATTCTGTATGATATTGTAATCATGAATATAGGTCATTATATTTTTTCCAGGCTCATAGAGGAAACCCTAATGTCAATTTTGGACTTTGGGTAATAATGATGTGACAATGTAAGTTCAGTAACTGTTCACTAATTGTAACGAATGTACCACTCTGGTGCAGGATATTGATAATGGGGAAGCTATGCATGTACAGAGCTGGGGAGTATATGGGAAATCCCTGTACCTTCCTCTCAATTTTGCTGTGAACCTAAAACTGCTCTAAAAAATATACACTCTAGGGGCACCTGCGTGGCTTAGTTGGTTAAGCATCCAACTTCGGCTCAGGTCATGATCTCACAGTTCATGAGTTCAAGTCCTGCATCAGGCTCTGGGCTGACAGCTCAGAGCCTGGAGCCCGCTTCGGATTCTGTGTCTCCCTCTGTCTGCCCCTCCGCTGCTTGCACTCTGTCTCTTGCATTGTCTCAAAAATAAATAACATTTAAAAAATTTTAAAAATATACAGTCTATTATTTGCAAAGGTTATTTCAGAAAAAGTAAAAATGTGCAATTATTTCATTATTTTTTACATTCTAGAAAATGTGTAACTAATTCATTCATCAATTGGATGACAGAGACCTACGGATAAATAAGACAGGAGACACCACTGCTTTCATGTAGCTTATCGTCTATTATAAGGGATGGATAATGAGCAAATAAACAAGATAATCTGAGAAAATGTTAAATTCTCAGAAAGTAATGAAATAGAATGATTTGACAGAGTTGGACTTGAGTATGGAGATGCTACTTGAAATAGGACAGCCAAGCAAGGCTATTTGAAAGGATCACGTTTAGACCAAAACTGAATGAGAAGTTGCCATATATAATTATAATGAAAAACCATGGCTGAAAGGGGCCAGAGGTAAAAAAGAGACAAAAACAAAACAAACAAAACAAGACAAAAACAAAAAACTTGCATCAGCTTGTGAAGAACATGAGGTTTCCATAAAATTATAAATTCTATTTAAGGTCAGATTATGGAAATATGGGGTAACAGTGCTGCTGGCAGGGATGTGATGCCACCATGTCCCATTTTTATGCTACTTTCTATGTTAAAACACCTCAAGTCTGGCTTGTAAAAAGGTTATTTATTTCATAAATATGCAGAGCAGTACTAAGCCATGTAAACTCTCTTGTCTGAATCTCTGTGATGAACTAAGGTACATTTAAATAAAAATAAGTGGTGTATCTACAATAGCTTTTTATTTATAATTACTTTTGGTTTATAAGTTTTAGAAACCAAAGAGAAACTGCCTAAATTATAAAATGGGAAAATTAGTCCTGTAACTGAAAAGTACAGGAATAGAGTTGATTTAGGGATGGATGGATCCAGGAGCTCATCTGAGAATATCAGAGCTCGGTGTCTTGCCATCTTTCAGCTCAGTGCTCCTCTGCCATGGCTTACCTCTTAGGGAGATTTCCCCTGCCTACCAGCTTCTCATCCAGTGGCTTGAGAACTTCCATCTCCCAAGACTTACAAGAGTGGCTCTGGATTGGGTTTCACCAGTATTTGACTTTTGACTACTACTGCCAAGTCATATGTCCATCCTTGAATGTCTTCACTGTGACCAAAGTAATGGAATACACAGGGTTGGCTAAGAGTAGAGAAGGGGCTTTTCCCACAAGAAAATCAAATTCAGTTACAAAACTGTGGTGAAATCTGTTCTGGGCAGGCACAAATAACAGATGCCTGTGATGGCAATGGTTCTCAAAGTGTTGGCTGCACACCAGCAGTGTCAGGACTACCTGTTAGAAATGCAAAGTCTTAGGCTCTAACATATGGTTGCTGAGTCAGAAACTCTGGGGACCCAGTAATGCATGCTTTACCAAGTCATCCAGGTGATTCTGATGTGCACGAAGTTTGAGAATCACTTCTCTGTGCCATCATACTTGGAACAAAATCCACACCTCCTTTCCACAATCCACAAAGCCACATATATACTACATGATCCTCTCTATCTCTTAGACCTCATCTGTGTCATCTTTACCTTGATCATTTAATCTTCTAATTCTCAACATTCCAAGTAATTATCATCTCACCTCACTTGTATGTGGTGTTGTTCTGTTTAGAATGTTCCTCGCATGGCTAGTTCTCATAATTACGGTATCCCCTGTTATCTCTCAGCATCTTGACCACAATAAGGCATCTCTCTCTCAACCCAAACTCTATCACATTTTATTTCCTCTATTTTTATACCATAATACAAAATTATCTATTAATTATCTATTTGCTTATTAAGATAGACAAATACTAAGATAGAAAATTTTTTTCTGTTTCTCTGTCCAATACACTTCGAATATAAGTGCTGTGTGATCAGTAGTATTTGACTTTTGACTATAATATCTCTAGTACATAAAATAGTTCCTGGCATATAGAAAGTGCTCACTAAATATTTATATAATCATTTAATAAATAAATCATTTAATTCACTATCGTTTTTCCTGCTGCTCCATTGTCACTATCAGACCTCAAAGAAGGGAGAAGAAGAGTGAAATTATTAAGTATGGTAGGGGTCAGGACATCCCCAAGGGAAGGAATTACAAAAACCACAAGCACAGTGCTTAGTAATACAAACTGAGGGGGCTCCAGTTTTTCAAATAAAACCATTCTGGCTTTCCAGGCATGAAGACCACATCCTTTCAAGATGCTTGTACTAAAGGAAAAAAGCGAAGAATGATCCCTTTAAAATAACAGAGTAGGATATTTAAATTTGGGTTTTTCCTTCATTTACAGTACAATTTCATCTTTTATGGGACAACACTGGCCTAGAGAGAGAAGGATAGGAGAAAGACTTATTTTAAACAATGTAAAACTGAGGAATTGGATTCCAAGGTTGGGGTAAGAAGAAAGAAGAAAGCTGTATAAGGACTAAAGGACTAAAACAGGAACTTAGTGATAGAGATAAATACTCTTATGTGGGTTAAAAGAAACAGCTTTGGGAATAAAAATAATAAATTGCCTTAAAATAGTCTGAAAATTCATTTATGCCAAGGGTTCACAGATATTGTGATGGCCTTTCCAACTGTGGCATTTTTCTGGGTATGGTTCCCTATAAATAGATTCAGCAATCCCTAAAGAGTGGCATAAGGAATCTGTTGGCAGTCAAAACTAAGTTCACCATTGGACTATTATTGTAGATGTTCCCACATTTGTGATATTACTGAAACATAGGTGGTTTTGTTTTTTATTGTTCCAAAGGCATGTCACAACTTATTCTTTTTTTAATTTCTATTTAAAAGTTTGTTTTTTAATGTTTATCTATTTTGGAGAGAGAAAAAGAGAGAGAGAGAGAGAGAGTGCAAGCAGGGGAAGGGCAGAGAGGGAGGGAGGCACACACAGATTTCGAAGCAGGCTCTAGGCTATGAACTGTCAGCACAGAGTTGCACATGGGGCTCCAACTCAGGAACCATGAGATCATGACCTGAGCTGAAGTGGGATGTTTAACCAACTGAGCCACCAGATGCCCCGTCACAACTTATTCTTGGTAGTAATTCTTGATGTAGAGCAAAAACTTTGATAAAAATTCACCAATAATTTAGAATTTCCCTTTCCCCAAAAGGTTCAACATCCTTTAGGGCAAAAAAATTTAGAAGTTTAATATTCAAGTGTTAACTTGAACAGTTATGAACTTTAGCTTGATGTATTTTTCTTGTGTAGGGAGAGAAGCATCAGCAATAATATTTTAAATCTATTGCCAGCGGATTTGGAGGACAAAACCCTGAGAAAGATAGGAAACTACCTGCCATTGTGTCTGCTTTACAGGAGGGAGACTGAGAGTTTCCTATACTCATAGTCATTTAGAGCCAGTAGGTAAGCTGTAACTAGAATCTAGGTGCTTTGACCCAAGTTTTATTACCGTTATAACAATAAAATGTATAATCCACAAAATTAAACAAACAAAAACAAAATAAACAAACCATCCCAAACCTTGAATGACAACAGAGTAACAGGAGCCAAGGAAAGCCATTTTAGCTAATTTTTAACTGAATTTTACTTACAGCAGAACAGGGAGGTTAAAAAGCAAAGGATCTGGACTATACGTGAATCCTGACTTGACCATCTGGGCAGTTTTTAATCTCTGTGTGATATTTTCCTCATCTGGAAAATGGATTCATACCAATACCAACCTCATAGGATTGTTATGAGGAGTTAATGAGATAATGTTATGTGCTGAGAAAAAAGAGCTTGTAAAAAAGAGAAAATGCTTTAAAAGCATTCTGTTATTCACTAAAATCGGTTTAAAATTTCTATTTTAATGATTGAGAATGAGAATTCATGAAGAGCATGTTTTGATAATTTCATTTTGATCTTCACCACAGACAGAAATGAATGCCAAGGAAGCTATCCAACAGGTGTAACAGAATGTCTATCCAGAATTACAGATCCAAAACACCAAAGTCTTCCATTGACCACGAGTGATTGGTACCTTCAGTGATTTCACTGGGGAGAAAATTTGCAGTGAAGAGGCAGTTACATTTGGATTCTCTAAATGAGCAAAATTAAAATGTTAAGTAGTCAAAATGATGAGAACATGAAAGGGGCTACAAACCAAAGGGGCTACAAACATATATGCATGCAAAGCAGCACCTTCCCTTATTTATAATACATTTTGTCCTTTCTGTCACATTTAAGAACTCACCCACCATTTCCAAAGGTTTTGTGTATTACTAATCATTTTGAAAGGAATGCCAGGTACACATGTGGGAGACCTTTCTTATAATAAAATTGGATTGGAAAAAAGCAAAATTATGAATGTTTAGCAAAAACAAACTTTGAAAGGAAACTCAACTTTTTTTTTAATGTTTCCTTGGGCATTTTTCTAAAATCAGCCTCGTTTCTGCATAATATTTTTCTTGGTTGGGCAAAGGCTGGTTAAAATATTCATTATTTTTTTAATGTACTATGCTGCTATTTGCAGCTTCAGGTAGTTAATATTTGTGTTTAAGCTTTGCAGTTCAAATGGGAAAATCCACCCTAAACAGCATTGCTGAACAGCATGAAGGAATCCTTCGAAACAGGAGGTCCCTTTCCTGAATACCAATCAGTGTGGCTTTCCTCTGTGGCTGGGGGAGGAAGCACTGACCAATGTTTGCACTCCGCCATGTCCTGCATGTCACAAGCTTAATTTCTAACACTGGCCGCCTTGTCGACAGAATTTCCGGATGGCAGAATGAATTGGACCTCTGAAGACCGATGGCGCTACTATGTCTCCAGATGAAGTCAACGTCTTCTGGGACAACAGCATGAAAAGCTGAAATATAATCAGCAAGAGCCTGGCTCAAGATTACCTCAAAAAGTACATGTGTATGTAAATATAACAGGTCAACCCTTTAAGAAGAATCACTAGTATTTATATACCAGGCTTGGGTTAAAATGCAAATGCAGGAAGACAGCAAGAGACCTTTGAATGATGACTAAGGAAAGGATTCTCTTCACATTGGCAAATTTAGATTCCAATTAATATTTGCTAACTTTTATTGTAGACCACGTCCACATCTCCCATCTCATTTAATACTGATAATAATCTCTTATAGAGAAACTGTCAATTAGGAAACTAGAAATGCAGAAGTTAAGGTTCAGAAAGGCTTAACTATACTTCCTCAAGAGACAGACTATTATTTTTTTCAAATATATAAATTTAATACTTACTATGTATCACAATCTAAGCGCCAACCAGATGAGCACAATTATGAGCAAGATGACTGGGATACGAACTCAAGTCATGTGCAATACTATATATTATTTATTCCTTACGTGATCAGTTAACTCACTGATCTTAGATCATTATATCCACTTATAATCATTATCCTGGACACTCATGTTATCTTTAAATAGATGTATGTATCTTTAAATAAATAAATGCATGTACATTTAAATAAATGTATATTTACCTATATATGTTTTTCTTATATTTTTCCTCATTTCTTTCTCACATGGAGAAAATAAATAGCAACCCTATCTCTGTATAATTCCCATGTGTTACTTCCCATCCTCTCCACAATGGTTAATTTATTCCCACAAAGGCTTTGAGATCATCAATTGTCAGAATGGTTTCTGTCCTTCTGAGGGCAGAAAAGGGGTTACTTTCAGGAGGCACTGACTTCTTGTCAAGGAACCACTGAGATGACAGGGAGGGAGAATGAATGTTTCTCTGTTACCTTCTCCTACCTCCTTTCCTTAACTCAGTCCCTTTCCCACCCTTATTGTTCTCTGGCCTAACCTGGAATACCCATGCCAGTTTGACTAGAATTAATCTAGGTTACAACTGCCAGGCAAGCATTAGTGAATATGGGACACTACTGGTTCCAAAAGAAATTTTGCAGGCCCCTCAATGCGGTCTAATCTGCAGTCTAGGTTGCTGCTCTCCCAGGTATTGGTTGGTTGTTTTTATCACTATCCATGTATTTCAAGGTTGAGAGAAAAGCTTGACTTCTTTGCTTCTAGTTGCTGTTTTTATTGCATTCACCTTCATTCTCAATGACAATAACAATAGTACTAATCTGATCAAAAAATCCACCTCTTGCATCCCATGCTGTTTGCCTCTACTGTGTTTTTCTTCTTTCCACAGTCTCATCTACTAACCTCCTGGTCACGCCCTCTCATTCATCCAACACTCTGACACTGGGCTAGTATTTTTCATCTTTTCTCCTATTACAGGAATGACCCACTACCCACATCCCACTCTCACTTCATCTGCTCACCCTTCTCTTTTTCCTACTCTCCACCTCACTTCCCCACTCATAACAACTAACTCCATGAACCTTGTTATCTTATGTAAATGCTCTACCTTGAAAATTTAAGCATCCTCTTCCTGATTTGACCTCTTCCTTGTCAAGATTATATTTTAACTATTTTTGTTATGACTTGCTTTTGGCTTCACAATGCCCTCACACTTTCCATTTTCCCACACCTTCATATTCCTCGGTAACCAATATATACTTTAAGATGCTTTACACAACAATACCTAACTTATTTCATAAATGGCCCTGCCTCTCTGTCTGTCTGTATTTTCTTCACACTTTCTGGAAATTCCCAAACAGAGTTTAACGTATTTTTTGGTGCTCCACCCAAGCATTCAAATTTTTCAGAAGAAATTCACACGATAGGGCTTTTGGATTCTACTACCAAAAGATGATAATTGTTATGAATGAGCTCTCAATACTATTGGGGACTTGTGGATTCATTGCTTTAAGGGCCCAATGCCTTGCCCTTCAACTGTATCTACACCACCCACCCCCACCCTTGCATACAACTGTACAGCATGAGAGGTTCTCCTACTAAAGAGGAACAGTCACTTTCCTTATTCTTTGATCCTGAGTTTGGGCATTTAACTGGGTCTTGCCAACAGAATGTTAGCAGATGTGATGAACGCAGAGTCTTGAGAACATCTTGCATACTTCTATTTCTGCTCTTGCATCTCTGCCTTGGTCATGAGAACATGCCTGGGATAGCCTGCTGAAGATGACAGACACATGGGAGAGGAATAATTCCTCCCAGTGACCCAGTGGAAGCCAGCCTAGTGACAGTCAGCCAATCTCAAAATACATGAGGAAGCTCAGACAACTATAGAAGAATTATCAAGCTAGTCCACAGACTCACAAGCTAAATAAAAGCCTATTGTTTTAGGTCACTCACCTTTGGGTTGGTTTGTTACATAGCACTGCTGTGGCAATAGATAACTAATACTATAAGCTATGTTTATCTGATATACTTGTGCCCTAATTCCCAAAATAATTGGTTTCTTCTCCTCATTTTCAAAAAATAGCCACATGCTTCAGAGAGAACAGAGGCCATCTAATCCTAACTCCCTCAACTTCTTTCCATAAAATCTACAAACATTCTAGCATCTATATCATCCTGTCCCTGTGTCTCTCCAATCTCAAAAGAGAGCTGACTTTTTGTTGTCCATGCAATCTATACTTTAGATCCAATCCCTTACTATTATCATGTGTTCTGTCTTATATGTGCTCAGCCTTTCCTTATGAACATGGTATCTTCACCCCTCAATTCATATCTATCTGGCCGTTAGCCCCTTCCTTCTATGTAAAAATTTTACTTGGGTTACCAGTGACCCCTAAATCAAAACTTTTTTCAATTCTTACCTTAATTTACCTTTCAGAAGAACTCAATACTACAGAACTCAATACTTAAGACTACAGAATTTTGATTCTTAAAATATTCTCTTGTCTTTGTTTCTATGACATAGGCTACTTTGTTCCCCGCCCCCTTAAATGTTTATATCTCTTATATCTTCACTTCAGATTTAATCTCATTTATCATGCCAAGAAATGTTATCTTTAAAGGTTTTTCCCTAGGCCATCGTATATTCTACATGAAAACAAGGAGATCTCTGGGCGCCTGAGTGGCTGAGTCTGTTAAGCATCTGACTCAATTTCAGTTCAGGTCATGATCTCATGGTTCATAGGATAAAGCCCTGCATCAGGCTCTGCACTGATAGTGTGAAGCCTGCTTAGGATTCTCTCTCTCTGCTCCTCCCCCACTCATGTACACGTGTGCACATGCTGTCTCCCTCTCTCTGTCTCTCTAAATAAATAAACAAATAACTTAAAAAAATTAAAAATAAAACAATGAGATTCCATCTGGGCCAATGGCTTCAATTTTCACCTCACTACAGAGAACTCACAAATTAGTGTCTCTATCACAGACCTCACCTCTGAACTCCAAACCCATTTACTCAGCTGCCTCTTTGATATGTCGTTTGGATATCACTAAGGCACCTCAAATTCAGCAGTTTCAAAATAACGTTCATTATCCTCCCCCTCCCCAAATTGATTCTACCTTCAGGGTTAACTATCTCAGAGAATGAGATATCATCATCATGGCTACCTCCATATGGCTACAAAACCATAAATCTTGGAGTCATCCTTTACAACCTATCATATGCAGCCAGCGACAAGTCCTGTGGATTTTATCTTCTGAACAGCAGTCAACGATGGCCATTCTCTTCCCATCTGGGGCCATTACCTTATTCTAAACTACCAGCTTCTCTTGATTAGATTACTGTCTCACAGTAGTCTCACTGCCAACAAAGTAGACTCAGAATGTATAAAAATTATCCTCTCTTTCATGCACAGTTATGTTTGAAAACATCTAAGTTTTCATTTCACTTGGAATAAAAATCAAAATTCTTTTTTTTAATATTTATTTATTTTTGAGAGAGAGGCAGAGTGTGAGAGGGGGAGGGGCAGAGACAGGGAGACACAGAATCTGAAGCAGGCTCCAGGCTCTGAGCTGTTCCCACAGAGCCCGACTTGAGGCTCAAACTCATGGACCATGAGATTGTGACCCAAGCCGATGTCAGTCACTTAACCAACTGAGCCACCAGGTGCCCCTAAAAATCAAGATTGTTAAGATGACTTCCAAGATTTGTTCTTGTAACTACCTATTTTTTGCAACCTCATTCAAACATCCCCCTACTCTGCCATCTAGCCACTCTGACCTTTTCTTCAGTTCCTTGAACTTCCCATGCATGTTCTTGCTATAAGTCACACCTCCAGAAGAGTGATAGCTGCCAACTCCCAGCCACTTGCTATTTCTCTGGGCAGGAACATCACCTCTCATGTACTATAGCACCTTCTGAAAGCTGAATACCCACCCATCTGGATTCTTCTTTGCTATCTATTGCTAGAACTTCTTCCAGCCATTCGCTTTACTGTCTTGTCTTCATAGTTTCTACAAATCAGCTGGTCTCAGTTTGCCATCAAAAATACCCTGATTTTGACACATTCCTTTTTTTTTAATTTTTAAAGTTTATTTATTTATTTTGAAACAGAGAGAGCACGAACAGGGGAGGGGCAGAGAGAAAGGGAGAAAGATAGAATCCCAAGCAGGTTCTGCAGGGTCAGTGCAGGGCCCAATATGGGGCTCGAACTCAGGAAGCTGTGAGATCATGACCTGAGCTGAAATCAAGAGTTGGATGCTTAACCAACTGAGCCACATAGGTACCCCCTGACATATACTCTTAATTCTGAAATATTTAAACTCTACTGTATTCTTATCTATAAACTCTTAGATGATTCTTAGACAAATAAGCATATAAGAATTTCAAAGAAATCCTTCACACAATCCTTCCTTTCACTCTGATTGAGTTCTATAATGTCAGGGGCTGTATCTATCTTATTCACTAATGCATTCCCAGCACCTAAAGTAATATCTGGCAGAATAAGCATCAATAAACACTTGTTGAATGAAGGAGGAAAGAGAGTGGAAAAGGAAGGGAGAGAGGGAGAAGTGAGGGAGACAGGAGGGAAAGAAGGGAGAAAACCACATGGAATAAAAATGATGATATTTTCAGGCTCCAGAATCCAATTGTCAAAAATCAGGAATTAATCCTCCCCCCTTGTGTTATAATTACCAAAGCAATCTTTCCATAAAGAGTGAAATCTGCTCAACTGGTACCCAATTCATAATATAGTAGTGTCTATTCTTTCTTTTAAAAAATGTAGATGTAGGGTTTTGATGTAGCACTGGAAAGATAGAGTTTAGAATGGCCTCATAAATCTCCAGAAAGTGAGTGTGAGCACAAACCTTCAAAGACTCTCTTGGGTTATGCAACCTGCCTCTACATGCACCCCATCCACTGCTGCAACCACTTTGGAATGTAGCTGCTTTCAAGGAAGTAGTTCAATCTCTACAAGCTGAGAGTTTCTCCTTTGACCTTTCACTCTCCCTCTCTTTTGATCGCTTATATCACCTTTATATTCAGATATGTATTATAGGTACATTTCTGTCTCTTGGCCTGATTCAGCAAATATCTAATGTTGCCTTGTGTTTTTGGTTTTAGTTCACTGTCAACATTCTGAGAGGTAGGGTCTGAAAATCCAGACAAATTTATTCAGATCTGTTTTTGTCATGAGGTTGTTGTTGTTTTGGTTCCCTACAGAGTGAGTTTTTCCAGCTAATGCTTGCTGAATATTCAGCTCAACAATTCAACAGGTATATACACTGTATTGGGAAGGAAGCAAAAGGAACCATATCTGCTACATCAGAAGCTAAGAAAAGGCTTTGAGAGGAAAAGTCTAGTGGGTAGGGGTTAACAAGAAAGGGCAAGGGACTGCTTGTATCATATTATCCTAGTTTAGAGGCAATCCATCTCAGGGTTTTCAGCCAGAAATATAGACCAAAAAGAGAGCATGTCCATTTTTACACATTCCCAACTTTTATCTCTTAGTTCATAACATGAATATATATTCCAAACAATATATATAATTATTTTATATATTATATATCATATATATTGTATACACATTTATTAATAATATTAACACACATAATATTAATACACATATTATATATTATATATGTAATATATATACACATATAGATCCTAAAAAAATATATACTAACACATACATATCTTTTTATAGGATCTCGCAAAAGATCTCCTACACCACCTTTTCTCTAGAGGATCTAGGTGATCCTGACCCAAATCAACTTATCTGGATGCAGACACAATGGTGTGTCACCCCTCCCATTCTGTTGACTGGGATGGGTCATGGCTTCAGCCCAACAGGCTTGGTTTCTAACTCCCAATTCTACCAGATGTCTCTAAGGAGCTGGGCAGGGCAGGTTATGTAACATCCCTAAGCCTGTGTCTTCTCATCTCTTAAAATGAGCTAATATAAATACCAATCTCCTGCAGGTTTTGTGAGAACTAATGCCTGAGGTGCCCAGATAATAGCAGGTTCTTACAGCTGTTGGATTCTTTCCCATGTTGCTTGTGGAACATAAGACTTATAGCATCTTTTAAAGTAGTATTAATTCTTACCCTTATTGAGAAAGAGCTGCTCATCTGAACAGAGAAATTTTACCTAGAATAATATTATTTAGATCATTTTCCCAATCGAAAAATTTGACCCCCAAATTAACTCTTCCACTTATTTTTAAATACTATTTGCTTTTGAAGCGCTCCATTATAGATGGGTGTTGTTTTATCTGAGAGTAACATAAAAAACATTATGTGTGTTAAAAATGTATAAAACTCTATTTTAACTATAGAACATCTTGGTGTTCCCATGTGCACAATCCTATGACAGATATAAGGAAGGTTAACACAATATCCCGGCTTTTCAGAACTTTATTCATTTATTAACACTTACATGCTTGAAACACTGAATTAGGAGTCTGTGATACATTGGTGACCAAAGCACAATTAAGTACTTGCTTTCATGAACTTATGATCTAAAGGTACAGATAGATATTAATCAAGAAATTACACTAATAAATAAATAATTATGAGGCTGTGCTGCTGCTGTGTGCTCCATGCTAGGACATGTGTACAGCACAAAAATTCAAGAAATATTTGCTGAATGAATAAATGAATGAATGCTGATTGACTGAAACTGAAATAAGTATTCAGTTTGATTTTGAGAATGGAGCAAAAGAACTCATCTCATACTAAAACCTGAAAGATAATTGGAAAATAATCAAGAAAATGTTTCCTGGGAATGGGTGCTATAGAAAGGGAGTATAGGGGCACCTGGGTGGCTCAAGTCAGTTGGATGTCCGGCTTCAGCCTAGGTCATAATCTCACTGGTCTCGAGTTCAAGCCCCGCATCGGGCTCTGTGCTGACAGCTCAGAGCCTGAAGTCTGCTTCAGATTCTGTGTCTCCCTCTCTCTCTCTGCTCCTCCCCCACTCATGCTCTGTGTCTTTCTCTCAAAAATAAACATTAAAAAAAAGAAGAAGAAAGGGAGTAAATTAGGGTTCTCCAAAGAAACAGAATGAATCCTGTGTACGTACACAGACACACACACACACACACACACACACACACACACACACACACACAGGAAGCTACAGAGACAGTTATTTTATTTTAAGGAATTGGCTCAAGTGATTCACTTGAGCTAGTCATTCTGGGGGCTGGTAATTCTGAAATCTGTAGGACAGGCTGGCAGGCTGGCAATTCAGGTAAGAGTTGATGTTTCAGTCTTAAGCTAAAATATAGACTGAAAACTCAAGTTCTACCTTGAAGGCCTGAGGCAGAAATGCTTCTTTTGGGAAGGCTTAGTCTTTACTATTAAGGTCTTTGACTGATTGAATGAGGTACGCCCACAATACAGAAGTTACTCTGCTTTATTTCAAGTCTACCAGTTTAAATGTTAACCACATCTGAAAATATCTTCATAGCAACATCTAGACTGGTCTTTGACCAAACAACTAAATACCATAGCCTAGCCAAGTTGACACACAAAATTAGCCATCACATGACGCAATATTTGCAAAGTCAAGAGGAAGCAATGAGACATTGGAGAAACATAATGTGTCTGGACTTCAGAAAGTGAAGACGAATACAAAGCTGAAAAGGTGGCCAGGCAGAGGCTGAAGCTGTGCTGTCCAATAAGATAGCCACTGGCCACATGTGGCTATTCAGACTTAAATTTAAATTTATATTAATTAAAATGAAATGAAAATAAACCTTCCATTCCTCAGTGTCACCAGTCATATTTTAAGTGATCAATGGCTATACAATTATTGACCACTTTATAGGACAGCACAGATAATAGAACTTTTTCATCTTCACAGAAAATTTTATTGAACAGTGCCGAGCTAGACCACATGGGATTTTGGATCCTAGGAGGCTGAATCTTCATCCTGTATGTATTGGGAAACCACTGAAGCATTTTCACAAGGAGGTGATATGAGTGGTTTTGCATTTAAGATATCACTTGGCTTTTGTGGAAAATAGGTTGGAGGAAGTCCAGAACTGACCACAAGGAAACCAGTGAGAAGATGACTGAAACCATCTGGGTGAAAGATGATTTTAACCTGGACTCAGGAGTTGGCAATACTAAGGAAGAAAAGTCAAAATAGTGATGGTCTGGGAAGACAGGGAGAAAACAAGTAACAACAGCAGATGACATTTACTATGTGCCAGGCAAACTATACAGATATTATCTCAATTAACTCTGGCCACAACTTTATGAAGAAAGTTCTATTACTATACCTATTTTACAAATGAGAAAACTAAAGTACAGAGAAATTACATAACTTTCCCAGTCACAGAGTAAGTGGCTCAGCCAGATTCCAAACCTAGACAGTGACTCTAGGCCCCCAAATTCAATCACTACATAACCCTGACTTCTGAGAACACAGATAATTGTGCCTCAAAGAATGACATACTCACTAAGCAAGTGCAAGGCACAACTGCGTTCGGGGATCTTTGTGTAGGGTCAGAAATAATTTTAAGAATCATTCTTAAATATGAGCAAGTATAGACAGAGTTTTTGCAGGTTGACACAGTAGGAAAGAAAGGTGTTCTAGGTGAAGGAAATGGGAGAAGCAAAAACATGGGAATGGTAATGTCTGGGGAATAGTAAAGATCTAAAAGTGGGTCCACTTGGCTTCAATGTAGGTAAAAGGAAAGAAGAAATGAGAAAGAAGTTTTAAAAGGTAGGCTGGAATCACACACATGATAGTCTGGCACTTCATTTTTAGGTGATGGATAATCAATTAATTAACTGATAGAAAATGGGGAGTGATTGAGTATTTCTGAAAGGTTTGTCCCATGTCTGTATCTGGATACATTCCAAGGGCATAATATAAAATGATTAGAAACAGAAAGAAACGGGTGACAAGGTGGGAGGATTCATTATTAGTCCAGTGAGAGGAAACATGTTCTTGAATGATGTGGCCAATAGTGAGAAGGGAGGAGGCCATTTAATTCAGAGACATGGAAACAACTGAACTTATAACTTACAACCACCAACTCGTCTGTGAGAAAAGAGAGGTAAGTGGACATAGGTTTTGTGACTATTAAATATTAGCAACAAGAAGCAACAAGTGACAAATATTAGGGTGCACAGCATATTTAAGAGAATTTTTGGATGGGGAAAGTTGGTTAAGTGACTGACTTTGGCTCAGGTCATGATCTTGCAGTTCATGAGTTCGAGCCGCACCTAGGGCTCTGTGCTGACAGCTCAGAGCCTGGAGCCTGCTTCAGATTCTGTGTCTCCCTCTCTCTTTGACCCTCCACAGTTCACACTCTGTCTCTCTCTCAAAAATAAACATTAATTTTTTTTTAAGTTTATGAATCTTGATAGAAAAAGACAGTCATGATTACCTCCATTTTGCAGATAGATCAAATGAAACATAAAGTGAAAGGCTAGCCTACAAACATATATAGAAGCATAAACTGTTAAATAAACAATTGTTCTTACATCAATTCAGGATTTCTCTGTGTTCTGTTACCTAACATCAATGTCAGGGCAAGTGATAAACAGTTGTTTTGCAATCTCAGTAGCCATGTTGTGTTTTCTGAGGACTAAAATTAAATATCATCATCTTCCATTCTTCTTTAGCATCCTCCTCCTTTTTCCTCCTTGTCCTTTCCCAGGTTAAATAATCATCAGTTATGGTTCCCATTTAGATATCTAAGATTAATGGCAAATAGACACTTGGCATAATTCTGTTATTTATCCAGATCAGCAAGGTATTGAAGGATATTTAAGAAAGAATTCCATCCCAGTGATGGTACAATCTTCTTGGACTGTAACAGTCCTTTAGATTATGTGATTCTCTAAGTTAATACTGCACTACTCTAACTTATTTCTCTAACCTGTGTGGGACCACCATGGTTTATAAAATAATTATTTATTGTATATATGTCATGATCTAGTCCTGGATATTTAATGGTGAATGGATCAGACATTGCCCTTCTGGTTACAGCTGGCTCTTAGAACATAGACATGTTCAACAACCTAAAAGCACCCCAAATCTCACTGTTCAAAAAATTTTATTGAAATTTCACTAATATAGGCACAACTGATTAAATCATCAGCCACTGGTGACTGAATTCCATCTCCAGTCCCCTTCCCCTCTCCAGAGATCTAGAGGTGGGCCTGAAAGTTCCAACCCTCATAGGCTTTATGGTGACCAGCTTCTATCCTGAAGCAATCTAGGGGCCCTGCCTTGAGTCACCTCATTAGTATAAACTCAAGTGTGGTTGAATGGCACTCATTACGAATAACCAGAGACATTCCTTCACTCAAGAAATTCTAGGAAGTTTTAGAAGCTCTGTGCCAGAAATCTGGAATAAAGACCAAATATATATTTTTCACTATACCACAAAGGTACAAGCATGCAGCCAGGAAATTAATGATAAAGATTTATTCTCTCTGACACAACCTCTAACAAACTTTACAAAACATGCAGGTGGAGCTCTGCTCACTCCACCTCTCCCTATCCAAACTCACCCCAACCCTGGATGGGATCCAGTGTCAGGATCTTCTGTCCACATTATATTGTTCAGATATATGTCAGGTCAAGCAAGGAGCCAAAGATAGTTTAATATGGCATTCAAAAAAAAAATTATAATGATGGGCCTATGTACAGAGAGATCCCAGGATTCAGAGATCCCACAAAAGATGTGAGACAGTGACTAATAACAGTAGAAATCCATCATTACTTCAAGAGCTGAGAGCAGCAAAGATGGGAAATCACATCACTGAGAACTGAAGTTGTAGAAGGGGGACGGCCCAAAAGGAGCTGCTGTCGTGGAAGGACACCATCACTGGCTGGACTCTAGGTGCTAGAAAAATGAGAAGACAGAGAAGGAAACAATCCAACGTCTCTTCTCCAGCCATTCAGTTTCCTACCAGTTATTTACATAGCTTAAATGAGCCTGGGAGGTTAGTCATTGACTCAATAATCTTACGACACATAACAGGGAAGAGAACTACAAAAAAAAATCAACTATGCGAGAAATTAGAGAAACACCATCACACCTTCTGCTCAAGCTCGTATCTTTTCAATGACCTCTGTGACCATAGCACACTGGCCCAGTGGATATTAATAGCTAATTGCCAGCTACCATCCTGAAATTCTCCCAAATTTTATTTTAATTGATGGGATCTTCTATGGGTTATAACTCTTTGGTTTGATGTAATCAACTGCAGATATGTGTGTGTAAGTGTGACTGTAAACTGCTTTGTATATTTAACATCATTTGAATACAATTAGCTGAAAAATCTATTTAGTAACCAAGATGTCTGCTATTTATTTAGACTTTCTCTAATTTAGGACTTCTCAACATCAGCACTATTGGTATTTTGTGCTGGTTAATTATCATGAGTGGGTATTCTGTATACTTAACAATATATCTGGCATGTACCCACTAGATGCCAATAGTGCCTTCCTCTGCATAGTTGTGACCATCAAAAGTATCTCCAGATACTGCCAGATGTTTGCTGGGGGCAAAAATCACCACTGGTTAAGAATCTCTACCCTAACTGATTCTGTGTTCATTAAAAATAGAAAGTGAATAAATAACTGAGTTCTTCTAACACTAATTCAGAGATCACCTGCAGTAGGCAGCCCATAAGCAGGTTTCCAATGATTCTTGCTCCATGTATTCATACCCTCATGTAAATCCATGCCACATTCTATGAAGGTTGGTTTGTGTGACTGATAGAAAATAGCAAAAGTGAAGGTATACCACCTCTAAAATTAGATTATAAAATATAACAGCTAAATATTAGGCTCAATCTGTCTTGAATCATGTATACTGGGAGAAGCCACCTGATATGTCACGAGGACTCTCAGGCAACAAATGAAGAGAACTGTGTGGCAAAAAATTGAGATCTTCAGAAAGCCAGGAAGGAACTAAGACCTTCCAGTAGCCACGTGTGTGAGTGCAGAAGCACATTCTTCAGCCCCAGTTGAACTCAGATGACTGCAGTCCTGGCTAACAGCTTGACTGTGATTTCAGGATAGAGAGTAAGCCAGAATAACACAGAAAAGCTGCCCCAACATTCCTAACCCTCAGAAACCATGAAATGATAACATTAAAAGTTATACAACAAAGATATTATGAATACAGTTAAAAAGTAAGACCTGTCCATCACATTTTCCCCACTTAGTGATAATGAACTCATAAAACACTGGCGTGGCACCCTCATGGGAAACAGGCACTTACCCCCAGGGTAAGTGATTTCTTGGCTCTGGCCTTCATACTTACACCTATGTAACTGTGTACTTCCTTTTTTAATTGAAGGCAGTATTTTGCTAGCTTATCTTTATGCATTTATCCACTCTTCACGGTGTTTATGCATTACAACACATGAGCACTACACTTCCTTTCCTTGTGATTTTTAAGTCTTTCACCCAGTGTATGATACATTCAATTAATGACCTTTTAGTGCACGTGTTTGTGTAAAATCACACATTTTTGTATCAGGCAGATCTGAATTGGAATCCTGTCTCTTACCATCTGTGAAAACTAAAGTATTTAACTTACTAAACTTTGTCATTCTTTTTTCTAACATTGGAAATACAACTAGTCTTATCTCTGTCACATTTTTGGGAATATATAGTCGTATCATTGATGGCAATAATAATGGTAGATCATGAGTCATCAGCAACTTTGCAGGGCAGATGAGTTTATTATCCCATTTTGCAGATGAGAAAAGGGTGCCTTAGTAACTGAATTGCCTAGCTTGACCCCAAGGAGTCTGTCAAATTCCTAGAGTGAATGAAAACTGATACTGCGATCTACATAGTTGGCCCTCACTGCCAACTTGAGGACTTAAGAGTTGGTAGCTCTTAAAAATTTGAATTTTTTTTTAAAGTATTCCTAACATATGAAAAGATACAGTGATCAATGTAGCAATTTCTAATCTCCTCAACACCAAGAATGGTCATATACTCCCAACATTTGACATATTTTCTCCAGATGATGTTCTCTTTTATTTTAAGAAAAATAAAGCAAGTGTAGACACAGATGGTCTTTTTCTCAACCCTTCCTCTGTCCCACTTCCCATTTCCCAGGGGTGCCACCTAAGAACGTTCAGCTGAGGGAGTTGGTGTGTTGAATCCAGCCATATATTCTGGTGTGGGGCTGCATCTGCTTCAAGGAGTGGTTTTAAGATTTTTAAATTTTAAACATCTGTATAAAGGGACTGCAGTGGCTAACAAAACCCTTGCAACTTCTTTTATCCCCAACTCCCTGACCCAAGAAAACTGCCATTCTCTATTCAGATCTCTTTATTTTCACAATATATATACCCATAATAAATATATTATTTTATATCTTATGAAGTTTACATTAATAACATAATATTTTAATGATACTAATAATATTGTATCAATCTATATTGATATATGATATATAATAATATTATGGGTGTTATTTTACGACTTACCTTTTTATTCAAAATTATGATTTCACAATTTATTTAGATTGATACAGAGAGATAAAATTCCATCATTTAACTCTAGAATCATAATATAATATACAAATATGTACCATTGGGTTATTCATTCCTCTGTTAACAGTCATTTAGGTTGTTTGCAATTTTCAACTTAATGTGAATACTGAAAGTAGGACCAGAATGAAGGAATCATCCTTGACCCCTCTGTTTCTATCCTTGATTCTTCTCTTTCTATTCCCATTCACTATCAACCAATTGGCCAATTCTTTAGACTCTGTCTTCAGACTAAATCCATGCTAATCAAAGCCATCATCATCTCTCTGTCTCTGCTAGATTAATGTCAAGAGCTTCCAGTTAACTCATCTCCTTCCTTCTTCTCACGCCTTTCAAAATCTACACATAGCAGCCAGCGTGATATAGAAGACAAGCCATACCACTTTTCTACTTAGTTCTTTCCTCTAATTTCCCATATCATTGAGAATAAAATCCAAAGTCATTATCATGATTTACAAGCCTTTTCATCAACCATCCTGATCTCTTATCACATTTGTCAACAATTCTGTTCCTCCTGTCTGTTTCTAGAATGGCATCTGCCTCAGAAGTTTGTCCTCCCCCCTCCCAAATATCTTCCCTAAATTGCCCACTCACTTTTTTGAAGATGGTGTTCTATTCTCTGCATATCAGAGAAGTCTTTTCTTGCCACATACACCTGCTTAATCCTTATTTTCTTGGTATGTCTTCCCACGGATGAAATGTAAGTTCATTAAGAGGAGATACTTTGTCTAAATGTCATTGATAAATGAATCCCCAGGACCTGAAATAGTATCTAGCTTATAATAGGTGGTCAATCAATACTTGTTACAATAATTCATGTATCGGTATTCTCGTATAGGCTTCCTTATGCACATGTGCAACAGTTAAGCTTTCTAGCCCTGACAGATACCTAAAATTGAGATTTTTATATTGTAGAGCATCGTTATAAACTTATCTCCAAAATGGCATCAATTCAAACTTCCATCAGCATATCTTTGCTATCCTTCCTAAGCTTGGCCAATTTTGTGGGTGGAAATAGTATCTCACTTTTGCTCTGATTACTAGTGCAGTTCAACATCTATTCGTAAGGGTTAGTATGGTTTCCTCAACTATGAATTGTTTGTTCATAACCTGGATCCATTTATTTCATACTGGTTATAAGCACTGTTTTGTAGTTTTGTTTTTATTTTTTAAGTTTATTTATTATTTTTCAGAGAGAGAGAGAGAGCGTGCACAGCAGGGGAGGGGCAGAGAGAGAGGGAGATATGGAATATGAAGCAGGCTCCAGGCTCCAAGCTGTCAACACAGAGCCTGGTGCAGGGCTTGAACTCATGAACCACAAGAATGTGATCTGAGCTGAAGTTGGATGCTTAACTGACTAAGCCACCCCAGGCACCCCTAAATCTGTAGTTTTAAACATCAAGATCTATGATAATCATTTTTTTTTGGTCATCCTATGGACTGCTGTTCAGACCTTTAGTTTGAACAAGAAAGCAAGTTGTTAACCTCTTACTCATTTGTGTCCTGTAATCCCTGTATTTTACACAGTAGAAGTTCACTGAGATTGTGCACATATTTCCATGAATGCTTGCATACTCAGCCCCAGTGAATTGAATCTACAATTTCTGTTTTATAATGTTTTGCAGACTGAGAATGTGTCTTTTAAACATTAGCTCCTGTAGATTTCTTGTTGACTAGGTTCTTCTGTTTTTTTCTAACACTAATCCATACTTAGATTTTATTGCTTTCTTAAAAAATGTATTGACATTTGAAAGTTAATTGAAGATGTTTTAGCCAACAGAAAATGAAAAGATGTTCGGTATCACTCATCATGGAAATGCAAATCAAAAACACAATGAGATATCACCTCACATCTGTCAGAATGGCTAAAATAGAAAACACAAAAAACAAGTGTTGGTGAGGATGTAGAGAAAAAGGAACTCTTGTGCATTGTTGATGGGAATGCAAACTGGTGAAGCCACTTTGGAAAACAGTACACAGTTCCTCAAAAAGTTAAAAATAGAATTTTCCTATGATCCAGTAATTGTACTACTATCTATAAAAAAATACAAAACACTAATTCAAAGGGATGCAGACACTCTTATGTTTACTGCAGCATTATTTATAGTAGCCATATTATGGAAGCAGCTCAAGTGTCCACTGATAGATGAATGGATAAAGAAGACATGATACACACACACACACACACACACACACAATGGAATCCTACTTGGTGATGAAAGAGAATGAAATCTTGCCATTTGCAACAACGTGGATGAAGCTAGAGAGTATAATGCTAAGCAGAATAAGTCAGAGAAAGACAAATACCATATGATTTCACTCATATGTGGAACTTAAGAGAAAAAAAATGAGCAAAGGGAAAAAAAACAGAGAGAGAGAAATGAAGAAACAGACTCTTACCTATAGAGAACAAACTGATGGTTACCAGAGGAGAGGGGATGGGGGGATGACTGAAATAGGTGATGGAGATTAGGAAATGCACTTGTGATGAGCGCTGGGTGATGTAGTGTTTATCACTATATTGTATGTCTGAAACTAATATAACACAATTTATTAACTACACTGGAATTAAAGTAAAAAATAAAAATGAATAAAAAAGATGTTTTAAAAGGCAAATTTTTACCACCATCAATAATGTGGCTAATCAATGTGCCACAAGCTTTAGAAGTACAAAGGAAGCTTTTTCCCTCCTAAAATGATTCAATCAGACATTTTCCCCTCCAACACTGTAGCTATTACCCACATATAATTATTTAAATTTACATTAATTAAAATGAAATAAAATCAAGAATTCAGTTGCTCAGTCGCATTAACCATATTTCAAGGGCTCAGCAGTCACATTGGGGCTATTGACTGCATACTGGGCAGCAAATATTATAGAATATTTTATAGTATTTCTTCATTTTTAGAACATTTTATTGGACAGCACTTCAGTAAGGCATACATCAGAAGTACCAGGACTCATTTTCCTCCCTTTCTAAAATGCAAAGTACAGAATAGTCCCTCATAGATCAGGTTCAGTTTGCACCCACTATTACCTGTTACAAGTCTCAGCTTTCATTAGGTAAACAAAGAAAAATACATTAATCTTACAATCCCATTGCCATTCTCCCTTACAAATAAGAAAATACTCTATTTTATTTAAAAAATACAATAAACATTTAAAAGTATTTTAAAAAATATGTCTATTGGGAAAATATGCTCATGAAGAAGGAAAACTCAGTTTTTTTTTTCTGTGATGAAATACTTTGAGGTTTACTATACTAAAAACATTAAAGTGAAAAGAAAGAAAAACAGTGCTAGTATTGATTTTCATTAAAAGTTGTATATTTCTTCTAGGATTTCATCTGAACAAGCCAGATGTCTAGGATTGCTGAGCACCAATGAATATACCGATCTCTGAAAAACAACTATAAAATATAGTAACAGGCCCCAGATGGGACTGCTTGGGTCACTAACACCCAAGTGGTGGCAGCCTCATCTCCTCATTATTCAGCCTCCTCCCCTCAGACATAAATATTTTTATACTGAAAAAAAAGGACCCAACCCTAAGTAACTTCATAGCAGAAATTTTTCTCCTTGAAAGATTACTTGAACTAGAAGAATTTCCATCTGGGAAAGAAAATCCATCAACTGGAAATTTTAACAAGGTTCAAGTAAACACCTGCTTTGACATTCAAAGGAAGATGTTTCATGGGTCTAGATAGGAAAAGGAAGTTCTTGGCTGAGAAGCAACCAAAACTGTTCACACACATATTACTAGCCTTGTTGATGCCAATAATAGTCTAGAGCTATCTCAAAATCTTTATGGCTATTTTGGACTTCTGAATTTAATCACACATTCAAGTTCTTTCATTTATATACCATAATAAATGGCATACCACCACTTATTTTTGTATTATGGTAAATATATATATATATGACATAAAATTGACCATTTTAACCATTTTTAAATGTACACAGAATGATCACCCACTACCACCACTACCTCTTTAGTTCAAAAATGTCATTTCCCATTGCACTTAGGATAAAGTCATAGTTCACTAACATTCCCTATAAGGCCCCACATGATGTAGCTATCTTCCCACTTCTCAGACTCACTCCATACCAAGTTCCACCTCCACTTTGACACTCCATCAACACTGCCCTTTGGCTTCTTTCTGTTTACTCCTTCCACAGGGCCTTCCCACACAATGTTCCCTTTCTGTGGAATGTTCTTCCTTCCTCCCTGCACATAGCTGATTTCTACTCAACATTCAGGTTTTATTTCAAGTAAGACTTCCTTGGACATGTCTTCCTACATGATCTTCTGATACTGATTTTTGACTTTTGCAGCTGTGTAAATTTACACATTCTAAGGCACTTCTTTGAAGATTATCTGTCATGGCCACAAGCCAATGATATCACTGTTGCGGCATCATTTTATCTCTAGTGCTGGGTTTCATAACTATAATGTACTATCAACTTTTTAGATGGGATAATTCTTTGTTGTGGGAAGTTGTCCTAGGCTTTGCAGGATTATTATCAACTACCTTGATCTCAAACTACTGGATGTGAATAGTACCCTCCCTCCTTCCTTTGTGACAACCAAAAATTCTTCCAGTCATTGTCAAAGCAACCCTGGTGCCAAAATCATCCCCATTTCAGAAATACTGTTCTAGGACACAGTATAGAGCTTAACACTTAGAATTTTCTAAAAAATATTTTATGGAAAATAAATAGAAATTTGCTTGGTTTCTACCAATTAGTGCTACTCCCAAACCTCTAGGTGGGCATCCTATGCTTAGCAATAAATAGACTGAATCAAAACTAGAAGAGAATTTGAAGGAGGGAGAGACAGCTACATAAATTAATTTTTAGATATACACCCCGGACTCTTAAGCCTGAAAGGTGGTACCACTAATCTCACACAATATAGAAATCTATAGAAGTTTATTGGGGAATATATGAAGGCAGAGTCAGCAAAACAGAAGCCAAACTCACTGTCTAGCTGTTTTATAGAGAAGCATACTTGACAGGCAAGCATGAATACACTGTGGATTATGATCCAGGACAGAGGTCTCAGACCTCTGTTGACCTCTTTTTTTTTCCATGTTTACAGAAAAGTTAGTTGCTATTTGGTTAGGTGAAATGACTTCCAGCTTAAACTTCTGTCACCTAGAGTTTGTATACAAGTGACAAGTTTGAGTATAAATTTTAAATCCATTGCTGGTAACCCAGCTCAGCACTGGTACCACAAGATACAAAATGAAAAGGGGTCTGGGAAACGGAATCTATCTAGGTTATCCAGCAGAATAATATCCCTTCCTTGACAAATGGCTCACTATCTTCCTCTTTCAGCTGGGCATTCAACTCCCTGACCCATTAAAGGAGGCCTAGGAAGCATTCATTTTTCCCCACCGGCCTTGGTAGACAAGACTTTTCAGACTGCCAAAAAGTTGGTTGGGTTTGGAAGGCATTTCTTTCTTTTTGTTATGCATATGGTTTACTGTGAGCCTGTCTCTGTTCCCTCACTTGGAGCAGAGTGTTTGTATGTTTGTAAGTCAAATGTGTGTTTATAAATCTTGTGGTCTCCTTATTGTTCCTTGGATCTGAACAAAAACTAGTGAGTTATCTAATCTCGAAATATTCTCTTCAAATGCAATTTTAGTGGCTTGGAGTAAATACATTCTTTAAATGTGTATATTTCAGAAATGCCAGCTCCTATCCAGGCTATGGGGGTGAATATTAGAACTCTATTTGCAAGACCAAGGATTCAAATCACAGACTGAGCAGGAAAAAGGAGTCACTATAATACCAAATCACACTACACACAGTCCCTGACTTTCAATTTTTTGACTTTAATATGATATGAATATAATACATACTGAATAGAAACCATACTTTGAACTTTCAGTTTTGATTTCTTCCCTGGCTGGTGAGGTGTGGTAGGTACTCTCGTGATGTGGGGCAGTGGCTGCCATAGCTCCCAATCAGCCACGTGATTACAACTGTAAACAACTGATACACTTACAACCATTCTGTACCCATCCACCCATCCTGTTTTTCACTTTCAGTACAGCATTCAGTACATTACATGAGATATTCAGCACCTTGATCTATAAGTGGCACAGACAGTGAAAAATGAAAACATACCCCTAGGCTCCCAATTTTACTAAGCAAGAACCAGGATGAGAAAACTTCTCTTCGGGAAAAAGGCAGCATTTCTTATAGGAAAAAAAAAGAGACATCTCAGAGGGAAAGCAAAAATCCTACAGAGAAAAGGCAAATACCTAAAGAGTAATGTCAAGACCTAAGGACAGCAATGGACTAGAGAGTTACTGTCATGGAACAGATCAGGGCTCTAACCAAGGACTACTGCCAGCTGCCAGGGTAGGGAAACCAGAAAATACGCACTGTATAAAAACTGCTGTGCACCAGTGTCTATTATGTGATGTTTATTCTTCTCCTTTTTACACAGTTGTCTTGTCACTATCTCAAAATTATGCATTGGGAACATGGGAAGCAGATAATGTATGTTTTTACAGGCCTATGGATCAAGAGAAACCACACTCAAGAAGCCCCATCTCTATCTGGACTTGATAAAGATTTGGATATATTGTATTTGGGTCTAATGCCATAATTGGCTGAGACTTTCAGGCAGTGATGTGCCTGGGCCACTTCATACCAGCTTGTGAGAGGTGTGTGCATCTTTTGCCAGCTCACACTCAGTGATATAGAAATACTGTATCTTGAAATTATGCATGCTCATAGTATTGATAACACAGAAGTGAGCAAATGCTCCAGATTAGGGTTCTTTCTTTCACCTTTAGAGAGTTGGTTTTCATACACTACTACTTTTGGTGGCTAGGAGGTGGTAAGTGTATTTTTCATCAGAGGAATCTAAATAATTATGCCCAAGGAGAGAACTATGCTAAATTTAAAACAACCACAAATTATTTCTAGTGTTTCCCTTTGACAGGTGGAATCTATTTCCTTACCCCTTAAATCTGGGCTGGCCTAATGACTTGTTTAAACAACAGAATAGAAGTAGAAGACACATTGTGTGATTTCTGACTATGGGCCTCAAGGGGCCTTGCCACTTCCCTTTTCTCTCTTTGAACATGCTGTTGCCATGTGAGTAAGCTCAGGCTAGCCAACTGGAGTTGTCCAGTTGAGGCCCATTCTCCCTAGGAGAGGTCAGAAGAAAAACTGTCCATCTAAGCCCAGCTCAAATTGCTGACCCACAGTTTCATAAGCAAAAAAAAAAAAAAAAAAGAAAGAAAAAGAAAAAAGAAAAAATATACACATATATATAGACATATGTATACACACATATATGTATGTATATATACATATGTCTATATATATGTATGTATATATATATGTGTGTATACATATGTCTATATATATATGTGTGTGTGTATGTATATAGTGGTTTTCAGTGACCACAATTTTTAAGTTTGTTTATACAGCAATAGATATCTAATAAAGGAACACTTTTTTATGTAGCAGTGTTGTGACAGAAAGTGACTTAAATCTTAGCATTGACACATACATTTAATGGTACTGGTATCTAGAATATCTGCCCAAATTCTAAATAGTTCAAAAGAGGACCAAGGTTTAATGCTTGTAGATTATCTTGAAAAATCCCTTCCAGATTGATATCTATTCATTAACAGGCAACTTCTGGATATGATCACTCAGCGCTTTCTAACCCATCAAGTAGTCCTCCAATGAATACATATTTTTCTGTAACTGTTAATTTAGAATATTTGTATTGGTTTATTTTGCCTCTGTTTTTTATTTAATCAGAACTATTAAACAGGACCATGTAACATTTTACTAAGCTTTTACAATTTCTTTGGCCATAATTTTTGTTTCTGAAAAATTTAAATGAATAGTTTTGGAACTATGCAACTGGAGAGCTATTAGAAGTCTGTGTTGTGACATTGTCATGATTAGTTCATTAATTTATGTGCACAATCCCTACAACTATCTGGGGGAAAACTGCATCAGTCCCAGACATACCTCTGAGTTTAACTTGGCTGACTTTACTGAACTTGACAAAATGCTAAGAGACTTATTTAAGTATATTACATCTAAGACTTTTAAAGTTCTCTGAAAGCTAAGTCAAACCTTCCACTTTAGTTCATCAGAAGAGAGAGCCAAGGGGCCAATGTGAGCTCTGAGCTCTTACTGTTAATCTTTTGGATTTAAGTGCATTGATTTATATATCTGAACAAAAATTTTATAACTCATGCCCAATAGCAGCAAGCCAGATGTATACATATTTTCCAGAATCACATGCAAGGTGCTAAATTCACAGCAACCATGGGTGACTATTTATAGGAGCACCTGCTTCAAATTCACCAGTACTTCTGAATTCTCTACTGTTATTAATTTTCTTTTTCATGTCTTTGGTGTTTCAATTTAGATTTTGGTTACACTCACAGACTTAAAAGGAAATGAAAATATTCTCACTCTACATTTTCTTCTTTCATTCTCTCTGGGGAGCTATTAGAAAAAAGTGCCATATAGAAAATGATTCAGATGAAGTTTTGATTTCTCTGTTTCATATTGAGAAATTATTATTTTTTGGCATCTTTAAAGATACCAAAAAATAATACTGTTATGTAGAAGTGACACAATGTTTTTTAGTCTACCAGTATTTAGTACAATTTATGTGCATGAAAATGCCCAAAACACGAGTGGATAGTTCTATGACCTTTGACTAATGCACCAAACATGTAACCATTTTCCAGATAAAGATATAGAATATTATTATCACTCCAGAAAATCCTCTTGTGCACCTTTCTGGTTATTTGACCAACTCCAATACAACCACTATGCTGACTTCTATCACCATGGGCAATTTTGTTTGTACTTGGATTATTCTATCAGTGGGTATGTACTCCTTTGTGTCTGTGTTATTTTACTCAATATATATTTTTTAAGGTTTAACCATATTTGTGTCTGCCAACAGATGATGTTTTTATTGCTGTGTGGCATTTATGTTAAGTGAAATAAACCAATCACAAAATACTGTATGATTTCACTTATAAGAGGTACTTAAAAACAGTCAAACTCATAGAAGCAGAGAATAGGCTCTAGAGATCTGCTATACAGCCTACTGCCTATAGTCAACAATATTGTTTTGTGCACTTAAAATTTTGTGAGGAGGGTAGATTTCATGTTAATAGTTCTCACAACAGGAGCACCTGGGTGGCTTAGTCGGTTAAGTGTCCAACTACTGATTTTGGCTCAGGTCATAATCTCAATGTTCCTGAGTTCCAGTCCCACATTGGGCTCTGCACTGACAGTGGATCATAAGATTGAGTCTTGTGTCGGGCTCTGCACTGAGAGCGCAGAGCCTGTTTGAGATTCTCTCTATGCCCTTCCCCACTTGTTCACATGCTCTCTCTCAAAATAAATAAACTTAAAAAAAATAAAAATAATAAAACCAAAAAACAACACCCGAAAGAATGCAAGAAAAATTTGGAGATGATGGATATGTCTGTTACTTTGACTTTGAGTGATAGTTTCATGGAGAAATGTATACATATAATCTCCATATTCACCAAACTATATACATTAAATCTGTATAGTTGTTTTTATATCAATATATCATAACTCAACGCTGTTACAACACTCTATTTTGATTTTCAATTTACTTATGATTGGTCTAATGTTTGGTGTTGGCTTCAGATAGCAGAAGATATCATTTTATATTATATGGAAGTGGCAACTGAATAATATAAAAGACTTTATAAATGCTCTTTACAGAACTAGTAGAGTAATACTCGCAGCAGGCAGACCCTGTACAAGAAATGCACACTATGTCTAGGGACAAATATATGTTTATAAGTTAGTGTTACCTTTCCACTCCCCTAATGCCATTAGGCCTGCCCCCTACCTGCCAAAAGCATTTAATTTAGTACCTATATCCAGAGTTTTCTATTCTCCCCAACCTTTGCCATTAAAATTTCACCTGCCCTATATCGCATACCTTCTGCCGTTTGCATAGAGTTAGGTAATTTAATACATTCATTCATTATGTATGAATAACAATAATTTGTTACTCTTTCCAGTTAGGATACTAATATTTTGTTAGGAGTCTTGTGAAGATAATGATTAATCCAGCAAATTCTCTTTATTTTTACTTATTTCCTTACTTACTTGCTTACTTACTTTAAAATGCTTATTTATTTTCAGAGAGAGAGCAAGTGCAAGCAGGGGAGGGGCAGAGAGAAAGGGAGAGAGAATCCCAAGCAGGCTTTGCACTGTAAGTGCAGAGCCAGACGTGGGGCTCAATCTCATGAACAGTGAGATCATGACCTGAGCCAAAATCAAGAATCAGATGTTTAGCCAACTGAGCCACCCAGGCACCACCAGTAAAGTCTCTTTAATAGTGGGCTTTTGGAATTACAGCTGTTGATAACTAATAGGATATATTTAGTGAGGTGGTATTTTCAATACCTCTAAGCAGTTCTATACAGGCTCAATCCATCTGTGTGGAAGCTATTCCTGACCAACGAAGCAATCCTGATATAGCCACCAGTACCTTTTATTACTTTCAATCTCGTGGATATTTTGCTGACACCTAAGTAGGTAAGTGAGAGCCAAAAGAACTGACTGGGTAGGCCAGGAAATAGTAGAGACTATTTTAATATTTCAATGTTTATAACATTATCCTACTTATAATGCCAACTTATATTATGGTCCTTATGACCTCATTTTTTTCCTGATCCTGTCTGCCTAAGTGCTGAGTAATTTCTAAAGGGGGATATCATTAATAAGATACAATGTCTCCTACTGACTTGCATTTTCAGG
The DNA here is from genome assembly GCF_027475565.1 of Acinonyx jubatus. Taxonomy (NCBI): domain Eukaryota; kingdom Metazoa; phylum Chordata; class Mammalia; order Carnivora; family Felidae; genus Acinonyx; species Acinonyx jubatus. The sequence continues at coordinate 32,707,525 of NC_069388.1, read as the reverse complement.
CAATATCTGTTAGGAGATTTGGATAAGTAGAATAAACAAACTATTACATGGACCATTCAAAAACAAATAATACTTACAAAATCTAGTCATCTTCTTTTTTTAATTTACTATATTAAATAGGGCCATGTTGTGTAACAATATTAAAGTGGACTTAAAGGAGAGCTTGCCAAGACTGGCTAGCTGCAAACCAAACCCATTTCCTCTTCTTCCTGAGCACACATTTAAACTACATTTCCTGCTTCTCTCACAGTTAACTGTGATCATGTGAGGACTAGCCAATAGAATGTGAGTAAAGGTAATCTGTGCTATTTCCAGGTCTGAGCAATATAAGTATGTCATTTGAGGAAGGCAAAGGACAGGATGGAAGGAGTCCGAGTCCTTGTGTTACTACTATGTAAAAAAAAATGAGTAAAATATTTGGAAAAACAATACAAACAATTCACCAAAAACAAAACAATCAAAAGCAAAATAAAACAAAACCCTGCCAAATAAAGTGTGGGAGACACATCTACAATTAAAAAAGAAATATCAAAATCTAGAAACATTCTGGTTGTTTTCACACGTGTCTTTAGGTGTCTTTAGATGTCTCATTTGATCTAAATTATGCAGTTGAAACTAGAAATCATAGCCAAAGAAGTATGGGTTATACTAATGCAAGAAAGATCTAGAATAACTCCAATCATTCAACAACATACTTAAGTCCTTGACCCTATGTAAAAAGATCAATAAAAGAAAGCACGTATCTATGTTTTAAGTTAAATAAAATGTTAATTTATAGACATACTCTTTTATCAATTTTAGTCTTGAACTATCTTTTTGTTGTGATTTCAATTATCTAATCAACTACTGCGTCTAATCATATGAAATGATAAAGCTTCTCATGAAGTTATAGTTAACTGTAGTGTTAAGATAAAAAAACAGACTGGGTGGGGGAAGGACTAGTGGGTTATGGACATTAATATAGTTAGGTTGATCACAGAAGCTCTTTCTAAAAACTCAGCATTAAATCAGAGAACTAGAGCCTGGGAAGGTGATAGATGGTATTGACAGAAGTCAGCATAAGGGTAGCCCAGACACACAGAACAGCCTGAACAAAGAACAAAAGAACTCAGCTTTGTGAAGATATGAAAGTAGGTCAAATTGTGGTGACTTAAGAGAGAAGTGAGCAGAGAGGCCAGAGGCCAGCCAGGCCAGAGCACAGACCAGTTGCCATGGTGGGAAATTTTAATTTTACTGTAAGTGGACTGAGAAGCCACAGTGGACTTTAAGCCATGGGACAGTATATGTTATCTTTCAGGTTAAAAAAGAACGCTTTGGATATTCTCTAGAGAATATATTAGAGAAGACAACAGTGAAATGAAAATTTTGTTAGAAGATTTTGAGGTAGTCTAGAAATTCAAAAGTGGTAGATTGGTCCAATGTCATAAAAGTGGTGATGTAAAACTGTGGGTGTATCCTAGGTAAATCTGGAGCTGAAATTAATAGGTCAGGGACTGAATGTGAGGGTGAGAAACAGGGGATGGTCAAGGCAATTTGATATTTTTGTTTGTTTGCCTTTTGCTTTCTTTTGTTTTGCTATGCTTTAGCAATACTTTAACTAATAAAGCAATTTCCTCAGAAGTGAATGACTAGAGAAAGAATTAAGGAATTTAGTTTTTTTTAATTTGCTAAGAACACTTGACATGCAATCTACCCACCTATATATTGTGCAGTAAAGCATTATTAATTATAGGCAAAATGTTGTGCTGCAGATCTCTAAGATTTACTCATCTTGTGTAACTGAAATTTTATACTTGCTGAACAACTCCCAATTCCCCACTCTGTGCCTTATCAATCATGATCCTACTCTCTGCTTCTATGAATTAGACTATTTTAGATTCCTCGTGTAAATGGAATCATGCAGTAATTGTCTTTCTGTGACTGGTTTACTTTATTTAGTATAATATGCTCAAGGCTCATACATGTTGCTGTATATGGAGGGACTTCTTTCTTTTTTAAGGCTGAACAATATTCCACTGTATTTATATACCACTTCTTTAAAAAAAAATTTACTTATTTATTTTGAGAGAGAGAGAGAGCTTGAGAGAGCACACAAGTGGGGGAGGGGCAGAGAGAGAGGGAGACAGAGAATCCCAAGCAGGTACCACGCTGCCAGAGCACAGCCCCACATGGGGCTCGATCTCACAAAGTGTGAGATCATGACCTGAGGTGAAATGAAGAGTTGGACACTTAACCAACTGAGCCACCCAGGTGCCCCTTATACACCACATTTTGAATAGACATTTGTCCAAAGAAGACATAGAAATGACCAACAGGTAAATGAAAAATATTCAACAACACTAATCATCAGGAAAATGCAAATCAAACCACAATGAGATATTACCTCACACTTGCTAGGATGGCAATTATAAGGAGGAAAAAAAAACATAATAAGCACTGATGAGGATGTGGAGAAAATGAAATCCTGTACACTGTCAATGGGAATATAAAATCATGGAGCCACTGTGAAAATCAGTATGGAGGTTCCTCAAAAAATTAAAAACAGAATTACCATATGATCCAGCAATTCTGCTTCTGGGTATTTAACGAAAAGAATTGAAATCAGGATCTTGAAGAGATGTTTGTACACTCATGTTCATCACAGAATTATTCACAATAACCAACATGAGCAAGCAACCTAAGAAATTCAGTTTTAACTTTACCTTTAATATACCTGCAAAAAACTCAGGTGGAGATTATAAACACACAGTTCAACATGTAAGTATAGATCCATGAACATATTAATGACATTTAAAACCTCAAAAGGGTTTTATAATAAAGAAAAAAGATAATTTATCCCAGAAGTAAATTTGAAGTTTTTAGTATTGAGAGAGTATAAATAGTGTGTCTTATAGTTGTATGTTTCTGGTATCAACATAATGAAACTAAACCTTGAATCTGTGGCAGTTTATCCTATGCTTATGAAGTCAATATCCCTCTCTCATGAATATTCATTATAGGTTAGATATTATTTTATAACAAAGCTATTTTTTATTCTTGAGACAATCTCTTTAATGGAGGAGAAAATATGAATTAAAATTTCCAAAAACTGGTTATAAAAAATATTTAAAAATTGATCATATTTTGTAGTTAAAACTGTTTTATTGTTTTTGTTAGTTTTTTTTCTTATTTTAGTGGGTTTTGTCTTATCCCACTAAAGGGGTAGAACACAGTTAACAAGTATTTATTGACCAGTATGTGCTAGTTATTGTGTTTATGATATGAAATTCTCTGCTCTCACAAAAGAATCATTCTAATGTAAATGTAATTTAAAAATAATTGGTTTTAAACATGATTTAATAACTGTTATTTAATGGGGGGAAAGTAAGATGAAGACACTGATAATATACTTTCAACCACTTCTGGAGACACATCAAGGTTAGATAACAGAGGTGCAGGCGCACACACTTCTGCCCTTCATTTGATATAAGAAAAATACTGATGCAAGACATGAAAAATATTACCAGTTTAGAATAAAAGAGTAATCTGTCCCCAATTATCTTCTACAGTCTCCTGTGAGAAATGTTTCTTCATGTCTATCTAATGTTAAATTAATTGAAAGTAATGCTGTTGGCAGTCTGAACCAAGAGAGGTAGTAAATTCCATCTTAAAGAAAACTCACATGTTATGCACCTGCTTAATTTCCAAATATTTTTCAGATGGGTTAGAGAATGAGATAGGAATAGACATCTTAGTTTGACCTGAAAAGGTCTTGCTGTTTAAATAGCATCTGAATTCCTTACCCCCCCGGATATCTAATATTGATCAGATGGTTTGTGTCCAACAAATGTGTTGTGCATAGATAGTGGTTTCTGGAGAATATTCTGGGGTCTGTAGGGAACACTGCCCTCACAAATTCAATCCAGGAATCATAAGGCAGGTTCTATAAAAGATGAGGCCTCATGTTCATGACCTTTAGAATCCATCATTTCTAGTGCTAAAAGAAATCTTGGATGTTATTTTATTCAAATCACACATTGAAAATATGAGGTACTCTAGCCCAAACACTGTAAAACACTATCAGAAGAAAGAAATAACAGGAGAGAGAGAAAAAGAAAGAAAGAAAAGAGAGAAAGAGAAAGGCGAAAGAAAAGGAAATGAGACATTGATTTAATAATCAATTCTGTTGTAAAAACTATAATATATGCCTGTTTTCCAGAGCCATGGTCTATGTCCCAGGTCATAACTAAGTAGGTGTGAGGCATCAAGTACATTGCTCATTTCCTGGGGTTTTCTCATAAGATCAGAGGTGGTTTTGCAGAGGACAGATCAGCTGCTTTAAAAGTTGGAATTTGCCATGTGCATATGGTGCAGTGTGACTTAGGCACTCAGAGCATGTGACAGGACACAGATGATTTTGGGGAATAGCAGATAACATGGCACGATAGAAACACATACCCTCAGTACAGCAGAATACGAGAGCAGACCAGTCTTGAAATCTGATCCAAAAAAGTCATGAGTACCAGGGTAAGTAGTTATGGAGAGTTCCTGAAGAAGTGTGAAAATGACCAAATTTGCATATTAGAAACAGGACATCTGTAGAAGATCCTGAAACCTTAGAGAACAGTTAGTAGATTTTTCAATAAATTCAGGTAGAGAGGATAAAACTTGAATAAAGTAGAAAAGTTTTGGCAGAGATAAAAGTAACATACTTTTGGGAGGTATTTAATTGGTAGAATCAATCAATTTAATAATTATTTGATGAGGAAAAGAATGTTTAGCTGTTGATTCAGATCTTTTTTCTCTGGGCATCCAGCTAGACTGCATTTCCCAGCCTCTGTTACATTTAAGTGGGAACATACCCTTGAGTTCTTATTAATGGCATATGACAGAAGTGATGCATGCTATCTTTAGAGGAGAGGGCTCCTGCATGCCTTCCTCCTTTTGCTGACTGAGACCTCAAGGGATGGAATAACCCTAATATGCAAAAACCTTGGTCCTTGAATCAATGAAGACAGAGTCACCTGCTGATGGGAATACCTTCATTGATTATATATAAGCAAGAAATAAACTTCTAGTATTTCTGGCCTGGGAGACAGGGGGAATTTCATAAGAAAGTAAAGTAGGGTTGAGTTGGAGGACTAAGTAAATGAAATGAATTATTTGTTTTATTTAATTATTTAAGTTGAATTATTTATTTAAGTTGAATTATTAAGTCTTTTTGTGGTAAAAAAGACACAGCAGCTGGAGTAGTGACTCCCTTGCTGAGAACAATGCAATGACTTCCTCCTTTCATTTATAATAACAGACAAAGTATTTATAACAGCTTATGTGGACTTGCAGGATGTGGCCTCTATTGCCTTTCTGACTTCTCATCTCCTTATTCACACTGCTCTGAAGAGCACCATTCTCCTTCCTGCCTTCCTGTCCTAGAATGCATAGGCTTACACCTGCAATAAAACTTTTGCATAGTATTTCCTCTAACTTGAATGCTTCTCCCCATGATGTGGAATACCTAACTCCTACCTCTCCTTCAGCATTTTGCTGGAATAAAACCTTCAAAATAAAGCCTACCCTGATATGTCTATGTCAAACTGTAAGTCCCACACTTTTCCCAGGCACTCCCCATTACCTTACCCTAGGGTGTACATTAACCACCATAGCATAATGTTTATTTTGTGAATTAGTTTCTCTTTCTCTGTCACACACATGCGCGTGCACACACACACACACACACACACACACACAATATAACTTTTTTGAGGGCAAAGACCTTTGTTTATTTGTAAACTGAAGTATCAAGCACTTAATTCCAGCACAGAGTACAACTCAATTATTCTTTTTTTAAATATATGAGTAAGGGAATGGATGAGTTTGGGGCATATAGTGGAGGGCATTCAGAAGGCATTTGAAAATATTGATCTGAAACCAGAATACCTATCTAAGCTAGTGAGCTAGTAATTCATCTATCATTCTGGGACATTGAGAATGGATGAGGTCACCCAGTGGGCCTATGAAGACTGAATTTAAGATGAGGGACACAAAGAGAACTTTAGATTTTACAACATGTGAGACTGTATGAAGGAAAAGGAACACATATAAACAAAAAATGAATCAAAGGGGCAAAAGGAAAACACAGAGATACATGATATGGTAGATGTGAAGTTAAGAGTAAGAAGTTCAACAGTCTCAAACACAACAAAGTGAGGGCTTAGTGTTGCCTTGAAGATGTGGATCTCAAAGGTAAACTTTCCACCTAACACAGGCATAGACTGTTCAGGCTGCTAGGAAGTTTATAGTCAGAATATATGGGGCATAACCACTCAGAAACAAAAGAATGAAGAAAGGAAAGAAGGAAGGAAAGGAAAGAACATAAAGACAACATAGCCAAAGCCTGAACGTAGCGTCATAAATGAGCTCACTATTAGTTTTTTTTATTTTAAGAGGGTTTTTTCTTTGCTCCCTTTCTTCATAGAATACATTCATAAGAATATATATATATATATATATGTATATATAATGTTAAACATATATTAATAATTTTAGTGAGCAAAGCTATATACAGTTATGTTTCAAGGTCAATATTTAAATGTATATAATCTGAACATAAGATTCAAATTGCCTAAGCACTCATAACTCAAATGTCTATTAGATTTCTTATATTGCATTGCATGTTCATTGGATCATTCATAAATAAAAAGGTACATTCAACACATAGTCTTAATTCTCCTATGCTTTATATTCATGGACTTATCATTACTATATTATCTATACTTTCCTAGACAAACTGGGGGTATGAGACATGATCACAATTTTTGATACTGTGGTTAAATATCCTCCACTAAAGATGCCATTTTAAACATGATAATTTTCATTTTAAATTGTATTTTGGAATGAAGATTTCTGTGAATATGCTATTGGACTATACCAATTAAGTTTAGTAGCAGAGCTGTGGGGATATATGTAGTGACTACCAATTTTGATTATTACTCAATTTGTACAACTTCAGATCAATCCTCCATAATATTTTCTTTATGGGCTTAATTGTTGTAGTTCTTTAACATAGAGAAAAATTCTGAGCTATAGGAAGAGTTGGACCCTTTCAGTTTTTGCCTTTGCAAATCTAAAGGGCATTTAGAAATTCAAATAAATGCTTTTTAAATGTTCCTTATTTTTAACAAAGTTATCCTGAGAAAATAAGAAAAGTTTAATTCTTCCATATATTTCATCAAATAAATTAATTTTCAAGTTAAAAATGTAATAATTTAAGAAAATATTACAACTCAAGGTGCGTTCATACTAACAAATTTCTAATTACCATGAATGTATATAGGTACTACAAAAGCAGAGATAAATTTCCATTTATAGTCCTAATAAGTCATGAAGATGTCATCTCAGAACTCTTGCTAACTACTTAGATAATAGCAAAGTTGTCAATAGTCCAAAGTTTGGTAGATATTTAATTAAAAGAAAGAATAATGAAGTAAGAGAGGGAAGGAGGGAAGGAAGTGTAGATTCTAGAGATTAGAGATCACTAATTTACACTTGGGTAAATTTCCATAAGAGATTATTGAAAATATAAGAAATTTCAAAATAGTATTGTAATCAGTGGAAATCAAGGGATTTGGTAAGAATAAATCCTAGGATTCTGAAAGCATAGAGGTAATTTTTTTTTCACTATATCAAAGAAACATCCAGCAGCCTTAATGAGATATTGCAGATACAACGTTGGGATTGAACTCATATCAAAATTAATTATATAGGTTCACAGATAGGTTAATAACTAATGCACAGAGCATTGATTAATGCCAACCTGGATGGAAATTTCTGTGGTTCTGTCTTGATATCATTTTATAGATTTTTCTCAATAATTGTGATAAAGAGGTTGATGGAATGTTTAGCAACTTTGTAGATGATAGTTAATACCTTGTGTAATTGAAATCATATAAAGTAATCTTGACAATCAAGAATCCATACCCAAGGGTTGCCTGGGTGGCTCAGTCAGTTAGATGACTGAATCTTGATTTCAGCTTAGTTTCATGGGTTCAGGCCCCTAAAAGTGCAGAGACTGCTTTGGATTCTCTCCTTCCCCCTTTCTCTCTGTCCCTTCAGAACATGAACTCTCTTTATCTCAAAATAAATAAGTAAACTTAAAAAAAAAAGAATGCCACACTCAAAACATTAAGATATTTAATATAATTAAGAGCAAAGTTGCAAAGTTAGCTGAAAAGGTCACTTGCAAAAATGAGAAATTCTTACTATGACTAGAGCTTATGAACCAATCATCACAAAAGCTTATAAAAGGCAGTAGTAATAATCATTAATGCCAATTCAAATTAAATTTTAACCATGGAAATTTGATGTATGTGCCCCAAGATGAACCCATCTTATAGAGTTCTGTTATAGTCAGATCAGATTCACAATATTCTATATAATTAAAGTTAGCTCTCTTTGGGAGGGAAAGTCAAATTAGAATGAATCTAGATGAAGCAGAGAGCCTATACCATAAAATTCCAGGGAGAATCATTCTAATTCTGGTAAATCAAAACCTATAGAGAAGTATGCTATCAGCCAGAACTGTTTTTCAGGATTGGAAAAAGGTCTGTGAGTGAATGATGACTTCTTAATTCAAATATGTCCACATACCTTCCAACAAAACCTATATAGAACAACAAAGAAAACAGAGAAAACTAATGCACACTTGTATAACTAGAAGATGGAAAATATTTTAAAACTTCAATTATTGGGTCGCCTGGGTGGCTCAGTCTGTTGAGAGTCTGACTTCAGTTCAGGTCATGATCTCATGGTTTCTGAATCCCAGCCCCACCTCAGGCTCTGTGTTGACAGCTCGGGAGCCCGGAGCCTGCTTTGGATTCTGTGTCTCCCTCTCTCTCTGCTCTTCACCTGCTCATGCTCTCTCTCTCTCTCTCTCTCTCTCTCTCTCTCTCTCAAAAATAAATACATATTTAAAAAAAACAAAAACCTTCCAATATCATGAATGTAGGTGGACATCTGATTTTTAGCTTAGACATGTAAAGAGTGAAGAAAAAGAAGCTCCCATCCTTAAGAAAGAACAAGCTGGACAGATACTTACTTAATAAAGTTTCATGAACCCATCAGAAAACAAGGTCTCAGAATACATGGTGATCCTAGAAAGATCCTAGAACAGACGGTGAAACCTAGAGGAAAAGGTACCTCTAGTGAGAAATGGTACCCAAGCATTTGCTTGCTTAGGGTAGAAGCCACTGGAAGCCATATAAGCTGGTAAAAACATTAAACTAGAGATTTTGATTAATGAATTTTTGGAAGCTAAGAGTGACTAGTGCAAAAATATAGAACCCCTGGGGATCACAATCATAGGGGTGGTGCCACAATACCGCAAGCTTTCCCTGAGAAACCCCACCAGGCTCTCACAAGGAAAATCAGGGAGAATATGGAGAAAGCTTTGCCATGGTGCTTTCTGGAGGAGAGAAAATAGCCACTGCTGAATCCTCCCAGACCCATCTCCCTGATGGAACAAAAGATTCAATCTTCAGAGGTATATACTGCCAGACTGAAGCACTGCAGCTGAAAGAAGGAAACTCCTTCTATCCTCAGCTGCCCTGTCTCACTTAAAAAAAGAAAAAGAAAAAAAAAAACAAAAAGAGCACTTAATTTATAGGGTGGAATGCATCTGATGCATAGACTGAAAACACTGGAGGATGTCTGAGAGAAGGAAATAGAAGGAGAAGGAAGAAACTCCATTCTTGGATGAGGGTCACAATCACTTATAAAGGTCATACCCTAAAAAACAGACCCACTGCAGATACCAAACATTAACATTTAATCAGACATTAAGACTGGTTTCCTTCCCTACATCCCACACTATCAAAACTCCCATAACAGTAGCAATGTATTTCAGCCAAGAGAGATGAACAAGACAGACTCTGAGTAAGAGCACAAAGAGCCAAGAAGAAAGACAAAATCAAGTAAACAAGAGAAGTTCAAAGTCTGTGGTACATATAGCAACAATAGCCCTCAACACTGGGAACCAGAGGAACAACAAATTTCAAACACAGCCTAACCCTGGATAGATTAATATAAATAGATTTACCTCATTATCTACTGTTCTACATAATACATCCAGCCTCCAACCAAAAATTACATGTCAAAAGATAATAAACACAAACTCTGAAGAGACCTCAGAACCCGATGTAGACATGTTAAAGGGTCAATGAAAAGGTAAACATGCAAAACCAGGTTATTTCAGCAGAGATATAGAAACTATGAAAAAGAATCAAATGGAAATGCTAGAAACATAAAATACTATAACAGAAAAGAAGACCTTCAATGGACTCATTAGTAGATTTGACAGAGCTGAGAAAGCAATCAGTGAATTTGAAGGAAAGGCAATAAAAATTGCATAAGCTGAGGGGTACCTAGGTGGCTCAGTTGGTTAAGCATCTGACTGTTGATTTTGGTGACAGTCTCATGGTTCATGAGATGGAGCTCCACACCTGGCTCTGTGCTGACAGTGTGGAGCCCACTTGGGATTCTCTCTCTCTCTCTCTCTCTCTCTCTCTCTCTTTCTGCCCCTCCCCTGCTAGCTCACTTGCACTCTCTCTGTCTCTCTCTCTTTTGCTGTCAAAATAAATTTTTAAAAAATTAAAAAATTACATAAGCTGAAGCATACAAGTAAACTGTGGAGAAAAAAAAAAGAACAGAGCATGCAGGAGGTATAGGATTATATCAAATGGAATAATATGGGTAATTGGAATGCCAGATGAAGAAAAAACAAAGTAGGTGAAATATTTGAAGAAATAATGCAGAAAATTTTCCAAAACAAGTGACACAAAACCAGAAATTCAAGTATAATAAATACTCCAAACACAAAACCTGGGGATATCATATTCAAACCGAAGAAAACCAAAGAAAAAAGGAAATTAAAGTCAGAGAGGAAAAAAGATACTTTATCTACAGAGGCACATGAAGAAGAATTACAGCAGATTTCTGATCAGAAACCACGCAAGTAAGAAATAGTAGAGTGAGAACTTTAAAGCATTGAAAGAGAAGTAAAAGCCCTGTCAACCCAGAATTCTCTGTTTGGCAAAAGCAGTCAATAAAGACTTTATCAGCAAACAAAATCTGAAAGAATTAATTGTCAGTAGACCACTCCTATGACAAACATTAAAGGAAGCTCTTCAGGCAGAAGGGATATGATAAAGGCCAGGAACTTAGATCTACATGAAGAATTGAGTGTTGGAAATAGAATAAATGAGGTTAAATACAACTTTATTTTTCTTATTTTTAACCCACCTAAAAAAGACCTGTCTATTTAAAGTGATAACTGCAAAAATGGATAGAGCGTTCATACTTACAACGTGTATGGAAGTGAAATACATGACACACTGGCATAAAGATGGGAGCAAGATATTGAGAATGTACTGTTATAAGGTACTGTTACTACATGTAAAGTGGTATCATATTATTCAAAAATAGACTCAAATAATTTTAAAAAGTATATTTTAAATTCTAGCACAAGCACTAACAAGGTTTTTTAAGTATAAATAATAAGTGTATAAAGAAGATAAAATTGAAGGAAAAATACACAACTCAGAAAAGATGAAATAAGCAGAAACAAGACACATGGAAAAGTGTAACATATAGATAACAGATAGCCACATAAATTTGAATGCAAATATACTGATAATTACTTTAAATGTCTGTGATTTAAATGTACCTGTTAAATGACAGAGATTGTCATATTGGATAAAAAAGAAACAAAAACAACAATAGTAGAAAACAAGACTCATCTGTATTCTACCAAAACAACACTTTTTAAAATTTTTTTAATGTTTATTTATTTCTGAGACAGAGCATGAGCCGGGGAGGGGCAGAGAGAGAGGGAGACAGAATCCGAAGCAGGCTCCAGGCTCTGAGCTGTCAGCACAGAGCCCGACGCGGGGCTGGAACTCACAAACCATGAGATCATGACCTGAGCCAAAGTCGGTGGCCCAACAGACTGAGCCACCCAGGTGCCCCCAAAACAACACTTTTTAAAATCAAGATATACAAACACTAACCAGAAGGTTGAAGTGGCTATATTAACTCCAAACAAGGCATAACAAAGAAGACTGTCAGGTATAAAGAAGGACATTATGTAATAATAGAAGGACTAATTCTCCAAGAATACATAACAATTTTATACATCATGCACCTAACAACAGAGCTTGAGGCAAAAACTGATGGATCCAAAAGGATAAACAGACAAATCTACCATGATAGTGACATAACTGAATAATTGCATATCTATTAAAAGAATTAAATTTGTAGTTTTAAATATGCTAAAACAAAACAAAACAAAATTCTCCAAGCCCAGATAGTTTCACTGATGTGTTCTACCAACATCTGAGGAAGAAATAATACTAACCCATATATTCTCTTCCAGAAAATGAAAGAAGAGGGATTGTTTTAAAATCATTCTATGAGGGGCGCCTGGGTGGCTCAGTCGGATGAGCATCCGACTTCAGCTCAGGTCATGATCTCATGGCCCATGAGTTCAAGCCCCGCATTGGGCTCTGTGCTGACAGCTCAGAGCCTGGAGCCTGCTTCAGATTCTGTGTCTCCCTCTCTCTCTGCCGCTCCCCTGCTCATGCTCTGTCTCTCTGTGTCTCAAAAATAAATAAAAACATTAAAAAAATTAAAATAAAATAAAATAAAGTAAAATAATTCTATGAGGTCAGCATTATTCTGATACCAAAATCAGAGCATTACAACAAAAGAACACCATACGCCATTATCTCCCATGAACAGACACAAAAATTCTTAACAAATATTAATAAGTAGAACCCAGCAATAAAAAGATAGCATAATACATCAAATTCAAATGGAATTCATCCCAGAAATGCAAGGCTGGTTCAACATTCAAAATTCAATCACTGCAATTCACTTTATTATTAGACTAAATAAGAAATCTATATGACCATATGAGTACATGCAGATAAAGCTTCCAACAAAGTCCAACATACACTCATTTGTGACACAGTCTCATATATTAACAACTGCAATGCTCTGCAAGCAAACCCTTTAACTCAATATAGGATATTTACTAAAAAAAAAAAAAGAAAGAAAGAAAAAATAAAAACTACAGAAACCATGATATTTAATGGTGGGAGACTAAATGTTTTCTCCTCAGCTCTACAACAAATCAAGGATGTCCTCTCTCACAATTCCTATTCAACATCATACTGGAAGTTTTAGCTAGTGCAGTAAAGCAAGAAAAAGAAAAGTAATACATTGGGAAGGAAGAAATAAATATATCTTTACTTAGAGATAATATAATTGTCTACACAGAAAATCCCAAAGGATTCACAAACTATTCCTAGAACTAATAAATGAGTTTTACATGGTCTCAGAATATAATGTCAACCTACAAAAGTCAATTGTACTATTATATTGCATGATAAATTGAAATCTGAAACATAATAATAATACAATTTACAATAGCACCCCAAACTGAATTACTTAGGTATAAATCTAAATAGGTACAATATCTGTATTAAAAAAAACCCTACAAAACACTAGTGAAGGAAATCAAAGAAAACCTATAAAATAAGGAGCTATACTTGCTCAAGGGTTGGGAGACTTAATATCACGATGTTATCTCTCCCATTTGATGTACAGATTTGATAATACAATCTCAATAAAAATTCCAGTAAACTTTTTTGTAAATATCAACAACTCATATGAGAAGTCAAAGAAAATTGAATAACCAAGTTATTCTGAAAAAGATGGTGAAATATGGAATAACATATTGAGGAACTAAACATCTAAGACCAGGTCAGTTGACCTTGAATGCATAATAGAGGAGAGGTTCAAGTAGGGCTTGCCAAAAAAGGAAAAATGGAAAATAGAAATGCCAATTCATCAACGCAGATCTGTACTCTAACAAATGTTAAAGGAAGTCCTTTAGGCAGAAAGAAAATAAGACTAGATGAAAATATGAACCTACCCAAGGGAATAAAGAGCACTATAAGTAGTAACTATACAGAAAAACATATATTTTTCTTACTATTTACATCTCTTTAAAGATACTGGCTTTTCAAACAAAAATAGTATCTGTTGTGGGGGTATAACATGTATAGGTAAAATGTGTGATAACAGCATAAAGCATGGGAGGGGAGAAATAGAAGAATTATAAGATTTTTATACTATACCTAAAGTAGCATAAAATATTTTGAAGGTAAAGATGTGTTACTATAAACCCTAAAGCAACCACTAAAAAAAAAAGTTATAGCTAAGGAGGCAGCAAAGGATATTTTTTTTTAAAAGAATGCATACTGTGTGATTCCATTTATATACAATTCTAGGAAAAGCTAACTAATGTAGAGAGGCAGAAAAAAGATCAGGGGTTGCTTTGCAGGGTGTCTGGAAAAGAGCTGGAAGAAAGGAATTACAAACAGCCATGAGGAAACTTTTAGGGTTGACGGATATGTTCACTCTTGATTGTAAAGTAGTTTCATGGATGCATAAGAAAAAAATTGGAATCCAAACACTGAAGGGGTTTAAAAAAATCACAGTATGTGTTTTTAACCATAACGTACTAGTGTTTGTAATAAACCTCTCTTGTTGTTGGTACCAAATGGCTCCCTTTGCAACTCTTCAGTGTGACACCTGCACTTCCTCCTGCTGAATGGCAATCCATTTTGACGAACACCTGAGTAACAGTTCAGGAGTCCTTTTGCAGGCTCAATAGAACAAAGCTGGATTCCCAGACAATATTCTAATAAGGCTTTTAAGATTCCAAATACAGTCTGTTTACCTTGTAACTCACTCGGATGAGAATTAATGTTTTGGCCACAACCACCTGAAGTTTGCTTGAGGCTAAAGCTCCACCAGCCTGTGTTTGGAGGAAGCATTTGAGGCCTGCTAAATATAGGTAATAAGGAATTATCGACTGGATTTCTCATGAAAATATAAAAAGAACCAAAACAGAAAATATGAAGACAAATATACATGGTTCACAGAGCTAGAGGAAAGAAAACAAAGCAACCAATTCAGTTCAACAAAAAAAGATGGTTGGCTTTTCCAGAGGCTGTAAGAGACACTACTGAGAAGGACTGTGTTTCCTAGGTAGAACCAGAGTTAAAAACCTTTATCTTCTGAGTGATGTGGATATAAAACATGGGTAGCATGTGGGTACACTTTGAAAGGGAAGGAGAAGGAAGGAGTGCTGAACTCCTGAGATTTAAGAATGACACAATAAGAATCAAATGGGTCCCTAATTCTATAACTGTGAAAGAAAAACAATACCTCCCTCCCCAAATAAAGGCATTCTCATATGTCCTAGGATGATACAATGCAGAAGTCCTTCTGCTGCTGCCAGTATGTTTATATATAATAACTTTGATTTGCAGCGAGTCACTAATCTTTCTGAGTTACTGTCTCTCCATGTATAAAATAAACTATTGCCTTAGATCAAGAATTTTCAGTGACAACAATGGGCAGACATAGATGTGCACAGTATGAATAAAGCTGTCCAGATGATTGTGGAAACCACTGGACAAGCTGATTTTTTATGTACATTTATCAATAATCTACTAAAGATCTATTTTTCATCAACATTGTGATCATTCACTCTTCAGTGAAGTATAATAGCTTTCTTGACATTACAATAACACAGGTATTAGTATCTCCTTACTCCAATTCACATCCCAATAAATTCTTTGATCATGGTTTCCATCCACCTTATTCCATCCACTTCTCTAAAACCTTAATTAACTCCTATTTAGTTTTTACTCAGCCAAGACTAAACCTCTCTCCTGGCTTACCCAATTCTAGTTGCCAAATTCACAGCCTGTATCTGGACTTTCTAACCATTCTTTGTTTTACATGATCACCTATTTACTGACCATCCAGGAGGGCCCTTTTTTTTTTTTTTTTTTGCATTTTATTTTTTTTATTTTTTTTCAATATATGAAATTTATTGTCAAATTGGTTTCCACACAACACCCAGTGCTCATCCCAAAAGGTGCCCTCTTCGATACCCATCACCCACCCTCCCCTCCCTCCCACCCCCCATCAACCCTCAGTTTGTTCTCAGTTTTTAAGAGTCTCTTATGCTTTGGCTCTCTCCCACTCTAACCTCTTTTTTTTTTCCTTCCCCTCCTCCATGGGTTTCTGTTAAGTTTCTCAGGATCCACATAAGAGTGAAAACATATGGTATCTGTCTTTCTCTGTATGGCTTATTTCACTTAGCATCACACTCTCCAGTTCCATCCACGTTGCTACAAAGGGCCATATTTCGTTCTTTCTCATTGCCATGTAGCACTCCATTGTGTATATAAACCACAATTTCTCTATCCATTCATCAGTTGATGGACATTTAGGCTCCTTCCATAATTTGGCTATTGTTGAGAGTGCTGCTATAAACATTGGGGTACAAGTGCCCCTATGCATCAGCACTCCTGTCTTCATAATGACAAAGCTCCTCCAAGAGGAAGCAAGTAGGTTCAGAAAATTCATTAAAAATCCCAGTGAAACAAATTTCATTAGCAAAAAAATATTTGTCTATAATTTAAAAACCAGCCTATCCTATTCTCAAATAACTATCTCTTTACCTTACACAACAGACTCCACAATTGTTCAAAGCCAATGAATAAGAAGGAAGTTGGGAAGTCAAAGTACAGAGGCATAAAGCCATCAGATAAGTCCCAAAGCTCCGTCTGTATGTGTACTTCAACATTTCCCCTCAGGGTATGTTACCCAGGAGTAATAGTTATCTATATGATATATATATATATAGTATCCACATATTCACATATGGGGAGGATAGACATAGATACAAACATATATAGTGTATCTCTCACTTCTACTACACGCCTCTTGGGATTAGAAATCATGATATTCCAAATAACTGAATAGTCATACATTGATAGAGAGGGAAGATAAACAAAGGCCTAGACAATGTTTCCCTGGAATATACAACACCTGAACAATGGATTCCTATGTAACTTTCATTAATTTCAATAAGCTTCTACTTGTATAAGTCTTGTAAACTCTTGAAAAAGCTCAAAATATCTGCTGCCTTGTAAACTCTGTATGGTCTCACACTTATTTTCTGCCCATTCTCTCTGGGTCACAGGTCCTGGAGAGGCAAAACCAGATCCTCACATGACAGTGCAACCAGAAAAGGAGATACAGCTAACTTTGTGTTCTCTTTGCTATATTGTGTAGATTTTTCTCCCTGTACTAGGGCTAGTGTAGAGTACCTTTGATCCAGATTGGTTTCACAAAATGATTATGAGGAAACTTAACTATCACACAACCTAACATGGTCATTTGATACAGAGTAAACTGAGGAACAGAGGTTCAGATTATATGAAGGAGTAATGATTTAAAGTTTTCGAAAGAGAGGTATCTTCCATTCAACCTTTCAAATGTGACTTGGTGCTGTAGATATTATAGAATGAAAGCTCAAATCTCATGTGAATGTGAGCAGAGAAACATGTGTACAGCTGAAATAACTGTGAGACATAATTCTTCTACATCTCTCCTGATTGGTCATTGATTCTTTTCCATCACAACTTTTAGAATCAAAGCAAGAAAAACAGTGGACAACAGCAAGTATACTTAGAGCAACAATGGACAAATATGTGAATCAGGTAGTCTCAAGATAATTCAGTGCACATTTTTGTTATATTTAGAGTTCTTATAAGCCCTTCTTTACTCATATTTCCAAAACACCCATTTCCAAAATTCATATTTTATACAATTCAGCACAGATCTATAGAGAGCTAGATATACATTTCAATTTCAATTTGTGAATTGCTCTGAAAAGATTGCTCAGGCTGTGACATTCTGAAAAGATGTAGTTATGTTTTGCTCTCTTTTTTAAATAAAAAAATTAATGTTTATTTATTTATTTGGAGAAAGAGAGAGAGAGGAGAGAGGGAGAGTACAAGGGAAGCACAGAGAGAGAGAGAGGGAGAGAGAGAATCGCAAGTAAACTCCATGCTCAGCACGGAGCTGATGCAGGCCTCGATCTCATGACCATGAGATCATGACCTGAGCCAAAATCAAGTTGGATGCTTAACCAGCTGAGTCACCCAGGCACCCTTCTTTCTCTCTTTTTTTAAAATGAACAAACAGTTGCACTTTGATTCTAGGTAGAACAAAAATGAGGCTTCTGCAAGGCCCTTTGCAGAAAGAGCTCACTTCTCTAGACTTACAGCAATAGCTGTAAATATAGATTCCCTAAGAAAGGTGTGGGCATTGCAGTGGTGTAGTTATATGCAGTCTTTTTTCAGGGATGGTTGACACAAGGAAGCTCCATAATTGCTAGACAATGAATATATCAACTGTATCCCTCCTGGGATTTATAACTGAAATTCCACCTTTATATGGAAGATACCTATGTCCATCAAAAGAGCAGGATTCTTGTTTGCCTTTATCAAATGGTACCTTCTAATGGTCTGAAAACCTTATTAAGCCTTGTCTTTCTGTATTCATGTCACTCTAGATATAAGCTGGTAATTAACACCTATAGTATTTAAAACTGTAGAAAGCTTCACTGGTTTCCTTTTTTTTTTTAATTATTATTTCTATTCTGAAACCACATGTGGAAGTCATGGATTTTACCACCATTACAAGAAGGGGCACCATGAGATGATGTTTAATTCATGACTGAGGAGATGCAGGTCCCCTGAGCAGACAGTGTGTGTTTGTTAAATAACACTGTGAAACCCAGACATTTTCCTGTTTCAGCCTGTTTGGAAATTTTCAAAAATGATTTTTCCAGGCTTTGCCCATCCATTACCTTTAATAATGACTTTATTGGGATACCAATTATTTTCTTTGGGCCAGAGAAGAAGTGTTAAGCCATATTTCTCCTGCAATTTAAGAAATCTTTTTATGGATTACAAGTATGTTATTCTATATATAAGATGAAATCCAAAAAGCTGAAAGGGAGAGTTGAGAGTGCTGTTTTTACGACAAGCCGAGAAGCTCTTCTCCATTTGTTTCCTACAAAGAAGGTGTCAAACAGAATGGGGGAATCTGCAATGTTGATTTCAGTGTTGATATTTCAATGCTCCATTTTGTGATGCCCACATAAATACAGCAAGAAATGCTCTGGAGGAGACAGACAGGTATCTAAGACATGATGTGTGCTTGACACTCTGTCCTTTAACCTTCAAATTCCAATTTGATCGTATACCAATAAGTTCAAAAATCTCTGTTCATTTCAGTCATTTCTGCTAGTCAATGCTTGAAGCCTCCTCCTTGCTGGACCCACTAACTCACACTCTCTTAAATATATTTAAAACTGAAACAGGTCAGGGATCTCAACATTTAGCATAAAAGTGGCTGCAGGAGGACTTTTGAATAGTTAAGAGTTGATGTCTGCTTGATAGTATGACTCTGGGGACATGGAAAGCCTGTGCCAACCCAGAAATGCCTTCACACCTATTCACTGATGGCTACCATCCAGCTAGAGGTTGGATCAGCAATTCAGTTCATGTAAGTGCCTGCTGAATTCAGAGAAAATACCCATGGGATAATTTATTTCGAAGAATGTTTACACTAGGGTAAAAAGGATTGAACATCTTTCTTTTTTTAAGAAATTTTTTTGAAAGGAAGAAGAGAGGTTAGGTAAGGATGTCAGAATATATAAGAGCGGGGAAATGAGAGAGGAGAAAACAGAAGACAAAGTGACAGAGGATGGGAAAGACCAGAGAGAAGGGAGACAGGAGAGAAACAAGAGAGGGGATGGGTAAGCAGTGACAGAAGAGGAAAAAGGGGGGGCAAAGGAAAGACCGATGAAGAGGAAGAGGCAGCAGACGGGACATCTCCATACAGAATAAAAATGCTCAGTACATGCCACGTGCAAATGGCTAAAGAAAAGTTTTAATGTAAATAAGCAAGAAAACACGTTCATAAGGGATGGAAGGTCTACTTTCTAGGGGTTAATATGTTAATGAAGAGCTTCACTGAGGAGAGGTTTCCAAAAGCTGCCCTCTCATTACTTCTTCTAGGTGGGGGTTCAGAGAGATTGTTTTGGGTTGTTGTGTTAGTTAGTTAGTTGTGCCATGAAAAAGTACCACAAACTGGGTGGCTGGAATTCCAAGTTCAAGGTGCCAGCAGAGTTGTCACTGTGAAGGCCATGAAGGAAGGATCTGTTACAGGCCTCTCTCCTGGCTTGCAGATGACTACCCCCTTGCTGCCTCTTCATCATGGTTGTCCCTCTGCACACGTGTTCCCTGTGCCTCTTCTTATAAAGACACCAATCAAACTGAATTAGGGCCCATCCTAACAGCCTCATTTTTACTTTATCACCTCTTTCAAGACCTTTTCTCCAAATACCATTATAGTCTGAGGTAATGAGGGGTTGGGATTTTAACATATAAACTTGGGGAAGACACATTCAATTCAGCCCATTAAAAGATGCAGAGGGAGTACCAAAATCATCTAGAGAGAATATCTGGCTACACTTGCTCAGTCCCAATTTTTCTTTGATTGGAACTCAGATAGTGCAGATAGATCTGCAGATCTCGGGAAGCACATATTATTTATCCCATGACCCCAAATGTCTTCAAAGAGAGCACAGTGGGGTGGAAAGTGCACTGGCCACAAAGGGGTTGATTTTAGTTGTGGATCCACAACCTATCATCTGCATAAGCTTATATTATTTGACTCCTCAGTCTGAGCCTTGGTTTCTACTTGGGTAAAATAAGTCTATTAATCACCTCCTACAAATCAGTGTTGGTCTAAGCTAAGTCTTAAATAAGAGAACATCCTTGATAACATCTGAAGATGCCCTGAAAAGCCTTTGTATATGGTCAGGCTTTGAACAAATGGAAGGGATTATTATAATCAACACTGTGTATTTGATTTTAAATAGTTGTCCACTTAAAACACATGGAGATTTAAATAGAACCAACTTTAAATCAGTGTCTTTTGAATGGTGATTCAAAATAGACTAAATTCTCTGTGCACATGGCTTTTTCCACAAGGCATGATTATTAACTTTTAGTTCAATATCCAATAGCACATGCCTTTAGATTAACTTCTGTAAGTCACACATCTCAGTAGGGCCATATAACTTATGATATCAGCTTTCAGTTTGGCAAAATATTAAAGAATAAGACTGACTTAATAAGGATCTCAATGTTGATTTTTTTTCCTTTTTTTGGAGCCATATAGATGCCTGAAGCAGGAAAAAATTGTCCCCAGCTTCCTTTTCTTGTATTTTTGGTGCCTCTAAACTCTAAATACCCAAAGCTATCACAGGCCATCAGAAAATGACCTTTTGATAATGGGACTCACAGGAAGCTATTCCTCTTAGAAATGGAAGCATTTTGGGGCACCTGGGTGGCTCAGTCAGTTAAGCATCAGACTCTTGATTTTGGCTCAGGTCATGATCTCACAGTTCCTGATACACATGGGGCTCTGTGCTGACATGGTGGAAGCTGCTTGAGATTCTCTCTCTCCTCTCTCCTTCTTTCTCAAAATAAATAAATAAGCTTAAAAAAAGAAATGGAAGCATTTTGGAGAAGGCTGCTCCTTAGAAGAATAACCATAGTGATTAAATCAAGAATGCTGGAATAGTGGAATTTCAGGCACCATGGTGGGAAGATAGAGAAGATAAAACAGTAAGACATTATAGAAGCCTAAAAATGATCCCTATGACGCTGACACTGCTCTTTTCAACAAGAGCCCAGAAAATATCAAATTTTTAAAGCCTTTGTAGTTAACATATTGCTTTAGAAGTGAAAAATAATGTTAATTACCATTCCGTATTTAAAACATGCACTTAAAGAAAAGCACTAAATACATACCAAAGACCTTCAAGACCACAGTTTCCATTTGTTAATGTACCAAGGAAATGAAATAAGCTTTCCATTATCTAATGACACTTGTTAATTTGAGTCATTTTTCCAATAAGATTAATGAGGATAACTTTATTAACACTAATGTAGCAGAATAGATTAAATGTGAATAATGAACCAACTAACTGTTTAGAAATAGTAAATAACATATATAATAAATTATATACATTACATATTATATACAAATATATCTTCTGGATATTTTCCTTTTTCAACATTTTCCTATATTAATGTTAATTCTATATGTAACATTTTAATATATTTAATGTACACCTTGCATATAGGTACATTTTATTTATTTATTTTTATTTGAGAGAGAGAGAGAGCACTAGCAGGGGAGAGGGGCAGAGGGAGAGAGAATCTTAAGCAGGCTCCATGCTCAGTGTGGAGACATGGGGCTTAACCCCACAACTCTGGGATCATGACCTGAGCTGAAATCAAGAGTTGCATGCTCAACTGACTGAGCCACCCAGGTGTCCCAATATAGGTACTTTTTAAAGGACTCTACATATGCCAACATGAATACAATTAATATATTATTAAAATATATTTAATTATGTATTTTAAGATATTGTATATTATATATTTTATACCTAATATAATATTGATATTTGTTATAGTTTCTGATATAAATATATATTGTATTTGTATAATATGCATTTTGTTACTATAATATTCCTTTAAAAATATTTAAGTAACTAAAATATTATATATGCCTTACATATAGAATTTTACTTTTTTAGTTTGAGAAAATTATGTGGATATTAACCCTTTATTGGATATACCATTTGCAAATATCTTCTCCCACTGAGAAGGCTGCTTTTATGTTTTATTGATGGTTTCTTTTGCTGTGTAAAAGCCCTCTTTTTGGTGTGGTTCAAATAGTTTAATTTTGCTTTTGTTTCCCTTGCCTCAGAAGACATATCTACAAAATTGTTGTTATGGTCAATGTTAAAGAAATTACTGGCTTATGTTTTCTTCCAGGAATATTATGGTTACAGGTCTCACATTTAGGCCTTTAATCTATTTTGAGCTTATTTTTGTGAATAGTGTAAGAAAGTGGTAGAGTTCCATTCTTTTGCATGTAGCTGTCCAGGTTTCCCAGCTCTATTTGGTGAAGAGATGGTCTTTTCCTCATTGTATGTTCTTGCCTCCTCTGTCGTAGATTAATTGACCATATATGCATGAGTTTACTTCTGGACTCTCTTTTCTGTTCTATTGATCTATGTGTCATTTTTTGTGCCAGAACCATACTATTTTGATTACTACGTATTTGTGGTATATTTTGAAACCTGGGCTTGTGATATCTCCAGATTTGTTATTTTTTTCAAGATTGCTTTGGTTATCTGGGGTCTTTTGTGGCTCCATAAAAACTGTAGGATTATTTGTTCTGGTTCTGTGAAATATGTTGTTGATAATTTAGTAGAGATTGTATTAATTCTGTGGATTTCTTTGGGTAGTATGAACATTTTAACAATATTGATTCTTCCAATCATGAGAAAGGAGTACTTTCAATTTATTTGTGTCCTCTTCAATTTCTTTAAACAATTGTAGCTTTCAGAGTACATGGGTTAATATCCAAAATATATAAGGAACTTATACAACTCAACACCAAAGAAAACAAGTGATCTCATTAAAAAAAATGGGCAATGGACCTGAACAGATATTTTTCCCAAGAAGACATACAGATGGCCAAAAGACACATGAAAAGATGCCCAACATCACTCATCATCAGGGAAATGCAAATCAAAACCACAATGAGATACCACCTCACACCTGTCAGAATGGCTAAAATCAAAAACATAAGAAATAACAAGCATTGGTGAGGATGTGGAAGAAAAGGAACCTGTGTGTACTGTTGTTAGGAATGAAAATTGGTTCAGTCACTGGAAAACAGTGTGGAGTTTCCTCAAAAATTTAAAAATCAAATTACCATATGATCTAGTTATTCTACAACTGGGTATTTACCCAAAGAAAATGAAAACACTAATTATAAAAGATATATGCATCCTTATGCTTATTGCAGTGTTATTTACAATTGCCAAATTATGGAAGTGACCCAAATGTCCATCCATAGATGAATGAATAAAGAAGATGTGGTGTATATATATGTGTATGTGTGTGTGTGTGCGTGCGCACACACACACACACACACACAATGGGATATTACTCAGTATAAAGAAAAATGAAATCTTGCCATTTGCAACTACATCGATGGATCTAGAGAGTGTAACACTAATGGAAATAAATGAGTCAGAGAAAGACAAATAACCATATGATTTCACACATATGTGGAGTTTAAGAAACAAAGCAAATGAACAAAGAAAAAAAGAAACAAACAAACAAAACCCCAGACTCTTAAATATGGAAAACTGGTGCTTCACAGAGGGGAGGGATGGGTAAATAGCTAAAAGGGATTAAGAGTCCACTTAACTTGATGATCACTGAATAAGTTTGAATCATTGTACACCTGAAACTAATATAACACTATATATTAATTATATCTGAATAAAACAATGTAAGAATAAATAATCTGGATCATTATAATGATCAATATAAATTCAATTAAGGTAGTAAACCCTGTAATCATAGTAATATAATAAACAGTTCACATATAAGATTATAATCTTTTTATTTCTTTGAATGGTGCTGCATATATTCTATTCAAGGAGTTTCTGATTGTAATAACTGTTTTTTTTTAAGCAGCTTTCTATTTGCCAGTACTCTTCCATAGTCTTCACATAAAACACAGAAAGGTTAGGTACTTGTTCAAAGTCTCATAAATAATGATGGATAAAGCTATTTGCATTCCATCTGCAGTAATCTGATTCCCGAAAAAGATCTAAAGTACGATCACCAGTGTAGTGAGGCCTTTGGGGGAAAAGTCTGCTTCATTCTACTAGCTTGGGAAGGCCACAGCCACTCAACTTCTTTCCGGAACCAGTGGAATGTGATTTAATTAATTTCTTTAAGTTGGAAAGGAATGCTGGGGCTGAGCTAGGCTGGGGTTGGGGCTAGGATGAGGAGGAAAGTGAAGGCAGGTTCTCATCATTCGTACTGATAGGAAGAAAAGATGGAAATCTCCGGGTGCTGGATAATCCTGATAGGAGAAAGGCCCTAGAATAGAGGACTTCTGTCTAAATCAATTAGAGCAATGGCTCTCAAATGTAATTCCAGACCAGCAGCATCAGCATCACCTGGTAACTTGTAGGAGTGCAAATTCCCATGCACAACACCAGACACACTGAGTCAGAAACTCTGGGCATCAGGTCCAGAAATCTGTTTTAACAAGCCTTCCAGGTGATTCTGATTCACTCTAAAGTTTGAGAAAAACTGATTAGAGAAAGAAAGGAGAGACAAAGTGGTGAGTCTTTAAATTGTTCTGGTAAGTAGGGATATGCTTTATTTCCACCTGTGACCCACTGAGTCAGAGTGAGGACTAACTGGCCAGGTGCAATGATGTCACCCAATTGACCAATGGCTCCAGACATTCCTGTGCTCCTTAAACACAGTTTCCAAGCACAGGTCCCTTTCTTCTCCCCCATCTTCCGTTATACAAACTGCCACCTTGTAAAGTACAGCAAACAACAAGGGGGATATGTAACACTGTCAGGAATTAAACCCAAGAAGTTAAAAGCCATCTTTTTCCGTGAAGTCATTATGCACTTGCCTCATTTCCTGCTGACTTTCTCTCTCCGGAATAGGAACCAGGAAATCTTTGAGGCAGGTGCAGTTATAACAGATGTTACAAAGCCTGAGACAGCTCATTGCTTCCCCTGTTTGTTGTTAACTGAAGAGTTCCTTCACAGAAATCACCTTGGTTCCTCACAGAAAAATATCCCTTTCCTATCTACTACAGTGTATTTCTCCAGGTAACTGTACTTTCTTCTGGCATCCCACACAACTTCTTTGTGGATCATGGGCTGTTAGGTGGATGTTAATGTTTGTCTTGCTGTTTCTTCCAGCTCTCATAAAATGGCCTTGACTAGGTATCAGCCTCATCAATGCAAAATTTCAATGATCCAGGAAAGAATGTCTGATAAGTACCATGCATTAACCAGATGGTTTTCCTTTCAACTTCGTATCATAAACAGAAAAAAGAAAAGGAAACATTTTCTGGAATGTAACTTTTTAGAAGGCACCCTAGGAGTTGATAGGCAGAAACAAAGAAGGCAGAGCAGAACTACTGTTCAGCATGGACTCTACCCACCAGCCTGACTCAGCTACCTAATGGCTATGCAAACTAGGCCAAGTTACCTCACCTCTCTTTTTCTGCAAGCTCTTAGTTCACAGGGTTGTCGAGGGGATTAAAACTGTTAAATTTTAAAAAGCTCTTACAAGAGTATCTGGAAAGTATTAATCACTTCTTAAGTGGCTGCTATTATTTTCTTTTTATTATGACTATTGACCACAAGAAATATGTCCAAAGAATGACCCAGTTCCATCCACCATCTTGTATTTACCAGGACAGGAAAATAAGCTAGTCTAGAGAATGAGAAGCTCACATTTAATAGCTCCCCTTTGGAGCCAAGAAATAACCTTCCTGTGCTGCCCATTTATCCTGTTAATTAAGTTTTCATACACATTTCTTAACTCCTCACCTGGATTAGCTGATCCTTGAGAGCAGGTGCTCTGCATTAGTACTCTTTGTACAAACCTGAATACTAAGCACAGCAACTTTCGTAGCATACTGGACTTAATTTTCAGAAAGACATTTTCCAGCCAACCAGAAAGAATAATTACCCCTAAATCCTCACTCATCCCGGCATACTGAGGTTTTACTTTTGTTTAGGCTCTTTCTCAGGACACACCCTTGGTGCTACAAATGATGCTCACTATCTACACTGCTTGCTTTGGTGTTGTGATCTTCAAAATTACTTCCAGGTCAAACAACTAAGTGATAAAATACTTACAGGCTTCTTCTGGAGACACTATTCTAAATAAGTCCATAATTCTTAATAAGTCCATAAGCCCATGACATAGTGCTTGCCCCCCTTCCTCCCCAAATACTGTAAGACTACCAGACTTAAACATTATGAAGAGATTGCTGGAGCAGTACATGGTCCAGCATGGAGTGCTGTGGTCATCTGGAAAATGAGAGCCCAAAGTGGGCGGTAACCATCAGAAAAGACATCATGAAACAGTTGGGAACTGAGCTGGATTTTCTACACTAAAAAGCCCGAAATTCCCCCATGTGTCTGAGGAGCATTATTTCACATCACATAGCACAGCCTCCCATGTCCAGGCTGGTTACAACAGACATTCTTAACAGGAAAAAAAAATCCAGAAAGGTCTCATGTGACAATGACCAATAAAAACATATCAGCTAGTATTAAATGCCATAACTGATTCTTAATTAAATAAACCCAGTTAGTACAAAGAGCTTTAATGTCATCTTCTCACCAAATCACATAGCCTCAACCGTCCATAAAGGGATTTCACCTTTATAAAGCTTTATATTGAGGCTGCTACATTTGAAAATGCAAAGACTTTTTTTAATGTTGTAAGCTCTGTGAAATCAGGTATTCTATTACTCTGGCATTTTGCATATAAAGCTCTATATTAATCAGCTTATCATAATAAACTTAAAGGCCTGTTGGAAATTGATGTGATCCTAAACCACTCATTTAAGCACCTGAAGAGGCGGGGCTCTATCTCATTTACCATTTTCTGACAGCACTGCCCCATACCAGGCACTTACTATATATATATAGTTTTTTGGGTTTTACTTATAACTTGTACTTCACTATCAATAATAAAAGCTAATGAGAATATCTAATACCAACCAACCATATTTGATAACAAAAGTTCAAGCTAGCCAGCCAAAACAATATTGATCATCATGATTATAATCCTACCAGTTTATAGCTCAGACTATGGTTTGAAAAATGCCTAAGTCTTAAAAATTGAGAATAAACTGAGGGTTGATGGGGGTGGGAGGGAGGGGAGGGTGGGTGATGGGCATTGAGGAGGGCACCTGTTGGGATGAGCTCTGGGTGTTGTATGGAAACCTATCTGACAATAAATTTCATATTAAAAAAAAAAAAGAAAAGAAAAATGCCCAAGTATTTTCTCACCTGTGCCAGGATCCCCAAAGGCAAGTTCAGATGTTCTCTGATGTTCTCAGATGTTCTCTCTTTTACTTCAGATAAAATTTTGTCTTCATTTGTAGTAGAAATCTATCAGAAACAGAATTTGAGACCACCATCATGTCTCTGTTATATTGTGTGTGTGTGTGTGTCTGTGTTATGTCTTAAAATGACAATTTGGTGACTTCCAAACCTGACTTATAGAATTCCATGCAGAGCTTACGGTATGAAAAATTTAGTCATTTGGGCCTCCACCACTCACCTTCAACTGAATTGGAACTTCTAAAGGTTAAGGCAGACAGATAAAATACAAGACATCCAGTGAGATCTGAATTTCAAATAAACAACAAATAATTCTTTTAAACCAGGTACACCTCCTGCCATATTTGGGACATACTTAGGATAAAAATTATTCATTGTTTATATGAAATTCAAATTTAACTGGCATCTCAGTTTTCTGGGGTGTTTTTTTGGGGCGGGGGGTCTTTTCTTCTTTTTAGTAAATCTGGGACTCCTACCAAGGGTAGCAGAAAGGAATCTGTATCATCTATAGTTTCCAAGCTAGTTCTGTTCAAGTTGGTCTTTTATTTTTCTCAAGTTTTTTTTTCTTTGTTTATTCTTCTTTTTCAAATCCACACTTTAGACTTAGAATGAAGAGCTATCACACAAGGTATATATATTTTAAAGTTGGGGAGTTGAGTATTATGTAAGAAACATTACCATAAATTTATTCATGATTCAAGGGAAGCATTTGAATTTTTTTCATAAAATGTTTGTTTCAAATGTCTTATTATTTAGATGTCACTTAACTTACACAGATTGTAGCCACCATTTTATTTTTATTCAAAAATATTTCCACACTATGTCTATTGTTATATGAAATCCATGGCCACCCAGTTTGGGTTTTTTACATGCTATTAAACACACAGCTAAGAAAATAGGATAAAAAAACACACAGAAGGGGGGTGCCTGGGCAACTCAGTCAGTTAAGCATCTGACTTTGACTCAGATCATGATATCAAAGTTTGTGGGTTTGGGCCCTGCATGGGACTCTGCTGACAGCTCAGAGCCTAGAGCCTGCTTCGGATTCTTGGATTCTTTGTCTCCCTCTCTCTCTGCCTTTCCCCTGCTTGTGCTTTCGCGCTCTCTCTCTCTCTCTCTCTAAATAAACTTAAACACGCGAGCGTGCGCGCGCGCGCGCGCGCGCACACACACACACACACACACACACACACACACACACACAGAAGGAGGGAGTCTTTCCACCAAGATAAAGTTCTACATTTTCTCCAGTGGAAGTATCCCAATTCAAGTTTTATAATATGGATTCAGAATGAGGAAAGTGATTACTAGTGCTTCTTTGAAAATTACCCTAATGGAGAAAAAAGCAGGGAGGAACAAATGGCCTATTAAGGCGAGTGCAGTCAGATCTCAGGGAAGGAATTCATTAATCCCTGTGGCTTGTAATAGGGAGTTAGGACCCAGAGTGTGAAAGTGTCAGAGCAGCACCATGAAATCGTAGAAGGACTCAGTAGGTGCAGAGAATCAAGATTGTATATAAGCAGTTGCTGGGAACCCAGGGTCTGGGAAACACCACACATTCCAACACAAATCCCTGAGCCCAGGTACCATGGGAACAGCTGATCCTCCACAAACATTTGTTGATACGTGGAGATGAGATGGGTCCTGACATGCTGTCTGGATATTATGAGCAAGGTAAAGGGTAACCAAGGGGACCAGACTGATAGCATGGAGCTGCAAAAATCCCAGCCGTGAATTCAAAAGGGGTGCCTGAGCTTGAATATTCCTTTTGCCCCCAGCTAATATGTGTACTGACCTCTGCTAAGGAGCTTGGAAATATTTCTAAGTAATTTGGTTCCCATAAATAGAATGCCCTCTTCAGGTGTTATGTGAGGAGGAACTAAAAATAATTAGTGCAAATGATCCTCAGACTCTCCACCACCTGAAAGAGGAGAGGGAAAGGGAGAGAGAGAGAGAGACAGAGAAGTGGAGACGAGTAAACTCAGATGCCTTTAAAATAAGAAAGTGATCTCTACTGGGAGACGCTGGTAGGAAGTTTTCCTGGAAAAGTTTCTAATAAACTGGACCATTCAGGCACATTCCTCACTGCTCATTAAAAAATGTAATACATAATTATTAACTTCATTTAGTATGATCTGTAAGTGGTTGCTTGAGGAAATGTGTTGCAATTTGTTGTATATACCTGGCTTGGAATATTATGAAACATACATTAAAAAAATAGATACATTTAAAATGCATACTTCCCTCTTTCTGGCTTCTGAATTCAGTATCAAACTGAAATTCAATGAGGGGCAAATTTCATTTAAATTTGGCAAAAGACAGCTTTGGTTCAGGCCAAAGGGAAAAATGTATAAACAAGTAATAAAATCAGACTTCCTGAAGTGTTGAGTTGTGAAACTTTTGATGTACAAAAATACTGGGTATTTATTGGGAGTTTCAGTGATGCCCTCTAAGTACTGTGTGAAGTACAAACAGGAGGCAGAAATGGAAATCTTATGGAAAACAGAAGGAAAAAACTCAAGTCCCCTTCATTTTTCCCTCTTTAAGGAATAACCAGCAAGCCAACCAGCCATGGGTTGTCTCAGCCATGCTTTGGTTCCAAAATACTTAGGGAAATATACTGGATAGAAAAAGCCATCATTTCAAGTCACAGTATTTCAGTGACAAAAGGTGACCACAGTGACACACAATCATGAACAACTGGCCTTTGATCCATCTCACATGTTGGGTTCAAAGGTACTTATTTTGTGATATGTACGTGGATACAAACTTTTGGGATGTCATTTGAGTTCAGATGGTTCTTCAGGGCCAAATGTTCTCTTTCTCCCTTTTTACTTTCTCATCCTTTATAATTTCCTTTCTGGACAAATACTTTATAAGCTATCATGTTTTCTCTCAAATTACTAAAATCAGAATTGAAAGCAAGGACAGTACTACCAAATCTATAGAAATGAAAACAGTATAACAGAGTACTATGAAAAACTGTAGGCTAATGCATTGGGTAACCTAGATGAAATGGATAAATTCCTAGAAATATACCAAGACTGAATAGAAATAGAAATAGAAAATAAGAATAGACTCATGGTTAGTTAGGAGATTGAATCAATAATCAAGAATCTCTCAACAAAGAAAAGATCTAGACTTGATGGTTTCATTAGTGAATTTTACTTAACACTTATGTAAAGAAGAACTAACACCAATCCCTCCTCAGTCTTTTCCAGAACTTGAGCAGAAGGGATGGATCCCTAACTCACTCTGTGAGGCTAGCATTGCCCTAATACCAAAGGCACACAAAGACAGTACAAGGAAAGAAAACGGAAGACCAATATATATTATAAATATTGATGTAAAAAATCCTCAACCAAATACTATAACACTTAATATGACAGCACATGAAAGCAATTATACACCAGGACAATGTGGAATCTATTTCTGGAATGTAAGGAAGATTCAACATACAAAAATAAATCAATGTAATATATAACATTAATAGAATGTAGAAAAAACACTGTAATATCATCTCAGTAGATACAGAAAAAGCACTTGACAAAATTCGATACCTTTTTTATGATTAAAAAAAGGCTCAGCAAATTAGGAATAGAAAGAGACTATCTCAACATAATACAGGTAATTTCTGAAAAACTCACAGCTAACGTTATATTTAATGTTGAAGGACTAAAAGCTTTTCCTCTAACATAAGGGAGAAAATAAAAACAGATGTCTCCTTTTATCACTTCTAGTTAAATGAGTATTGGAGGTACTAACCAGAATAATTAGTCAAGGAAAAGGAATAAATGACATTCAAACTGGAAAGGGAGAAGTAAAATTATCTCTGTTCACAGATGACATGATTTTCTATGTAGAAAAAACACACATGCAGCACACATAACTGTTAGAATGAATAAACAAATTCAGCAATGTAGCAGGATTCAAGATCAACAAAAAAAATCAGTTGCATTTTTATATTGATGAACAATCTGAACAATCAGAAAAGAAATGATGAATAATCTGAAAAGAAAATTAAGAAAACAATTCACTTATAAAGCATCAAAAAGAATAAACTACTTAGGAATCAACTTACTAAGGAGGTGAAAGACTTACATGCAGAAAACTATAAAACACTGTTGAAATAAATTAACGAAGACATAAATAAATGAATAGACATCCCATGTTCATGGATTAAAAGACATACTGTTATTAGAATGCCAGTACTACACAAAGAAATCTGCAGATTCAATTCCATACCTATGAAAAGCTCAACAATATTTTATTGGCAGAAATAGAAAAACCCATCCTAAAATTCATATGGAATCTCAAGAGATCCTCTAATAGCCAAAACAATCGTGTAAAAGAACAAAGTTGCAGAACTGACACTTAGTGATTTCAAAATTTACTATAAACCTATAATAATCAAAACAGTGCATAATCAAAACTTGCATAAAGGAAGACATATGACCAATGGAAAAGAATAGAGAACCCATAAATAAACTCTTGCTTATATGATCAAATAATTTTCAGCAAGAGTGCCAAGACCATTTAATGGGGGGAAAGGACTCTTTCCAACAGTAGTCTTGGGAAAACTGGATGTCTACATGTAAAAGAACAAAGTTGGATCCTTACCTTACATCATATAAAAAAAAAAACTGAAAATGGATCAAAGACCAAAAAGTGAAGTCTAAAACTATACCACTTTTAGAAGAAAACACTGGGAAAGCTTCATGACAAAGTATGTGGCAATGATTTCTTGGCTGTGATACCAGAGCACAGGCAACAAAGGAAAAGTAATAGATAAATGACACTTCATCAAAATTAACAACTTTGCATCAAAGGACATTGTCAACAGCTTAAAAAGACAACTCTCACAATGGGAGAGAATATTTGCAAATCACCTATCTTATGAGGATTTAATATCCATAATGTATACAAAACTCTTAAAACTCAACAACGAAAAAGCAAACAACTTAATTGAAAAAAATGGGTACAAACATGAATAGACATTTCTTCAAAGAAGCCATACAAATGGCCAATAGGTACATAAAAGGATCCTCAACATCACTAATTATTAAGGAAGTGCATATTAAACCCATAATCAGATACCATTTCACACCCATTTAACATGGTTATTATAAAACAAAACAAAACAAAAAACAGAAAACGTGGATGGATGGCATGGATGTGAGGAAATGGAAACCTTTGTACATTTTTGGCAGGAAGGTAAAACTATAGAAATAGTATGTAGAAACAACCACTGTAGAAATGGTATAGCAGTTCCTCAAAAAATTAAACATGGAAATGTCATTTGACCCAGCAATTCCATCCTGGATATATACACAAAAGAATTGCCAGAAGATACTCAAATATTTGCACACCAATTTTCATAACAGTATTATTCATAATAGCCTTAAAATGGAAACTACCCTAATGTCTATCAACAGATAAATGGATAAACAAAATGTATTGTATCCCTACAATAAAACATTACTGATCCTTAAAAAGAAAGTGAATTCTGATACATGCTACAATACAAATAAACCTTGAAGAAACTGCACGAAGTAAAATAAGCCAGACACAAAAGGACAAACACTGTATGATTCCACTTATAGGAGATACCTAAAGTAGTCAAATTCATAGAGACAGAAAGTATAATGAAGGCTACCAGGGGCTGGAAGGAGGGGAGATTGGGGAGTTATTGTTTAATGGATACAGAGTTTCAGTATGGAATGATGCAAAATTCCAGAGATGGATAGTGGTGATGGTTGCACAATAATGTGAATATACCTAATGTCAATGAACTGTGCAGCATTTAAAAATGGCTAATATAGTAAATTTTATATTACCTATATTTTACTATGTTTTAAAGCCTAAAAAAGCAAATGAAGGGTAAATTGGAGATCATATTCTGACAAAGGAGTCGCCAGTAACATAGGTAGATAGGCACACACTCATCTAAATGTGGTAACATAAAATTGCACATGCCCACCCCTCAAAATTTTATGCACATAGGGTAACAACAAGGAATGCAAGAATTGTGGGAAATGGAAAGGAAAGGGGAGGAAATTGGGAAGGAATCCTCAGGGAAAGTACAGCTAGAAAATCAGTTTGGGACCAGCTTTTGACAAGCCTTGAATGTCTCACTAAGAATTTTGGATTTCATCCTTAAGGCAATGAAAAGTTACCAGCTCTTTCAGCAAAAGAATGGCTTGACCAGACAAATGTCAGGAATAAAAAACTCTTATGAAAACATGGGGCAAGGGGCTAAACTGAATTCAGGAAACCAATTATGCAGAGAGGGAAAGGGAAATATAAATTTATGAGTGGGCAATTAAATGTATGTATGGAAATTGATTTTCTCAAAATAACTAGTGAGTTAAATCTTTCCTTTCTGGTATTTTTTTTTAACCTAGAAGAGAAAATACCCACAAGTCTGAGGTTTGGGCTTTAAGCATAATCTCCATTCTTCCTAGCCATCACAGGGGCATGGCCATTTCTAATGTTAAGATATGACTAACAAGGCTATGATTTCACTCCTCTGAACAGAGGAGATCAAGAAAGACAACAAATACACCTGCTCTTACCCCAAATGAAAGATATTCTTACGATAGTCTTTTATGTCATGCCAACAAATTAAAAAGAAGAAAAAATGAAAATATATAAACATATATATATATATATATATATAAGATTTAAAAATATGTCATTAAATCCTTTTGCAAAATATAATCTTGGATCCATGATAATTAGATTTAAATGGAAAACAAGACACTCAAGAAAAGATCAGGCTTAAGGCTCCTGAATATTCTGACTCTTTTCTGATATTTTTATTTTCACTTGTTGAGACCACAGGTTGTTTCTTAATAGTTGCTTATCCCCAATTTCCCCTTATTCAATCTGTGCTTTTCTTGACACAATGGCCTAACACTATGTTAGAGGGTTACAGCATCATGAAGACACTGATTGGGTCTATGATGTCAGAAGTATTCTCTTGCCACTGAAGGCAGATTGGAATTACAGCTGGGCTCAGAGCATGTCTCCCGTGGCCCTTTCCTAACTCATGTTAGCAGAGAGGAATGGCTCCTTGCCACATTTCCATACATCTGCATAGGAGCTTGGCAGCACCTATTACCTATCCCAAGATCTTGGCCAATTCTTACCACAGACAAGTGATAATGTATTTGGTTTTGAGAGGATGTGTACTGCTGCTCTGCCCATGAGGAACCAGACCATCATTAAACCCCTAATGTTTCCAGCCTCCATGAAGTCACATCATCAGGCCACTGTTTTATCACATGTATCCTTTCTTCCTAAGTTATTTTCATGTCATTTTTGTGACATGAAACAAACCTATGGGAGAAATAAAATCAGAAGACTTGTTGCTCTTAGAGAAGTTTCTGATGGTGGTAATAGTCTCCATCTCGATAGAGGTGTGGGTTACACAGTTGTTTGCATTTATCAGAATTCAGCAAAATACACTAAGGATTCCATTCCACTGCACTGAATTTCAAATTTATCTCAAAAGAAATATCAAAATCTACTTAATGATATGCTTGCTAAAGTGTTTAATGAAAAATATCCGAATGTCTGCATAAAGCAATTTACTTTGAAATATGTAAACAAATGCTATGGGTTAATGAAAGAATAGAGGTAGTAATAAATGGATAGATACATGAGAAAGCAATATAACAAAATAATATTTGTAGAATTTAGGTGGTAGGTGTATAGGTATTTACTATAAAATATATTCAAATTGTCTGTATCTAAAAATGTTGGAGAAGAAGATATTTTCACTCATTTTACTTTTCAACAAATAGAGGGGTGCTTGGGTGGCTCAGCTGGTTAACTGGCCGACTCTTGATCTCAGCTCAGGTCATGATCTCATGGGTGAGTTCAAGCCCTGCATGGGGCTCTGTGCTGTCAGTGTAGAGCCTGCTTGGGATTCTTTCTCTCTCTCTGTCCCTCCCCTGCTCATGCATACTCTCTCTCTCAGAATAAATAAACTTAAAAAAATAGAGATTCATTTGTGTTAATAACCATTCTCTTTTTATAACACCAATGCTTCTGGAAAAGTTAAGAGCTTTAACTTTGTTTTGTCTACTAATAAGCAGGACAGTTTAGAATAGAACCAGAAGTTTAATTGTTGTTGTTGATAGTGGTGGTGGTGGTGGGAAAGATGGTGGTGGCAGTGTTGACCTTGGTGGTGAATCATTGTGTTTAGATGACGTGGATCTTTGGGCAAGGTCAAAAAAGTGTAAGTCAGTACTAGAAATCTGAGAACTCATAAAGCAAGATGGAAAAATTCCCCAAATCAATTTCACCCATGTAAAAATTTGCCTTAGGTTGGTCCTACTCATGGAAAAGGAGAGTGAGGGACTCAATGAAGGTTTGTGAATGAAAGAATTAATGCACTGATTCAAAGTTTCAAGAAAAAATTAGTAGAAATTCAATAAACATTTTCCATTGAAGAGTGGATAGGTTAATGAATGACAAATGGATGTTAGGAGTTAATGAAAACAGGAAATATCCACTGAAACACTGGGATTTTAGAAGAAAGCCTATACATTTATAACCAATTCTCTTCTAGTATCATAGAAAAGACTATCTCATTTGTCCAGTTACACCTGCCACTGGTGCCCTTAAGAAGTGCAAACACTAATGCCTCTAGGAAGGTGTCTAGTTAACTTGGATGGGCAGTGGGCCTGTGGAAGACAAGGGCCAAACATGACCCTCAGAACTGAAAGTCTGTTCCCCGACACAGAACACAATGCTGTTACCATCGTGGGCCCTCCAGGTCTCACCCTCAGTGGGAAATGCTTGTTTTGTAACTTTTTCCTCACATCTCCAAGTTCTCTTTCTTCATTTGTTGACTGTCTCCATGAAATGAATCCTCATCTCAGTTGTCTTTTTAAAGCATTAATTTAGAAAATGGTCTCAACTCTTTGCCTTCTAAAAATGTGCCCAAGCTCTCACACTCTTAGCAACTGGGTCCTTACCATCCACTCTATGCTAACTCTTTAGAACTTGATGACTGGGCCCACTTCTCCACCTACACTTTCTCACTGTTGTCTAAGTCTGTGTCATCCAACTCAGCAGCCATAAACCACAGGGAGCCACTGAGAACTTGAAATGGGGTTCATTTGAATTGAGATGTGTTGTGAGTGTAAAATACATGCTGGACCTCAAAGGCAGTGTGAAATCAAGAATGTAAAATGTAATTTTTTATACTGATTACATGTTAAATCATTCCTGTGATATGTTGGATTAAATGAAAAAAAATTAATTTATTTTGAGAGAGACAGAGTGAATGGGGGAGAGACAGAGAGAGAGGGAGAGAGAGAATCCCAAGCAGGCTCCAAACTGTCAGCACAGAGCCTAGTATGGGCTCAAATTCACAAACCATGAGATCACGACCTGAGCCAAAACCAAGAATTGGACACTCAACTGACTGAGCCACCCAGGTGCCCCTAAATGAAATTTATTTTAAACCTAACTTTACCTGTGTCTTTTTGATGTGGTTATGAGGAAATTTAAAATCACATGTTGGGCTCACATATTGAACAATATGATGTACCAAAGGTCTTTTCTCAGCCATTTTCTTTCTTGGTCTTCCTGCAGGATCTGACACTCTTAATGGCTCTCCAGTACCCTCCTGCCTTCCTTGAAATTCTGTCTCTGTTTTCTTGTTTGCTGCAAAGACCTACTCCTGTCTCCTTTCTTACCTTCTTGTCATCCCTTAAATCACAGCTGCTAGGAAATGGCAGTGGGAACCATACAGCAGGCAGTATCTCTCCAGAGCTGAAACGCTTGAATATTGTGTTGTATTACTAGTCATGTTGGAAGTAACCCACACCAAAGGAAAAGAGAAAGAAACCTTGTTACAGGTAAATTATCTAAGTTGCAAAAAAGACAGGTAATAGCAAGAAGTGGAAGAAAACATAGAATGGGGTTTCTGTATTTCATATATACCCCCATGTTCCCTGCACAGAGAGTACCATGGGCTCATCCATCTTGGTGAAATGTTCTTCTATTTCCACTTTCCAATGGTCCACAATGCTATCTCTTCTACCAAAGCCTTTCCTTTTTCCTCCACACCAAGTGTGGAAGATCCTGCTCCACATGTCAATGACTGAAGGGTACATTTTCTTTCACTTTAAAGACATTTGTGTGTGTGTGTGTGTGGGTGTGTGTTACTTAGCTTATGAAATTGAAAGTTCTTGGAGAGCAAGAGCCAAATCTTATCACCAGCCTCCAGGAGATGAGTAATCAAGAAGCTAGTGACCAAGAACCTCCCAGGCAGAAAGAGAAGAGAGAACAGCAAATTAATGTTATTCACATCATTTGCCCTCTCCATATTGATTCCCTCTCTCTTGCTCCCTTCCTCTAAATACACACATAACCCCCACATATGTATCTACATCTGTCTATATAGATAAATAGATTGATAGATAGATAGATACTGATAGGTATCTCAAGACCAGGACTAGGATGATATAGATGAGACATCTAAGGGCCAAAATTTAAGGCAGTATCCTCAGGGCATACAAAGGGATCTAGTCCCAGCCTTATCCCTATGTATCTATATCTGTGTATCTCTCTTTGTCTCTTTCTGGTGTACCATTTACTGGATATATACACTCCTATGCAAATTACTTCGCCTCTCTACGTCATTGGAGAAGTAATAGTACCTAACTCACAGTGTTGTTGTTCGGATTCAATGAATTATTGTACATAACATACAAAAAAACATTGCTGAACATATGTTCTCAATACATTTCACTATTATTAATAATCATTATTACAATAACATCAAATTTGATTTACTTAAACTAGCCAAGTTTTAAGTTGAAGCACCTGGAGTTAGGTGGCCCAAAATTAGTCTAGAAAATAGAGTGTGTTTATGCCACTTCTGTCCTTGCAGCAGTGAAAATTGGATTATACACTCTTTGAATACAGAACAAAACAAACTTAGTTCAAAAATAAAGTGTTTTATTTTGAAAATGGTAAAATCAAACTGGAAAAGTCTAATTAGTCCCATCTGCACTTATTCCCCTCTATTATTTATAATATAGGCCATAGACTTTTTTCTTTAACAGTGATCAAATATTACAGGACCTCACAAGAGCTTAAGTGCTGAACTTTAATTTTAAGTCTGGTATTTTTTTCATGAGTATGGGAAGAATTGGGCAGAGAAATGCACTTTCAGCTGTGTGGAGGGCAATGAGGTCTGCTGACTTTATTTTCACTATTAAAACTTGTATAAAAATAACATTATTATGGCACAGTGAAACCCCCTACAATATGTCGAAATGACTAAGAAAAGAAAATAGAAGGAGGAAAACTTTAAGTGGGCTTGATTTTGAAAGCCAAATATTTTTAGAAAAATGTAATGAAACCTGCTTATGACTTTCTTACTTTCAACATTTCCCTACATCAGATGTTTATCTTTCAAAGGCCTGGTTTAGAACACACACACACACACACACACACACACACACACACACACACATGCAGTAATGCTTTTTAACATTCCCTTTCCTGGTCTTGGGGAGGATATTATAAGGGATATGCCCTAACATTAAAACAAACAAATAAACTACCAATGGGAAAAATAGCACCTCATTTCTTAAAGGACTTAACCTGACCAAAATTGGGCTTCCCTGGGGTCTGCTTTGCCCTGTTAGACCTGTTCCAGCAGGAAATGGCACGTACAGGAACTTCAAAGTATTGCAGCACTTACTCTTTGGATTGCTGTTGTTGGGACCTAAAGAAAAACTGTTTAGGAAATGAAATTCCCCGTAGCCCCATTGTAGCCAGACTCCTGGAACATTCTCCATAAACCAGCAAAGGTTCCTTGGGCAAAGGTGCTATGCCTTGCCTGATAGCTCTGATTCTAGATACTCCCAAGTGCTGAGCTTCCCTAGATCATGAATGAGCACCTACAGGCAGAGTTATCTACTAAGGCTTAAAAATATATTGAAATACAAATTAGTGAAAGCCAAGGCACTCAAAGAGAGGTGTGCACCCTTAAGTAACAAAAACACCCACCAATTAATACCGGCTCATTTCAGACAATGAGCTGAAAGAACGCCTGGCGCTTGGCAGTAGGGTGTTACAGCAACAGTGGTAAGAAAGCCAGGAAATATATAATTAACGTTCACCACTTTCCCAAATACTCAACTCCAGTTTTCCTGTAAGCTATGTCCCAGGTAATCAGCAGATGGCGCTGTTCCCTGAGGCTCAGAGTTTGTCAAGAGTAGCCAGTTTCTTAATACTGGATTGTGTTTCACAAGGCATATAGGTAGAGTGTAAGAAGCAATAAGTCACCTTTCCTAAATGCTGGAAACCCCAGATTTATTTGCCATTAAGAACTGGCCAGGCAGTTTTGTTAACTGAAAAAGGAGAAGTCCTGATAAATCTATGCTATGAAAAGCTTAACACTTGTCTGTGTTTAAATTGGCTTTCTCTTTTGACCTATGTTTTTAATATGGTTTCCAAATATACATTTGCTTTTCAGCCATTTGGTGCTTTCATACAGCTCTGTGCTACTACCGGTGATAAGGCAAACCAAACTTGGTTTCCAGGGGAGGTCTGAGGTGAATAGACTTTTGATGTCACACACATGTGGAAGATGACTTTTGATTCAGTACTGACACTTGTTGCTAATTCAAGAATATAGCTTTGAAAGTTTTTAACCACCTATTCCAGAATGGGAAGCAGTGTTTCCCATCAGAAACACCTGAGAAAGTATCTTAAAGTGACAGATTTCCAAGATTTACCTCAAATCTGTTGCATCCAAAAATTTGGGGGTATGAATCTGGAACTTGTATTTTTTAATCTCCTCATGTAGACTCTGATACTGCTGATCCATTACTTGACAGGAAGAACTTCTAAGCAATATAACCAAGTTCCAACAACTTAATGAAGAATATTATGATATTAAAAAAGAAAAAAAAGCTGGCAGGAAGCACGAGTAACTTAGCTCTCAGAAACTCAAAGGACACTATCATTCCTCAGACTACCTCTTGAAAACTTGCTTTTATGAGTATGAATGTTTATAACAAAAGCCATTTATCTAAATAAACTCAAGGAAATTGAGTTTCATTAGAAAAATCTGTCAGTTAAAAACCATAATGCTGAATCATTCTTTCCTATGATGTTATTGAACTTTCCATTCAATATCTATTAACCACGTACTACACAACAGGCACTCTAACAATGAGACCAAGTCCTCATCCTCAAAAAGGGTACCTAGTACAGATTAGACAGTAAAACATAAGCAACATTATAAACAAGAAATTATAATATAGACCATATGTAACTGAATGTGTGGAAGAAACATAGAAAGAGTTTTAAGAGATAAAAAACAGTGATGCATTCTGACATGGGGCAATTTTGGTTTCCTCCTTAGCAGAAAGAAGTAACATGTTTTTAATACGAAATTATGAGTAGGAAGTCATTTGCTAAAACACAAAACAAACCCCCAAAGCTGCCAGTTATTTTGAATGGGTACCATTTCTGGAAAAATCCATCAAAAAAAGCTCTTGGACCACTAGGAACTTTAGGTAAGCCCCTCTCAGTGGTGTGGCCAGCTTCACCATTCTCTCTGGCTCTCCAGCCCCTTACGTACTGCCATGTACTTTCCTAAGAAGAGGAAATGGGCCAAAACTCAGGACACCCTGGGTTCTCTGTACACTGCTGGTTTTGTAAGGACCTGAAGCTCTGCTTGGTGGTCCTCTTTCAGTTTAGGAGGAACCATAGTGATAAGACACAAAATGATAAGCGATAAGATTTAACAAAAAAGGTCTTGCACATGTACTGGCAGTTGCTGCAATGCACTAAGTTAGGAAGAAAAAATGCACTCCATTTTTTTCCAGGGTCTTATCTACCTCTGATGTCTTTATAATTCTATATCCTTTATACTTTTATGTATTACATTTTCCCCCTTTAAAAAAAAAAACAAGTTCAGGATGTTATAGCCTAGAGTTTCTTGAAGGACTTGTTTTTCTAGATTATGAAATGCTGAAGACGAAGCTTTATTTGGGTTGCCACTCCAACAATCAGTGGAAAATACTCTCTACAGAGAATATCAAACTCTAGTTGGCAAGGCTGTTTCCAGTAGAGGTATGGGATACAATTTTTTTAAATGTTTGTTTGTTTATTTTAATGTTTATTTATTTTTGAGACAGAGAGAGACAGAGCATGAACAGGGGAGGGTCAGAGAAAGAGGGAGACACAGAATCTGAAGCAGGCTCCAGGTTTCTAGCTGTCAGCACAGAGCCCAATGCTGGGCTCGAACTCACGGACCATTAGATCATGACCTGAGCCGAAGTCGGAAGCTCAACTGACTGAGCCACCCAGGTGCCCCGATGTTTATTTATTTTTGAGAGAAAGAGAGACAGAGCACAAGCAAGGGAGGGGCAGAGAGAAACAGAGACACAGAATCTGAAGTAGTCTCGGGCTCTGAACTGTCAGCACAGAGCCTGATGCAGGGCTCAAACCTACGAACTGCAAGATGATGACCTGAGCCGAAGTCAGACACTTAACCCACTGAGCCATCCAGGCACCCCTGAGATACAATTTTTGAAACCACTATATATATACACAAGGATTGTATAATTCATAGAGGATGGTTTGTCACTACAGGTGTGTTAGGGTGGGAGGTTACATACAAGCAAGGCAGTGGAGAGGACAGAATGACGTGGTACTGGATTTGAGTTAGAGACATCTGTATCTCTCTCTCTCTCTCTCTCTCTCTCTCTCTCTCTCTCTCTCTCTCTTTCTCTCTCTCTTCAGTTTTCAACTTGTTTTATTAGGTTTGTTCCAAGGGTGAAATCAGTAGTAATAAGGATCATAAAACAATCAAAATTTATTTTGATTGGCTCACAAGTCTAATCAGTAAAACCTAAACAATGGAAAATGTTAACACTAGTTGCAAAGAAAGTACTCCCAGAGTTTCACTGACATGGTAGCAAGCAGAAATAATATAAATGCAACAGGTGTGAACATTTATAACAGTACGTG
The DNA here is from genome assembly GCF_027475565.1 of Acinonyx jubatus. Lineage (NCBI taxonomy): Eukaryota > Metazoa > Chordata > Mammalia > Carnivora > Felidae > Acinonyx > Acinonyx jubatus. The sequence continues at coordinate 32,664,534 of NC_069388.1, read as the reverse complement.
TAACCTGCTCATTTCTAGACAATTCTGGCATCTTCTTGCAAACCCTTTAAATATCATTGCTAATGTCTTTGACATGTCTGAGCTTACATTTAGTTTAATATAGATAGACAATATGGACGTATATAAATTTTTTACGTATGTATATATACATGAATTAATACACACACAAATACTTTCTTGAATTGTCAGCTGAGATAACCTAGAAACAGTCACACCTCAGAAGCAACAAGGACATCCAGCACCCAAATGTTAGTTTCCAATGCTATTCTCCAAAGGAACCAGGGATCCCTGGAGAAATGGCTGATTATATGGCAACAGCAGGAAATATACAAAATGAGCCTGGAGCATCTCTTAGTACTGGAAAGTAAGGAAGTGTTAAAATAAACAAGAAAAAAAAAAAAAGATGGGAAATGCCAAAGGGGCACAAACATCATCTGAAAAAGTCCTCAATAGCCAGTAGTGGAAAAATTTGAGCAAAACCAAAACAAAATGGTATCAAATTATAAGACAAAATACAAAATAAATATGCATGTATTCATACTGATTTGAATGAATGAATTAATGAATAAATAAATAAATAAATAAATAAAGAGACTAGACAAATCTTTGTGCAAAGGAATTCCAAATAACTGATTCAGATAATCTGCCATCAAGGATGCCAATAATAATGTTGTTCAATGTATAAATAAAGGCCATTGAATCAAATGTAGAAGCATAATTACCATATGGTGTATGATGGTAGGCTTAAATATTGGCATCATGGATACCATACATAGTGTGTGTGTATATATAAAAGGTTATATTCATTTTTGTACAAACTATAGTATTGTATAGTATATAGTTATTATGCTATATAGCTAATATATAGTATAGTATAGTATACTAGCATACATATATACTACAACTGTGTGTGTGGCACTATGTACTATGTATATAGAGAGAAACAGAGAAAGACAGAGAGAGAGGGAGAGACAGAGAGAGAGGGAGAGACAGAGAGAGAGGGAGAGAGAATAGTAATGTATATGCCCTACGTGTCTAAGTTTCAAAACACTTAAAGCAGTAGATCTAATACATTTTCATTGAATGGAATTGAGTATTTATGGGAAAAAATTAACTCTAGGAATGTAACAATAAAATGAAGAGCAAAGAACAATCTTAAAATCTATTGGAAATTAGGAAGTTTAAACAATCAATTCTGAAACATATCTGGTACAAAAAACTCAATAACTTGAGAAAAAAATTTCAGATTGTAAAAATAAGAGAACAATACATGGCACGAGGAAAAAATAGTGCAAAAGGAGACTAGAAACTGGTGAATAGATACAATGAAATATTTTTTGCACTAAAAAGTACATATACATGCTACAAAATGAATGAACATTAAAAACATTATGCTGAGTGAAAGAAAACCACATATTGAAGGACTCCATTTCTATATAGAATGTCCAAAATAGAAAAATCTGTAGAGAGAGGAAGTAAATAGCTACAAAGGTCTCCAAAGATGTAGGTGGGATGGGGGATTTCAGGCAGGCAGGAATGACCAATAAACGCTACGGAGTTTCTTTTTGGAAGTGATAAACATATTCTAAAATTTATGGTGGTTATGGTTGCACAACTCTGTGAAAATACTAAAAACCATTGAATTATACACCCCAAATGGGTGAATTGCATGGTATGTGAATTATACATCATGCCATTTACAAATTAAAAATTAAAAAAAATATTTGCAAGATAGCTCAGATCCTTATTTTAAAAGATCATGAATGTTAGAAAAGGCCTTTCACTTTAGAAACAGAGGAGAGAGGGGTGTCATATGCAGATGTAAATTTTAGAAAGATCATTTTGGCAGTAGTGTATCATATGATGTAGAAGCGGAATAATAAGACGGTATTAATATAATGAAACCAAATGTAACCAGGACTGCAATGGTTGGAGCAGAAAAGTGAGAGTGACATAGTGGGTACTAGGAAGTAAAACTGAGAAGAGTCTTATTGGGTGTGGAAAATAAGACAGACAGAGAGAAGGAGTGGGGAGGGAGAGACAGAGAAAGAGAAATTGATTTAAAGAGGCAAGTTTGAGTGCTGAATGGTAATTTTATAGTCCAATGGTATAGACAGATGGTATAAAGAATGGGAGTGGAAAAACATAAGAAGTTGATAGATTCTGCTTTGAATAAACTGAATTTATCAGGATGGGAGGTGGAAATGAAAAAATGTAAAAAATTGATAAGCTTTGGATAAACTGTAATTTTTAAATTGGGATGGAGGATAAAAAATGTAAGAAATTCATATATTCAGCTTTGGATAAATATAAGAATAATTTGGATAAATATAAGAAGGATAGGTTTACTTTGAATAAATTAAGTTTTGAATAACTTGAGTTTGGAGTATTATGAATATATCCATGCCACAATGTCCAAGCACCTATGGAAACTGGCTCCATACAAGTGAAGGAAGGTAAAAAACAAAACAAAACAAAACACTAAAGACTATAGAAAAACTAAAAGAGACTGAAAACTTCCAGAATATCTCTCTATTTGAGGTTGTTGTAGATGGGGCCAAAAAACGTAGTAACAAAGAAAGTATAAGAGAAGAAGAAAATATTGATTATAGAAGCCAAAGAAGTGAGATTCAAAAAAACAAGTAGAGGTCATCAGCACAGTCAAGAGCAATGTTCTATAAAGCTGCTGGTGAACTCTGTGATAGCAAATCCAATAGTAGTCTGTAGATAAAGACAGAACTTCAAGGAATAATAGGAAAGAAGTGTGAGTGTTGTTTGCTCTTTAATAGAAGCACACAAAGAACAAAGCAAAGGGAATGTAACATATAATGCAAGAAAGACTGTTTAGTAGCAAATTGATTCAGTACTGGCATATTCTAGCTGTGGGGCCAAAGGAAAACAGGGTTAGGGCTGCAGTTTTTTCAATCATCTCTATCTTTCCTCATTTTGCTACCATGGATTTTCATCCATAAATTGTATCCAAATCCCCCTTTGTATCAATGTGTACCATCCTCTCTCTGTATGTGTTACAGAAATTCCTTTCATAATTCCAATTGTTCATTTAACTACACTAATGAGGGCATTGAAGCTGCAAAGTATTCAATTATTCACTCAAAAGTTTTTACCTGGCAGCTTTGGTATGTATGGTAAACTCAGCACTAGCTACTAGGGTTATGATGAGCAAAAGCTGACGTAGACTCTTCATCATGTAACTAGCAATCTAATACTGATTATAAGAATTAATCAACTAATCATAAAAATAAAGATAAAGTTACTATGGTAAGTACCACTTCTAATATACTAGACTATGGTGATTATTTTTTCTTTATTATACCTTTATCCAATGGTACAGTACTTACATTTCTTAGTTCTTCATAGCTTTCAGAGAATGATGCTGAACATCACTGAATTCTCATGTTACTCAGGTACCACTCAGAAACCTTGCATGATTTATCCAACATCACACAACTGCAAAGTTTGAAAGCCTGGCCTCAATGCAGGTGATCTGCTTTATAGAATTTTATCATCTTACCTTTGTATGTCTCTGAATATTAAAGAGACATCTGTGTGATCTATATGAGGCCTTGTAGAGGAGTATAAAGCAGGAAAAATGTGATATACACAGGGAAGGAATTTCTCATGTTTTCTTGGCATGGAAACTTTCCTGGAATGTTCTTTGGAAATGCATTATTAAAATGCACACTGCTTATGGAAAGTATTTAAACAATACATTCAGATCCTTAAGCCACAGGTTTTAGTTGAAGAGTGAAATCACAAAAATAAAGAACAAACGAAAGCCTAAATCATTTTTCTTTGGAAAATGTTTACAGGCATTTCTAAGTCTTGTCAGCATGACAGTTGCAGTTCATGGACTTAATGGATGGAGGACATGATAAAAACTAGGGAGGTCAAAACATACAGTGAGTAGCAGATGTTGGATTAGGCTTAAAGAACTCATGTAGGGGTTGAAATTCAGCTCAGTAGAGATGGGTTTAAGTTCTTAGGGACAAAGTGATGCAAAAAGTCAGGCTCACACATGGAAGCTTGTCAACAAAGCCCAGAAAATACCTGTACCGCTGGTATCACACTCAGGAAAAGATACTGAAGAATGTCAATCAACGTCTAGTGCTTCCATGATTTCAACAGTGATATCTATGCAGATGACTCTCCATCTTTGTCTCCAGCCACCATCTAGCTCTTCATCGCAAGATGCCCTACCTCAAACTCAACTGGACTCACCATTTTCTCTCTCAAGCCTATTACTATCCAAGTTCCTTAAGTTAGTTCCCACATCATTCAAGTGTGAAGCCTTAGCTCTTTGACTCCTTGTAAGCCACATTCAATTGCCAGATCCTCTTGATCCTACGTCTATCTTTAAAAAAAATTTTTTTTTAACATTTAGTCATTATTGAGAGACAGAGAGAGCCAGAGCATGAGCATGGGAGGGGCAGAGACAGGGGGAGACACAGAATCCAAAGCAGGCTCCAGGCTCCGAGCTGTCAGCACAGAGCCCGACATGGGGCTTGAACCCACAAGCAGTGAGATCATGACCCGAGCCAAAGTCAGACACCCAACTGACTGAGCCACCCAGGTGTCCCGATCCTACGTCTATCTTAACTCTGAGATGCACAACCTCCTTTCTATAAGCATGGTTGTTATCTTGGTTGGGGCCATATCACTTCTCACCTATTGATGTGATGGCCTCTTAGTTAACCTTTCTCTATTATCTTTCCTTCCTAATTCGCTTTAAAACCTATTGTGAATGTACTCTTGATAAATGGTTATAATTATTCAGAGACCCCCCCAAAAAAACCCTCAAAATTAACCCCTACTCCACATAAAATATATAAAATAAAATAAATATACAATATAAAATAAAATCCAAACTAGCAGCTTGGGATTCAATAATATCCATCCTTTGGCCTCAGTAATGTTTCCAAAATTATCCCCTAACCTTTCTCCAGACTCTGCACCCGATCTTGCCTATCTGCTATTTGATATGTTAAGTTCTACTTTTTCTTGTCAAGGTACCTTTCTGGATGGTTATTACCTCTATTTGGAATGTCTGCCATCCAATGACTATCTCTATGCCAAAACACTACCTATTTTCAATTCTATTTTATAAAGCCTTCCAAGGCATTGAAGTTAAGCCAAATGGACTCTTTCTTTCCCCAAACTCCCATAGCCTTTTATTTCTTTAAAAAAAAATTATTTTGGTGGGTGCCTGGGTGGCTCAGTTGGTTAAGTGTCTGACTTCAGCTCAGGTCATGATCTTGTAGTTCATGGGTTCGAGCCTCATGTTGGGCTCTGTGCTGACAGCTCAGAGACTGGAGCCTCCTTCAGATTCATGTCTCCCTCTCTCTCTGCCCCTCCCCAGCTTTTGCTGTCTGTCTGTCTCTCTCTCTCTCTCTCTCAAAAACAAATAATAAAACATCAAAAAAAATGATTTTGGTATGTGTCTTAAGTTCCTCTCCTGAATTTTACCATTCTCAAGGGTATGATTGGTTCTTACCCATTCAGAAAGATCCAAACCACTATTTCAGTGTATGAAAGACAAGGCCACTGGTATTTCTGAACAAGTGAATATTTTACAGATTCAAACACCAAGTTCTGTAGGAGCTACACAGCATGCCCAAGGTCACACAGCTGTGAGAGGAGGGCCTCACTTCCAAGTCCCCTGACTTCTCCCTTGTGACTTTTGCCTTACAACAGCTGCCTCAAGTTGACCCACAGGTCTCAGCATATCCCATGGGTATTTTTTTTTTTACCTTTTAATCAATCCATATATACGCTTTCTCCCAGACATTGGTGAAAAACCAAATACGTGCACTTTTTCTGTTTCATATAATGATGTTTTCTGCCCTCTAGGATCTCAGTTCCACTGAGCACAACAGTACTGCTGTGTTTTCCTTGGATGCCAACATGAAATTTAGCTGAACTCCTCCTAACCCCTTGCATCTTGGACTTTGGGCTGCAAGTCGCTTGGGTTTCCCAGTTGCCTCACAAGTACTTTCTGGTTTCAACCCGGTTGGAAATATTGAGACAAGAGTCTCTCTCAGAGTGTAGTGTTTGATCACTTTTACTTTTTTGAGTTGGAGGGAAGCAAAGCCTTTAAAAACAAATAAACAACAGTTAATCAAGCTTTTGATCCTCCTCAAAAGTTTGAACTCCATTCCAGTTTGAGGCAAAAATTTAGGTCAGCTCTCATTTTATTTATTTGTTTCGAATTTTTCAAGGAAGCCCTTCACCTAGGACGCCCCAGGGCACAAACACAGTAACACACACAAGCACACATACTCACATACAATAACCATGTTATTTAAAATTCATCCACCTCTCCATAGAAGCACTGCAATTTCCAAACAGTTAAAAGTAACAATAACAATAATAACAAAGCAACTCCAAAACCAACAGCATTTTATCAGCTCATCTTTCACTGGAACTTGCCCCAGTTGCTTTTGTGGTGTGATTTAAGTGATGATCCAGAAAGGTTCCCCTATCCTCAAATATCCCCAAAGTCATCCTATCATCTGATGTGAAACCCCCAACATTAGAAATGTAGCCCTTTGAATGGTAACATTAATCTCAAAAAATCCTTTAATGTCCTAGGAGAGGTATTATTAAGCCATTGACACCTCATTGTGAATTAGTTTATAGGAGATTAAGGAGTGAGTCATACTTAAGATCTTGAAGGAACTCCCTACAAAGACACTTGCTCACTACCGCCCAAACCTTTTCTTCTACAAGCCTGTATGTTCTACATTTATTCAGTGCTGTTTGCTTACCCAAACTGCCAACCCCTGAAACTACCTAGAATTTGTTTAACAATTTAAGGCTTCACTTGAAGTTCACTTTTTGCATAAGTACTAGGATGGAATGTCTACCGTGTATCAGATCTTTACACTGCATTGTTTGTTTGCTTTTTTGGTGACTGTACAGGGGTGAGTGTGGGATAAATATATACCATATATCCTATCTGCCTAATTAACAAAGAGTTCTGTGACTTCCTCGAGGGTAAGGGCTGTGTCACATGCATCTTTACATATCTAATGGCCGATAGGAGTTCCTGAATGGGGGACCCTTATTTCTTGTATCTGCTTCAGTTCGGGCCACAATTAAAGCAGAATGGGGTGGTATTCTGGAGCTATTATCTGAGGTGCCAGTGAAACAACCAAGTGGAGGTAAGCATCAGTAAGATGCTGAAGGTCAATACATAGGTTTCTCCTGAGCCACATTTGGAAATAAATGAGTGAATTATATCAAAGCTCTGAAAAAGGTAGATGAGTATATGATTGAGGGCATAGGATGAATGATAAGCAATCCAGAGCAAAAAAGTAACTTTCTTCAACAGATACAACAGAGATCAAACTACGCAGAAGCAGACAGGTGAGTGGGTGGAAAGGGTCAGAAATTTAATGGTAGACTACATCAAGTTTCTCATAAAAAGGCTGCAAGGTTACATGATTAGAATGCAGTATAATATACGTGTAAGGGCCAAAAGAATAAAAGTAAAGTTTTGGGAATAGCTTCCAAAGGGAAAGGAAAGCTATTCACAGAGAAACAAATTATTGGTATTCAGTGTTGAGGGCTGCACTTCGCTGGGCACACACACATTTGCAGCAGCACTACAAAGCTGTATTAAAGGGTAACAAGTAATATTTGCCATGGTAATTAATTTGTCCTGTTCCAACTCGATTTTGTGTGTAAGAGGTAAGAATACTAAATTCACTGACTTCTTTTCATTAAACAGAACCACAAGTCTTCTAAATAAACTGTCATTTATCTCTCCATATAAAATGTATATTTAAGACATCTTAAGGGATCTATAGATTTCCTCTCCACCCTATCCTCAATAGTAAGGCAGGAGACAATATGATGCTGCATAAAGAAATAAGAAATTGGGAATTCAAAGACTTGTGCCATGGTACCTGAGAATGGAGATCCAGTTGACTCTTAAATAACATGGGTTTGAACCGCACGGGTCTACTTTCACATAGATTTTTTTCGGTAAATAGAGCATAGCACTATAAAGATCTTCTCTCTTCCTTATGATTTTCTTAGTAATTCTCTTTTCTCTAGCTTACTGTATTGTAAAAATACAGTGTATAATACATATAGCATACAAAATATGTATTAATCCACTATATTATTGGTAAGGCTTTCAGTCAACAAACTATTAGTAGTTGAGTCTGGGGGGAGTCAAAAGTTAAATGCTGATTTTCAACTGCATGCTGGGGTAGAGAATGTGTTGGTGATCCTTAACCCCCATATTATTCAAGGGTCAGCTATATACTACCAAAGAGGAGTATAATGGAGATTGTGTCATACAGAATTGTTTGGCCACTGAATTTAAGGACTAAAAGAAACATTATAGGTCCTTAGCCTGGTAAGCCTGAACCAAGGCTGCACATTAGAATTTCATGGGAACCTTTACAGTAAAAATACCATACTGAAGTCTCACTCCCAGAGGTTTTGGTTTACTTAACATGTTGTGGTAGCTAGGGAACAATATTTTGAAAAGCTTCTTGGGTGATTTTAATGTGTAATCATGGTTGGAAACCTATCCCAATTCCTTCTTAATCTGGGTAATAAGATTTAAATCCAAAGCTATCAGCTATTTGGCCTTTAGGGCATAGCTAGTGGCAGAGAAAGAAAAGAAACCTCTCTTTAGCACAGAGATTTGGACACACCATAAGATGTCATGTATCCCCTGAAATGTGACTGCTCTCTACCTTGCAAGTTTCTTTTTGAAATCACATGGTAAAACAGTAATCAGATACTACTACACACCTATTAAAATGGCCCAGATCCTAAACAGAAACTCCCACTTACTGTTGATGGGAAATCAAAATGGTACAGCCACTATGGAAGACAGTTTGATAGTTTCTTACAAAACTAAACATACTCTAGCCACAAAATTCATTCCTCGGTTTACCCAATTGAGATGAACACTGATGTCCACACAAAACTCTGCACACAAATGTTTATAGCAACTATAATTGCCAAAACTGGGAACCAAGATATTCTTCAGTAATTGAATTAATAAATAAATTTTGGTACATCCAGACGATGAAATATTATTCAGCAATAAAAAGAAAAGAGCTATCAAGCCATGAAAATATATGGGACAAACTTAAATGCATATTAACAAGTGAAAGAAGCCACTATGAAAAGGCTGCATACTGTATGATTCCAACTATATGACATTCTGGAATAGGCAAAACTATGAGACAGTATAAATACTATTGGTTTCCAGTAGGCGAGGGTAAAGTGGAGAGGAAGGATTAGGCAAAGTACAGAGAATTTTCAGGGAAATGAAACCACTCTGTAAATACTATAGTGGTAAATGCATGTCATTATACATTTGTCCAAATGCAGAATGTACAATACCAAGAGTGAAACCTAATACAAACTATGGACTCTGGGTGATAATGATGAGTGAATATAGGTTCATCAATAGTTACAAATGTACCATTTTTCTGGGAAACGTTAATACTGGGGGAGGTTGTATATGTGTGAGGGCGAGGGTTTTATAAGAAATTTCTGTATATTTTCAATTTTTCTGTGAACTTCCAACTGACCCAAAACCAAGGTCTGTTTAAAAAAACATATGGAAATTAAAAGTCCTAGTTCCAGAGAGAGCAGCCTACTGGGGTTCTCAAAAGATTCACAAGGCTTCTCAGGGCTTGTCATCCTACATCACAGTCTCTCACTGCTTCTTCCATAAGACTACTTTCCATATACTACGTGTGGGAAGTTCCATAACTGGTTAGAACAGGATGAGCCTTTCCTCCAACCATCAAGAGAAGAAGTGGCTGTGGAGTAGTTGATAAGAACCGAAAAAGTGTTTTTACAATATTAAAACCTATCAGAAATATGAGTTACAATTAGGACCGAGAGTAATGGTTGCCATAGCCAGACAGACCCAACTTATTATTTACTGCCTGAGAGAAAGGGATGGACGGAAAGTGTGAGGGAGAAAAGACAGAACAGAAACTTTAGAGAGGAAAACATGTGTGTGCTAAACATGAAATGCTTTTCATGCCCAACTGCTGCCTGAAGACAGACCATCATTTACATGGACTACTATGTGGCTAACCCAGTTGCTGTCACATGAGTCATACTTTCTTCTCCAATGATACCCATATCCAAACTCTGGAAATGCACCAACAGAAAACACTTGAAATCTCGAATGAGTTGTGGTCTTTCTCCTACATGGCAATGGGTAGTTATGAAAAAACAAAAAGTCACATTACTCAAAAGTACTTACTTTCAAAAATATCCCTAATACAATCTTGGAAATTGAAGGAGAAGATCAGCGAGACCCCAAAAAGATAGTGATGATCAAACCAACTTGAAATAAACTTCTTTAAGTTAGGGTGTTTAGTGGCAATCAAAGATGGTTATGTCAGGGTGCCTGGGTGGCTCATTAAGTTAAGTATCTGACTCTGGATTTCAGCTCAGGTTATGGTTCATGAGATCGAGCCCTGTGTCAGGCTCTGTGCTGGCGATGCAGAGCCTGCTTGATATTCTCTCTCTGCCTTTCTGTCTGCCCCTCCCCCATGAACACATGCATGCTCTCGCTCTCTCTCACTCTCTCTTTCAAAGTAAATAAACTTAAAAAAAGATGGATATGCCATAAAGCTAATGAAGGTTAAGTTCAGGGTCCTTCACTTTATACAAACTCTTTCAAGGCTCAGAGTGTTCTCACAAAGTCATATGTGCTTCTCTTTTTTAATTTTTAGAAACAAGACATTTAAAGACATTTAATTAACATTGATTATAACTATTTGTTTCCTTTCCAACCTCTTTGTCACACTTCTCATGTGGAGTGGCACTGGAGTGCCATAAGGGTTAGGGGAATGGGGTTAAGAGATGGTTGAGTTGGAGGATACATTTACTTTGGGAATACTGAGATACATGCTTGTCTTTGCAGTTTGTTTCAAGCATTGTTAATGTGTGGCTGAATTCTGGTGTAGGAGTCACATCTAAGAACACTGGTTTAGTTCCCACACTGCAGGGCCAGAGGTCATATTAGGCCATAAATCTATCCTATGGTTTCTAGTACTGAACCTATGTACATAGTGGAGGAGAAATAAGATTAGAAGTGTATGTAGTCAGATGCTGGCCTGTGCCAAGACTCTCCCAATATTTAGTTGTATAAAACTATAGCTAGAATAAACATGGAGTGGGGGGTACGATTGAGATGCATCTGACAGTTAAATAATAAAAATATTATCTTATTTTCTCTGTATATTTTTCTATATATTTTGTGATTCTGGTGGAATTTATCAACTTTTTTTAAATAAGTACATTTTTATTATTTATTTTATTATCTTAAACAGACTCACTTTAATATTGTTCCTTGATTTTACTTTTATTTTGTTTTGTCCTTTTGGAGAAGGAAATTTTCTTCTAAATATTTTTCACTGCATAATATCTAAGACATTCAAAAATACATAAAATGTATATTGTGGAACATACAACAAAGGTTTATTTGTTAGTTTTAAATAATGTGATGTGTGTTAAAAACATGGCATGTATGATCATATGACATTTGGCTTTTGGTCTTCTCTCTGCCTCCTTAACTTTTTGACTTTGGGAAAGTCAATTAGTATAACTTTCAGTATTTTCCTTCTAAATGATCCTCAGCCCTCCCTACTTCATGGAGGATGCTTTATGGTCAAAATATTTGAAGAGGGGAGGAATATAAAAGAAAAGTATAAGTTATTTTTGTAAGTAGGATGGGATTTTCTTCTACCCTGTGACTTTTCTTCTTTAACCCTACTGGGAAGTGGTCTTTTGCAAAATAGACATTCTGCTCCAAGGCAGTCACATTAACAAGAGACGATAGGTAATCCAATCTTCAGATTCTGACAGACTTACTTTTATTTCCTTGGAGGATCATAAAGACACAGTACTGGCCCCATAACGTAGATTTAGGAACAATGATGCCTGTGGTCATGACCTCACAATATTCCACCAGATGGAGCCAGAGATTGAAGAGATGGCTGAAAAAGGAAGGGAAAGGAAGACCACTCCTCATCTAAGGATGGTTCCATTTGGACCCCAAAACAACTTGGAGTTTGGTGTGAGTTCATGTTAACCAAATAGACTATACTTTCTGGATAGGATGACATTTGCACATGCTTCAAGATATTGCAAGGAAGAAATAAAGTGATGCATTATAAAGATAACAAATTGGGATATCATTTTATAAACTGAAAATACTCTACCAATATAAATATGTAACTATTCCTATTGTTAATATTTTTGAGGGATTTTACTTAGTAGCATTATATCTGAACAACAAGCTTAGAAATCAATCCACCATTACTCATTGAGCATGAACCAACAGGATGTGAAGTTTCAGAGAGGAAAGATAACTTATTTTTACAAAATTCACATTCCTTATGGGCTTATAGAATATGTCTATGTAACCCAAATAATCAGGATATGTTAAATGGCTCAGCCTCACATTAGGATCTCATTTGTAGAAACACGGGATATTAAATACAATAAAAAAGTACTTGCGCCCCTACAAGATTATTAAATGGGTGTACATTTTACCCCCTATAAGAGCACTTCTGAAAACAAATTCAGCTCATCTTTTTCTACAATTCTTGTATCTCTCAGGAGCTCTAGTGCCTCTCTTTCTCAACACTTCTCAGTCTCTCATTGAATTTCCTTCTTGATACTCTTATTCCAGGAAGAGTATGTGTGCTACTCATACTGGGACACTCCAGGATAGTCAGAAACTTAGCAGTAACATGAAACTATTCTTTAATACATTTAGAAGTAAACACACAATGTCTTATGAGAAGTCTAGTTCTTCACTCTCTCTCACTACTTCCTCTACTCCCAACCCCCAAAAGACATCTAGTAGATAATTTCTAGTGAATAATACTCTCATCTTACTGGATTTCTAGAAAGGTTGGATTCATATAGGAAAGAACTCTGATACAGATTGTTTTAATTATTAAACTGTCTTCATTACTTTTATTCTATTATTCCTATTCCAATATCTGAATAGGAAATGCTACCAACTATTTCTGTGTGTCTGAGATATTTGTTGTAGACAGAATCCAGGTGAGAATTCTGACATGGGAAATGAAACTTTGGAAAAAAATGTTGAAGCAGGAGGCTACCAATGGATGATCCACCTCTAGACAGACAGAGACTCCCAGTAGATAACCCTTTGTGACTCTGGAGGCTTCCAGAGTGGTTTGGTAATATAATCTCCTCAAAATCAAACTGAGAACAAAGTCACTATATGGTCTTTTTTTTGTAATCAAATCTGGTGGAACAGGTAATTTCTAGGTTTCTCATTAAAAATCCTATTTTATGTTCAATGAATAGACAATGATTAAACAATTATCCTGGTATCCCAGTGTAGCTTAATTCTGTTAGACTGAGAATGGGAGGATCATAAGTCAAATCAAAATATGGGAAAAAATAATAAGACCTCATTCTAAGCTTCTTCAAGGGATTTGGGAAAATCAACATAGCCAGTGACTTGATTTGAAAGTCACTTCCTTTTTTTAGATTGCACTTTAAATGTCCCATACTTATTCTTAGGGACTGTTGGCCAAACCACTGCCACTCCCACCTCTTAATAAGAAAGATTCCAGCATCCTAAACAGAAAGCTTTCTCATGGCAATTATCCTTAGGTACCTGTTACCTAGGAATTTGTTTGTCAGTTATGAGATAGTGAGTAATTTTAAAAAGGGATATTTAAAAAATTTAGGATTAACCTGGATGGTAGAATGTCTATACCAATCATTCTAGCTTTCTCTCTCACAATGTGAATTATTTCAGCAACATGACACAGCCCTTTCCCTAGACAACCAAAATCTTCAATCTTGCTGTGCTGTTGGCCTTGGCATTTTAGATAATGTGTTCCAGCACTTTTATAATTGAAAATTTAACCTGATCCCCCCCACCAACACCACCATCTTTCCTTTATTTCCTTTAACCCCTGTGCTACTACCTAAATTTCCAAAGTTTGAGATTTAGGGGGGAAAAAATCTCATTGTAGGTAAAGTTAGGGAACAAATAGATAAATAAAACAAAGAAGCTTACAATCTATTTTGGGTGACCCAAAAAACATTTTTTAGAAAGTGAACAAGTCACTCTTACTCTTCCAGAAAGAAAGACTCTCTTCTCCTATTTTTCAACTCTCCACACAGTGATAAGGAATTCTCTTTCTAGGAGGCACAAAAGGTAAACTCTCCCTTACCATGATTCTGCTATGAGAGTTGCCAACTCTCCTGTTCAGTACTTAAATGGCTTCCCCCATTTTATAATACATCAATGTAGCAAAAGTTGAATGTTTAAAAAAGCAAAAACTTGGACTGGAATTATTACAAACCACCATCTTCTTTTGAATCCCATAAGAAATAATTTGCCATAAAACAGGCTGGAAATTATCTCATGATTTAAGTTTATTTTTGCTGTCTTTTTCAAATATCTGTATCTCTCTCTCTCTCTCTCTCTCTCTCTCTATATATATATATATATACACACCCACACACATACATATATATGTATATAATCTATACCTGTATACATATACATAGATGTATGTATTTATGTATTTTTGTTTTGATTTTTAGGGAAAAAAGGAATTCATATATTAAAGAAAAGTTATCTGTGAATTATTCCACTTAGATTAGTATACTTGACATTAACTCTTTGGATTGAAACATACTTTTTTCAAATAATAAGTGGACTGTACACCCAAGGGTCAATTCAAGTAGCATTTAAAGAGGCCAAAGTTAACACTTTGGAGAGAGGCAAACACTTCTCCATTCAACAATCACTTGTTTGTAAACGCTGTCAGTTGCTAGAAATATGGCCTCACACATTGCCATCATATATGATGTATGAATATATCCATATATACATACATATATATTTCATTCTAAAATCCTCACGAAACTAAATTTTCTTCTTTCCAGAAGTTTTCTTTGGATTTGCTCATAATTTTCCAATCCAGAATTATGTAAATAAATTATATCATACAAAGCAATATGTTCAAGGAGTTACTACATTAAGTAAGCAAATGTCATAAAAAAAAACCTGCAAAAACAAAGTCCCTCATTCAGGTTCTTTTGAAACATGTTTATTCTTGGGAATTCATTCACTTTTTAAACCTTCTTACCTTTAAACTGTTTCCAAGCTCAAACAGCCCCGGAAGGAACAGATTTGCCTGAAGCTATACCACCCTGAGAGGATCTCCTTAAATTTTACAATTGTCAGGTGGGAGATAGGGGCAGGGTTCTGTGTGAGCTAGATGGAAATCTGCAGCACACCTGCAGTAGAGGAGTTAGGGAGTGGGGCCAATGACTCAGGTCTGGATCAGGCGTTTAAACTCAGGATATGCAGGCAGTTGCTCATTTAAACAAATATACTACTACTACTACTACTAATAATAATAATAATAAAACAAAACAAGTCTTTTGCATAATGTCATTCAGAGAAGGAATGTTAATCCTTTTGTTTGGTCTGGAACTTTTGTTGGAACTTTATAATCTGCTTCCCTCCATTTCACCTTTAAATTGACCTGAACAGGATCCCTCTTCACTTCCTATCCTCCCTAACCCATTAGACCCATTAGCAGCTGTGCTCCATCCCAGAAACGAAAGGCTCATCCAGTATTGCTCCCTTACTGTCTTGCAAATGAAAGTGTGAGCCACAGTTGGTTTAGTGGGTCTCATAAATATCTTGTGTTAGTTCTTTTCCTTATATGGGTAGACCTAGACATATGTGGAAAGGGTAAGCCATTTCCCTCAGAATCTTAACAATATTTGGCTCTTCATGACAACCTGGTCATCCTGACTTTAACGCATTTGCTGTATACTTACATGACATGATACACTTTGCAAGACAAAACCCACCATTCATTCTTTGAAGAGAAGTATTATAAAGTTCACTTTCCATTGAAACCAATATTCTGGTAACAACAGGCATTATCTCTTTTAGAAATACAGCACCAAAAGTCTCTCAATCTCTTTTTAGATCATGACAATGACCTCTTGTCAGGTTGAGGAAAAAGAAAAGCAAACTTTGAAGCTTTTCTCTGCCTCATTTCCCTACAGGAAAGTGATCAAATACCCTGCCTCATATCTCCTAGGAAGCATGTCTACAATAGATAGGGATTATGATTATATTGAGTATGCATCTACAATCAGGGTTCAACATGCAAGAAATAGCATTTTTAAAGTTTTTTCTTTAAAATCAATTAAATCAAGGCACCTGGGTGGCTCAGTTGGTTAAGGGTCCAACTCTTGATTTCAGCTCAGGTCATGACCTTAAGGTTTGGTTCATGAAATTGAGCCAGGCATTGGGCTCTGTGCTTGGGATTCTCTCTTCCCTCTCTGTTTCTCTCTCTCTCAAAATAAACACTTTTTAAAAAAATAATAAAATAAAATCAATTAAATCTTGCTCTGAGACTTCATCAGGTCCTGCTGGTAGAGAATATATCTTTAGCCATTAAAAGAGAGCCCTTCCTCTCATCTAGTGTTACCTAAGAATCCAGGAGGCTTGTGTGGTATTTGGAAAATGGAAGCCAGGATATGTCCCTGTCACTTCATCATAATCAATAATAATCAACCCCCTTGCTAGGTCTGCCAGATTAAATGCAGGGCAACTAGCTAATTTTGAATTTCAGGTAAGCAATGAGTAATTTTTAGCAAAAATACGTCACAAATATTGCATTGGCATACTTGTACTAAAAAGCAATTCAATGTGCACCAGAAATTCAAATTTTATTGAGTGTCCTATATTTTTATGTACTAAATCTTACAACCCTACTTGTTGCCTGAGCCTGCAAATCCTATTGATAAGCGTTGGTTCCAAACTGTGAAGGCTGTTCTGCCCCAAACTCAGATTTTGCAAATTCTAGGAGACACAACCCAGGCTTGTCTTCTATCCTCTTGGATACAACACAGAGTAGTTTTAGTTGGTCTTAGCTTCTTTAATGGTCACATTCTATCCATACTTGTCTGGGAGTCTTCAAGGTTTCCATAAAACATGTGCTTAGAATCCAGATAGCCCAAAGAAAACTTCTACTTTTAATTCTGTCACATAAACCACTCTGGAGACAACAAAGTGTTTGAGAATTGGAAGAGAGGAAAGGAAAAATAAAAGGGATCATAACGCAAATTAATATCTCAATATAGCTTTCTGACAAATAGCAATTTAAAGAGAAGCCCCATCTAATAAATGTGGACATCTTTCTTTTTTGTCTTTCTCATTGTATTTACAAAGCACATATCATAATTCAGTAAAAATCACAACACTCTTGAATAAACCACTGTAGAGTCTCCATATTTCATAGCTTTACAGGATGGTTGTAAGAACCTGCAGGTGGGTTGAAGCTGATGGGGAGATTGTACTTGCCTTGTACTGAGTCAATAAATCTTCCCATCTATCTAGCCTAGTTTTCTCTCAATTTACCTAGGGGGAGAATCAAAGTCTATTTTTTTTAAATAAAACTAGAACCATGCAACAAAATCATGGGTGGTGGTCTGTCTCAGTTGTGAAGAACATTTAAATTGGGAGTTGGGAAATCTGGGTGGGACAAGTTGGTGAACCTCCAATCATGTGATCTAGTCTTCTAAACCTAAGTAAATTCAACAAGCTTATAGAGATGTAATGGGGTAGTTTAATATAATGGGATCAGGCTAATTAATAAGCACTCTAATGATTCACCACTCCCTGATGGGTGGGAAGAATGTGTTTTCGTATAGAAAAACCATCAATGTCCTTCACAAATGTAAGAAATAATACTCTGGAATTTCAAGACTTCAGAAGACCCTCATATGTCTGTCTTAAATAGGAGTGATTCATCCATGGCTTTCTCTGAGCGCATTTCCATTCTTGAAGGAAAAAACAGGAAGAAAGAACAGTCTTACTGTTTATTGTCCAAGTTCCTGCCAAACACTTTGCCTAAAAAATCTTTCTTTCTCATGTAAGGCCTGATATGCAGCTGTTTCTAAATCAGGAAACTGATCTACTTTCTTCTGATGAGTGGGAAAAGTACAAGATCACAGGGAAGGTCTAGGGATGGGGGAGATATTTCTAGGACCTTGAAACTGTTGTTAGAAGCTCAGATTAAGAAAATGCTGGCTTTCTCTTCCCCTCCCATTCCCTACTATTTTTTAAATTATTTTTTAAAAATAACTATTTACTCTGCATTCCATCAGAGAAACAGGATATCCCAGGGCCAGTGGAAATACATACAGGGCTCATATAGGTATTTTAAGATGTCGGAATCTAAGGAAACTATGTATATTTTAATTAGAACAGATTCAGATGCTTTGACAAGTCTTGAAAGAATAACATATGAGGCATTCCAGGTTTACCCTGAAGTCAAGCTCAGTATTTCCAGCCTTTGAAGTTGCTGATTTACACACATCTGTGATGGGCTCAGCTGGACCCACCACTTACAGACAACTTCAGAGTCACAGGCCCCAAGTCCACTGAATTTAAAGGGTCTGATAGAACAGTACTATTCATCCCAGTATGTACATTAGAATCACACAGGGAACTTTCCGAAAATTTCAATGCCTAGGCTGCATCCCAAATCAATCAAATCACAATCTCCAGGGGTGGTAGCCAGATACCAGTGTTTTTTAAATTTCCCAGATGTGAGGTTAAGTATGAGAATAAATGAATTTTAAAGCATCGATGGAATTAAGATTCATAATGGGCAAATCTTGACATGCATTCTGAATGCTTAGCTATGATGAGGCCTGTGGGGGCTTATGGGGGTAACTAAAATGAAGGAAGACAACCCCCCAACCTCAGGGACCTAGAAACAAGTAAAGCTCCCAAGTGAGGCTGCCCTTTAAGCTCCTAAGAAAGCAATATGCTCTCTATACAAGATGGAGGGAGTATAGGGCAAAGAGTGACTGAAAGCCTAAATTTTCATCCCCATTCCATCACTGGCCAAACTATACAACCACTTAGGTTTTGGTTTTCTCATCTGATTAATTAATAACAGAGGGAGTTTTTAATCAGTAACTCTCAACCATGGCTGCACATTATTTAGGGTGTTTTGTTAAGTTCACAGGCCCAGGCTGCACACTAGACCAATTAAATAAAAATATCTATGGCAGGAACTCCAGCACTGATATTTAAAAACATTCCTCATGTAGGATTGGCAGATAAAATGCATAATGCTAAGGTCATTGTGAATTTCAGATAAACAAGAAATAATTTTTTAGACCAAATATGTCCTAAATATTTGCATGGCACATACTAAAATATTATTTGTTGCTTATCTGATATTCAAATTTAACTGGGTATCCTGTATTTTTATATGCCAAATCTGGTAACCCTACACATGTGATTACAATATGCAGCCAGACTCATAGTATGGGCCCTACATCAGGTGCATCAGCTTCACCTAGGAACTTGTTAGAAATGTAAATGCTGGAGACCCACCCCATGCCTGCTGCACCAAAACCATATTTTAACAAAATCCTCAAGCACTCATGTGCACATTAAAGTCTGAAAAGCAATACCTCAATGATCTACCACAAAATTTTCATGAATCTTCCAACCATCCCAGCCAAGATCAGAAAATCTAGAAGTTGCTGCACAAATTAAAATGTGTCCCCAAGTTCTTCGAAGCTACAGGAATGGTGTGGTTACACTTCTGGCAAGAAAACTGGTTGCTTCTACTTTTCACCCCAGCCCTAAGCTAAAATGCCCCTACTCTTTTTGAGAGCCATGGGTTTGAGCTCATACTAGACTTCTGCTCACTACTTGACCTGCCCATGCCTGCTTTCTTCTTTACATAAGCAGAGCCTGGATTTTGACCCAAATTTTGCTCTAGTCAGAGCACAGAGCTGGGCTGATTTCATCAGCCTGCCAGCAACCCCAAAATGGTGACTCAGACCTGACCTGTCTATGCAAATATACTCCTGCCTGTGGGGCAGGGCCTCCTTACCTTAGCTGATTAACTGGTCCTTCACAGACACTAAGGACCTCTTGTCTTTCAAACAGAAATACATAGATGGCATCTATCTATCTATCTATCTATTCATCCACCCATCCATCTATCTATTTTTGTTAGTGCTATTAAAATAAATTACTTTTAACCTTTCCAAATTTAAAAGTATAGCATTTCAGGATCTTCATAAGATGCCTTAAGCCTAAACATTATTATGCTCTAAGCCATAACTTATCAAACAACATTTAGCTACCCACTCTGATTTCAAGGTAAATCCAATTATAAAAATAAACACCAAGCCTTTTGCAATGTTCACACTACACATCACAAATGCATTTGTCTGAAAACATGTGACTCTAAAATCAATTTTGGTCTTCTCAAACATAACCACCTCTTGTTCCAATTACCAGGGTTTTGATCAAAACCTAAGTGTATATCACCACCCCATACCTAATATGAAATTAAATGCTTCCAGTTCATTTACAGTAAACTCACTAAGGCACTATTTGGTAAGTGATGTTTGCTGTACAAGACAGTACCATCCTTTCTCATACAAGTTTGTTAGATTAAAGTTAATTAAGAATTCA
The DNA here is from genome assembly GCF_027475565.1 of Acinonyx jubatus. Taxonomy (NCBI): domain Eukaryota; kingdom Metazoa; phylum Chordata; class Mammalia; order Carnivora; family Felidae; genus Acinonyx; species Acinonyx jubatus. Next base: position 32,643,983 of record NC_069388.1, on the reverse strand, counting down.
ATCTAAAAAGCAGCTGTTTCACTTGAACCCAATAAATTCAAAAGCATTCTAAATAAATGAAGATGTTCTTCAGGACTCAAAATCATTTTTCAATTAAAAAATTTTTTAGGATTCAGAATCTTATATCTAGACATGTCTTTAAAGGTCTTTCATTTTGTAGTTAGAAAAGAGAGAAAGATGACGGAGAAAATAAGATGACGGAGAGTTAAGACTGTGGATCCTCTGGCTCTAGTGACTTCCCCTATCAAGACTCCATGAGAGCATTCAACGACTAAATTCCCTTACATTTCCGAATCAAAACGATATGCATACTATTCTTGCTATAGTAACTAACTGCTATAGTATATTTATTAGCATAAAAATGCTAAAGTGGCTTCACAATTAAAAGATAAATTACTAGTGCTATTTTACAGCTAGCAATTTTCTCCTTATGATTGGGACCAAGTAGATGACCTAACTTACATTATTTTTCCCTTTCAATTTAGTATATTTGACAGTGAACTCAGTTCTTCCCTTCAGATCATGCCTTTGGCTGTGGAGTTCCTGACGGATGTTAGCTGGCTCCAACTTGCCCTCCTTGCTTGCTGAGGTGACAAGACCTCTTTGCCCCATGGGGACTAGAGCCATTCAAGCCAACACCCACACAGGGTGGGACTGATTCTCCCTGGACATAAATCTGCCAGATTGTCATCAGCTAGATCATCCCCCAACAAGGGCAGAGCAGTATAAGCAAGCTGAATCATAGATTACTTCACAGCTTATAGCTAATAAAATAACAGACTCAAAGGTTAATGCGATTATTTTCCTGAACTCAAGACCATATACTGAGACAATTGGTTAAAAAGTGAAAAAAGAGTATTTATAGAAAGAAACTCTTATATACTCAATAACTGTGATACTCCAAATTATTTGCTAAGAAAATAGGGATTAGGTTAATATATGAATAATACTCAAAACAAAACATATTTTAAAAAGTCAATTTAGAAAACTCATAGTAATACTTATA